>NC_143257.1:11330000-11955000 GCF_984573655.1 Nuphar pumila
TTGAAAATTTGCGGGAAAAATCCGTGGGATGGGGCTCGACCTGTCGATACGAGGTTCGACCGTTCCTGCCGCCTTTAACAGGGGTAATCGGACCAAGGACCAAAATTGTGCTTGACTTAATCAAATCATCGGAATCGTGTTCTATCCTAAATGCACAGAGAATTCAGGCATGTGCTATGAGATTTTGTAAAATGCAAGTTGAAAAAAAAAAAAAACATGATGCATGCTTGGAAAATGCTTTGGAGTTGGAAATGGTTCTAAGGCAGATGATGGAAATCAATTTCTCAAGAAAACTCAGATGAAGAAGATTTGAAATCTCGAGAAAGTTCACAAAGATGTGGGAAAATCATGAATAGTTTGAAAATTCTGAGAAAAAGTAAGTAATTCTTAGGAAAGGGATGAACATTTGAAGGGAAGTGTTTGTCGGGGAAAATCCCAACTTTTGAAAATTTTCTTTGAAAAATGATTGAAATTCATTGAAAAACCCCTGTGGAAAAGGAAAATTGAAACTTGGGAAATTGAAATCTTGAGAATCTTAACCTGGAAACACTTGGAAATTGATTTTGATTTTGAAAAAGGTGAGAGACTTCTTTCGAAAATCTTGGGAAAATAACCTTTTTCATGGAAAATTGTGGAAAAACTTGACTTGGGAAAACCGATTTTCAAAAATTCTCAGAGTTTCTTGAGAAATCGATTTCTTGAGAATGAAATTTTCTTAAGAAAATCGTGTGAAAACCAATGATTTCATGATGCAAATGATATGAGTGAACGAATGCGCTTTAAAAATATTTTCTAAGAAATTTGTTGGAAAATGTGTATTAAGTCAAAATAAATCCTTCACGTATTCTGACTGTGGCCATGAATATGTTCAGAATTTATTTGAGTTAATTCACAATATTTTGAAAACATTGGAAATATGATGTTCATTTTTAAGATAGCCTAAGAGTGTAGGCTTAATGTGACTGGTAGAGAGATGATGGATCTGGGTCTCATCCATATTCCGACTAGGGCCGTAAATATGGACTCCACCGAGTTCATCAACTCCCTAAGAGTTGGTGCACGTGCCATTCGTGTTCATCCACGGTGAATTTTGAAAATTGAGATATATGCATCATAGAATCAGGATATTGCTGAAATCAAACTATATGAGATGCATCCTAATCTAAGCAGTAAAGTAAATATTATTCCAAGTTTAATTGCTACATCTCTGACATAAGTTAAAATAAACGAAATAAAAAAAATACATAATGTAAAGAATTCGCATCCTCCAGATTCTTCTGCAAATGAGAGATGGTACAAGAGATTCCAAATACAATAGAGGAATTGAAGATTTCACCTTAACCCAATGCCCAACTACTTATACTTAATTTACATAGAAAGGACACCTATTAATTAAATATAATGTCGGCAGCATGAACAAAATACCTAGATGCTATGTCCAAATGAAATGAGAAATGTACTAATGGATGCTTAAATGCTTAAACTCCTATTAAATGAAATATACATCTGGAAATATATCTACTTAAATGTATATGGAAGGATTTCTACCTACATGTTCATGCAAAAAAAAAAAAAAGGGGAAGAAAAAGGAGTGTGTACATAAAGATATATGTATATATATATCAAGTTTTTACCCGTAGTATATGAATATAAACTATGACGATATCCGGGAACGCGTATGACAAGAAACATATAAATGTGTTGTAGGATGTGTGGGTGACCATATAAATGCTGGAATGAACATATCTAAGCAATGGGAGAAGATGCAACAAACAGTTAAGGCACAAATGCATCTACATGATTGATATTTCATGAGTCGGCTAAACGAGAAGCAAAGACAGGTGCCAAGGACAGTTCATCGTACAAAAAATTGATGTTAAAACAGGTAAGTATGTCAATAGGCAGGTTATAGACAGAGTGCACAAAAGGAAATGCCTATGGCTGGGTATTGAGATGTGATGTTGGCACCACTATAACCAAATTTCCAGTTGTTATGACTGCACCTAAATACTGAGCCTTTTGGAGGAGCCTCAACTCCCGTCCTCTCAAAATTGCTGGAGAGACAAGATTTTCCAAAAAAAAAGAATTTACTAACTCTAGAAATGACAATTTCAGAGCCATCGACAACCATCTTCTCCTTTGTCAGTCGACGCTTTGCTTGCAGGATCTATCAAATGCAACCTTAGCAGCTACTGCAATATCTACTACCCAGAATTTTAATTTTGCAATTCGGCTACAAGTTCATCCTAACTAAATGACCGACATGCACATGATAATCGGTAACCAAAATCAGGAAATAACACAGCCCCTACTTGTTATCATAAGTAGTATGCTCTAATCATTGCTCAACTTAAGCTTTATTCCTACATTATTCATGACACATGACTGTTGTGAGGCCAGTTCATAGGTACCCTGCTAGAATACAGAATGTGTAGAAGAATAAGGATGGCTAAATACAAATACATAGAAGAACAAAGGGCTAAAGACTTAAAAGAAACGAATATATGTTCATAGACCATCGGCTGGGATGAGCACAGCCGTCGTTTCAGTGGGGTAAAAAAAAAACACTTGCAGGGACAATGTGAACTACAAAAGTTTAATTCATCATGCTATAGTGTTAGCATTAGCAGGCTGTCATCAATCCATAAGCTACCAGATTTCTCAATTCGATGACCGGTCAGCCTCAGCCAGTAGCGTTCACTTAGCAACTCGAACTCTTAAATTGGTTCATCACAACCAGAAGATATCATAAGTCTTCTTCAGCCCTGGCAAGTCAACTTGCAACAGAAGGTATTCCAGCCAAACAGCAAGGGACTGAGTTCATACCCATAACTGAATGGTCTCATGAATTGATTTAAAATTCTATGTTCTAACTTTAATATTTGAATGGGGAAGCAAGTAAATTTGAATGCAGGCCAACACATTGGGAATCCTACAACAGATGAACTGTAAAATGAAACAGAGGAATGCATGAAGCTATAAAACATTCAAAAGATACAGACATAAACACTATTGACGCTATAGGATATTGTAAGTGACAAGATGCTGAATTTAAATGTGGTGCTCTGGTTAAGAGCATCGTTGCTGTATGATGAGCCTTGTCAGCCATCACTTTACTCCTCTATAGGTAAGTGACTTATTAAAAAAAAAATGACCTGCTGAAAGTTTAAAAGTTAACTTTAAACAAACGGGTCATAAGGCAATGAGAATGATATCACTGCTAATACTCACAACTTGAGTTGTTGCACTTACAGAAGACCGAAAGACTAAAAAAAAAAATTTTCTTAAATGAGTGTAAATCAGGTGTATGCGACAGAGGGAAGAAAAGAAAAAGGTCATGGAAGGATGCTGGGAACCACAAGCTGTACAGAGATCATGCAATATTAGTGCAAATCCTGAAAGCATATAAAAAAAATAATAATAAAGGGAAAGCACCTAAAACCAAAGAACAGGCTTTAGTTAGAATAACGCAGTTGCAGAAATCTGATTTTGTTACAACAAATCAAACTTTTGTGACGAGAATCAGATTTATTTTATTGCCAAAACCCCTCTTCTTTTGGTGAAAACGATTCTCTTAAACGGGCATGCAATCGGTGGTAGGCTAGATGAGAAAATCTGGACATGAACCTGAAAAGACACCATTTTTGCAGATGAAACGTTATTCTTCAATGTTATGATGCTGAAACAGGGGTGCTGAATTTTATTTTTTTTTTTGGAAAACAGTCATCAAACCCAATTACTCCTATGAATCGACAACACCATTGCGAGGTGTAATCGATTCCTAACCTGCGAACATGAACCTAGACGCAGCCTATACCATTACTTTGATAGATCTGCGATGCTGAACATGATATGTGCTTTATCCACAGATGGAAGGGGGCAATACCTCGGTTTAGCAGAGCCGAGGAGATCTTCTTCTTTTGAACGCTCTGCAGAAGGTCAATCGTGATGCCAAGAGGAAGGACTGGAGCCGTGGGTCTTCTCTTTTGTTGTTGAACAAAAGATGGCTGAGGTTAAGGGAAATGGCCCTTGGGGTTAGCCTCCTGCTGATCGAGAGGGAAAGAGATGAAAGGGGGAATCTGGAGAGTTAAGGGAAAAAGAAAAAAAAAATGTCCTGCTGCTTGAAGGCAATGTAAAGGAGTTGACGGTGGCTGGAGGAAAGGCAATCGGCTGAGTGAAGAAGATGGTGAAGGGAGTAAGAGCTGGAATCGTAGGTGGGTCGACCTTCTGCTAGTCGAAAGGGGAAGTGAAAAAAAAAGTGAAAAGCTCTGGAATTGTCGATGGCTTTGCTGGACCTTCCTTCTTTCTTTAATAGTTGATGCCTCAAAACCCCTCCTTTTTCTCCCCTTTAGCCGATCTTGATAACTTTTGAAACAAACTTTTTAAAAAAATTTGAAATCCTTTTGAGAAAGGGGGCTCACCGATTTGAGAGGGGGCGAATCCTATTCTTAAGTTGATATTTGAAACTTAGGTAAACATGGGATTTTGGGTAGGGTTTCACGGTGGCTCCTTTTTGGGGCTGAAAAGTAATAAAAATAAAGTAAAAAAAAATAAGTAAAAAACGGATTTTGTTTTGGTGGTGCCACCTCAACTGAAAAATTCTTTCTCTTGGCAAAGAGTCTTAGTGGGGTGCCACCTACGTGGGCCCACTAATTATTTTATCAAAAATTAAATCTAATAAAAAAAAAGTTTTATAAATCGGTGCCACTTTCGGATGGGCACTATTTTGAAAATAAGAGAAATATTTGAAAACTTGAGTGTGACACCACCTCAGGGTGGGTCTCACGTCACTTATTTGAAATCAAAGCCAAGTGAGATATTTTTGGAATTTTCATAATAGTAGGCTAGTTTTTGGAAAACACGAAGCAAAATTTGGCTTGATTTCAAAACTTGAAAGAAAATGGTTCTTCAGGGCGAAATTTTGAAAGAAGTAGGGAAATTCGGAGCCTTTTTGTAAAAGTTTGAAATAAGATCTTATGAATTTTGAAATTGTGTCTCCCTCTTTTCAACTGGCGAAATTTTGAAATGTCAAAACCATCCACATTGTTTTCTTGAGAAAACTTTTCGTAATTCGGGGTCCTGGGGGTAAAATGGGAAGAATTGATAATTTTGAAAACCCAGGGTTTTAAAATCAAATTTGAAAAGTTTAGAAATCAAATCTGGATTGACAATTTTGAAAATCAAGAGTTTCGGATCTCAAAATGACATGCTGTGCAGTTAAATGATATGAAATGCTCATGCAATGCTATGCAAAAGACATGTCCTACAAAGTTGCCCCTCTGAATTTGAATTTGAAAATTCTGACTTTTGGTTAAGCATGAGATTTTGAAGATTTGCAGTTTGAAGATGTCTCTGAGTCTAAATAGAGAAGTTTTGAAACTCAAGAATGAAATTTTAGACTTTCTGCAAGGTTCTATTTCAGAAAATGACCATTTTGCCCTTTATTGATTTCGGAGAACCAGAATGTAATGATCGGTGGAAATGTCAAGAAGGTGAATGAAAATTTGGGGTGTTTACAGATGATTCTTTTTTATTCCTTCTAATGTATGACAATACATTATGTGATCACATTTGTGTTTATATTTTGATTCTCTAAGGTTTTGTGTTATTGTTGATTTTGCATAAAGAATCTCTCATATGGGTTAGAGAGAATAGCAAAATAACAATATTAAAGGACCAATAGAATAGGTGAGAGATCAACCTATTCATAAAGGTAATTTCTTTACATGCCTAAACAGTGAAGGTGAATTGTAGCGTAGTACAAGGAAATATGACATTTCATAAAGGAGTGTTCATATCCTTGACTCATACGATTCATCCTTGTGATAAAGGGTGGCATGTGAACCCACATGAAGAATTAAATTGAGATAACGGTATATACCTCGATTTAGTACACTTTTGGTTTCAATGGGTCAAGTGGGAGAATGTTGGACATTTTGGGTTAAGGGTCCAACCCACAGTGTGACCCGGTTTGACAACCATTAGTGGGTCACATTAGTGGCCAAATAATGGGGTTAGTGGGTGGGAGTTACGTGAATGTGGAGAGACCACATTCACGTAACTGCCTTATTCCCCCATTATATAAAGGGTTAGGAGGCTGCGAAGATGATGAGTGTTCGTAGCATTTCCATACCAAAATATTGTTCCGCATTCGAACATTGCGGAAAGGATCCTGCTCACCGTCGACCTAAGGCCTGGGCTCATTGTGGGGCATCGACCGGCTGTGGAGAACGCCAAATTACCTACACGAACTATGGCGAATTCAGGTACGCTTCCTGTCCATGTTGATTTTACAGGGTTTCGCCAACAAGGACTTCTTTAAGGCATCAAGGGGGTTGTGGTAAAGGGCACCCACTCTTGCCCCTGCTCTTTATTATTGCGATGTAGGTCCATTCTGTCATGATCTCTTCTATGGAGGGCCTTGGTTTATTCCAGGGATGCAAGGTTTCACAAAGCGTTTGGGTTTCACACCTCATTTTTGCTGATGATTTGTTGATATTTGGGGTGGCAATGGAACAAAACATGTGCTCTCTATGGGTGGTTCTTAGATGCTTTGCTGAGATATCCGGGCTTTGCATGAATGAGGGCAAAAGACAAGTGTTGGTGTTAAATGACCCATCTAGTGATTTGCAAACCATAGCTTCAGATTTTTTTTAACTGTCGAGTTGGGTCCTTATGAATGAAGTATTTGGGTCTGCCCTTGCACTTGGGAGTGTCACGAGAGATGCATTGGAGTGGGGTGAAGGACCGGGTTAGAGAGAAGGTCCAGGCATGCTCTGCCCACATTCTCTCAAGGTTGGGTTGTATCAATATGGTCATATTTAATATATTACTTATAGTGCTGCACTTTTAGCAAATTTTCAGGTTGCCAAAAAATGTTGAAAAGCGCTTGATCGCCATCCTTCAACACTTTATTTGGATGAGTAAGGCCAAAGGTAGAACCATTGCCTTGGCAAGCTAGCCTATAATCGCTTGCCCTCTCGATCGGGAGGTTTGGGGATTCAAGATCTCCATTTATTTAATATATCACTTCTTTGCCAAATGACTGGAGAACTTGCAAAAAAGATGGCCAGAATGCGGTCATTTCTTATGAGAAATATGACTCGTTGGTTGGCCTTGGAGTTGATCGGATAATCACAAATGGAAAAAGGGTTCGGGTGTTTGAAAGGTTGGGCCACAGTTCTTGATGCCTTTTGTCAGGTTATTCGCGTGGAGGTTGGTGATGGTACCTCCACTTTTTTTTGGCAGGATCCTTGGTGGGGGAGATGGTAGGTATAAATTCATGCCCTTTACGAAGCAGTGAGAGGTATAAATTCTTGAATATTAATAAGGTATGGTCGGCACACAGTGGTTCTTGGGACATTATATTGAGACGGGAACCAACGGAACCTGTTCTTCAACAATGGTCGTTGCTTTTAAGTATGCTAGAGCACCATCCAAATGAGGCACGTGAAGATGATGCCTGGTGCATTTTATCAGGTGAGGGTGACTTCACCTCCTCGTTGTTCTACCGTGCTTTGGGGCCACACTCAATGCATTGGCTCCCAAGCAAGGCATTATGGGGAGGGGGTCTCCCTTTCAAGGGTTCTCTCATGGGGTGCCAAATCTTGCTTGGAAAGGTAACTACGGAATTGAAGTTTAAGCATTGTGGTTTTCACTTGGCAAGTAGTTGTTCTCTACCTATGTTGTGAAGAAGTCTATTTCCCATCTCCTTTGGGGCTCTGCTTTTATGTGAAGTTTGCTGGACCAAGCATGGGGGACTTCAAACTAGACTGGAAAAGCTTCTCCTTCCCCAGGGAGATGCTGATTGAGGCGCACCTCAACTCAGCTGGAAATCGTTGGAAGTTTATCTGGAGAGTCTGGATCCTCTCTGCATGGAAGCTTATTTGGCAAGACAGGAACAATATGATTTTCAGGGATACTCGGCCTAGCTCTGCAGCATTGTTCAAAGCGTTGCATTGGTCGGATACGGACAGGGCAATAAGGACCCGGTACCCAGCTAGATTGGATTGGCTGTCATCGTGCGATTACTTAGCTCCAGCCTGTCCCTCGCTTGTTATGTATCTCTGTTTCTGTTTGCGCGTTTTTCCTGTCTTTACTTTGGGAAGCTTTCATTTGCTTCTTTCTTAGCTGTACTGTTCTAGCAACCAAATGATATCTCATCGTTTTTGTTTGCTTGCCTTTTGCTGCTTTAATATTATTATTCTTTCGAAAAAAAAAAAGATAGGGACATATAGTGGAGAACTGGCAAAGAATTGGTACATTCCTCCTCTGGAGCGAGAATTCAATCAGTTCGTGCTGCAAACCATACATCTAGTCTCTGATGAGTTTGATATGGAGTCAGATGAGTATCTAAGCATCGAAGAGATTGCCAATTGGGGAGAGCAGATCAATGATAATGTGTTAAGCTGTTTGCCTGCGCAACAAGGTTAGCTAGGTTCTCTTATGTTTCTGCGCAACCCAGCGCTGGGTCAATGCCATGCTTTCAGACTCCAGTGTTTTTCACAGGTACTTCAAGGTGAATTGTGAGAGGCTTGGGAGAAAGTGCAGCGGCATTTGCAGCTGGATTGAAGGAGTTGGTCGTTGAGTGCACCAAGAGCTCTGGGGGGTCCTTCTGTTGGGCTAAAATGAGCCGATTGATAAGTATTTATATTGAAAAAGAGGAGCTCGAGCCATGGGAGAAGCTCTTAGATGTATGGAAGATCAGCTA
Organism: Nuphar pumila; assembly: GCF_984573655.1. Lineage (NCBI taxonomy): Eukaryota > Viridiplantae > Streptophyta > Magnoliopsida > Nymphaeales > Nymphaeaceae > Nuphar > Nuphar pumila. The sequence continues at coordinate 11,338,711 of NC_143257.1, forward strand.
AATGTCACTATATTGAACCTGGATGGTTTAGTTTCATTGCTGTTTTACTATGTTAACTGATGATGATTTACCAGTGGTCGTGGGACAGATTCAAAAGGTTTCTGAAAGCTGTAGATTTGGTAGATAAAAGAAAGGTGACGATAATTTTTTTTCCTATTATTGCCATTCTTTTTCTCTCCATGGTTTTTATCCTCTACACTGTTCTTGATGAACTTCAGCTGGAACTAAAAAAAATTGTAACTGAAGTATGGGTCCTTTTCTCAGTTCTTCCTATTCAGGTGCATGATAAACTGGGGCATAAAGGGGGAAACTTTCAACATAAAATACAACGGGTAAAAAACTATACATATAGAGTTTCGAAACAAGGGCTGTTTACTCGTCTTCTTCTGCCTCCAACCTTTGGGTTGTTCACTCGTCTTTAAACCAAGAGTTGTTTACTCGTCTGCTTCTGCCTCCAATCTAAGGTACTTTACTCGTCTTCTTTCGCTGTTTCCCAGATCCGGCTCCAAATGCACAGCACACCTCTCTGTTCTTCTTCTAAGTCCACCAGTAAATAGTTAGTTACTAGGAAAGGCTGTGGAGGGGGCCAAAAGAAATTGTAAAAGATTGTTGAACGACTAATAAAATTTATGATGAAAACAAAATCACAAGTAATTAGCTCCTACTAACGTGAATGAAAAGCATGCCACTAATGGGCAAGCTCTACTATGTCTAATGTATTAGGCAGTACTTTGGAACTTACACTACAAGAAAATTGTTAATTAGCGACGGAAATTAGCGACGGATTTTTTCCGTCGCTACTTAGCGACAGATTAGCTAGAGATAGAATCTGTCGCTAATTCGCGACGGATTAGCGAGGAAACGACTTTTATCGTTAATCTGTCGCTACTTAGCGACGGATTCGCGACTGCATGTTTTTGTCGCTACTTTTTATTACAAGAACATCATTTTAGCGATGGATTTAGAGAGGGAACTCTGTCGTCGCTAATCCGTCGCTAATTAGCGACGGCGTAGCGACAGAATATATTCCGTCGCTTTTTTGGTATTTTGGTTTAGCGACGGAAACATTCCATCGCAAAGTCGTCGCTAAATGTCGCGTAAATCCCTAATCCCATCCCTCTTTCTCTTTTCCCTGTTTCGCTGTATTGCTCCCTCCCGCCGCCCGTCGGCTCTCGCCACCGTCCGGCCGCCGTCGCTCGCCAGCCGCCGCTCCCCGTCCACCGCTCGCCAGCCGGCGCTCGCCAGCTGCCGCTCCCCGTCAACCTCCCGCCACCGTCCGGCGACGCGCAGGTAATCTTCTTCTTCTTCTTCTTCTTCTTCTTCACGTTGTACGCCCCTTCCCTGCCGAAAACGCAGGGGGTTTAACCCCCTGCCGTGCTTTCCGGCAGGGGGGGTCGACCCCCTGCCGAAAAGGCATGGGGGGTCGACCCCCTGCGTTTCCGGCAGGGGGGGTCGACCCCCTGCCGGAAAGGCATGGGGGGTCGACCCCCTGCCGGAAACGCAGGGGGTCGACCCCCCCTGCCGGAAACGTAGGGGGTTAAACCCCCTGCCGTAAAGGCACGGCAGGGGGTCAACCCCCCATGCCGGAACTGCCTTTCCGGCAGGGGGTTTAACCCCCTTCCCTGCCGGAAAGGCAGGGGGTTTAACCCCCTGCCGTGCTTTCCGGCAGGGGGGGTCGACCCCCTGCGTTTCCGGTAGGGGGGGGTCGAACCCCTGCGTTTCCGGCAGGGGGGGGTCGACCCCCTGCCGGAAAGGCATGGGGGGTCGACCCCCTGCCGGAAACGCAAGGGGTCGACCCCCCTTGCCGTAAAGGCACGGCAGAGGGTCAACCCCCCATGCCGGAACTGCCTTTCCGGCAGGGGGTTTAACCCCCTTCCCTGCCGGAAAGGCAGTTCCGGCATCTAGTTAGAGTAGTTCATAAATTTTTATCAATTTGTTAGTTTGTTAATATCTACTGGTAGTTAGTTTTACTTCAATTTGTTTTCTTGAAATCTGGTTAGTTAGAGTATTTCAATCTATTAGTCTTTTATAATTATATTTTTCTTAGATAGATTGGTATTTAATGTTCTCACAATCAGTTAGTTAGATTAGGGCTATTTGAATTCTTTATGATAGTGGTGGTTAAACGGAGTTCACATCTTTTCTAGTAAACTAATTGATTGATTTACTATTCCTTTGCTAAGTAGTTCAGATTAGAAATTGTCTGACTTTATGTTAGTCGACTGGTTCAACATGTTATAGCTGGTTTGTTAAATTAGCATCTTCTAGTTAGATTTGGCTTAACATATATACTATTTTTCTTTTCTCTTCTTTCAATTAGTTAGAGTTGTTTTAATTTGTTTTAATTTTTTTAGTTAGTGTTTCATCTTGTTTCATGATTAGTTAGTTTGTTACTTAATTTGTTTTGTTTTTGTGCAGATTTTTCAACAGAACCAACTCGTGCTCGGCCACCTATGGTAAGTAAATGACAAAAACAATGCAAATCGGGTAAATACCCGTGGTGAGTAAGTGATGCAAACGTATCACATGTTATTTAATTTATTGAATGCAACACTTTATTGTTCACACACTCACTTAGTTGTTGATATCTAGGACTGCTTTGTTGGAGTTCGGAGATCATGGTGAGCATGATTTTAATGTAGGAATATGGAAGTGCTCTTATTTTTGGAGTACGGAGTCCATGCTAAGCATGGTAGTAGTTAGTGAGATATTGAAGTGTGTTTGCTGCAGGTACATGTTTGCCATTTATTTGATATGAATGATTATGATGTATTGCAATGTTTGATGTAATTGTATCCATGCTTGCATGTAGTTACTTTCAATTTGATTTTGACTTCCATGTGAAATTTTATAATAAAAGCATGCTTCAAATGATTGTATCGTGTCATTAATAGTTTGCACATGAAAATATTAAGTTATCAATGCATGCATCAAAATTCTTGTTATTGTTTGACATAGTATATTGCATGATAAATTTGATATTTTCTTCATCGTAGCATTCTGATTGTTTTTTTCTTAATTCGTTAGGTTACTATTCGTAACATCATACGACAGAATGACTGCAAACCGTGAATGGATGTACCGTAGGATAGTGGACAATGAGTTATCGCATGAATATATGGATGGTGTCGATAGTTTTATTGAATTTGCAACAGCGAGTGTCAGTACGGTAGATCCCACAGGTCGGATTAGGTGTCCCTGCAAGATTTGTAAGAATAATCGATTTGTAGAACCTCATGGCGTTAGACATCACCTATACAGGAAGGGTTTTGTGAGTGATTATCAGAACTGGACGTTTCATGGAGAAGAATTTAGAAACGATTTTGATGCACGGGTGAATGTGGTGCACGATAATCCATATACGAATTTGATATTTGATGCTGCAGGAACAGAACTGGGTTCTGCTATGAGTTCTAGTGATGTAAGAACTGCCGTAGATGAAGAATCACCAAACGATGCAGCTAGTAGATTTTATGATTTACTTAAAGATGCTGATGAGCCACTTTGGAACGGTTGTGAGAGTCACACTATCTTGTCTGCAGTTCTTCAACTAATGAATTTGAAGTCCGAGTATAATTTGAGTCAATCATGTTTTGACCGTTTGTACATGATTGTGAAGAGTATGTTGCCTAAAGATGAGAAATTGCCACAAAATTTCTATCGTGCGAAAGCTATGGTCAACGCTCTAGGTATGGGTTACAAAAAGATTGATGCTTGTCCAAATCACTGCATGTTGTATTTCAAGGAGCAGGAAAACGACATATCATGCCCGTCATGTGGGCATCCTCGGTTCAAGCCAAAGACAAGAGGCAATGGTAGAACGAGATCAAAGGAAGTTTCATACAAGTCGCTCCGCTACTTTCCTATCACTCCTAGATTGCAGCGATTGTATATGTCTTCAAAGACAGCTAAACACATGAGATGGCATGCAAATAAAGTTTGACACGATGAAAACAAGATCACGCATCATGTTGACGCTGAAGCTTAGAAGCACTTTGATTGTACTCATCAGAACTTCGCAATGGAAGTGCGAAATGTTAGACTCGGTCTATGTACAGATGGATTTAATCCATTTGGGGGTAGATCAACTCCATACTCATGCTGGCCAGTATTTGTAACTCCATACAACCTTTCACCAAGCTTGTGTATGAAACGTCCAAATCTTTTCTTGTCTCTGTTGATCCCTGGTCCGACCTCACCTGGCCAAAATCTTGATGTATATCTAAGGCCACTGATTGATGAATTAAAAGTACTGTGGGATGACAGTGTTACCACGTATGATGCCCACAAAAAACAAAATTTCAACATGAAGGCCGCTGTTCTATGGACAATCAGTGACTTCCCTGCATATGGTATGTTATCTGGTTGGAGCACACATGGGAGGTTGGCTTGTCCGTACTGCATGGAGGATTCCAAAGCTTTTAGATTGAGGCATGGAAGGAAGCCTTGCTGGTTTGATTGCCATCGTCGATTTCTACCCAGCGATAATCTGTTCCGACGTCAAAAGAATGCATTTACAGCAGGCACAACTGAAACGGAAGGTCCATCCTCAAGATTGTCTGGCATAGAGATTTTAAGAAGATTGCGATACTTTCCAGATGTATTAACAGATGCCCGCAGTCCTACACCCTTCCGTGGATTTGGGAAGGAACACAATTGGACGAAAAAATCTATTTTTTGGGAACTACCGTATTGGCCGACCTTATTGATACGACATAATTTGGATGTGATGCATGTAGAGAAAAATGTGTTTGATAATGTGTTCAATACAGTAATGAATATTAAAGGAAAAACGAAGGATAATCCGAAGGCCCGTATGGATTTAAAATTAATATGTAAAAGACCAGAATTGGAACTCAAAGAGTATAATGGCAAAGTACTGAAACCAAAGGCGAAGTACGTGCTCGGACCTGATCAAATAAAACATGTATGTCAATGGTTGAGACAACTGAGATTTCCAGATGGATATGTCTCTAACATTGCTCGGGCTGTGAAGATTGACGATGGACAGTTATATGGGTTGAAGAGCCATGATTGTCATATCTTTATGCAACGATTGATACCCCTAGCATTCCATGATATGTTAGACAAACCTATATGGGGGGTATTGTCTGAGTTGAGCAGATTTTTCAGAACATTGTGCGCATCGGAGGTCATTTTATCAGATGTAAAGAATCTCGAGGACTCTGTCATCACCACTGTTTGTCTGTTAGAAAAGATATTTCTGCCAGCATTTTTCGATGTTATGGAACATTTGATCATACATCTGCCATATGAACTAAGGGTTGGTGGCCCTGTGCAATATCGATGGATGTACCCATTTGAAAGGTATATGTTTTTTTATATTTGTCTCTTTAATGACAGATATTTAAAATTTGAAATGTATATTCTTGTCAGATGCATGTTCGACCTAAAAAAAAAGGTTCGTAATAAAGCAAGAGTAGAAGGCTCTATTTGTGAGGCGTACACTTTAGAAGAGATTTCAAATTTCTCATCTATGTACTTCGAACCTCATATTCCAACACGTTACACATGCCCGCCCCGTAACGATGATGGAGAACAAGTAACTGTAGCTGACAAGCTGTCGATATTTCAACCACTTGGGCATGCATTTGGTAGTTCCGATCAAGGCTATTGACAGATCGAGAGCAAGATGCAGCACACATCTATATTCTTTTTTATTGCTCAGCGATCGACCCATACATCGAGTAAGTATATGTATATGCAACTCAATTATAAATCCTTTTATGTTCTATATGTGGATACATGACTCGGTAATATAAGTATTTGTGGTTTGCAGACGATTTGATCTGGAGTTGCGAAACAAAGTTTCACATCTCACTGATGCAGAAGTACAAAAAGAACGTGAAACTAAGTTTGTGGAGTGGTTGAAACAGTTGGTAAAGAAGCTAACATAAATTTTGTACTTATAAACAACACTAAGTTACTTAATTGATCGTGATCACAATCATTGTTTATGTTTGTGCGTAGGTTCGCAATGGTGATGTTAAAGATCAAGGAATATGTGATTTAGAAAATGGTCCGACCAAAGTTGTGCAATGCTACAACGGGTATATCGTAAATGGTTATCGATTCCATACAAAAGACTACGGTATAAACAAATCAACGATAAATAGTGGCGTGTGTGTCAAGGGTAGCAGCTACGGTGAAAATGAACATGATTACTACGGTGTTATAGAGGAAATAATGGAGTTGACTTACTTAGGCATGAATAACAGGGTTACGATATTCAAGTGTCATTGGTTTGATCCAACTGCAACAAGACTCGACAAAGCTTTAGGCATTGTGGAGGTGAATCATAAATCCAGGTTTGGAACATATGAACCATTCATATTAGCCTCGCAAGCTCAACAAGTTTATTATACTTCATATCCGAGTATAAAAAAGTCAGATAGAAATGAATGGTGGGCAGTTTGCAAGGTGAAATCCAAACTATACCCCGAGTATGATCAGTTACAGGAAGATGAGTTAGCTGAAGACAGTGATTACTATCAATCAGATGATGTCTGTGACTTTGCTTATGGTCACGATGTTGCGCATGATATGCATGTCATATCTCTATTGGCTGATGAAACATTCATAGAGGAATGTGATCCAAATGATGTACCAAGTGGATGGGCAAACAATGAAGAAGAAGAAGAAGAAAGTCAAACTAGTGACGAGGAAGAATTCTCAAGCTAGTGAGCAAAATCTTATACTACAAACCTCTATTTAAATGCATTGTAATACTTGATGTGAGTTGTATTGCAATACTTGGTGTGAATGATTACAAATTTTATTTGAATGTATTGTAATACTTGATACGAATGATTCGAATGCATTGTAATACTTGATGTGAATGATTTCAATTATCTGAATGTATTATAATTTATGAAATTAACGAATGATTTGAATTAGTGCAATACTTGATGTCAATGATTTGAATTATTTGAATGCATTGCAATGCTTGATATGAATGACTTGAATGCATTGTAATACTTGATGTGAATTATTTGAATGTATTGTATGACATATGTTATTTGTTAGAATATGGTTCGTGGAGGTTATAGTGGTCGCTCATCCAGTAGTAGCCAGGCTCAACCTTCATCTTCACGGGCTCCTGTGATAGGTATATCATATAACTAATTAGATGCTTGATTAGTTCAAATGCACATTCTGAGAATTTCTAATGTATTTTTTTACAGATGATGTTGCGCCTGTACACGACCCACCTACACCAGTTGATCGCACAAGTCAACAGCCAACACAGGAAACAGGGTCTTCTCAGGCTGGCACAAGAAGACTCATTCGAATAGTGTATATCGATAATCGACCGTAAGTATTTTGTTTTCAATTATTGCATATCTTTTAAATATTTTATATTGATATTTACTGTGTAACAATTCATGTGCAGCACGAGGTTTGAGCCACAAGAAGTAGTACGGGAGATTAGGAGTTCACTTCTTCAACATCTACCAGGACCAGTTGCTCAATGGAAAGAGTACCCAAAGGAGGTGTTAGACAGATTGTGGTCCTCATTCATGGTATACAGTTGTTCCTCATAGTTAATGTGTTTCATATTTAATTTATTTAAGCAATGTCTACTAACTTTCTGAAAATATTTGTAGGCTTCGAATCGCTTTGCAACTACGGTGGAAGAAAATGATGCAAGGAAGGTGTGGCAGAAGGTGGCTGCCAATCGATTTGCAGACATGCTGCACACTATGAAGACTGCAGCAAAAAAAGCATCTGACGTAGTAGATGATCCATTACTATGGAAGGTCCATGGTCCTATTACTATCAGGAGAGATTACTGGGATGAAATGTGCGATAAGTGGGCGGGAGATGCATTTAAAAATCGCTCTGCGAAGGCTTCACAAAATCGATCGAAGATGCCCGAAGCCCATCTACACACAGGTGGATCTAAGACATTTGGGAGCCACCTAAAGAAAATGGTAATTCATCAATATATAATATTAATTTTATAAGTATTGTTGCAAACTTGTGTACTAAATCTTTTGTCATTCAACTTCGCAGGAAGCAGAAAAAGGAGGCAGTGTACCATATAAGGATGTGTTTGTAGAAACACATAAACGGAAGACCACGGGAGTCTTCGTATCAGAGAAGGCGAGAACGACAACGGTATGTATTAATTCTATTAATAATCATTGCAATATATATGCAAGTTATCATAATGTTATCATTAATTATTAATGAATACTTTAAACATTATTTTGTAGGAGGCATATGAGCAACAGATGGTAGAGCGATATGGCGAAGACGCTACTCAGCATCCATCATTTGATCCTACAGCATGGGTGACTGCAGCAGGTGAACCCAAAAAAGGTCGCGTGTTCGGGTTTGGGAGTAATATGAACACTTCACCAGTTATTGGTTCTTCCAGTTACGGCTCACCGACTTCTTGCGCCGACATAAGCTCCAAGCAGCCGACTATTCTTTCTGGTGATGATGTACGCGAGATCATTAATGAATCACTGAATAACTACTTTCAATACACCGTCGCCCCCTTTCTCCGAAATGAGATCAAGGTCGCTGTTCAAGATAGGGGATCTTCGATTCCAGGTCCCTCTCAGGTATAATCACATATATAGTTTTTTTGACTGTCTTAAAGCACATCTGAGCATGGTAGAATCACATATAGAGTTTTTCTAGATGCCTTAGAACACATATGAACATGCTATAATCACATATTCAATTTTTTTACTGCCTTAGCACACATATGAGCATGATAGAATCACATATATATATATATACATATATATATATAACTTTTTGTCTGCCTTAGAGCACATATGAGCATGATAGAATCACATATAAAGTTTTTTTGATTGCATTAGAACACATATGAGCATGCTATAATCACATATTCAGTTTTTTGACTGCCTAAGAACACATATGAGCATATTATAATCACATATTCAGTTTTTTGACTGCCTTAGCACACATATGAGCATGCTATAATAACATATAGAGTTTTTTAACTGCCTTAGAACACATATGAACATATTATATATCATTTATGATAGAATCACATATAAAATTTTTGGCTTTGCCTGCCTTAGAGCACATATGAGCATGCTATATTCACATATTTAATTTTTTTACTGCCTTAGCACACATACGAGCATGATCGAATCACATATATAGTTTTTTGCCTGCCTTAAAGCACATCTGAGCATGGTAGAATCACATATAGAGTTTTTTTAGATGCCTTAGAACACATATGAACATGCTATAATCACATATTCAATTTTTTGACTGCCTTAGCACACATATGAGCATGATAGAATCACATATAGAGTTTTTTTATTGCCTTAGATCACACATGAGCACATGATAGAATCACATATAGTGTGTAATTTATTTTATTATATTTTGTTTATCAATACTGACTGTTATTTTCTTGTGTAGGCTGCTAGCGATAATCAGGGTAGTGGAGCTGAAGGGACAGATAAAGACAATGAACAAGAAGACACACAAAATCTTGGCGATGATTAGAGGACTGTGTTGAAGAAGTTCTATTTTTTTATTTTTCCTAAATGTAATTGTTGAATTGTAAATAATTAAACTTCTTAATTTTAAGGTGGAACGATTAATTATTGTAGATACTTGTTATATGATTTTTTTGTGTGGTTTGTTTTTTATTTACAGGAAATATAAATTGTACAGGAAATAGAAATTGTACAGTTCTCGGTAATTAATTTTTAAATAAAATTTTTTTTATTTTTTTTCGTGTTTGCAACGGATTAGCGACGGATGATTCCGTCGCTATTCATATTAATCTAGCGACGGCATAGCGACGGAACCATCCGTCGCTATTCATATTAATCTAGCGACGGCATAGCGACGGAATTAAATCCGTCGCCAAGACGTGGTCGCCGTTTAGTACCGGCGGATTGGCGACGGAATATAGCGCTCGTTATTCCGTCGCAATTAGCGACGGACCTGGCGACGGAATAATTCCGTCGCCAGTTAGCGTCGAAATATTCGCGACGTAAGCATACTGTCGCCTCGTTGTCGCTAATCCGTCGCTAACTATGTTAGCGACGGAATGTGGTCGTCGCTAATCTACTGCTTTGTTGTAGTGTTAACAAAAAAAGGCAGAAAGTTTTGAGAAAAAAGTTGTTACAACTAAGGTTGCAAACAGGTTGGATCCGGGCTGGACTTGGGCAAAATTGGTATGAATCTGATTTCAAAGAAGTGGATCTGATTTCAAGCCTAGATCAAACTCGAAACACATAAAATTCCATAAAAGTCACTGCCTTTAAGGCTATGTTTGGGAGGCTTGCAATGGGATGGAAACACAGTGTGTTGTCAAAATATCGTTTTGCCAATGTGCGATGTTGAAAGATGGAGTTGCCAAAAATATTCTTTCATGTGAAAGGTGCTGAAATGTGGTGTTGAGCCTGCCAACATCAGTCCCAACGCATTGTTTCAGCAATGCCACTGCTCCCAAACAGGAAGAGAATATGAGAGCATGGCGGAAACCACAACACAACTGCTGATTCAAGGCTCTCAAACATAGCCTAAAAGGTTTTCCACAGCAGCAACCATTTGTAATTTCTGATGCTTGTTTGGTCTGTTTCACAACCATTAACTATATGCATCCTACAGACACTTCCCAATTCACATTACACGACCAAATTAACGGGTCGTTCGGTTTGGCTCGGGTCCAACCTAGTTCTTAATTATCTGTCCTGTTGCCACCCAGATCTGACTGAACCCAAAATTTTATGTTCTAAATCTGATCCGTTTTCAAAACAGAACAAAATATTTTGTTGATATCCATCCATATTCTGTTCGATCGGGTCAGAACCTGGCCAAGACCCGACCCGTTTGCAACCCTAGTTATAACCTTTATGCTTGGCAGCACGTGAGAGAGAGAGAGAGAGAGAGAGAGAGAGTTGGTGGCATTCCACAAAACGCCCCCACAGGAAATCAAGACTATTCAATTAAGGGGATTGAACGGTCCACGCTACAGACCCATACTAGGAGCAAGCGGCGTGTGAATGGCACTCATGCAATCACGTTTCCTCACGAACGTGAGTATCAACACCTTTTTGCCCAGCATGTCAAAGGGCAGGTGCACCATTTTATAATTCAAAACCGATCCACAGTTTCTTCACGAAAAAATGGCCGTCAGTTTTGAAAACCGAAAGGTAAAAAGAAAAAATTCATTACATGATCACCCAAACTCATGCAACCATAATTCCATTAAACAAGCCAAAGAAGATTTTTTATTGTTTAAAGATTAATTACCAGCGAGGAAGCTTGGTTCTGTCCATGGCTGGAAGCCGACTTCGTTTTGGGCTTTCTTCTCCTGCAACTCATCAACATCAAATGTCTAAGAGTAGGAGCTACCCTTTTCACCTTCGCACAAAGATAAGATTTTTCATTAAACGAGCACCAGATTCATGCAACCATACTCCTGCTAAATGAACCCCGATGCACGCCCATTAATGAAAATGGAGAAAAATGTGGGTTGGTACTAAGGTTGCCAAACTAAGAAGCGAAAGCAGGAAACGATGAGGAAAGCGGAGGTGAGAAGCGAAGCATTTTAAAATTTATAGAAAGCAGAAGCAAAGTATCAATTTAAAAGCAAAATATTAAAAAAAATGAAGCAATATGATAATTGAATAGGAATGAAACAAGAAACAAATAAAAACTAAAATGAAATTGATCATTTTTAATTATATTTCATGATTTTTTAGTAAAAAAGTTAAATTTTTGTTAAAATCTAACAAGGTTACTAATTTAAAGAAAGTATATGAAAAGTGAGGGAAAGCACGAAAGAAAATACATCAAAATAAACATGAGAAAAGCATATAGAAAGTATAGACCATGTGTGTAGGAAGCATAAAAGAAGCGTGAAGGAATCAAGATTCCCATAAAGTTTCAAAAGCAAAGAGTATAGTGCTTCCAAAGCAAGTTTTTAGGAAGTAAGCTTCCCACCTACCTAAAAAGCTTCCGATAACTCTGGTTGGTACACAGGTCATAATCCAGCTAATTCATTATAAACTGCGACTCCTTTAAGGCAAGGGGTAAGCCAAAAGAGTAGAGTTTTATGTTAGTTAGGGCAGCGATCGTAAGTACAGCAGGCAGAGCCAGGGCGGCTAGTTCTCTGATCCTGTGGTTGGTATAAAAAAAAGAAAACTTACCAGTGAAGAAGAAGCGTGGTTATTCTTGGTGTGAATGGCAGCCGAATTGGTTTTAGACTGTCTTCTCCTGCAATTCATAAACATCAAATGTTCTAGAGTAGGAGGCATCCCTTTCACCTTCACGCATCTGACCCTGCAGCATCTTTGCTTTACTGATCCTTGTCTGGAGCCATCGGAGAAATGATCCTCAACAGCAAAGACCTTTTGTAGAAAACTAGGGTGAGGAGAAGCAAGAGGGAAAATGAATTCAATGTAAGAGCTGTCGCCATCACTGCTGCTTGTCTCTTTCCCCGAACCACTGGAGCTACGGCAATCCGCTTCCAATTCCAGGTGCTCTATCGGGATCGCATGGGACATTTCCGACAAGGTTGACATGCAATTCTCAAGCAGACATGGAGTCAACCCAGAAAAGCTCTTGATGGGGATATCATTTTCATCGAAAGCGAACGACTCCAGGTCCAATTCAAACAGCTCATCATCTTCATCTTCTTCACCACCACCATCATTTTCATTATCTTCATCATATCCTTCTGCAGATGTTTCTCTTATGGAAGTGATAGGGCTGCAAGGAAGAATGGAATCCAGCCTTGGTGGGGAGGAAGTCCTCGGTTTTCCTGGCTTTTCTTCCCATTGAAAAAGAACTGATATCACCAGCTTCGCCAGAGGTGCAGATGGATCAACGGAAGGTGTTTGGATGCTAAAGTTTTTCTTGGGCTGCCCCGGCTTCTCTTCCCATAGGAAAGGGACATAAGCGGGTTGCCTGACTTGCTCGCTGTTGCACGCCTTGCACAATTTCTTGTTCATTGGCATTGATAGCTTGGATCACCATGCTCATGTCCATGGGAGCAAGGCTTAACCATGCACGGGACAGCCGGGGGCAAAAGACGGGAACATTTTCCCATGCGTTAATGGAGGTTTTGGTAAAATAACTGCTCTCCTTAGTTGGCTGATGGACTAGGGAGGGACATATTTGTACCTGCTGCAGCGATCGTGCCTACAGCGACCATACCTGACGGCCCACAGAGAGAGGGAGGTGGCATTATTCTAACAAAGAAAACATTAAGAATTACTCCTACCTTCTTCGCCTCGCATGACATTATCTGAAGAATGCTCTATTTTAAATTATTAATTCTCGATCAACAATAATAATGACAAGAAATTGATGAAAAAAATACATTTAAAGAATTTAAAATATAAAAAAAACCCTGAACCAGCTGGTTAAGTTGCTAGAGGGAAAAACCATACTCAAATGATGAAAATTATGAGGAACTTAAAATAAGAATCTCTCACTTTGAAAGGACAAACTACCCGAGTGGTTTCCATTGTTAACAGGTGTAATCTTTTTGTACAGGTAAGGGTCAGACTAACCCCAGCTTTTCGATCAAAAAAAAAAATCAGAATAAGAAGAATCAGATCATTGATTAATTATATGCGCCGAGGTCGTCCAGGGCTTATATTTCATAAATGAAGTCAAAATTTAATATCCACCCTTTGGGAACTTAATCCATGGTCAGTGCCTACCGACATTTTAAACGACTCAATTAGTGCTCAGTGCAAGATCACGAACACCATTCTTCTGCCTCAAAAAATATGAAAACAAACGAAATGAAAAATCTTAATGGCTAATTGTACCAGTTGATAGAACCTGACTCTCAGGGGATGGGTTCTATCGTTTCAGGCTTACGGAGCGCGGAACCAAGCTCGTGAAGGAAAATGGCTTATGCGGCTAGGGATGGGCTGATTCCAGGGCATCATGGGGTGGCTGCAGCAGCAGCAGCGGCGGCACGGATGTAGTAGTGGTGGTGAGGGTGCGGCAGCAGCAGTTGCGGTGCAGGATGCTACAGCATGTTTGCGGCAGCATGAAGGGCATGTCGCTGGGTAGGATATGACAAAAAAAAGGGGGTGCGCATGAGGAGGTGGACATGTCTCAAGGCCGAGACATGGCCAGGAGAGAAAACACCAAGAATGAGGAAGAAGTCTCACCTTAAAGGTTCGGAAAATGAGGTGGATGGCATTGGTGCAGCTGAAAGAGAAAATTTATGTTTCTGACTACCGACGATGAGCATGAATGGATGAACGGGTGAGGAGCAGAATCTTTCCCTTATGAAGCAATCACACAGGAATAGTGAATGAAATTTAGAAGAATAACTCAATAAATTTTATTAAAGAATAAAGGAACAATACATGCATGTTTATCAAAAAAATGAAGAATAAGGTAAAGTGTATATCCACAGTCCCTCTCTCGATGGGAATCCAGTGGGGGTGTCACACTCTCTTAAAGAGTTCTGGAGGAAGTGAGATTCTCTAGAGGGCGTCCCACTCTAAAAGAGTCCTTGAAAAAGTAGGATTCCAAGAGGAGCATCTCACTCTTGGAGAGTCATGAAAGATTCTCTCTCTCTCTTACACAATCCCCAACTGAGTGGGTCTGAGTCCTAGATAGGGCAAAAAAAGGGTTCATAACAATTCACCCCTCTCAGACACGCCTTGTCCTCAAGCAGAGCTCTTGGGAAACTACTGCAACAACCGATCAATGTCACCTCCAGGATAAAAAAACTACACGAGTGGTTTTCTCACGTGTCGAGAGAATCTCCTTCATTGGTATAAAACCTATAAATTTTTTAGATTTTAAATAAATAAATAATTCAACTTTATCATTGAATTAGAAATGTATTTCTACTTTTTATTTGCAAGTATTGGTATTGTACACGCTCAATTACTCATTTCAGATCAATAAGGGTAGAGTAGTCATTTCAATTTTTTTCAGACAAAATATTGTTAAATATTTAAATTATCATACAAAATAATGGTTTTAGTGAGGCACAAACTCATTTAGGTATTTTTGAGTTGTTTTGAACTTAACTAGATGTATTTTGATGATTTTCAGAAAAAAAAAAAATCTTAAAAAGGGTATTTTGGTTATAAAATAATTTATGAAAAATATTTTAATCAATAAATTATTATTTTAGAAAGTACCAAAACCATGAACTTTTTAAAATTAGTGTGATTAATTAATACAAATAAAATATAAGAAACTATTTTGAAAAAAAAATGAGGATTTTATAATGGACCCGAATTCTATACGGGTTGGACCCAAATGGATCGATCCAAATATAAAATTTTAAGGATTTTACGCAATAAAACAAATATTATATTCTATTTTTTTATCATGGCTTTATTTTAAAACCAATGTTGTTTAAAAATAATTTTTTATTAGTTAATTAGGTTTAGGTTGGTATTAATTCTTTTAGATGTCGTTTAGATTGGGACCCAGTTTGGACGTGCACACCCACCCTAATAGGAGGGTGTGGTGTGTGTTCTCCCCCGAAAACAGACTCTTTGCTATAGTACGTATTAAGGGTCTCAATGAGTGCCACATATGTAAGCACATGAGGCTCATATTCCCGTGTGTGTTGGCATCACTTAGCATCAGAGTCTGGTGCTGTTGCAAAGACTTAAGTACCATTTCTTGCTATTCTTTCCATGAAACGACGGTTCAAGAAAATGACAAAAATGTCCTCCATTCAAAAAAGGGAAACGACGATTCAAAAAAAGGATTAAAATATCCTCCATCAAGAAAGTCGAGGATGATGTTAACTCTTCAAAGTCCAAATAGCAAAATAAACATGAAACACTCTCTTTCTTTTCCGTTTAAACTTTTCGTCGTCATCTTCTTCTTCTTCTTCTTCTTCTTCTTCTTCTTCTTCTTCTTCTTCTTCTTCTTCTTCTTCTTCTTCTTCTTCCTTCTCCATGAAATATTGTAAGACTCTCTCTCTCTCTCTCTCTCTTTCTCTCTCTCTCTCTAGAGAAGAAATTAAGGGAGACAAAGAGTCGGCGATCCAATGGTGATCATCGTCCTCTTTCTGCTAGTAGTGGTCGGAATGCTGCCCTCATCCAGCAAGCAACCGACTGCGGCAGCCCCTCTGCTGCCTTTGAGGGATACCTACAACGGAATCTTCCTCCAGTACACCTACAACGAAGTCTTTCAATGTAAGACCCGTAATTTTTCAGATAACTTTTGAATAAAATTCACGAGGCATTTCCAGGTAAAAATAGCATTTATACTCAAAATATGAATCGAACTGATTTCTGTGAGCCAGATATACTTAGGATATTTGTATCTTTACGAATATATGCTCAAACCGTCAGGAAGTCATAACTTTTTTCATAAATAAAATCAAGAGATTTGTATGAGCCAACACACTCAGTTACATTAATATGAAGAGAATGGCGTACTCAAATTTTTTCAAAAAAAAATTGCCGGAAACCTGAATTTTTTGCGGGTCCCACGAAAATGTTGGTGGGACCCACAAAACTATTCCTCAGAAAATATCTGGTGGGACCCAAAAAATATCTCATGGAATTTTCATGTAGGCCCCACACCAAAAGGAACCACTTGGAATTCTTCAGAAAGAAAGAGCAAGAAGGGGAAATAAAGCATTAGATTTTTCTAGAAAAATCTAGAAGAAGGAGGTTGCTTAGGGGCTAAGCAACCTTGGCTATAAATAGAGGAGAGCCTCTTTTGGAAAAATCACCAATCTCCTTTCTCTCTCCTAAACCTCCTCCAATGAGCTCACTTGGTTTGAACCTACTTGACCTGGCCTGAGCCTGCCTGACCTAGTCCTAGCTCACCTGACTTGGTTCAAACCTAGTTGACTTGACTTGAACCTAGTTGGGTTTGAAGTTAAAGTCAAAGTCCTTTTTAGTCTCAAACCCTAGTTTGATTTTCTGAACCCAGACCTAGCCTATTGAACCTAGTTGACTTGGACCGAACCCAGTTTGGTTCAAACCACTTGGGTTGAGCAGCTTAACCTGCTCGACCTCTTTCTCAACTAGGTCAACCTTATCTGACCTAGTTTAACCATTCGAAAGGAGTACCTTCTGAAGTAGTATCTTACCCTATGTAGTCCTTGGTTGAGCCCTCTAGGACACTTCAGTGTTCACGCGCTCACCTTGTGACTATCGTCAGATATATATATTTAAATGCGTAGTATATGCGTTTTTAAAAATGATATTTTACCCTAGTTTCTGGTTGAGCCCTCTAGGACACTTTGGTGTTCACTCGCTCGCCTCATAGCTATTGTGAGATACTGATCTTAGTGTATATTATCTGGAAATGGCCGTCGTGTCTTATATCGCCAAGACTCGTGTAATTTACCATTTGTCATCGCATCGTATGATGCCAAGGCTCCCTGCTTTCTGCAATTTTCAATTATGCACTTCCAATTATGTCGTCGCATTGAATGATGCCAAGGCTCCTGCTTTTTGCAAATATATATGTAGAATATTTTATTCGGTTACACACTTCAAACAATAAGTATATGCATTTTCTTTATGCCGCCATCATATAAAGCATAGGCTTCTGCTTATATTACATATATGATGTGTAAATGATCATTCAAATGAAGATAAACTTCAAATCGCCGATGTGATTTCCTAACCGCTCCTCGATCAAGATTTTGATGATAAAATGGAACACTTTGGTGGTCAATGAGTTGCTTGGCCACATACCTGTAATGTGCCTAGAGTTTTCTAAAACTGACGACTCATTATCGTCTGATTCCGCTGCTAAAAGCTTTTCTAAGTTCCGCTGAAAAAAAAAAGAAATTCATGAAAATTTTAACTTAGCTTTGTTTTGAAAATCCGGGGCGTTATATTCAAAGTACAATCTGTTTACCCCTACATCGACAATACTTCTTATCAAAGCTATGCCTTCCAGGCCACCCTGACACTACTCAACACGGGCGTTCGCACCTTCAAGTCTTGGTGGGCATTCGTCAGGTTCTAGCACCATGAGGTCCTCATCTCGATCCCCAGCATCGTGCTCTTCGATAGGACCCACCTCCTCGCCAACGTTAGGAATGGCACGTTCCTCTCCGGCTTCCCCATCACGGACCTTAAGACTACCATTGGGATGGCTGGCGACTACAGCCTGATCACGATGAAGATCGTGCTCAAGGGGGCGGTGTTTGGCATCACGATTTAAGATTTATACATAGCAGCGATTTACGAAAATTGTGTTGTGCAAAAAAAATGGCAAATCGCAAAATCAAGTAGCGATTTATGAAAATCGCGTAGCGAAAAAAAATAAATGGCAAAACGCTAAATTGAGTAGCAATTTACGAAAATCGCGTAGCAAAAAAAAACAAAAAATCGCTAAATCGAGTAGCGATTTACGAAAATTGTGTAGGAAAAAAAAATAGAAAATCATGGGAAACGGTGTTATGAAAACCTCGAGCAAGAAACAATCGAAGGAAACATATGAGCACCACGATCAAATAAAACACTTTATTGCTCTTTTTCGATAGTTACAAGAGGGAAAGAAAAGAAAGAATTTATACAAGCCCTAAAAAAAAATTTGTTCTAGGGGGCGTTGCCCCCCTAGACCCCTGCCCGCTGACTGTGCAATGGGACCCGCACCGGGGGGAGCCCCCGGATCCCCCTCATGTAAGGGCAAAAACTCTGAATTAGGCTCCACAACTCATCAGGTTGAACCATGCTACAGTCAGTATGCAAGTCAGTCGGTGCTTGATGAAGTAGTGTAGGAAGGAAATTCACCTCATGGAATGAGTCTCAGGCTTAACCCTTAACCTGAACAGGAAGAAAATTTTACCTTATGGAATAAGGCTCAAGCTTAACCCTTAACTTGAATGGGAAGAAAATTCACCTCATGGAATGAGGCTCAGGCTTAACCCTTAACCTGAACTAGAAGAAAATGAACAGAATCCTCGAAGACAAAAGACTTTTGATTGAAAAGGGGTGAGGAGACCATGATGGAGCTTCCAGATTTTGCATAAAATCCGAAAGGGTTACAAAAGGCAAGGAAAGTGAGGTCCCTAAAAGCTTTGAAAAGGGATTGAAAATGGGGTGTCTCATGACTAAGACAAGGAAATAGCTTTTAAAAATGGTCTTTTGCGAAAGGGAAGGTTCAACCTCAACCTGAAAATAATTGTCTATGGCAGCATAGTGGGGATAGCAGGAAAATGTGCAGATCTGAGAGCCCAAGCGCTCAGATCAAAATAAAAGGGAAGGATCTTGAAAACCCAGGTTATCAAGTCCTAAAAAGAGATAAGGCGCTAGGATGCATCAAAAGACATCGAGTTCTCACTTTATGTCAAGATAGCCAGGAGGTGTTTCCTCTGCCGACCATACCACAGATTTTTACTTCATTCTTTTAGTTGACCAATAGAAAAAGCTTGAATTTTTTTTCTTATCTCGCAGAAGTTTCACCCTTTGAAAAGAATACCAAAGGTAGTTTGAGGTGAACCCTTACGCATAAATTTTTTAAAATCAATGAATAATTCTAGTAGCAAATTGGCAAAATCCTGTAACCCTTTATGAAAGAATTGCTTGACATCAAATTGATAAAATCCTTGACTAAATTCTCTTCTCTTTTCCCTAAAAGAGAGACTCATACTTAACCCTTGACCTGAATGGGTAGAAAATACCCATCTCTTCCCTAAAGAGGAGGTTTTGCAAAATAGAACTTTCAAAGAGAAATTAAGTTTTCGTCAAAATTTCCTAATCTTAGGCTTCTCTTATGAAAAGGTGGCCAATAGTAAAGATCAAGAAAAATATCATAGAGGAGTGAGTCCATCACACTCTCCCTAGAAAAAGGGTCCTTCATGACAGGGGAGACTAAAATGAGTAATTGGGAGCCACAAAGAAAATAAGCTTCTGTCGAAACTCTCCCTAGAAAAAGGGTTCTTTGTGTAAAATTGGTTGTTGCTTTGCAAACAGCTCACGAAGAAACGAGTCCCTTCAAACTCTCCCTAGAAAAAGAGTTCTTACGAAAAAAAATTGATTGGTTGCAAAAGGAATGAGCTCCCTCAAACTCTCCCTAGAAAAAGGGTCCTATGCAAAAGAATTTGACATTTGAAATGTTGGGCCAATTTGAAAATGAGTTAAACCCGAAGGTCGAATCTTGAAAAGACTGTCATTGGTAAAAATTGCAACCGAAAGGTTTGATTATAAAAGATTGTCATTTAGCAAAATTGCAATCCGAAGGTTGAATTTGGTAAAAGGATTAGCTCGAGAGTTGAATTTTGATTGAAGACCAGTACAAGCACTGAATTTTGAAGGAAGACTAGTACGGGCACTGGATTTTAAAAAAAGACCAGTACGAGCACTGGATTTTGAAAGAAGACTAGCACGAGCACTGGATTTTGAAAGATGGATTCAATCTGGAGATCGAATTTTTGAAAAAGACCGGTTCAAAAATTGAATTAGGCGAGGGATTCAATCCTAGAATTGTATTTGAAAAAGACCGGTGAAACTCTAGTTTTGATAGAAGGTCTCACCCGCATGCTGAATTTGGAAAATATTGGTGCTCTGAAAGCTCTTGATGATTGTGATGAAAATTTTCAACCTTACCCTCTTGATCGAAGAAGATTCACGATTTTGAATAAACCATCACAGGTAGCTGTATCACTCCTATTGAAGGTTTCAAGATTGTCCCTTATTCAGGGTAAGAAAAAGAATTGATTATGATGTCTTGAAAATTGATGATAAAAGGAATCTTTCGATCCTGTCAGTGAAAATGATATAGATGAAAACAAAGTTTTATAACAAAAGATGCCCCGGTATAGCAAAGGAAAGAGATATTGGACAAAAGAAAGAATAATAGCCATTGTTATTGAAGGAAACTCTTTGAAGAATACAAAATGGGGTAAACATTCAGGCATAGAATTTCTTCAAATGTAGGGCATTGATAGGATCTGGCAACTCCACCCCATCTGCATTGATCAAACGATATGAACTGCGGGGTAATGCTTCCTTAACCATGTAAGGACCTTCCCAATTGGGTGACCATTTGTCGTGCGGGCGGTGCTTGAGATGAGTTGTTGACTGATGACCAGATCATTAACTCGAAATCTTTTTTCGATGACAGACTTGGCATATCGTCAGGCTATCCTTTGTCGATAAGCTTGAGCATGCTCAGTCGCCTTGAGTTTTTTTCCGTCTAGTAGATCAAGTTGTACCAACCTTTGTTGCTGATATTGATCAAGTGGTAGCTCTATAAGTTATGCAAATTTGAGGGCAGACTTGTGAACATGAAGAAGTAATACCACCTCGGTTTCATAAACAAGTTCTGTAGGTATAACATTTGGTTGGAGTCTGAATGGTAGTTCAATATGCCTAAAGTGCATCATGGATTTTTTTGTGCCAATCACGACCTGTTTCAATGATTCTTTCTAAGATGCAGATCAGGATTTTGTTGGTGGCTTCCACCTCACCGTTCCCTTGAGGATAATAGGGAGCTAAAAAATGTTGATGAATCTTGAATTTCGAACAAAAGGTCTTCATCCTTTCATTCTTGAAATGGTTTCTATTATCAAAAATAATGTCATGTGATATGCCAAAATGACAAAGGATATTCTTGTGAATAAAAGAAACCACATGTCAACCTTCCATTGTATGCAAAGTAACAACTTCAAGCTATTTAGTGAAATATTCTGTGGCTACAAGTATTTGTGACCATTGGAAGCATAATGAGTAATTGGGCCCACAACATCGAAAGCCCACATAGAGAACGACCATGAAGATATGACCGACTGCAAATAAGTGGCCGGTGCATGAATAGAAGGTGCGTGTATCTGATATTTGACGTATTTCTTTATAAAATGGTAGCAGTCTTTTTGCATGATTTTTCAATAATACCCTACTCGAATGATCTGTTTGACGAGAGTTTGGTAACCAACGTGGTCACCACAAATACCTTCGTGTGTTTCTTGAATAACTTCCATGGCTTCATCTTTGTCCAAACATCTAGCATACTCGACGCTGAACTTACAATGATAAAGAATATTAGCAAGAATGAAATATCAAGCAGACATGCACTAGATCGCTCATTGCTCCCTTTTTGGCACTTTTGCTGAAAAATCTCTAGTTTTAATATAATGCTTGATATCTTGATACCAAAGCTTTTTCTCTTGCTCTACCTGGTTTATTTGCATGGCTGGGATGAAGACAGTCTGATTGAGTCTGCCTACTTCAAAAGCATGATAGGATTTACCATCTTTGAAAGACATAATAGAGCCCAAGCTAGCCAAGCCATCAGGTACTTGGTTAAAATCTCTCTTGATGTGATAAAGTTGAAATTCCTTAAAGCTATTGAAGAGAGCTACGACGATCTTTTGGTAAGAAATTAGCTTTTGATCTTTCACTTGCCATCCAGCTTTGACCTGGTTGATGACGAGCAGCAAATCGCCAAAGGCATGTACTCTGCTGACATTAAACTTTTGCAAAACTCTCAAACCTTGTATTAGGGCTTCATACTCAGCCATATTGTGGATACATTGAAAATCGAGTTTGAGATAATAAGGTATCATTTCCTTCTCAGGTGTGATCAATAATATCTCAATTCCTATGCCAACCATATTCTTGGAGCCATCGAAAAACATATTCCAAATCGAAGATTGTTGGACATTATGGATGCGCTCATCAGAAAAATCATCATCTGCCTTCACATCTTCTGCCAGGGGAAAATCTGCCAGTTGATCTCTAATAGCTTGACCTTTGATTGATTTTTGAGAAACATATTCCAGGTCATATTGCATTAAAAGAACTTGCCATTTGGCAATCTGTCCGCTGAGAAACGGTTGTTCAAGGATATATTTGAGAGGATTGAGCTTTGATAAAACCTTGACTTTGGATGCTAGCAAGCAATGCCTCAATTTTTGACACATTCATATCAGGGCTAGACATGTTTTCTCCATCTGAGAATATCTCTTTTCATAATTGACAAAGGTCTTGCTCACATAGTAGATGGCATGCTCTATTTGACTACCATTTTTGTATTGTACTAGGAATTCGCCACAAGCAGTTTGATTGACAGAAATGTATAGCAACAATGGCTTTCCCAATTTTGGTGGCTTCAAAATAGAAGGATTAAGGAGATATCACTTAATGTGCTTGAATGACTGCTGACATTTTGGCCCCCATTCAAATTTCACTCATTTTCTTAACAAATGGTTGAAAGGCTCGCATCTCATTACCAAGTTGGAGATAAATCGATGAATAGACTGAATATGCCCCTGGAGGATATACAGTTCTTTAAGGTTGGTCAGAGGTGGCATATCAATAATAGCTTTTGCTTTGGCAGGATCCACCTCTATTCCCTTTTTGCTGACCATAAAACTGAGCACTTTACCTGACTCTACCCCAAAAACACATTTCTGTGGATTGAGTCTTAATTTGTAAAGAATCAGTCGTTCAAAAACTTGACCAAGAGCATCGATATGGTCTTCTTTTCCTTTGAATTTAATCAGGATGTCATCGACATAAGCATATATAATTTTATGCATCTGGTCGTGAAAGATAATGACCATCGCTCTTTGATAAGTTGTCCTATCATTCTTAAGCCCAAATGACATGACTGCATAGCAAAAGGTTCCCCAAGGCATAGTAAAAGAGATTTTTGACTGTTCGCGAGCATCTAGTTTGATCTGATTATATCCAGAATATCCTTCCATAAAAGAAAACATGGCACGATCTGTCGTGCTATCGATCAAAAGATCAATGTTGGAGAGTGGATAATCATCTTTTGAAGTAGCCTTATTGAGATCTCTGAAGTCGTTATAAATTTAAACTTTTCCATTTTTCTTGAGAACTACAACAATATTTGCCAACCAGTCGGGATAATCAATGGCTCAAATGAATCCTGCCTTTAGCAGATTCTCAAGTCCATCTTTAACTTGGGGTTCAACCCAAGGATCCATCTTTCTTAGTTTTTGTTTGACTAGCTTGAAGTTTGGCTTCAGAATAAGACAATGCTCGACCAATTTAGGGTTCAAACCTGGCATATCTTTATAAGTCCAGGTGAACACTTCTTGATGTTACTTGAGAAAATGGATGAGCCTCTTCTTCTCATCTGCATTTAGACTAGTGCCAATTTTGAGGATCTTCGGATTATCTTCTGAACCAATATTTATATCTTTTGTTGGATCCTGAACTAAAGACGATGGTTCATCTTGTCTCTAACTCTGAGCAAATTTTGGCAGTTCTTGAATGGTGGAATCAAATTCTGTGGGCTTTATTGACTGCTCTGCCACTAACTTTTGCTCTTGCTTTTATCTGGTGGATCCTTGCCGACTTTGGAACAACTGAGGGAAGATTGGGATTGGTGACGAGCTTCCTTATCGATTTGGGAGGCATTCTAAAAAGATTTTGGAAAGGAAAAGATTTTAAGAAAACTCGCCCATCATAAAAGACCTATTGCAGAAGAATCAAGGAATAATGACAAATCGTAAAGAAGATGGCACCAAGATATGGAGAAAATTGATAATTTATTGTTGATTGTAAACTTGCAAAAGATAGAAAATGACAAACTGAGGAAAATAATTGGGACTATATCGCCCCTACAAAATGACAAAGATGAGAAAGAAAACAAGAAAAGCAGTGGCATTGCAGTTCTCATTTTGATCCTTTAATGAAAATAGTTCCTTTGTGAGATTATCTGCCTATGAACCCCAATCCTGCTTTTACTGGATGATGAAGCGGGATGACGGGTTCTAGTCGACCATCTTCGTACTTTCCTAGGCCTCTAAAAGGTTGATAGCCATGCTTCAGCAAGAGGTTAAATCCTTTCTTAACCTTGGAGAATTGAAGAAACAAGGGATGATCCTTGAATGTGTTGTAGTCAATGCACCCTCCAAGTTCAAAGAAATGTGGTCCTTGCCATCGAACCATTGTTGTAACATTTTTTGTTGGTTGTGCTTCTTTTAATTTTAGTATCTCCAAACCTTCACTGAGAATGCTAGGGATATCGACTGTGAAAGTTGGGTGAGGGATCATTGGTTGTGGCAGTCTTTCTTCGAGATCTTCACCTAGGATCGTAGTAATCATACCTCATTTTGACCATTTTATGCATTGATGAAGAGTAGACGGTACTATATTGGTATTATGGATCCATGTTCGTCCCAATAGGAGATTGTACGTCGGTGGTACATTGACGACATGGAACAGGACTGTATGCACAGGATAGTTGATAAAAATTTTGAGGAAAATCTTTCCCTTTGTTGTCTGCCTGTGGTTATCGAAACCATAGATGGTGATCAGATCCGGAAGGTATTCTTCTTCCTTCAGACCCAGAGCCTTTGCAGTTACTTCAGGACAGATGTTGAGGCTACTACCTCCATCGACAAGCACATGGGGGACTGTCATTCCCCTGGTTCTCACTACAATGTACAAGGCATTAATGTAAAAATTATGAGACTTTGGCAGATCCTCGTGAGAAAATGTTATAGGTGCATTGGTCATAGCTTGGTTCATAATTTGTGCCATGTCCTCAAAAGTTGTGCACTTTGATTTTCCTTAGCAACTCATCTAGGATTTCTTGATGCTGTGGAGAAGCGTGAGCCAACTTAAAGATAGATACATTGGAAAGGGCAGTAATTGGCTTCTGAAGAAAGTTGGCATGCTCCTCTGCCATTTTAGCAATTTCTGCCTCTTTTGTAGGGGCCTTCTTCTCGATAAACTTCTTAGGTAAGGTTGGGATCCTTTTGGCGACTGCGACTGATGCTTTAACGAGCTCAGTTGATAAATTCATCTTGCCTAAATCCAAGATAATATCGATCTTTTTTAGAGTAGACCGGGCTTGGTGGAGGACCATAACCTAATGTTGAATGAAGATGTCTTCATCGGAGCATGGCCGGATGTGGTCCTGTGGGTGAAATAGTTGCTTTACAATGACTGCCAGTGAATGGTCGAGGAAGGGCTTGCACAAGACGTCCGGTTGATTTTCTTCCTCATCTTTTACAAGTAAGTTTTTGTCGATACAGTCTTGGATGATATTCTTGAGGATGAAGCAAATTTCAGTATCATGTCTCATTGCCCGATGGAACTTGCAAAATTGGTCTTTCAATTTTCCCATGACGACAAGAGGATTGACAATCTTTAGAAGTCTGATCATCTCCTTAGCAAGCATGTATTCAAGAATGCTTTCGAGTGTATGATCTAGAGGGGTGAACTTTCGATCATAACTCCAACCATCATGCTTTGGTCTTTCATGTGGTCTTGTTTCTTGCTGAGAATTCGATTGGGAGGGCTTATTGTTTTGCTTGAAAGACTTGCCCTTTTGACCTGTGCAGTCGCTTCTGCCGGGATTAGATCTTCCCAAGTGATTGTTTTTGCTACCCTTATTATAGTTGCTAGTGGTGTTTATCGAGAAAGTGAGATGTGCGTTTTTCTTTGCATCATGATTATTTTTTGAGAAGGTGATGCCCTCATACACCCCGTTTTCCATTCCCATCTCGAGCCACTCGGCCCGTTCTATTAGCTCAATAAAAGATCAGGATGAAAAAGTGGAGATATGACTTCTCAGAGGTTGAGCAAAATTGTTTAAGATGATTTGGAGCACAAGCTCCTCTGAAATGAGATTCTTCATTTTGTTGCAGGTGCCCCTCCACCTACAAATAAAATCTTTGGCCTTTTCATTATCCTTCTGCTTGAGATTGCAAAGATGGTTGATGGTTGGTAAGGCTTCAGTGTTGAACATGAATTACTCAATGAATAGGTTAACCACCTTATCAAACTCTTGCAGCTTAATCAGGTTGATATGCTCTGCGTACCATTTTACTTTTGTGCCTTCTAAGCTATGTGAAAAACATCTTAAGAAGGCCCTGTTGTCCTTTCTAAATCGGTTGCATTCCACAAAGAACATGGCCAAATGAGTCTTGGGATCGCCAGTTCCATCGAATTTGATGAATTTTCGGGGAAGATTCTCCAGACTATTGTCCCATTTGAGGCCATCATAGAAATTCTCACTGGTGTAGACTTTCTTGCCCTTTTCTCGGAACTGTAGATCTTTGACCATGTGGGTCATCTCCTTAAGTTACAACTGGATCGGGTCTGCAGCTGCTGGGGGCAAATCTTCTGTTGATTAACGAATTTAGGCTCTTGAATTTGAATATACTTTTTAAATGATGGAGGAGTTTGTAGAAACGCCTCCTGCTCTTCTTCAGAGTCTTCTTCCACTGAATCTGCCCCTTCCGAAGCACTATCGTACTGGATCTTCTTCTTGGCGATTTTGATATGTTTCTTCATTAATTTGCCCTTGATTTTCTTCTTGGAGGGCACCTTCCCTGAATTTGCACATCTTGTTCTGACAACAATTTTGTCATCATTTTCTGAAACTATGTGTACATGGCGGGATCGATATCATCCCCGCCTTGTTGGCCCTATCCTTTTGATGAACTTGGGGAACTTATTCTCTCTTCTGCTGTGATTATGCTGAAATGCGGTGAAACTGTCTTTTTTCCAGACCTTGTCTGAACCATATTACAATGCCAAAGCTCTCTGCAGAACAAAGGGGATGGTTAGTCTGATAGAAAATTTTGGAGAAAAGATTTTGATGAGAGGGAAGACGATGATTAAGAACCAGGTTGACAATTTATGAAAGATATCTCATTACCAGAGATTGAGTCATCACAAAAATTATGGCAATTATGTTGCTACTTTCAGGAAAGAAGTAAACAACTAAAATGAGCCTTATTACCTAGGCGAGGTCATCAACCATGATAAAAACATAAAGAATAAATCATTTCATTGATGAAAATAAAGTCATAGACAGAAAGAGAGTGGGCAAACAATCTTCCACCACTCTAGATAGTCAGAAGACACGTTGGGTCTCGAAAAAATGGAAAAAGTGATGAAGGGGCCCCAACTATATTTGGCTACATGGTATGCTCCGGACCACTGAGCAGACTTCAGATCGAATTGTGGCATAATGTCGGATAACAGTCGAGTGTCAATATGCCTCTGCCTTTGTGATAACTGTTTGACACACCTCTCTGGTTGGTAGTTGACACAAAAGAATGGTTCGAGTAGTCTTTAGAGCTTGCCACGTGCGTAGGTGTAGCAAGGAAGTGACTCTCGCCGATTGAAGTAATCCCACACGATCTCCTCTGGGTGCAGACTTTTGATCAAGGCTCGATACTGGGAAGTAGGCTGCGACTCTTTGCTATTGTATTTAAATAAACTGGCTCATGCTAGCACGTGCTGAAGAAACTACGATTGCAGGGCGTAGATGCACCCTTTCACCAAAATTGTCTCACCGAGAGTGAAATGAGTCATACCACAATAAAGAAAGGCTAGGGCTGCCAAGGCAATGGAGAGGCGATTGGTCTGCTGAGTTTCCCACCTTCGCAGAAGCTGAACAGTTCTGACATCAATAAAGTTTTGTCCATCCTAGAAGAAAGCTAGTCCCATACTGCAGAGAACCATAGCATATTGTATTCTCTCTTGAGCTGCTCTAGACAGGTTGTCGACATCCTCATATGTCTCATACTGGTGGTAGAGATCAAATAGATTGATATACTGACTCCCAGATTATTCAATAAGCGGCCAAGATCTACGTCTTGTCATTCGAGCTAGAGCATTTTGGGGGTCAAGTCCTTTGATATTGATAAAAAATTGTTGCTCTAAGGAGTCATCAGGTTGACCAGCTAGCTCAGAAAGACCCATGATATCTGAAAATTTATCCAGTTGCAACGTCATCTATCCCCACGGAAACCAGAAGGTGTAGGTACAAGGATTTTATCGTTCTACTAGGGCTTGGATAAGATTGTCGTTGATAGTCTGCTTGCCCATTGCTAGCGTCAATTCCAACCCGCAGTCGTTCAGATAGTTCGGGAATATGCGGGAGAAATTCGTGAACCAATAATAGTACCACCAGAAAAGGAAAGGACTGCTATCAAGGATTCGATGTTCGGGAAGACCGCGCCTTATCTCATATGAGATATGGCCTTCATGAAAAACAATGTCATTCTGGCTGAACGACATTGGATCACACTGGAAAATATGAAGGAGATTAAGACAAGAAGACAACAAAGTTTTGAGAAAAATTAGAGATAATAGATGGCGGGATCGAAATTAAAGATTCAAGATCCAGAATAAGGAGGAAAAAGACACATGCCTGGAGTTTTTGGAAAGCAGGGAAAAATTTTGGAAAGACCGCCAGAGTTTGAGAAAATTATTCTGAAAGAATGCAAGAAAATATAGAAAATAAGCAAGAAACTGTGCAGGATCACATTCATATCACAACAAAACTGCATAAACAAGGATGTGCATACAACACTTCTTAAAGGCTGACTCTATCATGCAAATTTTTTGAAAAAAGCTCATAGGACCCTAACTTGACTCTAAGGGTTCAAATCATTTGTGTTCAATCATGCTATGCCTATATACTAGAGCCGAGTCTCAATGTACGTGGCATAAAAATATCTCCAGGGTTCTAAGGGTATGACTCTTCCAATATTCTTGAGCGTCTGCTGATATACTTTGGACTATGGCCCTCGGTACATGACAGGGGGTTATTAGCCTAGATAAGTGGCCCAATTGTGAGGCTTTGTCCCAAACAATGGTTCAGAGAGAAAGCCTAGCAACATGGTGGCCGAGACAACATAGGTAGGGAATGTTTTAGAAATATGAGTCAAGCATGCACAAAATCAAAGGGCTCTAATGCAATTTGACTTAAGATAGAGCTTTAAATGAAATGAAAGCATATATTTGCATACAAGGTTTGCATTCAAGCCTAAATTAAGGATGGTTGTATTTGACCTAGGTCTAAGTGAACATGAATAGATCTCCTCAATCAGTCTTATCAAACCATGCCTAAGCCTACATGCACTAATGTCAGCTAGATCAGATTCTATGCTCCTATGTTTATAAATAAAGGTTGACATTATAGAATAATAACTTAGAAAATTAAATAAGACAAGGCATAAGTTCAATCAATTTGAAGACAGGTCCCGTTATAGTCGCCAAACTTGTTATCATGCAAAATTTTACTTTCGCAAGACAACTGACCTTTTGAAAACTCGCCTCCGTTTTAAAAAAAAATATGGGAAAAGTTGAGAAATGGGACTCGCCTATCGGTATGAGGTTCAACCATTCCTGACGCTTTTACCAGGGGTAATCGAACCAAGGATTGAATAATATGCCTTGCTTTATTTAAATATCTAAGAAATTATTCTAAATCCTAAAATACAGAAGGAATCAAACACACATGTGATATGATTTGGAAAAGAAATTTTATTGAAAACATGATGCATGCCTGGAATTCATAGAATTACTTTGAAAATGCTTTGAAAGGAGATATTTTGAGAAAATTGATTTTTAAAGAAGGAAAATCCAGATGATTGGGCGTGTGGCCTCATGATGCCTCCTTATTTTAAGTGATGCATGGATGTAATTTATCCAAAAAAAATGGAAAAACATTTGAGAAAAATCATTGAGAAATTCCCTTTGTTTCAAAAATTTGTTTTGTGCAAAAAGAGAAAGGGTTTTTTGTGCCTTATAGAATTGAAACAAGATAAATTCGCCACATATACCTAACTATGGCCACAAATATGTATTAAATATACCCCATTGAATCCTAATAGGAGTGTTTTGAAATATGAAAAATCGTTGGAAATATGCAATGATTTCTGAAGATGACCTAAGAGTGTAGGTCGTTTGTAACTTAAAAGAAATTAATAAATCTGAGTTTCATTTGTATTCTGACTATAGCTATAAATATGAATTCGACTAAGTTTATCAACTTCTTAGAAGAAGGTGCACATGTCATTCGTGTTTCACCATTATAGAATTTAAAATATGCATATGAATGTCAAACCATTACAATTAATATTAAAAATAAACTATATGCTCATGCAATCTATCTATGCAGAAAAGAAAATTTCTACTATTTTTGGTATTTGATTATAATTTATATTGAATAATTGAATAATAAAATAAGGAAAGAGGAAACTAAAGAAAATAACATCTTGAGCTTTCCTGCAAAATCAACAAACAAATTAGTAGAAATATATAGGTTTTTTTCAGATTTTCCAACAATATCTAGAAATTGAGGGATATTATCCATAATATGCCTTTTCCTATGCATTCAAAAAATAAAAATTATAAATAAAATAAAGGAAAATGCATGATTTAATAAAATATAAAAATAAATTGATTATAAAACTAGAAATTCGAAATTGAAGGCAAAATTACCAAAATACCTCTAAAAGTTGAAATTATTTACAAAACAATGTTAAAAATAAAGTTTTTTAGAAAATGATTTTGAAATATGCTTAATCTGAAGACCAAACAAAATCAAAACGATGTCAAATCGGGTAGAGAGCACCCTAACATGATTAAGAAGATAATCAGATTCTAAAAATATAAAATGTTTCATGAAAAAGATGAAATAATAGAAAAAGATCAATTCTTGCTTGTATTTCTGCAGAACAGGGCTTCTACGAGAACCAGTCTTTGCAAAATAGTAAGATAGCATATTGAATAACCTCTAAAAATTATGAAAATCAACAGGGACACTGTTAACAACCCTAGAAGTAGCGTACAATCAAATAATAAGTTTTATGAATATGCTAAAACAAATATTAAATTGAAAAAGCAAAAACGCAAGGTGAATAACAGGCTATTCGGTACATGTCATGATGTCAGACCAAAATAAAATATTAAATAGAGATAAAAATTTATGATTTTTTACAAAGATAAACTAGACATAATTATAGAGAGACTCATTTTTACAGATCAGAAAAATAATCTTTGGTTAGGGAGATATGATTCTGGTAAGATGCACTTGATTCTGATCAACGCCTAACGATTCAAGAAAAATAGATCCTAGTTTTGGGTTAAAAATTAGAAAAAGTTGGTCAAAAATTACCAAAATAACACGATAGAAAGTAGACATGTAGATGGATTGGTCACTTTTTATAGATCGGATAGATCATCTTCGGTTAAGGAGATATCACTCTGACAAGATAATCATGGATTTGAATCGTGCTTGACGATTTAAGAAAAGCAGTCTCTGATTTTGGGATAAAATAAAATAGTAAAGGATTGTCAAAAATCTCATAGAATAAACTAGATACACAGATGAAGACGTCACTTTTTACGGATCTGAAAAATGATCTTCAGTTAGGGAGATGCCACTCTGGCAAGTTGCTCTTAGTTTTGCACAGCGTTTTGACAGTGCATAAAATAGGTTTCGGTTCTTGAATTTATAAATGGGTCATTAGATGCTTAAAAATTATGAAATTTTGCCAGATTCATGAAAATATATGGATATAACCCTCATAAAAAATTCAAATTGAAATGATGAAAAAATGCACATAAAATAATGTTGCTAATGTGAGGCTAGAATCAAGATTCATGTGGGATTGTTAAACAAGATGCAAGAACTTGATCTAACATGCATAAAATGAAAAAGAGGTTATAGATGTAATATTTTTTTGATTTTTTATGGATAAAATAATGTAAATCTAAATCTAATGTGCTTATAAAATAAAGAAAAATACAAAAAATGAAAACGGCATGGGATTTGCCTGGATGTAGCTGATTGAAAGAGAGGTTCGACCTATGAGAGGTCAAATCTCTTTTTCTAGTTGGATGAGATAAAATTGATACCTAAGCATCGAAAATATGAAAGGAAAGTATGAAAAAAAGGGTTTATCTACAGCTGGATTTATCATAGATGCTACCACATGAAAAACACATTGAAAAGGAAGAAAGAAAGAAAAAAAAATGGGCGGTACCATGGAAAAAGAAAGAAAGAAAAGAAATAAACAAGCGAGAGGGAGAGGATTTTACCTTGGGGTTGGAGGAGCTGGAGCTAAGGGAGAGAGAAAGACTAACGGAGAGAGGGATGAGATGGGCTGGACGTCCACCCTAGAACCCCTATTTATATTAAAATTTTGAGAGGAGGATAGGGCTCTAGAAGACTTAACTAATTAACTTAATTAGAGAATTCTAAATGGGGCGATTTTCCTAGAGGAGTTCTAATTCAAAGCTTGGTTTTGACTTTTCCTAATTGACTCTAACCTAATTGGGATTCCAAACAAATATCGCCAAATGTGGTGCCACCTAGGTGGGCTCCCACATTTGATTTTAAAAGCACTTAAAAGGTTTAAAAAGGTTTTAAAAACAAAGTTAAAATAAAAGGATAAAATCACAAGTTAAAAAGTGAAAATGAAGTCCTAAATCAACTAATCTTCAAGAATTAGAAAATAAAATGAAGAGAGAAAGCAAAATATGATGCCACGTAGGTGGGTCTTTTGGATCTAAGTTCCATTTTGAAATTAGAGTTCAATCCGGATCTCTATTTGACACACTGAAAAAGGTATTTTTTTGAAAAGGATATTTCAAAATATCAAATGTAAAGCACTGAGTTTTAGATTTAAAAGATCAGTTTTGAACTTTGATTTGAAATTGGATAGAGCGAGTTTTGAATTCGGATATAGATCTGAGGTTTTGAAAATGACAAATGGATCTGAATCTCGAACCATGAGCTTGAGTCATATTTTTAAAATGATAGATGGATCCTGAATAAAAAATAAAATTGGAAACTGAATCCTGGATCAAAGATAAGATTGAAAAATGGATCCTGAATCAGGATAATGTGATGAAAATGAATCCTAGATATGAAAATTGAAGAATGAATCCGGAATGACAAATGATTAGACTCTGAATGTTTGATGAGATAATCCAAGTTCAGAAAGCAAATTGGACTCCGGATATGGATAATAGAGTGAATTGAATAAAAAGATCCAGATCTAGAATAGAGAATGGATATTGGATATCAGGTCCAGTGTTGGATCCAATGTCTGAATTGGAATATGAATTGGATCTCGGATATAGATAGAGTTTCAGAAAGAGGATTGATCTAAGTCCAAACTAGAAATTGATTGAATTGTCGTTCCGAGTAGAAATGGCTAGGATCAGAAATGATTTGCCCTGCAGAGCGAAGAATGATACTTGAAAGATTGGTTTGAACTAGTTTAAACTGAGTTGAACTGGGTTCTAGGGTTTCTTAACTAAGGTGAACTAAAAACACACTGACTCAACTAGATTCCTAGACCAGGTGATCAAGAAATGTCAACATTATCAGAGAAATGGTAAAAAATTCACTCTAGAGTGAAGTGAATCATGAAAATATGATGAGTTTGAGCTTAAATGAAGGTCAGTTATACTGAGGTGAACTAAATCCAAAGCTTAAACACTAGCTAGGTTGATTGGGGTTAACTCAATTTTAGCTAAAGTGAGCTGAAATGGACTCCAAAAATGTGGAAAATGAATTTGGACTAAAATTGGACCACTAAAATTCCTGATGAGCTCAAGTTAGACACATAGAAATAGGATCGACTGAGATTGACTGACTCAGAGACAATTAGATGGAATTCGAGCTAGAAATCAGCTCATTTCACATGAAATAAACCAAATTTAGCTGCAATGAAATGGCATTACTCATCGTGAGCTCAGAGGAACTAGAAATTATTGACATTCTAACTCTTTTGAACTTAAAATGAGTTGGGTTGAACCTAATCAACAAGGGTCTAAGGTGACCTAGGGGTAAAATGGTAATTTTACTAACAAAAAGGGGGTGAAATGACACCTAAACTGGAACAGACCTGGAGGTTAGACTCCTACACTGTACTGCAAAGTTGGCATCTGTGAAAAAGGGGGGTGTCTAGAATGGACCTGGAAAATTTTGGGTGTTTACAGCCCCCCTCTCTCTCTCTTTTCTGCCTCCCCTTCTTCCTTTCCCCCTCTGTTATGACCAATCGATTGCCTTCCTCTTTCTTTCTTGCTTCTTATATTTTTCACCCCTTCTTCTAAACCTCGTCGTCTTCGGTTTCGCGCATCTTCTTTGTTGGAGAGAGAGCTGAAGTCTGTTTGGGTGCAACAAGGTAAAAAACATCTTCTTTTCTCTTGTTTCATCATAGTTTTAGGTTTTGCAATGCATAAAGCATTGCATCACATATAATTTTATTTGATCATTGCATCATCTGCATATCCATATGATTTAGATTTATTTAGTTTAGTTTTCTTGCATCTAAAAAAGAAAAAAATATAGATTTTGTTTTGCTATAGTTTAACCATTTCTTGATTTATGCATAGGACAATCTTGATTTAGGTAGATCACTAGTTTTAATATAGGTTTTATATTTTTTTTCTTGATTTATGATTAGTTTTAGATTAGTTTAGGATTAGATTTAGTTTAGGACAGCTGCAGCACATTTTTTTATAGGTTTGGTGTGTTTCATTTTTTTCTGATCAAGTACATAGATTTTTTTCTTTCTTTATCATTTTTTTTTAAATTATGTTTTGACGTCAAGTAGATAGGGTGTTATGTGTTAAAACTGAAGTTTGAGCTAGTTAGGCATCGATCAAATATTAGATTTGTTTTAGTTTGTTAGATTGCTTATTAGATTAAAAGGAAAAGAAAAAAAATCGGAAGCATAGTGCATCATTTTGCATTATTAGTTTTCCTTATCAGTCAATTCTTGTTTTGTCTATTAGCTTCAGCGTGTTTATTTACCAGTCTCAACGTTTTGTTTTATTCAGTCTATATTGAATCTGCATGTTACTTCATTCAGTCAATGTCTTTTTTTTTTAAGTTAATCAATCATTTTGTTTTTTTGTGTTTTATCAATTCTTATCAGTCGATTCAACGTTTTTCTTCTGGTTTCATTTTATTTTCTTCAGTCACTCATAGTCGGTCTGATTAATGGTTTGATATTTATTTGTTAGTATGTTTCACATTTTTGTTTTTATTTGTTGCATGATCGATTTCTTTCTTTGTTAGTATATAGTATATTAGACAGGTTAGTCAACATAGTATATAGGTTAGTTGATTATTATATTTTATATAGGTTAGGTTAGCATGCTGCATTTATTTTGTTCTTCTTGCATTAGACGTCAGTAGCATTAGTTATTATTCATTTTAGTTCATCTTTGTTAGATAGTTGTTTTCATTAGACGTGATTTCATTAGCCGTGGTTCTTTATTAGCTATTTTTTTTTTAGTTTTTAGATTAGCCGTAGTTCTATAGTTTAATGTTAGTTCTTTTATTTAAGTCATCTGGCTTCTCATTGATTCACGTGTTAGCTGCTGGTTTAAGTCAGTTAGTAGTTTTAATCATGCATATAGTTTAATAATTAGTTTTACTTGATTCATATTAGCCTATCAGCATAGTTTACTATTGGCCATTTTTCTTTTTTAGATCTTGTTCACTTTTATTAACCTGTTGATATTATAATAAATTAATTAATTAGTTTGCCATGTTCAGTTGATTGTGTTCTTGATCTTTAGAGTTAATTAGTTCTTGATTTCTTGAATTAGTTAATCATAGTTTGTTAAGTAATTAGTTTCTTGATTTGTTAGTTAGGTTGTTTTACTATTTTATCTTTTAGTGTTAGGTTATTATTAGTTGATTCCTAGTTAGTTCATGTTATTAGTTTATTTTTAGTTAGTTGAATCTTGATTTTGTTGATTTATTTTGTTTATTAGTTATTAGATTCTTTTTTTTAGTTCTATTCATACTGCTTTGTTTTGCTTTTGTTTTTCTTGCAGGGAGGCATTTGAACGTATGGTAAGCCCCTTTTCATACCCCTGAAGTGCCCTCTGAGGTTCCCTCAAGCCCTCAAAAATACCCTCACGGAGCCCTCAAAGAGCAAAAGAAAACATGGCCTACATATAGACATAGAGGAAAGGATAAAGGGAAGCAAATCAATTCAAGAAGGGACTAAAAGCTTCAAGCACTGAAGATTTTTTTCTTTATTTTTAGATTAGAATTTTATTTATTTCATTTATTTAATTCAAGTGGGTTCGTAATAAGGCACTTTAATTATTTGTTTAAGCCCTCTGCAGGGACAACACTCTCTTGTTTATTTAGTTAATTAATCTTTTATTTTTTAAGGTAATAAAGTATAGTTTAGATTGTGTGTTTGAATATAAAGTATTTCTCGTTCCCTGAGATTGACCCAGACTCCACCACTCGTGCAAGCCGGTTTTTATATTTTTGATGTATGACTTTCACTTGTTTTTCATTAAAAATATTGTTTTAAAAATCATTTTCATAAAACTCACACCAAATTTTGGCGTTATTGCTAGGGAATGATGAATAATAAGAGTATTCACTTTATTGCCACTGTTTGTTCAAGTTTTGTAGGTTGCTAGTTTATTTTCTATTTATTGTTTAGGGCCGCTTAGTTTATTTTTCCCTATTAATTAACTAGGATTGTTTAGTTTCTTTTCTACATTTAGGTTTAGAACCACGTTGCTTGCAAACCCTAGATACCAACTTATGTTTCTTGCGTGGCTCACCTTTTAGGATACCCTTAGAAGTGACTGCGCACGATTGGTACCATGCTCATAGCTTATTTTTTTACATAATATTTGTTTGGGTGCAAGTGTGTGGTGATTGTTTACTGCTTTTTAGTATTGTTTTTCTTTTACCTGCTTTGTGGTTTGGCCGCTTTGCACAGTAGGTAGGTAGAGAACCAGTTTCTTAGGATGGTCGTTGCACTGGTCTACCCTCAAGTGCATGCAAGGGCGACATTCGCTTGACACTGAGCTTGCAAAGATAGTCGAGGACCCCGAGTCCCTTATTAGGAGAGCCCATTGATCTGGCCCCATGGCTCAAGATCAACAGTTGACTCATCCTCTTAGGGAGTACTTCACTCACACTGCTTATACTTCGGCCTCCTGTATCGTGAGACCCGCTATAGGAGCACCGCAGTTTGAGATAAAGACCAGCATTATACAAATGCTACCATCTTTTTATGGCTTGAACAATGAAGACCCCTATCGTTATCTTGACGAGTTTCTCGATATCTACTCTACGGTGCAGATCAAAATTTTTGGGGATGACGCGTTGAGGTTAACGCATTAAGGTTGACATTGTTCTTGTTCTCCCTCAAGGACAAAGCTAAGCATTGGTTGAAGGCCCTCCATATTGTTCAGATTACCACTTGGGAACACATGCAGCGTGAGTTCCTCAAGAAGTATTTTTTAATTGGTAAGACAAACCAGTTTTGTAAAGTCATTACTAGTTTCTCTCAAATTGAGGGAGAAAAGTTTCATGAGACCTGAAAGAGGATAAAAGATCTTCTCCGAAAGTGTCCCCACTACTAGGTGCCACGTTGGCAACTGGTGCAGTACTTTTACAATGGCCTGATCGAGAAGGACATGCAAATGGTTGACTCTTTGTGGGGGCACGTTCATGCTCAAAAGTGAGGATGAGGCATAGAGATTATTCGATACATTGAGCAAAAATGCTATGCATCATGCCATGTCCTTGCAACTTGATAGGACCACACCTGTTCTTAGTGGTCCTAAGAAGAGGGGGATTTTCAAAGTTGGGTCCAGACATGATTTGCAAATCAAAGTGAACCAGTTGACTAGGAAAGTAGATCAATTACTGGCCAACCCAGCTTCGCTAAATCCAGTAGGAAAACTGTGTGAGCTATGTGTTAGCCCTGCACACTTTGTTTATGAGTGTTTGACAACACCACTCTATCATGAATTCGTTCAAGAGCAAGTGAATGTTGCCCAAGGTTTTGCCAGACTGATGCACGATCTTTATACACCCACCTATAACCTGAGATGGCGAAATGATCCCAACTTTGCGTGGAGAAATCCATAAGAGGCATCCCATATGCCTCTTCAGACACAACACAGACAGGGTAACCTCTCACAAGGTTACCCACATCCCACATTTCCATAAGCCTCTCTCTAGCTTAGCTTGCCTTCTCCTTAGGTGCCCACATCGAGACCATCTTTTCAAGAGAAGTTTCTCGAGGCATTTTCTGACATTAAGGCCAACCTTAGTTCTCACACGCAGTCAATAGCAAAGCTAGAGACTCAAATGGGACAATTGGCTAAGGTCTTGAGCAGGCGAAGCGAGGAAAGCCTCTTTAGTCAGTCTATCATCAACCTGAAGGGTAAAGAACCCATGTATCACGGCCTGCACCTCACAGAGTCACACAAAGAGCAGGCCAACTCTATTATGACCCTTCAGAGTGGGAAGGTATTTCACCCTACTTAGGAATCGACTAACAAGTCCACTGTAGCACCCACTAACCAGTCGATCTCCTCCACCAGCCCCAAGGAAAACAGGTAGAGTCCACAGCCTATGCCTTCTTCGTATATTACCAGAGCCCCTTTTCCTGAGGCCTTGGCCAAACCGATTGATTTTGGTAAGTACGGGGTGCACCTTTACGAGATGCTTGACACATTCAAGCAGGTTCACATAAACATTCTTCTGCTTGAAGTCATCCAATTGGTGCCTGTCTATGCAAAGTTTTTCAAAAAACTTTTCATGCACAAGAGAAAATCGAGGTCGTTGCCCAAGACAATCTTCTTGACTGAGCAGGTAAGCTTTGTGTTTTGGCACCAAGCCCCACCCAAGCTCAAGGATTTTGGGGCATCAATTATCTCTTGTGTCATAGGGGACAAGACCATTGAGCGTGCATTGCTCGATCTTGAGGCCAACGTGAATATTTTGATGGGTTCCTTGTATGACACTTTGGGGATTGGGAATCTGAAGCCCACGACTATTGTCTTGCAGTTGGCTGACAGGTCTACCAAGCATCTACGAGAAATCTTGGAAGATGTGATAGTCAAGGTTGAGGACTTCTACTTCCCTATCGATTTTCTTGTTCTGGATATGGAGGACACTGATGTCGCTCACCAAATCCCCATCATTCTGAGCAGACCATTCTTGGCCACTGCTCGTGCTCATATCGATTGTCATAGTAGAGAGATTGAGGTTTCTTTTGGCAACAAGAGTTTATGATTACATATCTTTGATGTTACCACAAGAGCAACAGGACATGACGACTGCTTCTAGATGACATACGTTATAGGGAAGCAATCCGATCCACAGTTGGATGTGTATCTTGCTAGTCGTTCAGTTTATGGCTCTCCATCCTTTGAGAATAGCCTCTATCTAGAGACTAATCTCATTCTTCCTGTCAGTCTCGAGAGTCATCGTAAGATACATAGAAGTAGAGTTGGAGGACTAGCAAACGATAAGCATGGGGATATTTGATCATGCATAATATTCGCATTTTAGTCATCTTTATTTATGCATGATCCATAATAAAATTGCATTAAAAACTCATCTTTATCATTATTTTTGAGAATTTGCTTCGAGATTGAATTTATGAGAAAAAATGCATTTTTTGATTTGGCCCTGCATTTTTTAGTATTTTTATTAGTTTTAGAATTTTCTTAATTATAGTTTAGTTAGATTAGGATTTAATTAATTGTTTTAAATTAGTTTTAAGAAAAAAAAACTTTTGGAAAACACATTTTTTAGGAAGACCTATTTTGGAATTTTTAAAAATATTTCAGACTTCCATAGAAAATATGTTTTAACCTAATTTTTGTTTATAAATACTTTTTTTTCAGCCAAGAGAAGCAGTTTTTTTTTCCTCTGCAGCATGCACCTCTCTATCTCTCTCTTCTCTGCCTCCCCTTCTTTCTTTTCCCCTTTGTTTCGATCGATCGGTTGCCTGCCTCTTCCTTTTTTGCTTCTTATGCTTTTCACTCCTTCTTCTAAACCCTGTCATTGTCAGTTCCTTGCATCTCCTCTACCGATGAGAGAGCTTAAGTCTGTTTGGGTGCACCAAGGTAAAAACCATTTTCTTCTTCCTTGTTTTATCGTAGTTTTAGGTTTTTGCATTGCATATAGTTTTATTTGATCATTGCATCATCTGCATATTCATATGATTTAGATTAGTTTAGTTTAGTTTTCTTGTATCTGAAAAACAAAAAAGAAAAAAATATAATTTTGTTTTGCTATAGTTTAACCATTTCTTGATTTATGCATAGGATAATCTTGATTTAGGTAGATTGTTAGTTTTAATATAGGTTTTATATTTTGTTTTATTGATTTGTGATTAGTTTTAGATTAGTTTAGGATTAGATTTAGTTTAGGACAATTGCAACACATTTTTTTATATGTTTGGTGTGTTTCATTTTTTTTCCGATCAAGTACATAGATTTTTTTCTTTCTTTATCATTTTTTTTTAAATTATGTTTTGACCTCAAGTAGATAGGGTCTTATGTGTTAAAACTGAAGTTTGAGCTAGTTAGGCATCGATCAAATATTAGATTTGTTTTAGTTCGTTAGATTGCTTATTAGATTAAAAGGAAAAGAAAAGAAATCGGAAGCATAGTGCATCATTTTGCGTTATTAGTTTTCCTTATATCTTGGCATATGAGCATTTCACTATTGGTCTCCATGTGATATGTGCAATTTCCTTCTACTTTTTATACTAATCAAGTGTTTTGCAGGGAATATGTGGAAAACATCATTACTCGGAGTTGTAAATTCGAATTTTATGCATTGTAATAGTTAGATCTTAATAAAAATTTACATTTCCTGTTTTAGATAGAATGAATGAGCATTGTAAATATTATAAATTGTTTATTTTCATGTTTTTTGCCTTTATTTTTCAAAATCTCACAATGGTGAAACACGAATGGCACATGCACCATTTCGTAAGAGGTAATTAATCCTAAGTTGATGATTTATATCAATGGCCATAGACAGGATATAAACAAGACTTAGTATTTTTATCTTTTATAAAATAACGCTGGATCCACACTAGATCCTTTTCCAAATTCATCATATTTTCTTTAAATATTTTCTTCTTTTATCAGAGTTTAGTCTAAAATTGATTCAATACATATATCAATGGCCATGGTCAGGATATATTGAGAATTAATTTTATTCTAAACTCTATAAAAGCACCAAAATGTGTTTTATTCTTCATTTGAATTTAGATATGATTATTATATAATACATTCAATGACCATAGTCAAGGATGTATTATATTTTCAATCTTATTTTAAATCCATTTAAAGAATGAAATACAATTTTCAAAATCCAATTTCAAAATTATTTAAATTCATTCATCATTTAGGATAGAATTGCATCATATTTTCAAAAATCTCCTTTTCAAAAACCCAAGTGATTGTGAATATCTTTTTTCTTCAATTTCTATTTCAAATTCATCAATTCTATCTCATCTTCAAAGTCCAAATTTTGACTTTGAAATCAAATTCAAAGTTCAATCTAAACTTTGAAATTCTTGATTCATTTTCTAAATTCCAAATTCAAGTTTCAAATTCAAAGTCCAATTTTGACTTTAAAATTCATTTATATATTCAAAGTTCAAATTCTCAAATCAATTTTGAAATTCCAAATCCAAAGTTAGGTTCAAAAATTCACCTTGGATCTCAGACTTCAGATCCAAATCCATTTTAGGATCCAGAGTTCAATTCCACCTTGGATCTTAGACTTCAGATCCAAATCCATTTTAGGTTCCAGAGTTCAATTCCACCTTCGATCTCAGACTTCAGATCCAAATCTATTTTTGGATCCAGAATCCAATTCCGTATTGGATCTCAGACTTCGAATCCAAATTTCATTTAGGATCCAGAATCCAATTCCATCTCGGATCTCAAACTCCAGATCCAAAATCTATTTTAGGATCCAGAATTTAATTCCATATTGGATCTCAGACTTCAGATCCAAATTTTATTTTAGGATCCAGAATCCAATTCCAAATTGGATCTCAAACTTAAGATCCAAAATCTAATATAGGATCCAGAATTCACTTCCACCACGGATCTCAGACTTTCGATCCGAACTCCATTCCAAAAAATCTCAGATCCAATTCCCATTTAGGATTCTAAACCTAGAATTCGATTTTTGAATCTCAATTCTATTTAGAATCCAGACTTTCAATTCAAATTCCATCTTAAATTCCAGATTTCAAATCAACTTCTATTCTCAGTTCCAATTCTTAAATACAATTCCATTTCATCCCAGATTTCAAAAATCCAAATTTTGATTCCCAAAATTCCAAAAACCAATTCCATCTCTCAATTCTATTTGGATTTCTCAAATCTTACTCTGATTTCAAACTTTAAAACTGAAATTCAAATCACATTCCATCTCTATCCTAATTCAAAGTCCATTCATGACTTTGAATTTTCCTTTCTTCTCCTTTTATCTCAACTTCAAAACCATTCCTTTCGAAGTTCAGATTCATTTTCCCAAGCTCTAATTATTCCAAAAACTTAGAACTTTAAAATCTTAAGTTCTAAAGTTAGAAACCATTTTTTCACTCTATTAACAGATTCATCTAAAAAACACTTGGAGATTTCCAAAATCTTTTTTTGAAAAAGCATACACAAGCATGATTCTTTGTGCATTTAGACTTAGGATAAATTCTTAGGTAATATTAAGGCAAAGAAAAAGGCATGAATTCGACCCTTGGTTCGATTACCCCTGGTAAAGGCGCTAGGAACGGTCGAACCTCGTACCGACGAGCGAATCCCATCTCCCAGTTTTTCCGCAAATATTTCAAAACGAAGGCGAGTTATTTTCTCAAATATTTTCAAATTAAGGTCAAGTGAGACCCCGCAAAAGAGTTCATCTTCTCTTCTTTTCTTTTCTTTTCTTTTCTTTTCTCTTCTCTCTTTCTTTCTGTCTTTTATTTTCTCCCTTCAAAAAGGAGGAAATAGAGTTGGGAAAGGAAAAAGAGAAGGAAAAGAGAGAATATTACGAGAGAAAAAATTTTGCGATGATCACAGTTAGTTTGTGTTATTGTGTTAGCAATATAAGTTAGAATGGGTATTAGCACTATAGGAGTCACCAGTCTATGTCATCAGGTCAAGTGTGTTAAATTATGAATGTGTGTCAAATGAAGATCGAGTGAATTGTCTTGTGTGGGTAATAATAGCAGTTTATGTATGTTAGCAATTTATATGAATTAGCTTACCGGTTATCATATATTGCTTATTTGGAGCAGAATATCATATTGTTAGTCTATGTTTGCAGTATATTAGATAGTATGTGTACATATAGTTAGCACTGTGTTAGTACAGTGTGTTATGGCTATTGTTTTACATCTGGGTTCTATGTCTGAGTCTTGCAAACAAGTTTAAATTGAGTATCATTGTGTCTTTGCCTGTTGTTGAGTAGTGATTTTCAATACTTATAAGATACACTTTCTCACTAGTTCAATACATCACATGCATATGTTAATATCCATTTCCTCATAGACACTTAGGTATCCTCACGTACATTCTAGTCTTAACGGAATTTATGAATTTCTCTTTATACTTTGTGTTTTGCTAACCTTGTTTCACAGAAACATATGAAAAGCATTGCTTCATCTTTTTCTTTAGTTTAAGGATCCTTGATTCTAGTTCAATTCAATCCAATGTTGTAATAGCTAGATATAATGAGAATTCTTTACATTTCCAGCTTTTTAGCTTAAAATGAATGAGCATATGAATATCATTTGTTTCATTATTTTCCTTTATTTTTGAAAATCCACCATGGTGAAACATGAATGGCACATGCACCATTCTAATAGGAAGTGATTAATCCTAAGCAAACGACCCACATTGATGGCCATAGTCAAAATGTGGGCAATGCTTAGGATTTTCATCTTTTATGAAATAACACTGGATCCACACTGGATCCTTTTCAAAAATCATCATATTTATAAATATTTTTCTTCTTTTATCAGAGTTTAATTTAAAATTAACTCAAAATATATATCAATGGCCATAGTCAGGATATATTGAGAGTTAATTTCATCTTAAACTCTATAAAAGCACCAAAATATGTTTTATTCTTTACCTGAATTTAAATATGATTATTTTATAATACATTCAATGACCATAGTCAGGGATGTATTATATCTTCAATCTTATTTTAATTCACTTAAAGAATAAAATATGCCTTTCAAACCCAATTTCGAAATTCTTTAAATTCATTCATCATTTAGGATAGAACTGCATCATATTTTCAAAATTCTTTTTTA
The DNA here is from genome assembly GCF_984573655.1 of Nuphar pumila. NCBI lineage: Eukaryota > Viridiplantae > Streptophyta > Magnoliopsida > Nymphaeales > Nymphaeaceae > Nuphar > Nuphar pumila. Next base: position 11,383,526 of record NC_143257.1, read on the forward strand.
GAATCCAAGTGATCTTGAATATCTTTCTTCAAATTTCCATTTCAACTCATCAATTCTATCTTATTTCAAAAGTTCAAAATCCAATTTCAAAGTCCAAATTGACTATGAAATTTCAAGTTCATTTCATATTCAAAATTCCCATTTAGATCAAATTTCAAAGTTCAAATTCATTTTTTATGATTCAATTTCAAAATTCGAATTGAAGTTCAATTTCAAAGTTCAATTTAAACTTTGAAATTCAAATACAAATTCCAAATTTTGAAATTCATTTGTATATTCAAAACTCAATTTCTAATCAAAACTCAATTCAATTTTGAAATGCCCAATTCAGGATTCAAATTCAATTCAAAATATCCCAAATTCAATTTCAAAGTGCAAATTAAAGTTTCTGATTCATCTTCAGATTTCCAGAATTCAACTTTATTTTGGATCTCAAACTTCAGATCCAAGATCCATTTTAGGATCCAAAATCTAATTCCATCTTGGATCTCAGACTTCAGATCCAAAATTACATTTAGGATCCAGAATTCAATTTCATCTTGGATCTCAGACTTCAGATTCAAAATCCATTTTAGGATCCAGAATCTAATTCCATCTTGGATCTCAGACTTCAGATCCAAAATCCATTTTAGGATCAAGAATCTAATTCCATCTTGAATCTCCGACTTCAGATCCAAAATCCATTTTAGGATTCAGAATCCAATTCCATCTTGGATCTCAGACTTCAGATCCAAAATTCCATTTAGGATCTCAGACTTCAGATCCAAAAATTCATTCCAAATTTCGGATCGAATTCCATCTTGGATCTCAGATTTTAGATTCAAATTCCATTTTAGAATTCAGACTGTGGATTCAAATTCTATCTTGATTTCCGGATTTCAAATCTGATTCTATTTTCAGATCCCGTCCAGACTTCTTAAATTCATTTCTATTTTTAAATTCCATTTTGATTTCTTAAATCCAAAATTCCATTCTGATTTCAAACTTCAAATCCAGAATTCAATTCCATTCCAAAACTCATCTCCTCTCCTAAATCCAGGTTCAAAATTCAAACTTTAAAGTCCATTTTTGACTTTGAAACTTCCTTTCTTTTCCTTTTATCTCAGCTTAAAATCATTCTTTTCAAAATCAAAGATTTATTCTCCCAAACTCTAAATTTTCCAAAGACTTAGAACTTCAAAATATCTTTTCCAAGATCTATCTCAAAGTTCTAAGTTAGAAACCATTTCTCCACTCTATTATCAAATTCATCTTAGAAACACTTAGGGATTTCCAAATCATTTTTCAAAAAGAGCATACATTCTTGCATTGCACAAGCATGATTCTTTGTGCATTTAGACTTAGAATAAATTCTTAGATAATATTTAGACAAAGCAAAAAGGCATAAATTCGATCCTTGGTTCGATTACCCCTGGTAAAAGCGCCACGAACGGTCGAACCTCGTACCGACGAGCGAATCTCGTCTTCCAATTTTCCCACAAATATTTCAAAACGGAGGCAAGTAATTTTTTAAATATTTTCAAAATTAAGGTCAAGTGAGACCTTCGCAAAAGAGTTCCTCTCTCTCTTCTTTTCTTTTCTTTTCTTTTCTCTTCTCTATTCTTTTCTGTCTTTTATTTTCTTCATTCAAAAGGAGGAAAATAGATGTTAGAAAGGAAAAAGAGAAGGAAGAGAGAGAAATACCAAGAGAGGAAAAATTTTGCGATGATCACAACGCTATCTGTCACTAACGTGTTTAGCGACGGATAGCGTTCATCTCATAACCCTAGTCGCTAAACTGTGGCAGAATTTTTGTGTCGCCAATCCGCCGCTACTTAGCGACGGATTAGCGTTGGATCATGTCCGTCGCTAATTCGTCACTAAATAGAGACTGATTTGGTTATGCGACAGAATTTAATCTGTCGCTAAGTTGTAACGAGGGATACATATCCATCGCTAATATCTGTCACCAATTTGGCAACGGACATGGGCGACGAATTAAATTCCATCGCAAACCAACGACTACTTTAAATTGGCAATGGATTTTATCCGTCGCTAAATTTAAAAATATATATATATTTATTTTTATTTATTATTTTGAAACTTGAGAAAAATTTCTTGTTATACAATTCATATAACCTGCTTATAAAAAATAAAGTACACATAAAAAATACATATACAGGTGAAATAAATTTAACACAAGTTCTAAGTTAAACAAACTTTAACAACCAAATACAGTCCTTGCCAAGTTATAATTAGTTACAAGTATGTCAAACAAATTAACAAATGAATCTAATCCTCACCAAGATTTTGGGTATCATCCTCTTTATTTTCTCGATCTGCCCCTCCCTCCATGCCTCCATCAGCTCCTCTATGTTGATCATCTTCAGCATCCTATAATAGAACCAAAATGTTAGTATTTATAAACAAAATATAATGAAATAAATTATAAGCAATGCACCTAATCTAATGCAACAAAGTAAATGATTGAATGACATATAGACTAACAATAAACTGAAGGACATTAACAGAATTCAGATGTGTTTTAAGACTGAAAAAAAAATTATAGTGATTCAATCATGAAGATATATGTTCTAAGGTTGTCAAAGAATGTTACAGTAATTCACGCATGCATATATGGTTTATAAGGCCATCAAATAAATATGTTATGTATCACAATCATGCATATAAGCAGTCAAAAAACTTTCATATTGATTCCATCATACATAAATGTGTTCTAAGGAAAATTTTATAATAATTCAATCATGCATATGTGTATTCTAAGGCAGTAAAACAATTTCATAGTGATTCAATCATGCATAAATGTGTTTTAAGGAAAATTTTATAGTAATTCAATCATGGATATATGTTTTCTAAGGTTGTCAAAAAACTTTCATATTGATTCAATCATGCATATATGTGTTCTAAGGCAATCAAAAAAATTTATAGTGACTCAATCATGCATATATGTGTTACAAGGCATTAAACAACTTTCATATATGCTAATATCAGGCTCATATGTGCTCTAAGGTTGTCATAGTGATGAAAGCTTGCTTGTATGTGTTCTAAGGTTGTCAACAAACTTTCATAGTGATTCAATCATGCATATATGTGTTATAAGGCACTAAGAAAATTTTATAGTGATGAAATCATGCATATATGTGTTGTAAGGTTGTAAAAAAACTTTCATAGTGATTATACGTATGTGTTATAAGGATGTCATAAAAATTGTATTGTGAATCAATCATGCATATACGTGTTATAAGGTGTCAAAAAAATTCATAGTGAGGCAATCATGCATATATGTATTCAATCATGCATATACTAGCTTGAAATCTAACGACATGAAACAAATGACATAAATCTTTATACTTGACGGGCACCAAAGCTCATGTTGAATGCAGACAAAGTTCTCCTTTCCTAAAAAAAGTTGTACAACTCATTACGGACAATGTTGGAAATGACTTTATTTAAAAAGTACTGTATTTTGTTCTCAAGATGCTGACAGATACCATCCCAAGATATAGCAGGGTCAATCGGACGTTGGGAGTTGATGCTGGTGGGAGAACTCTAAGAGTCATGGCTGCAGGAGGCAACGACTGCTGTGGTGTTCATGTTACTCCCAAACCCGAACACACGACCCTTTTTGGGTTCACTGGTTGCAGTTACCCATGCTGCAGGATCAAACAACAGATGCTGAGTTGAGTCATCGTCATATCGTTGTACCATTTGTTGCTCATATGACTCCTACAAAGTAATGATTAGATTATGAATTAATAATTAAGAATTACAATATTTATGATAACGTAATTCATAGTAACTTGTATATTACAATGTTTATTAATACAATAAATACATACCAATGTTGCTCTCACGTTCTCTGATACAAAATCTCTCGTGCTCTTACGTTTATGTGTTTCAACAAACACATCCTTGTAAGGCATAATATCTCTTTTTTCTGCTTCTTTCAATGTTAAATGATAAAAAATCGATTAATAAGTATGCAGAAATACTTACAAATTTGACTATATATATATATATATATATATATATACACACACACACACACACACATACACACACACACACACACACACACACACACATATATATATATATATATATATATATATATATATATATATATATATATATATATATATATATATATATATATTGATGAGTTACCATTTTCTTCTGGTGGAGCCCAAAAGTAAAGTCTTAGATCCACCTGTGTGTAGATGGGCATCAGACATCTTCGCTCAGTTTTATGCAACATTTGCTGAGTGGTTTCAAAATTTATTGCTCACCCACTTGTCGCACATGTCATCCCAATAATCTCTCCTGATAGTAGAAGGCCCATGGCCCTTCCACTGCAGTGGATACACACACACACACACACATATATATATATTGATGAGTTACCATTTTCTTCTGGTGGAGCCCAAAAGTCCTAGAGTCACATGTGTATAGATAGGCATCAGACATCTTCGCTCAATTTTGTGTAGCCTTTGTTGAGCGGTTTCAAAATTTATTGCTCACCCACTTGTCGCACATGCCATCCCAATAATCTCTCCTGATAGTAGAAGGCCCATGGCCCTTCCACTGCAGTGGATCATCTATCCCATCAACTATTTTTTTTGCTACAGTCTTCATATTGTGCAGCATGTCGACAAATCGATTGACACTCACCTTCTGCCATATTACCCTCGCATCTTTCTCTCCATTCGCAGTCGTGAAGCGATGAGAAGCATACAAATACTTTTAGAAAGTTAGCACACATGGTATAACAAAAAATTAAATATGAAACACATTAGTTATGATAAATGATTGCATACCATGAATGAGGACATTAATCTGTTCAACACCTTCATCGAGTACTCTTTCAATTGTGCTACCGGTCCTGTAAGATGCTGCAATAGTGACTTTCTAATATCTTGTATTACTTCTTGCTGCTCAAACCTCACACTGCACATGAATTGATACATATTAACAATCGACTGTCGATATATACTATTTATAAGATAAATATTGAACAAGTGACAATAAAATACTTATGATTGACTATCAATATACACTATTTGAATTAGTGGTCGAGTGTCACACTGAGAATACTCTGCATCCGGCGTTGTCTCGTTATGTGTATGAGTAGCTGGTGTAGATAGGGCATGTGTAGGCGAAACATCACCTATAGAGCAATGAGTTAAAAATTCACACAATACATATTTAAACTAATCAAGTATATAATTATTTAAATGATATACCTATCAAAGCAACCTGTGAAGATGAAGGTTGAGACTGTATACCACAGAGTGCTCAACGACTGTGACCTCAATGAATCATATTCTAACAAAAAAAAATATCATGCAATACATTCAAACATTGCAATACCTTCAAATCATTGCAGTACATTTCAATACATTCAAAGCATTCACATCAAATATTGCAATACATTAAAACATAAGATATGACATCACTTGCTAATCATGGATAACTTATCCTTAACTTGCAATACAATTGGATCAGTTATACAACTCTATATCTTCATGGATACATAATCAAATCGAAAATAACTTCATGCAAGACATTCAAAAATTGCAATACATTCAAATAATTCAAACACGTTACAATACATTCAAATTATAACTCTATACCTATCGAAGATACATAATCAAATCGAAAATAACTTCATGTAATACATTCAAACATTGCAATACCTTGAAATCATTCAAATCATTGCAATACATTTCAATACATTCAAATGATTCACATCAAATAGAGGTATGTATTACAAGATGTATTTCACTAGCTCGAGAATGCTTCTTCATCACTTGTTTGACTTTCATATTCTTCTTCTTCCTCCTCCTCTTCTTCGTCATCTTCATGCGACACCTCATTATCAACTATCCTATGGTACATCCATTCACAGTTTGTCCTATAATGTTACATATATTATCATCATCAGTTAAAAGAGAATCTTAATAATGCTATGATGAAAAAAATATCTAATTTATCTATTAATTCTTGTTTGATGATTATTTGTGAGCAATTTTTTGTTTCAATTAATGCGTAAATTTTCTTCTACTCTATACCACAAACATGCTTAACATAAAATGCAATTCTATGAACTATTATGCATGTATTTACAAACTCAATATTTTCGTGTATAACACCATCACATCATATATTTATACACATTACGAGGATATTTAGAAATATGAAATCACATTCCATAAAATGATACATTCATTTAAAGTATGTTTTCATGATACAATTTTACATGGAAGGGATAATCAAATCAAAAATAACTTTATACAAACATGGATACAAACACATCAAACCTTGCAATACATTCAAATCATTCATATCAAAATAATGTCAAACATGTACCTGCAGCAAACACACTCAAATATCCAACTAACTACTACCATGCCTAGCATGGAATCCGTACTCCAAAAATAAGAACACTTCTATTTTTATACATTAAAATCATGCTCAGCAAGATCTTCAAACTCCATCAAAGTAGTCCTATATATCCACAACTAAGTGAGTGTGTGAATAAAAAAATGTTGCATCCAAGAAATTAAATGACACGTGACACGCTTACATCACTTACTCACCACGGGTATTTACCTGATTTAAATTGCTTTTGCATTTTCATTTTTTTCTTATTGCTTTATGTATTGCATTTTTAGCCGCATGCGATGCTTAGCACTAAGAATCACATAATTAGCTCAACAACATACCTGCAAAGCGTAAATATACAAAACAATATAGGGAGGAGACTCAACCCCTCCCTAGTGATAAAGGAAACACGGAGGAGTTGGAGTCCCTCCCTCGCATCTTGTAAGCCAGGGAGGGGGCTCAGCCCCTCCCTAGCGAAAAAAAGGGAAGGTCCTTGGCCACTCCCTCTCATCCCGTAAGACAGGGAGACGGGGAGGGGGCACTGCCCCTCCCTGGTGAAAAAATAACAAGAAGGGGGCTCAGCCCCTCCCTGGTGAAAAAAAACATGGGAGGGGGCCGAGCCACTCCCTCGGATCCCGTAAGACAGGGAGGGGGCTTGGCCTCTCCCTGGCAAAAAAAAAAGGAGGGGGCTCGGCCCCTCTGGTGAAAAAAAGGGAGAGGGTCGAGCCCCTCCCGCGCATCCCGTAAAGCAGAGAGATAGGGAGGGGCTCGACCTCTCCCTGGTGAAAAAAATAGGGAGGGGGCGCGGCCCCTCTCTGGCGAAACAAAAGGGGAGGGGATGGCTCACCAGAGCTCCGGTGTGGGTCGTCGGCTGCCGCAGTGGAAGCGAGAGGAGACACGAAGAGGGGGGGGGTTCTCGGGGTGTCTACCAGACACAGGGAGTTGGAGGTGGCTGGGGCAGTCATTGGTTGTCGCAGGGGAAGTGATAGGAGACACAGAGAGGGGGGGTTCTCAGGGTGTTTTCCAGACACAGGGAGGAAGAGGTGGCCAGGACGGTCGCCGGTTGCCGTAGAGAAATCAAGAGGAGACACAGAGAGGGGGGGTTCTCAGGGTGTCTTCCAGACACAGGGAGGAGGAGGTGGCTGGGGCGGTTGCTGAAGGGCGGTAGGTGGTCGGGCGATCGTCGGAGAGAGGTAGGTGGCCGGGGCGAGCAACACGAGTGAGAGAGAGAGAGCAGAGTTCATTTCATGCCCTAGATGGGCGTTTTGCATCGAAAATTAGCGACAGACCAATTCTATCACCAAATCCCTCACTGAGTAGCGACGAATTTGAGACAAACATTTTGTCGCAAATACCATCGCAACTTAGTGACGAAATAGCGATGGCTTTCTACCGTCGCTAAGTTGTGACATAGTTTGTGATGGATGTAAGTCCGTCGCTACTTAGCGATAGATTTGGTGACAAAATTGGTCCGTCGCAAATCTCGCAACTAAATCAAACATTAGGGACGGATCATTTTCTCTCGCTAATCCATCACAAAATTGCGATGGATTATTTTCGTCACAAATTTTCGTCGCTAGTTGATGTTTTTCTTGTAGTGTAATTTGCTTCTCCAAGAAGAAAGAAATGTTTCCACCTTGATATCAATTTTGTGATGGACGTGCCAAAGGAAAAAATCAACGAGAAAGTCCTAAGTGTGATCATTGCAATAAAGTGGAACATACCAACTATTGGTGTTATTTCATCCATGAATTTGTGAAAAGATTTGCAAATGTCGCCCAAATTCAATCAGAAGGTGGAATCTCTTCAGGTAATATGGTACCATCGTTCACTCAAGACCAATATAATTAGTTGCTTGCATTTATCTCTGCAGATAAATCTCAACCAATGGCCAATATGTCAGGTAAAACTCTTAAGCCTTCCCTTTTCAAAATTTTGGATATTGGACACTAGAGCCAAAGACCACGTGTTCTTCTATTGATTTAATTACTACATTCAAACTGTCTAAAAATCTCAAACTTGTCAAGTTTCTTGACATGTTATATTCTCTAATAACCCACACGAGATTAGCTTCTATCACTTCAAAAATTCATCTTGATAACATATTGGTTGTTCCCTCATTCAAGTTTAATTTGATCTTAGTCAATAAACTCATCAAATCATTGAAATGTAATGTTGTTTTCTTTCCTTCTTATTGTGAAATTCAAGACCTTTGATCATGGAAGACGATTGGAGAGGGTAGAGTGCATGCTAGCCTATATTTTCTTGATATGAAGTCGAGTAAAGTAGAAAAAAATAAAGTTGCAGCCCTGACCACCATCCCTGCTCCTCTTTTTAATATTTGGCATTGGCATTTAGGCCACATTCCTTCCCATAGATTAAAACTTTTGTCTCAAACATTTAGTTTTATTTTCTCTAATGATTGTTATTGTGATATTTGTCCACATGTTCGTCAAGCATGATTGTCATTTCCTCATAGCTAAAAGACTTCCTCACGCCTCTTTGACTTTATTCATATAGACATTTGGGGGTGGATATTCCATGCTGCCTATTTAATAAATAGGCTTCCTTTGAAATTTTGAACAATAAGAGGGTTCATGAAATGCTTTATAATTCAAAGCCTAACTATAAGCATCTAAGAGTTCTTTGGGTGCTTATGGTATGCTCATAATATTCATTACAAGTATAAATTTGATTCTCGTTCTCGTAAGTGTGTTTTTATTGGTTATCCTTTTGGAGAAAAGGGATACAAAGTTTTTTTATCTTGAAAATAATTTTGTCTTTGCTAGCCATGACGTGATTTTTCATGAAGATATTTTCCTTTCCCAATCATGCTTATATTTGTCTCCTCAAGAACATGTTCTACCTAATCCTATTGTAGAAAACCATGAGCTAGAAGTTCAAGATAACCCAAATGAGCTAGCATCAAACCCAAGGGACTCCCTCTTCACTAACCAAATAGGTTTGCCTAGTCAAAATCCATTTGAGAGCAAAGTCATCCAAAATAGTGAACCAAATCCTTCCACTTCTCAAGACAAAAACCAAATCTGATGATCCACCAGAAATAGAACTAAACTTGCATATCTTGAAGATTATCAATGTTCCAATGTTGCATTCTATGCCCATGCCACATTATCCAAGATGAATGAAACTAGTCATCCCTTGTGTCATTGCCTCTCATTCTCTTAGTTTTTGAAAGAACATCTTGCTTTCCTTGTCTCCGTCTCACCCAATGATGAGCCACGAGATTTTCATATGGCCATGGGAGATGACAAATGGAGAGAAGCTATGGCATATGAGATTAAGGCCTTAGAGGAGAACAACACATGGACACTTACCAAATCACCTGAAGGAAAAAAGCCGATCGGTTTGAAACAGGTATACAAGATTAAGTACCAATCCGATGGATCCATTGAAAGGTATAAAGCACATTTAGTTGCAAAAGGGTACACTCAACAAGAGGAGTTAGACTATCATGACACCTTTGCTCCAGTTGTAAAACTCGTTACCACGTGATTCCTTTTTGCTCTTGCAGCCATCCTTGATTGGCCCCTACATCAACTTGATGCCAATAATGCTATTTTTTATGGAGATCTGGATGAAGAAATCTATATAAAGGTTCCCTCAGGATATTCAACTAAGGGAGAACAAAATGTATGTCGTCTCAATAAATCCTTTTATGGATTCAAACAAGCATTTAAACAATGGTTCGCTAAATTTTCCAAGCCCTTAAGTAAGTGGGATTCAAACAATCACTTGCAGACTACTCTGTACTCCCAGATAAATGGAGACAAGTGTACCTATGTTTTGGTCTACGTTGATGATACCATTGTCATCAAGAATGATGACATGATGGTTGAAAAGTTAAAAAAAATTCTTCACCAACGTTTTTGTATCAAGGACTTGGGAAAACTCAAATATTTTCTCAGGATTGAAGTAGCCCAATCAAAGGAAGGAATTTTCTTGAATCAAAGAAAATACACTTTAAAAATCCTGAAAATTGTGGGTTACCTAGAATGACGTCCTAGTGAAGTTCATATGGAGCAAAGATTGAAACTGGATCACAGTGTACTCGTACAACTTACATATCTTACCATAACTAGATCTGATATTACTTAATTAATATTTTGAGTCAATTCATGCATTAACCTCGACAACCCATTGGGAGACAACCGTGAAACTTTTGAGATATATAAAAAGCACCCATGGGCAAGGTATCTTATTAAGTTCAAGAAGTACCCTTCAAATTTCCTATTATTCAAATTCAGATTTGGCCAATTGTCCATTCACCAAAAGATCCGCTATTGAATTCTGTAGTTTTCTTGGACAAATCCCAATTTCTTAGAAAACTAAAAAGCAGGTCACCATATCCCATTCTTCAGTGGAAGCAGAATATCGATCAATAGTAGCTACAACCAATAAAATCATATGGTTAAAATATTTGCTTAATGACCTTGGTTTCATTCATCCACAACCAGATCATTTATACTGTGATAATCAGTCAACCTTACACATTATAGCTAACCTAGTTTTTCATGAGTGAACCAAACATATGGAGCTCGACTATCATTTTATTAGAGAAAAAAATTCAAAATGGTGTTTTATGCACCAAATTCGTTTCAAGCAAACCTCTTGACCAAAGCCATTGGAAATAATCAATTCAAATATTTAGTCAGCAAGTTAGGCATGTTGAATCCCCATGATCCAACTTGAGGGGAAATATTAACGATAAATGTTGACAATCAAGGAAGCTGCTAGAGGAGTTTATTGTATCATAACTTACCCTAATAAGAGGATAACAGTAAAATGATAACAACCAAATGGTAATTTTGAAAAAAGATAACATAGATAAAGACCAAATGGCCAGTTAGATGGCTAAGTCTGGAAACTTATCAAAGAGAGGGGATATGGCCAGATAGATCATATTGAAATCTCAAGTCAACATTTTGTTTGTTGTAACTAAATTATCTTTTTGTTTTTGTTATCTCTAAATCCCACAAAATATGGGATCTCTCCAAAATGTAGATATAAGCTCTTGCATGTTTTTTTATTGAATACAACACACTAGATTCCATTTTCATTCTTCACGTGAAGCTCATCTCATTCACATGGTCCATATGGTAGAATGCCTGAGGGGATATGGTGTTGTCATAATGCAACCTGGTGCACGGGTCCTAGCGATCTTCTTGATTGCCTAAAGAGAGGAAAGTGCAATGTTGAGTTTAAGGCGAAGTTCTGACGATAGGGAAACTTCCTGGTTTGGCTCCAACTGACATCACAACTGATCTAAGATGGTGATAAGAGGAGCACCGAGGAACCTAGTAAGAACATCCATAGAAGGTTCATCCAAATGCATCACCAAGGAGAATAAGGAACCCATAGAAGTTGATAAAGACTTCGGAGGCTCTGTCGAAGAGGACCGTGAGTGCAAAAGGGATAGAGGCGAAAGCTCAAATAGAGTTGTTGGAGATAGTTTAATCAGGAAAGCAAACAAAGCGATTATAGTAAGGTCTTGTTTGGAAGAAAGAAAATTTGTCATAGGAAAAAAAGTTTTGCCTATGAGAGTTTTTGATATGAGAAGTTTTCCAAAAGAAAGTTTTTCACTTGTTTTTGTAGCATGATAAAAACAGATTGGGAAAATGTGAAAAATTGAGAGAGAGGAGGAGGGTGGTGGTGAGATGTGTGGTAAGGAGTGTAAAAGTAAAATTTCTCTTGGTAAGAAACATTCCTTCACCCCATGGAGGAATGTTTCCTATAAAAAAATGTACTTTTTAGAAAAACTCTTTCAGCAAAAAAGTCTCTCATTTAGAAGGGTTAAAAAATTTATACGAATTTTTCATTTTGCATCACTTTTTTCTACATCTTTCTCACATCCAAACATGCCCTAAATGAAAGGCCCACCGATATCAATGGTACAAGGTGCATTGGGAAAGTACACAGACGTTATTGGATCTGGGTCGGACCAAAAAAATGGGCGCGAAAAAAGAAGGGAAAAGGGTATATGAAAAGCCAATAATGGTGCCTGATACACAATGGCTGTTGGAAGTGAAATCCAACAAAAACTGTGAGTTGAGATCAAAGGAGCGATTAAATGACATGGCTAAGTGCCATAGCCAATCACATGACAGCATTACATAGAGTCCACAGTTGCAAAGTGCAAGCCCCACGTGAGATTTGTCGTGTGATTGGCTATAGCACATAGCTGCTCCCTGGATCCCTCCTCGAAAACCGTCAGAGTACAAAGCTAAGGTAAGGAAGGATGAGGTGACGTGAGGTGCAGTGGGCGAGAAGATCTTAGAAGATGGAATGATGATCAGGCATGATATTGAACGAGAGGGACGAGGAAGAATGATGCTCCGCAAAAGGAATAGGGAGATGACTTGAAAGAGCCTCGAGAATTAGAACAAATGGCCCGTTGACCCAATGGCACCACCAAAGAAACCTTAGGACCCGTGCAGGGACGTCCGGCGGGAAAGCCTAGTTGCACCGGAGAATATTACCGATGTGCAAATTCCGACAATCTGGGCAGGCTGATTGTGTTGGATAGGGCCGGATCAGGCAAACATCCGGTGGAGGCCGAGTAAGAGTGAGGGTTGTATACATTACACACACAGAAATGGTCAGAATAGAGCAGTGGTGAAGCAGGATGGTCGACCACGGGCTGAGAGGGATGCGTCTTATACACACAAGGAACATAAACAATCTAACGTGGTTCGACCCAGTTAATGGCCTACGTCCATCACAAACTAATTTCTCTCGCTCTCTCTCTTCTCTGTTAAGATGAGAGAAGGTTCACTTTAGTAGAGTCCAAGAATACAATAAAGGAGGAGATCGTGCAACTTCAATTCACATAAGGTTCATCTGAGTTGATTATTAGGAGATCTAAGATGGCACATCCAATATTCTTAGGATGAAGGATCTTCTTATCTTGATCCTCAACAACATTAGAATAAAGGATCTTCTTATCTTGATCCTCAACAACATTAGATACATTCATTATATTTGGTCATTTTCCTTGAGCAGGACCGTTCTGAGTCATTGGATCAAATTCAATCAGATCTGCTCAAACACACCCTCAAGCTGATCTTTCTGAAATTAAGCTTGTCTCTTAAGAAAGTAAATTGAAGTCTTGGGAGTGGATTTGTGAGGATATCAACTAACTGCTCTTATGATGAAATAAACTTGACTTCAATTTCATGCTTGGCCACCTTCTCCCAAACAAAGTGAAACTCAATTTTCACATGTTTAGTCTCAGCGTGAAACATAGGATTAGCTAACAAGTATGTGACTCCGAGATTATCACACTATAGAGTAGGAGGAACCAAGGATTGAATACCAAGGTCCATAATTAATTGTTTTAACTGTGATAATTCAACACCACCTGCTAAGTATTTGTCATATACTTCAGTGCTAGATTTAACAATGAAATGTTGCTTTGATGAGCTCCAAGACAAAAGTTTTGGCCCCAAGAAAGTAAGATATCAGCTTGTGGATCTCCTGTCATTAGGGCACCATGCCCAATCCACATTCTTGTATATAGTAAGGTTAAATTATTTGGACTTGGATATATTTAATCCACTACAACAAAGCAGTAGATTAGCGACGACCACATTCCGTCGCTAATCCGTCGCTAACCATGTTAGCGACGGATTAGCGACAACGCGGCGACAGTATGCTTACGTCGCGAATATTTCGACGCTAACTGGCGACGGAATAATTCCGTCGCCAAGTCCGTCGCTAATTGCGACGGAATAACGAGCGCTATATTCCGTCGCCAATCCGCCGGTACTAAACGGCGACCACGGCGTGGCGACGGATTTAATTCCGTCGCTAAGCCATCGATAGATTAATATGAATAGCGACGGAATCATCCATCGCTAATCCGTCGCAAAAATAAAAAAAAATCAAAAAAAATTTATTTAAAAATTAATTACCGAGAACTGTACAATTTATATTTCCTGTACAATTTATATTTCCTGTAAATAAAAAACAAACCACAAAAAAAAAATCATATAACAAGTATCTATAATAATTAATCGTTCCACCTTAAAACTAAGAAGTTTAATTATTTACAATTCAACAATTACAATTAGGAAAAATAAAAAAAATAGAACTTCTTCAACACAGTCCTCTAATCATCGCCAAGATTTTGTGCGTCTTCTTGTTCATTGTCTTTATCTGTCCCTTCAGCTCCACTACCCTGATTATCGCTAGCAGCCTACACAAGAAAAGAACAGTCAGTATTGATAAACAAAATATAATGAAATAAATTACACACTATATGTGATTCTATCATGTGCTCATGTGTGATCTAAGGCAATAAAAAAACTCTATATGTGATTCTATCATGCTCATATGTGTGCTAAGGCAGTCAAAAAATTGAATATGTGATTATAGCATGTTCATATGTGTTCTAAGGCATATAAAAAAACTCTATATGTGATTCTAACATGCTCAGATGTGCTTTAAGGCAGGCAAAAAACTATATATGTGATTCGATCATGCTCGTATGTGTGCTAAGGAAGTAAAAAAATTGAATATGTGAATATAGCATGCTCATATGTGCTCTAAGGCAGGCAAAGCCAAAAATTTTATATGTGATTCTATCATAAATGATATATAACATGTTCATATGTGTTCTAAGGCAGTTAAAAAACTCTATATGTTATTATAGCATGTTCATATGTGTGCTAAGGCAGTCAAAAAACAGAATATGTGATTATAATATGCTCATATGTGTTCTTAGGCAGTAAAAAAACTGAATATGTGATTATAGCATGCTTATGTGTTCTAATGCAATAAAAAAAACTTTATATGTGATTCTATCATGCTCATATATGCTCTAAGACAGACAAAAAGTTAAATATATATATATATATGTGATTCTATCATGCTCATATGTGTGCTAAGGCAGTAAAAAAATTGAATATGTGATTATAGCATGTTCATATGTGTTCTAAGGTATCTAGAAAAACTCTAAATCCATGGTTCATATGTTCCAAACCTGGATTTATGATTCACCTCCACAATGCCTGAAGCTTTGTCGAGTCTTGTTGCAGTTGGATCAAACCAATGACACTTGAATACCGTAACCCTGTTATTCATGCCTAAGTAAGTCAACTCCATTATTTCCTCTATAACACCGTAGTAATCATGTTCATTTTCACCGTAGCTGCTACCCTTGACACACACGCCACTATTTATCGTTGATTTGTTTATACCGTAGTCTTTTGTATGGAATCGATAACCATTTACGATATACCCGTTGTAGCATTGCACAACTTTGGTCGGACCATTTTCTAAATCACATATTCCTTGATCTTTAACATCACCATGGCGAACCTACGCACAGACATAAACAATTATTGTGATCATGATCAATTAAGTAACTTAGTGTTGTTTATAAGTACAAAATTTATGTTAGCTTCTTTACCAACTGTTTCAACCACTCCACAAACTTAGTTTCACGTTCTTTTTGTACTTCTGCATTAGTGAGATGTGAAACTTTGCTTTGCAACTCCAGATCAAATCGTCTGCAAACCACAAATACTTATATTACCGAGCCATGTATCCACATATAGAACATAAAAGGATTTATAATTGATTTGCATATACATATACTTACTCGATGTATGGGTCGATCGCTGAACAATTAAAAAGAATATAGATGTGTGCTGCATCTTGCTCTCGATCTGTCAATAGCCTTGATCGGCAACTACCAAATGCATGCCCAAGTCGTTGAAATATCGACAGCTTGTCAGCTACAGTTACTTGTTCTTCATCATCGTTACGGGGCGGGCATGTGTAACGTGTTGAAATATGAGGTTCGAAGTACATAGATGAGAAATTTGAAATCTCTTCTAAAGTGTACGCCTCACAAATAGAGCCTTCTACTCTTGCTTTATTACGAACCTTTTTTTTTAGGTCGAACATGCATCTGACAAGAATATACATTTCAAATTTTAAATATCTGTCATTAAAGAGACAAATATAAAAAAACATATACCTTTCAAATGGGTACATCCATCGATATTGCACAGGGCCACCAACCCTTAGTTCATATGGCAAATGTATGATCAAATGTTCCATAACATCGAAAAATGCTGGCGTAAATATCTTTTCTAACAGACA
Source organism: Nuphar pumila (assembly GCF_984573655.1). NCBI lineage: Eukaryota > Viridiplantae > Streptophyta > Magnoliopsida > Nymphaeales > Nymphaeaceae > Nuphar > Nuphar pumila. Next base: position 11,400,041 of record NC_143257.1, read on the forward strand.
AACAGTGGTGATGACAGAGTCCTCGAGATTCTTTACATCTGATACAATGACCTCCGATGCGCACAATGTTCTGAAAAATCCGCTCAACTCAGACAATACCCCCCATATAGGTTTGTCTAACATATCATGGAATGCTAGGGGTATCAATCGTTGCATAAAGATATGACAATCATGGCTCTTCAACCCATATAACTGTCCATCGTCAATCTTCACAGCCCGAGCAATGTTAGAGACATATCCATCTGGAAATCTCAGTTGTCTCAACCATTGACATACATGTTTTATTTGATCAAGTCCGAGCACGTACTTCGCCTTTGGTTTCAGTACTTTGCCATTATACTCTTTGAGTTCCAATTCTGGTCTTTTACATATTAATTTTAAATCCATACGGGCCTTCGGATTATCCTTCGTTTTTCCTTTAATATTCATTACTGTATTGAACACATTATCAAACACATTTTTCTCTACATGCATCACATCCAAATTATGTCGTATCAATAGGGTCGGCCAATACGGTAGTTCTCAAAAAATAGATTTTTTCGTCCAATTGTGTTCCTTCCCAAATCCACGGAAGGGTGTAAGACTGCGGGCATCTGTTAATACATCTGGAAAGTATCGCAATCTTCTTAAAATCTCTATGCCAGACAATCTTGAGGATGGACCTTTCATTTCTGTTGTGCCTGCTGTAAATGCATTCTTTTGACGTCGGAACGGATGATCGCTGGGTAGAAATCGACGATGGCAATCAAACCAGCAAGGCTTCCTTCCATGCCTCAATCTAAAAGCTTTGGAATCCTCCATGCAGTACGGACAAGCCAACCTCCCATGTGTGCTCCAACCAGATAACATACCATATGCAGGGAAGTCACTGATTGTCCATAGAACAGCGGCCTTCATGTTGAAATTTTGTTTTTTGTGGGCATCATATGTGGTAACACCGTCATCCCACAGTACTTTTAATTCATCAATCAATGGCCTTAGATATACATCAAGATTTTGGCCAGGTGAGGTCGGACCAGGGATCAACAGAGACAAGAAAAGATTTGGACGTTTCATACACAAGCTTGGTGGAAGGTTGTATGGAGTTACAAACATGCAGTGATTTGGACAAGCATCAATCTTTTTGTAACCCATACCTAGAGCGTTGACCATAACTTTCGCACGATAGAAATTTTGTGGCAATTTCTCATCTTTAGGCAACATACTCTTCACAATCATGCACAAACGGTCAAAACATGATCGACTCAAATTATACTCGGACTTCAAATTCATTAGTTGAAGAACTGCAGACAAGATAGTGTGACTCTCACAACCGTTCCAAAGTGGCTCATCAGCATCTTTAAGTAAATCATAAAATCTACTAGCTGCATCGTTTGGTGATTCTTCATCTACGACAGTTTTTACATCACTAGAACTCATAGCAGAACCCAGTTCTGTTCCTGCAGCATCAAATATCAAATTCGTATATGGATTATCGTGCACCACATTCACCCGTGCATCAAAATCGTTTCTAAATTCTTCTCCATGAAACGCCCAGTTCTGATAATCACTCACAAAACCCTTCCTGTATAGGTGATGTCTAACGCCATGAGGTTCTACAAATCGATTATTCTTACAAATCTTGCAGGGACACCTAATCCGACCTGTGGGATCTACCGTACTGACACTCGCCGTTGCAAATTCAATAAAACTATCGACACCATCCATATATTCATGCGATAACTCATTGTCCACTATCCTATAGTACATCCATTCACGGTTTGCAGTCATTCTGTCGTATGATGTTACAAATAGTATCCTAACGAATTAAGAAAAAAACAATCAGAATGCGACGATGAAGAAAATATCAAATTTATCATGCAATATACTATGTCAAACAATAACAAGAATTTTGATGCATGCATTAATAACTTAATATTTTCATGTGCAAACTATTAATGACATGATACAATCATTTGAAGCATGCTTTTATTATAAAATTTCACATGGAAGTCAAAATCAAATTGAAAGTAACTACATGCAAGCATGGATACAATTACATCAAACATTGCAATACATCATAATCATTCATATCAAATAAATGGCAAACATGTACCTGCAGCAAACATACTTCAATATCTCACTAACTACTACCATGCTTAGCATGGACTCCGTACTCCAAAAATAAGAACACTTCCATATTTCTACATTAAAATCATGCTCAGCATGATCTCCGAACTCCAACAAAGCAGTCCTAGATATCAACAACTAAGTGAGTGTGTGAACAATAAAGTGTTGCATTCAATAAATTAAATAACATGTGATACGTTTGCATCACTTACTCACCACGGGTATTTACCCGATTTGCATTGTTTTTGTCATTTACTTACCACAGGTGGCCGAGCACGAGTTGGTTCCGTTGAAAAATCTGCACAAAAACAAAACAAATTAAGTAACAAACTAACTAATCATGAAACAAGATGAAACACTAACTAAAAAAATTAAAATAAATTAAAACAACTCTAACTAATTGAAAGAAGAGAAAAGAAAAATAGTATATATGTTAAGCCAAATCTAACTAGAAGATGCTAATTTAACAAACCAGCTATAACATGTTGAACCAGTCGACTAACATAAAGTCATAGACAATTTCTAATCTGAACTACTTAGCAAAGGAATAGTAAATCAATCAATTAGTTTACTAGAAAAGATGTGAACTCTGTTTAACCACCACTATCATAAAGAATTCAAATAGCCCTAATCTAACTAACTGATTGTTAGAACATTAAATACCAATCTATCTAAGAAAAATATAATTATAAAAGACTAATAGATTGAAATACTCTAACTAACCAGATTTCAAGAAAACAAATTGAAGTAAAACTAACTACCAGTAGACATTAACAAACTAACAAATTGATAAAAATTTATGAACTACTCTAACTAGAACAAACTAACAAATTGATAAAAATTTATGAAATACTCTAACTAACCACAGTTGATTAAATCTCAACCTAGCCAGTTGATTTCGATTTGAATTTTTTTTTTTATAATTAAATTTTTTTTTGAATTTTAAATCTCAACCTAGCCAGTTAAACCACCTGCCTTTCCGGCAGGGAAGGGGGTTAAACCCCCTGCCGGAAAGGCAGTTTCGGCATGGGGGGTTGACCCCCTGCCGTGCCTTTACGGCAGGGGGGGTCGACCCCCTGCGTTTTCGGCAGGGGGTCGACCACCCATGCCTTTCCGGCAGGGGGTCGACCACCCCTGCCGGAAACGCAGGGGGGCGACCCCCCATGCCTTTCCGGCAGGGGGTCGACCCCCCCTGCCGGAAACGCAGGGGGTCGACCCCCCTGCCGGAAAGCACGGGGAGCGGCGGCTGGCGAGGTCGCCGGTGGCGGGCGCAGTCGACAGCAGAGAGGGGGAGACCTGGAGCGAAGCTCGGGGGCCACTGGGTCGCCGGAACTCAGAGCGGAGGCGAAGAGGTGGCTGCAGGGAAGATCGTCGGTCGTCGGCGGCTGAGGACGCCGGTTGCGAGTTGCCGGCGAAGGGGAGACAACACCTCCCGGCAGCAGCCACAGAGGAACAGCAGGGAGGAGGAAGAGGTCGGCGGCGGGTCGCCGGTGCTCGGAGTCCCTGGCGCAGCCGCTAGCCAAGCAGGGAGGTCGGCAGCGAGGATCGTCGGCGAGGCGGCGGCGGCGGCGGCCGGACGGTGGCGAGAGCCGACGGGCGGCGGGAGGGAGAGGGCGGCGGGCGGGAGCAATACAGCGAAACAGGAAAAAGAGAAAGAGGGATGGGATTAGGGATTTACGCGATATTTAGCGACGGCTTAGCGACGGAAACTTTCCGTCGCTAAGCCGTCGCTAAATCAAAATACAAAAACCGCGACGAAATATATACTGTCGCTAATCCGTCGCTAATTAGCGACGGATTAGCGACGACAGAGTTCCCTCTCTAAATCCATCGCTAAAATGGTGTTCTTGTAATAAAAAGTAGCGACAAAAAATTTAGTCGCTAATCCGTCGCTAAGTAGCGACAGATTAGCGATAAAATTTGTTTCTTCGCTAATCCGTCGCGAATTAGCGACAGATTCTATCTCTAGCTAATCTGTCGCTAATTAGCGACGGAAAAAATCCATCGCTAATTTCCGTCGCTAATTAACAATTTTCTTGTAGTGATCCCAAATCAATAGAAACCTTGAGATATCTCAAAATTCTTTTGACATGACCCCAGTGAGCTTAATTAGGATGATGCATGAACTGAAAAACTTTATTTATAGAGAATGAAATATTAGGTTTGGTAAAAGTAGCATATAGGAGAGCACCCACAATACTACGATAGCTAACTGGTTCATTTTCCTTCAAATTTTGATAGTTGAACATTAGCACTTGTAAGAGTTATTACAGGTTTTGAATTTTCCATTCCCAGATCATAAATATATTTGTGTTGGGATAAAAAAATCTCAAATCCATTAGAAATGATCTCAACACCTAGGAAATAATATAATGAACCCAAATCCTTTTTAAGATCCAAAATCACCAATCAACTTCTGAACCAGTTTGCCTGAATTTTTTTTCTATTATTATGGTGTCATCTTCGTATATCAGGACATAAAGAATAACCTCTGTAATTTTGGTGAATAAAGAAAGTGTCAACCTTGGACATTGTGAAATCCAATTGTAAAGATATTGCCTTAATCAATCAAACCAGACTCTTAGAGCTTCTTTCAGGCCATATAAGGTCCTATTCAATTTACAAATATAATAAAGATGCTCATTGTTTTCAAATCTAGGTGACTGGCTCATGTAAGCCTCCTTCATATGCCCACGAAGGAATGTATTGTTAACATCAAGTTAGTGATAACCCATTCTTGACTAATTGCAATAGGTAATACAATCCGAATTAATAGCGGACTTCACCACAAGGTTGCTCTCGAAGTAGTCAACACCTTGTTGATAATATCCCATGGCGACTAACCGAGCCTGATACCTGACTATGGACCCATTAGCATGACACTTAATCTGATAAATGCACTTACAACCAACTACGTTATAGTTGTTATTGGTGGAACCAAACTCCATGTGTCATTTTTAATCAAGGCATCATATTCATTCTTCATGGCCTCTAGCCACTTGATATCACTAGTAGACTTTTCAAAAGAACTTTGTTCTTTTTCTTGGGTGAGTTCACTCAGCAAGCTGATCCCAAAAGCATACGGATAGTAATAAAAGTTCTAGGTTTCAAGGTCCCATCCTAGGATCCAATTACCATGTGATGATAACGAATAGGTTGAGAGCAAACATTATGAACAAGAGACTCTTCTAATTCAGTTTGGACTAGGTTGGAATTTTCAACCTCATTTGATGCCAATGGAATCTAAAGGAATCGTGACTGTTGTTGACTAGATAGGCTTCTTCAAATTGGGTTTCATTTTGTTAGGTTGGTATTGCTTGGTACGACTGACTCCATGTAAGGCCGGGTAGTTCAATAATTTTGGCATTTGAAACTCGTTTTTAAGGACATATTTCACAATTATTTTGCAGCCACCTGGAAACTTCATCACTAGTGATTGGTTTAGGTTCACGAGTAATAGCATATAAAAACCCATCTTCATTGAACACCAAGTGTCTTGAAGTATAGACATATTTGGTGGTTGGGTTAAAAAAGATATACCCCTTATACTGAGACCCAAATCCAAAAAAAAACACATGGAGCTCATTTTGGAGTCAGTTTAGATGATGAATAAGTGACTAGGTATGGATAGCAAGTGCTCCCAAAAACTCGCAAACAATCATAATCAGGCCATTTGGCCATTTTCCCATTAACAGTTCATAGGGCATTTTTCCTCCATTGCTGCATGTTTGAACCCATCAACCTAAAAATATAAACTCAAAAAAGCATACTCAAGCCACTTTCTATCACTGTGTTTATGCTCCACAATGCCATTTTGTTGTGGTGTATGTGGACATGCTAACCATCTTCCAATCTCATGTTGATTGAGGAAGGTATCAATGTTATGATCGATTAACAAACTCTCCTCCATTACTATGAAAAATTGACCAATTTGTTTCTCAACAATCACCTTAAAATTGTGAAAGCATGCCAAGGTATATGATTTTCTCAACAACAAAAATAACTATGAAAATCTAGACAAATCATCTACCATGAGAAGGTAGTACTTGTAACATCTCTTGATTGAATGGGTGATGGTCTTGAAAGATCAACATGAATAATTTCCAATGGAGCTTTAGCAACCTAATCTGACTTATCAAAAGAAGTCTTTGCATCTTGCTAATCAAACATCTAAAACAAAAATTCAATAAATCAAAATCACCAGTCAAAGTTAAATAATTATCCTGTTTCAAAGAGTTTATAGTCTTCTGCCCAAGATGGCCCAAGCTAAACAAATTTGCCCATCCATGAAGCAAGATACCCGAACAATTTGGCAATGATTAGCTCACCATTAAGTTTTCTATCACCAATTGATCCATAGGCTTTTCTATGATCCGTTCTTTTACTTCCAACTAGGTTTTGTTATTGAGAGGCCATTTCTATCGTAAGTTGTATATGTCATTAGAATGATATAACTTGTTACTTATTACCGCTATTGTCAGAATGGAATCAAATTGTTCTTCTTTATATTTTTTTGGTTTCATGGAAATTATAGTGTTTATTAGCTACTTGATTGCTAGGCAGCAAAATGCATATTTTACAATTTGATTGGAACCTATAAGTCATCATTAGTTTTATTTCTGTATTTTCACATATAACCATTTTTAATGAAAATTTTGAATTTTGGGAATTCTTTTGAGATATGTTTTTAATAAAAGAATTTAAAAGACTGATTAAAATACAATTATGAATCTGCGGATTCTCTAAAAAAATGATATGGTTCATAATCATATGCAGGTGCAGAGCAAGTCCAAGATCGGCCAGGAGACCCTGACCCAAATACGCTTGATTCAGCTCTGATGGAGGATGGAAGACCTAGTTCTTAGGTGGAACCATTTAAGAATCGAGAATCCAATCGAGGTGAGGGCACTCTTCGGAAGTTTATGTAGAGTGCGAGAGGATGACAGAGGCTCACCTATAGCCTGTCGCGCTAGCCTATGTTTCTTGAGACCAAGAGAGTGGTCCAATCAGATCACATCCAAAAGTTCACATGAAGATCCAAATTCAAAGGTTTTTTATAAATAGGTGATTTGGGATAGAGAGAACAATTCAGTTATTGATGAGACCTCTTGACTTCCTTTACTTTTCTTGGGTACTTTTCCTTAAACTCTTTGCATTATTGAATTTCCAGCTGTTTTCCATTATTTTATTCTCAAGTAGCCTAGATAATCTATAGTTGGGTAATTTTATCATAAATTGATCCCTCTCAATTTACATTAATTGGTATCAAAGCTAAATTTTTTGAACGTGTTTACGATGTCGATGAGCAAAAACAAGAAAAATATTAAAGAAATCGTGATGAAACCCGATGATGCTTCGTTAGAGCTACTAAAGGACATGGCATCGTTGACACAAATTTTTTTTTTGCCCGAGTAATGATGTGGCATCCATAAACAGGAAGATCAATGATGTTCAAGGTGATCAAAAGTCGATGAATCATTGATTTGATGCAATCGAAAGACAGATTGATGGCATTGAGAGACGACTAAAAAATGACCATGAACGAATAAGAGTACCCAAAAGAGGGCATTGATGTAGCATCGATGGTCTTTGGAATGCAGAGGAGGCTCTAGTGGGCAATGTCATTGCACCACCAACAATCTCGCCATCAGATTAATCATCGTTGGCAACATGAGAGACCGGCGGAGGAGGTCCCCTTAGGTCTCCCTCATCCATCTTCAACCACCAGGCACGGGGAGGGCTTCCCTCCTACCGTTGGTCCATTCGACATCTCCCTGATGAAGGGCACAGGTCAGCGGGGGCCAGTCCCTCCACCCATGTCGGCTGGTGATGGTGCCCAACACCCTATGCAGTCACCATTGAAAGATCCACTATGGGGGAACGTCAGGGACATTCTTGTCGATGGTTAGCCACAGTTCGACGAGTTTCTGCTGAATGAGGCAGGCCGACGGGGATCGTCCCTGGTTGGGGCACCGATAGCGCCGATGATGCCCTTTTCTCCTACACCAGGAAACCCTGATAGGGTTTCCTGTTGCAGGATAGACATCCTATGAACCATGAGACCGAACTCGTTTCCACGTTAACAACCCGGATCTGGGTGTTGTGGGTTCATATTCGAGTTGATTTCCATTGGTTTTGGCCCACAACACACTGACTCCAGGTCCTATGGATCTAGTCCAAGGTGTCCCACCTCTGGATTGGGTCCAACCTAGTATATTTGATCCATATAATATGATTCAAGCACAAAGTGGACCTAATTAAACCCATACAAAGCTCCAGTTTCAATTCAGACTGAGTCAAGACCAAACCTATATATATATATTTTGGTTCTGGATCAGAGTTAAACCAAACATATCCTCAAGAAACATCGATCTAGTATCCAACCCAACCCACTCTAGGTCCAAGGAATCAATATATTCTTGATCCAGATGCAGTCGAACCTTCACCAAGCCTATTATCCTGGCCACTCAAACCCAAGCCCAACCTATGAACTAAACCAAGCTCACACCCGAACCCATACACATCAGCCTTTAACCTACTCGCAACCACCCATTGGTCCCATGAATCCCCCACCTAAGCCTCCCTAAATCAACCCAAACCTCAATATTAGACCAACCAGAACCAAGGTCAGTTTCATGGTGCTCATCTACAGCCCATTTTCAGGGGGGTCATTTGGACCAGCATGCTCATGTTATAGCCGGTGTGTGTAGAGATCAGATATCACTCTGAGGCATGCAAATCAAGGAGATCCACCCAAGAAGTTGGTGGATTTTGATGCGATGAAGACTTTTGGTATACAAACATCCTCCAAGACCACTTATACGATGACAGGGGCACTTACGAGACTAGTCTGCTAAAGTGAACTCGAATGCCACATCTCATCCTATGACTGATGAGCCCACTCCCCACACAAGGTCTAAGACCCGTGCAACGGAAGAGGCAACTTGTTGTTTTTAGTGTCATGGACTAGGGCACCTAGCAGCTCAGTACCTGAGCAAGAGTGTCCATTTTGTAGATGTAGAATCTCAGTTCGAAGAGTCGGGTCAAATAGAGTTCTTCAAAATGGGGAGATAGACGGGCATGTTTCTGATGATAAAGAGACCATTGAGATCAGTCTTAAGGATGTCAGAACATGCCTGTCGACCCAAAATGCTATGATTTCTCATAAATCTCCCCAAACCAAAAAGTGATTGAGAAACAATATATTTCTCACGTGATGCACTTGTGAGGGTTATTTATGTGATATTATCATTGATAGCGGTGCGTGCAAAAATATGCTTTCCTTTGTGATTGTAGATTTGCTAAAACTAAAGACCAAACAGCATCCACATCATACCAGATGTCCTAGTTCAAGAAAGGGGGTGAAGTCCCAATCACTACATGTTGCCTGGTCAAATTTCATATGGGACCACATTATCGAGATAAGGTGTGTGATGTCACCTGTATGAATGTTGGTTGAACCCTGTTAGGTTGCCTTGGCAGTTTGATTAGAAAATAATGCATCTTGGTGACAAGAACACCTACTCATTTAGGTTCACTGACAAGAACATCAAGCTCCTACCTCTTAGAGAGTGGCTAAGAAGGCATTCAAGGATAAAATGAGTCACGTCTGTGTGCTAGCACTCCCTGATTTCTCTTTAGTTTTTGAGGTGAGGTGTGATGCTTTGAATATAGGTATTGGTGGCATCTTGAGTGAAAATCGACATCCTATAGCATTTTTTAGTGAAAAGCTATCAGATGACAAATGTCAATACTCTAAATATGATCTTCAGTTTTAAGCAGTAGTATAAGCCCTCTGATATTGACATCAATATCTTATATATAAGGAATATGTACTATACAATGATCATGAGGCACTCAAATACCTCAACAACCAAAAGAAATTAAGTGCTAAACATGCTAAGTAGGTCAATTGCCTACATGAGTATACTTTTACTATCAGATATGAATCAGGTACTCTTAATAAAGTAGCTAATGCACTTAGTTAAAAGAACAATCTTTTGCCATCTATTTTGATCCATGTCATAGGATTTGAGGTGTGTCAGACCTGTATTCCATTAGATTTTGATTTGAAGAACATCTAGGATAAGTGTCTCTCTAACACGTGTCCATTAGACTTTTCTTTTCAAATCCATGATGGGTACTTGTTCAGAGGAAATCATGTATGCATTTTGAATTCTTCCCTCAAATTGTTCTTAATATCATATTTGCATGAAGGTGGTCTTGCAAGTCACCTATGACAAGATAAGACGTATGCTCTTATGAGTGAATGTTATTTCTGGCCTAGAATGAGACATGATGCTGATAGGTTTCTTCAAGGATGTTGAGTTTGTCAGGTTTCGAAGGGATAGAAACAAAATACATGTCTCTATACTCTTCTTCTTTTTCCTGACCATCCCTAGAAACACTTCTCCATGGATTTTGTATTAGGGTTACATAGGACAACACATGGGTTTGATTCTATTCTTGTCATTGTCAACTGTTTATCAAAGATTACCATATTCATTCTGTGCAAACACACTATTGATGCTTTGCTCATAGCCTCCTATTATTTTAGGGACGTAGTGTGTTATCATGGGCTTCCTCGTTCTATCAGTTCAGACCGAGATACTCATTTTTTGGTCTTTTTTGGAGGTCTCTTTGGTCTTTATTGAAAACCAAACTCCAATTCAGTAGTGCATACAACCCCCAGAGAGATGGTCAACCACACATTGGGTAATTTGTTATGGAGTTTGGTTGGCGATAATATCAAAACTCGGGATTTGGTGTTGCCTCAAGCTGAATTTGCTTATAACAACATGGTGAATCGGTCCACTAGAATGTCCCCATTTCAGATTGTTTACGGTCGCCATTCATGTGGTTGATTTGGCACCGATTCTTCATGTTGGAGAGCCATTGCCAGTATCTCAAGATATTATTGATTACATGCAGGAAGTCTATTCACATATGAAAAAAACCTAGAAGAGAATTATGTCATCTATAAGTCTCAGGTCGATAAGAGTCATCGTGATGTTGGCTTTGTAGAGGGTGATTTGGTCATGGTCTATTTGTGTCCTGAGTATTTTCATGTTGGTACTTATACTAAATTGAGCCCACAAAAAATTAGTTTTTTTCGTGTATTAAAGCATTTAAAAAACAATGCTTACATCATTGAGTCGTTCGAAGATTAACAAATCTCCCCTATCTTCAATGTTGTTGATCTATATTCTTATCATGAACAAATAAATTCGTCAGAGCTGAATTCTTTTCAATCAGGGGAGAATGATGCATGTGTAGAATAGGTCTATGATCATACACAAGAAAATAGGGGATTAGCGACGGAAAAATTTTGTCGCTAATTTGCGACGGATTAACGAGAGAAACAAATCTGTCGCTACGAACCGTACTATTGACGAAAATATCGACGGGATAGATTCTGTCGCACAATCCGTCACAACGTAGCGACGACGTAGCGTCGAAATGTTTGGTCGTAATAATCGCATATTTTAGCGACGGATTGGGTGAGGAAAAGTGTGTCATCTCTATATAGCGACGGATTTAGCGATGAAATAGTTTAGTCACTACGTAGTTATATTATTTTACGATGACTTTGCGATGGATTTAGGCAGTCACTAAATTCGTCGCTAAATGTCATGTAAATCCCTAATCGGAGCCATCTTTCTCTTTTTTGTTCCGCTGTTCCCGTCGGCCGCCCTCTCTCTCATGCCGCCCCATATCTCGCCCGTCGGCGTCTTCCCGACCCCCACCGCCCGTCGCTCCTCGGCCTGCCGCCCTGCCCGTTGCCCCTGGTCTGTCACCCCCGACCGGCGTCTCCCAGGTTTTTCCGATAAATGACATTTTTTTTCTGATAAAAGGGGCGGATGCCCCCCTTTAGTTTTTCTGGCAGGGGGTCGACCCCTCTGCCTCGTTAGTATTTTCCGGTAGGGGGGCCGACCCCCTATCGCGTGTTGTGTATTCCGGCAGGGGGGCGACCCCCCTGCCGCATTTTTTGTTTTCTGGCAGGGGGTCGCCCCCCTGCCTCGTTAGTATTTTTCGGCAGGGGGGGCGACCCCCTATCGCGTGTTGTGTGTTCCGGCAGGGGGTCGCCCCCCCTGCCTCGTTAGTATTTTTCGGCAGGGGGGGTGACCCCCTGTCGCGTGTTGTGTGTTCCGGCAGGGGGGCGACCCCCTGCCACGTGTTTTGTTTTCTGGCAGGGGGGCGACCCCCTTGCCGCGTTTTTTGTTTTCCGGCAGGGGAGTGCCCCCCTGCCGCATTTTTTGTTTTCTGACAGGGGGGCGCCTTCCTGCCGAAAAAAATAACCGAGGCAGGGGGCAACCCCTTGCCGCATTTTCTATTTTTTGGCAGGGGGGCGACCCCCTTGCCTCGTTGTTTAATTCTGGCAGGGGGTCGCCCCCCCTGTCCCTTTTTTTGTCGTTTATTATTTTTTTTCCTGGCAGGGAGACGGCCCATGCCCCTTTTTTTCCAGCATGTGGGGTGACCCCTTGCCTTTTTTTCCGGCAGAGGGTCGCCCCCTGCACCTTTTTTTTTTTGGCTGGGGGGCGACCCCCTGCCGCTTTTTTTTTAGGCAGAGGGTCGCCCCCTGCCTCATTTTTTTATTCGAGCAAGGGGTCGCGCCCGTGCCTCTTTTTTTTCTGCAGTGGGGCGACCCCTGCCTCGTTTGTTTTCTCCGCCAGGAGGTCGCCCCCTGCCTCATTTTTTTATTCGGGCAGGGGGTCACCCCCGTGAGCCTCTGGTAGGGGGAAGGGGGGCGACCCTGCCTCTTTTTTTTTGCGACAGGTGGTCGCCCCTTTGGCCTCTGTTATTTTTTTCGGTAGGGGGCGACGGGTCATGGTTCAGGAACCCGACGCTCGTCGAGTTCCTAAACCACGTCATCACACTATGCCTGTCACTTCGGGAGACGATCACTGCCTCTGGAGTGTCTTCATTTTAACATAGTATCTCTTATAGATTTCTCAACGTATCTTGCTTGTGCTCCGCCACCCGTGGTAAGTAATTGACAAAAATAATGCAAATCGGGTAAATACCTGTGGTGAGTAAGTGATGCAAGCCCTTCACATGTTATTTAATTTATTGGATGCAACACTTTACTGTTCACACACTCACTTAGTTGTTGATATCTAGGACTACTTTGTTAGAGTTTGAAGATCATGCTGAGCATGATTTTAATGTACGAGAATAGAAGTGTTCTTATTTTTGGAGTACGTATTCCATGCTAGGCATGGTAGTAGTTAGCGAGATATTGAAGTGTGTTTGCTGCATATACATGTTTGACATTTTTTTTATATGCATGATTTTCATGTATTGCAATATTTGATGTGATTATATCCATGCCTGCATGTAGTGAATTTCAATTTAATTATGACTTCCATGTGAAATTGTATAATGAAAGTATGCTTCAAATTAATGCATCGTGTTATGAATAGTTTTGCACATGAAAATATTAAGTTATCAATGCATGCATCATAATTCTTGTGATTGTATGACATCATATATTGCATGATAAATTTGATATTTTCTTCATCATAGCATTCTGATGGTTCTCTTTTAATTGGTTAGGATACATTTCGTAACATCATACGACAAAATGACTGCAAACCGTGAATGGATATACTGTAGGGTAGTTGGCAATGAGTTATCGCATGAATATACGGATGGTGCTATCAAGTTTTCTTATCCCTTCAACTTGCATGTGACAAATTACCACTTAAATTTTCTCTTGTGGATGACTCAACTTCTTAGACTAATCGATAGCCAAGACATGATTGGTCTTATCAATGGACAAATTCTTCCTCCAGTGCTCATAAGTCCTAAGTTTGTGGCATGGCAAAAATCAGATCGGCTTCTGCAGTGATGGATCACTAGCCCCTTGTCTGAAGAGGTGCTTGGATTGGTCATTGGCCTTCTAACCTCCATAGAAGTCTGAGATACATTGATGAAAGTGTTTGCTCGTGTTTTCAAAGAACATGAGTTTTTCTACACTCAAAAACTCCAATCATACTGAAAACAAAATCAATTTGTAACTAAATATGTTCAAGGCTTTAAGAAGATCTGTGATGAGTTGGCTGCCATAGGCAAACCAGTTGAGGACCAGACCATGATCTTCTAGTTGCTTAATGGCCTAGGCACCAAATATGATGCCTTTGTCACTACAATGCTCACGTCACCCACACCCTCATACAGTGTGGTTGTGGGTCTTCTCTATGAGCATGAGACCATGTGATCCATTCATTCAGAAGATGGTGTTAATCAGAATAGTGCCTTCATTGGTTAAAAGATAAACAACCAACAATTTAAATCCAATAATGGGAGGCAATATTTCAACTCCAGGGGGCGTGGCTTTATGCAAGCCAGCCAAGCTAGAAGTCGGTCCAATCAGAATAAAGACATACCAAAACCTGGGAACCAAGGTTTTAATCAAACTGAAAAAAACATAGGACAAGGCAAGAAAAAATGAGTCATGCGCTAAATCCGCAACAAGCTCAATCATAACGCTCTCAATTGCTGGCATAGGTTCAACAAGCCTTGGTGGCCATGAAGATTGCATACAACCAAGATGAGACTTGGCAAGAGCTACATCACATATCACACCCAATTCAGGTAATCTTGATTCTTATTCAAAGTACTATGGCTCAGAAAAAATTATAATTGGTAATGGTCCCCAACTTGATATTACACAAGTTGGTTCAACTAAGGTTGGAAAAGGTTATCAATCTCTATGATTAGATAACATTTTGGTGGTCTATGAAATTAACAAAAATCTTGTTTCAATAAGTTAGTTAACCTCTGACATGCCATGTGTTTTTGAGTTCTCATCGAATGGTTTTGTAATTAAGGACATGAAGATAAAAAAGTGGTAGTCAGTCTCAGCCTTCATCTTCATGGGCTCCTTTCATAGGTATATCATTTAACTAATTGGATACTTGATTAGTTGAAATGTGCATTCTGAGAATTTCTAACGTATTTTTTTACAGATGATGTTGCGCCTGTACATGACCCACCTACACCAGTTGATCATACAAGTCAGGAGCCAACACAGGATGCATGGTCTTCTCAGTCTGACACAAGAAGACTCATTCGAACAATGTATATCGATAATCGATCGTAAGTATTTCATTTTCACTTATTGCATATCTTATAAATTTTGTATATTGATATTTATTGTATACCAATTTATGTGCAACATGAGGTTTGAGCCACAAGAAGTAGTACACGATATTAGGAATTCACTACTTCAATATCTACCAGGATCGGTCGCTCAATGAAAAGAGTATCCAAAAGATGTGATAGACAGATTGTGGTTCTCATTCACGGTATATAGTTGTTTGTCATAGTTAATGTGTTTCATATTTAATTTTTTGTTATAGTCATGTCTACTAACTTTCTGAAAATATATATAGGTTTTGAATCGCTTCGCGACTATGGTTGAGGAACATGATGGAAGGAAGGTGGGAAGGTGTGGCAGAAGGTAGTTGTCAATCGATTTGCAGACATGTTGCACAATATGAAGACTGTAGCCAAAAAAACATCTGGCGGAATAGATGATCCATTACAGTGGAAGGGTCATGACCCCATTACTATCAGGAGAGATTATTGGAAGGGAATGTGCGACAAGTGGGCGAGGGATGCATTTTGAAACCGCTCAGCGAAGGCTGCACAAAATCGAGCGAAAATGCCCGAAACTCATCTACACACAGGTGGATCTAGGACTTTTGGGAGCCACCAGAAGAAAATGGTAACTCATCAATATATATATATATATATATATATATATATATATATATATATATATATATATATATATATATATATATATATTGTCAGTTTTAAAAGTATTGTTGCAAACCTGTTAACTAAATCTTTTATCATTTCACTTTGCAGGAAGCAGAAAAATATGGCATTGTGCCATACAAGGATGTGTTTGTTGAAACACATAAACGTAAGACTACAAGAGAGTTCGTATCAGAGAAGGCGAGAGCAACAACGGTATGCATTTATTTTATTAATAAACATTGTAATAGACAAGTTACTATGAATTACGTTATCACAAATATTGTAATTCTTAATTATTAATTCATACTCTAATCATTACATTATAGGAGTCATACAAGAAGCAAATGATACAACGATATGGCGATGACTCCACTCAGCATTCGCCTTTTGATCCTATAGTATGGGTGACTGCAACCGGTGAACCCAAAAAGGGTCGTGTATTCGGGTTTGGGAGTCACATGAACACCATACCAGTCGTTGCCTCCTGCAGCCCGGGCCCACAGAGTTCTCCGGCCAGCATCAACTCTCAACGTCCAAATGACCTTGCTATGTCTTGGGATGGTGTCTTTCAGCGTCTTGAGGACAAAATGCAGTACTTTTTAGATGAAGTCATTCCCAACATTGTCCGTAATGAGTTGTGCAACTTTTTTCAGGACATAGGAACTTCGTCTGCATTCAACATGAGCTCTGGTGTCCGGTAGGTATACAGTTTTTTTACTGCCTTAGAACACATATGAGCATGATAGAATCATATATGAAGTTTTTTCACTACTTTATAACACATATGAGCATGATAGAATCATGTATAAAGTTATTTTACTGCCTTAGAACACATATTAGCATAATAGAATCACATATACAGTTCTTTTATTGCCTTAGAGCACATATGAGCATGATAGAATCACATATAAAGTTTTTTTACTACCTTACAACACATATAAGCATGATAGAATCACATATACAGTTTTTTTACTGCCTTTAAGCACATATGAGCATGATGGAATTACATATAAAGTTTTTTTACTACCTTAGAGTACATATGAGCATGATAGAATCATGTATAAAGTTATTTTACTGCCTTAGAGCACATATGAGCATTTCAAGAATCACATATAAAGTTTTTTTACTACCTTATAACATATATAACCATGATAGAATCACATATACAGTTTTTTTTCTGCCTTAGAGCACATATGAGTATAGTAGAATCACATATACAACTTTTTTACTGCCTTAGAGTACATATGAGCATGATAAAATCACATATACAGTTTTTTGCCTGCCTTAAAACACATATGAGCATGGTAGAATCACATATACAGTTTTTTACTGCCTTAGAGCACATATGAGCATAGTAGAATCACATATACAGTTTTTTTACTGCCTTAGAGTATATATGAGCATGATAAAATCACATAAAGTTTTTTGCCTGCCTTAGAACACATATGAGCATGGTAGAATCACATATATAGTTTTTTACTGCTTTAAAGCACATATGAGCATAGTAGAATCACATATAAAGTTTCTTTATTGTCTTAGAGTACACATGAGCATGATAAAATCACATATACAATTTTTTGCTTGCCTTAGAACACATATGAGCATGGTAGAATCACATATACAGCTTTTTGACTGCCTTAGTGCACATATGAGCATGATAGAATCACATATACAGTTTTTTTACTGCCTTAGAACACATATGACCATGATAAAATTACATATGAAGTTTTTTTATTGTTTTATAACACATATGAGCATGATAGAATCATGTATAAAGTTTTTTTACTGCCTTAGAACACATATGCGCATGATAGAATCACATATAGAGTAGGCTATATTTCAGTATATTTTGTTTATCAATACTAACATTTCTTTTCTCGTGTAGGTTGATGGCGATAATCACCGTAATGGAGCTGAAGGGATAGATCGAGACACTGAACAAGAGGACGCACAAAATCTTGATGATGATTAGATTTATGTGTTGAATTTGTTCTACCTTCTTTTTGTTTCAAAAATGTAAATGTTGAATTGTAAATAATTAGAACTTGCAAATTTTAAAGTGGATCGATTAATTGTTTTAGTTTTCTTTTATATGTATTTTGTTGTGTACTTCATTTTTTATTCACAGGAAATATAAATTGTACAGGAGATATAAATTGTATCACGAGAAAATTTTTCTCGATATTTAATTTTCAAATATTTTTTAAATTTTTTTTCCTTTTTTTGCGACAAATATATCCGTCGCTAATTAGTATGGGTGTTGAATTCAGAAACAGATTAGCGACGGCTATAAATCCATCACCAAACTGAAGCCTCCTTTTAGTGAAGATGGACTAGCGACGGATTTTGTCATTCGTTATTCTGTCAAAATTTAGCGACGGAATGGGCGACAGATACAGTCTACCGCTAATTAGCGACAGAATGGGCGACAGATATATGTCATCGCTTATTAGCGTCGAAAAAATCATGATGAAAGATATCCATCGCTAATCCGATGCTAATCCGTCTCTAAGCTGTTTAGCGACGGATTAGCGACGGATTTAGGTTGTCGCTAATCCGTTGATTTGTTGTATGTAGTAATTAGGAGATCCTGATCTAGATACGCTTGATTCAACTCAAATGGAAGATGGTAGACCCAATTCTCAGGTGGACCTATCTACGGATCAAAAATCCAATCGAGGTGAGGGTGCTCTTTGGAGGTCTATGTGGAGCACGAGAGGGCGATAGAGGCTTGCCTACAATCTGTTGCCCTAGCCTATATTTCTTGAGACCAAGAGAGTGATTCAATCCGATTCAAAAGTTCACATGAAGATCTAGATTCATAAGATTTTTATAAATGGGTGATTTGAAAGAGAGAGAGAGCAGTTCCTGTTGATGAGACCTCTTGATTTTCTTTTCTTTACTTTTCTTGAGTACTTTTTCTTAAACTTTTTACGTTATTGAATTTTCAGTTATTTTTTATTATTTTATTTGCAAGTAACCTAGATAATCCGTAGTTGAGTAATTTTATCGTCTCGATTTACATCATAAACCCACTCAGACAACATTCGGCTATTACGTCAAGAGCGCTAGACTATTAGGCTCAAATAACGATTAGAAGAAGCTTACACAATACAAATATTGATTCATGATGTCCTGTGTTAAGAAAACCCGTGCTCTCAGCTGTCCATCTCACATCAGATAGAAACATATCCAAGTGTCAAGGCACAACCCAAGCTAATAAAAGTTTTTCTTACATTTTTTGTAGCTAATAAAAGTTTTTCTTTCATCAACCACCACTGATCCCATGTTTGTTTAAGAAGATTTCATTTAATTTCCCCCCCATGTATGTGTTATCAATGAAAGGGAAGGACTGGAGGGTCCATATATATACTACCATTTTAGAACCTCTTCTTGGTGAAACTGACTTGTTCATGAAGGGAACCTACTCGGGCAACCAAAGACCAACAGATCAGTAATATAAAGAAAGCTGCCTGATGTCCCCAGATGCAGTTGGTTGAGGCATCCATAGATTCATTTGATTGTGCCATTCCATAACACAGACTCTGGCCAGCAGATGCACCAATACCTGCGCCCATGACCCCAATGCATAGAAGCATGTGCAGTGTCGATACCACCAGTGGCGGAGCCAGGGGTGGGCATGGGTGGGCGGTCGCCCACCCCAGAATTAGAAACCGAGTCGAAATATGATACGACTCGGGTCTTCTTCTTCATTCCGCACGATTTGGTGGTTGCATTCTTTCCTTGCGAATGCTTGTCGAAGAAGATCAGAGCAGGGTGGTGCAGGAGTGGAGATCAAGCCTCTCTATGGCACCCAGACGCAGGAGACGGTGGACATGGGATGGAGCCAGCCGAGGGAGTTGCTCCGCCTCATGTTGTGGCGTTGACTGTCCCCTCCGAGAGGGAGCTGAAGAGGCACCTTAGTTGGAAGACCTTCGGCTTGCTGCTAGATCACCACCGAGAAGGAGGTGACTCAACTACCAAAACAGGCTTTCGATCTCGATCTATGATCTTCACCACCACGGAGGCTTCGAGCCATTGCGCCACTGATAGAGGTCGATCATCACCACCCGAAGTCTGCCCACCCAACGAAAAACTTCTGGCTCCGCCACTGGATACCACTAAGAAAGAGGGTTAGAGCATCAGTTGGCCCTTGGAGTTTTGTATGAGAGCAGGTTGTATGTTCTCTCCCGAACATGGGGGGGCGTGTTCGGGGTCCGAATGAGCACCACGTTGGCGCTCATTCGGCTGTTCGGGTGTGTACCCGAGGAATATCTCGGGTACCAAGATATTCCTCTGTACACAACAGCCGAATGAGCACGAATGAGCACAACGTGACGCTCATTCGGGACCCCAACACGCGCCCTGCGTGTTCAGGGGGGGGGCGCATATAACCTGCCCCCGTTTTGTATGGATCATAGGTATGCTGTGATTTCAATATCACGTTGCTCTGATCCCTACCAACTCTAATCTTATCCAGCATGCGCTCACTTTTTATGGGTACTAGTAACAGAGCCCGCACGAAGGTGGGGGCATAACTCAGAGAGAGGATCAGTTTGAAACAGTGGATGACAATTATCGTAGAAGAGAGGAGATCTGGTGATCGGACCAAAGTAGCTTACAAGGTACTCCACCAATAATTGAATGTCATGCATCCAGTTATTGGGAGGGGAAAGAGAAGGGTGAGATGCATGGCGGAAAGTCATCGGGTCGAGTATTTTTGCAATGTACACAACCAATGACGGGATCTGCTCTCTCCTCAGATGCCAGCACAAACTTGCTCATCTGGTAGGGTCGACTTGTGAACGTCAGCAAGTTGAGAATGTATTTAAAAAAAAAGATGGAATGTCACAAAGTATAAAATTTAATGAGGGCATCTATCGCAAGGCCAAAGCTATGTACTCTCCAATGGGCAGAGGACTTCAAGAGTTTCACCAACTAAAGCTTACCCGTGCTGTCGGTGATAGAGATTTTTTTTCTTGGGCATAGCCAACAAAAATAAAGTGCCAGCACAACAATTAGCATGTTTGGCAAACACTCAAGGTAGAAGTCTACAATGCAGGACATCAGTTGCTCTTATATTAAAATTAAAAAAAAAAAAGATTTTGCTTGATCATTCTCATTAGGGATGCAGTGGACAGGGGCGGAGGCTTGGGACAAGGTCTCCACCCTCGCCTTATCTCAAAATTTTGCCTTCCATCTCCGCTTTTATCCTGCATGGGTTTTGATTTTAACCTCCATCCCCGTTTTATGTCCTCCGCCTCCAATCCAAATGAGGCAAGGCAGGGTGGAGCCTGGTTTCTCTGCCATCCCTAAAGGTATTTTAGTTATTTTACTAACGGGGATCGGAGATGGGGTAGGGAGAAAAAGTAAGTCCATCTCCGCCTTCATCCCCTCACAAGTTTTTATTTTAACCTCCATCCACGGTTCAAATAGGGCGAGACAGGGCGGGGCCCCATTTCCCCAATCCACTGCCATCCCTACTTATCATCATGCTATTTCTTATTGAGAGAGACAAAGAGACTTCACAAATTTGATGCTCAAGTAATAAAACTTTATGCATGAACATTTTTTCTTTAATAACCAGTGTTGTCAGTATCGGTGGCCGATATACATTTCACGTGTTATGCCATTAAAGTTATACTAATTTATTTTTCATCGTTAAAAATGTGAACATACTGAAGAGACGTGCCTCTTAGAAATTTTGAAGGTGTTTTCGTCTCAGAGATGCGTCGATAACACTTTTTTTTCAATAATAGAAAGGGCAGAACGGATTTGAAACTCTTCCAATGTATTCTTATATTGAGAAACCTACTTTTTTTTTGTTAAATGACGAGGAAAACTACTTTTGCATTTATAAAATGATTAATTTAATACAACTCTTGTGCCATCACTTTTTTTTTAAAGGCTGGGTGTCACGGGCTTATTGAGAGCACCATGCACGCACCTGGCTGTCCCAACCAGGTCAGCCTGACCAGTCAAGGAAACTAACACGAACACTCACAACAATGGGCACAAGATTGCAACAGGGTGCATGCGAGAGCCGTCTCACAAGCACACACATGCACCATCACATCAAGACAGCCAGAGGGGAAAAAAATGCAAGAAAGCATGAACTTCTTATAACAAGCTTGAGAATACACAGAGGGGGGGGGGGGGGGGGTCCGTATCACTTTGTATATGGGGGGAACTTAGGGCAAGGCCCATTTTTATCGCACTTAGAGAGGGAGAAGAGGAATTACGTCATAAAAGACAGTGAAAACATGGCAGTCTAAACTGGCACCGTCCTCGACGCTATCTGCTGGTGGTACTCTTCAATCTATTGCTGAAATTAATGAATGTTGCAAGGAGTCTCCCAACTCGCGTCACTCCATGGCAATCCTTTTCAATTCACGAGATACTTCTTTACTTCTTCAAGGTAGTTGTTGACATGGTCCATTATAAACTCGATTTTGTTGGTGGTTGAGGTTGGTGCTAACGAGAGCACTAGCTGTGGGATGGGGGCTCACTGAGGTAGACTGTGGCTGGGATGTTCTTCATCTTTGTTAAAGGTCTTTAAATTGCACACATAAAAAACTTGATGGACTTAAAAACTGGAAGGGAGATCTAACTTGTACACTAGGTTGACGGTCCTCTGAATAATGATGAAGAGCCCATCATACTTTTGAATGAGCCCTCGATAATGTTCATGAAAGATCGTTTTTCTTTTGGGGTATAGCTTGACTAGCACCTTATCCCCGACTCAAAAATCAGCAAGTCGTCGGTTCTGGTCCGCCCATTTCTTCATTTGTTCAACATTTTTATGCAGAAACACCTTCGCCAATTTAGTTTGGTCATTCCAGCTCTTGATGAATTGGTATGTGAAGGGTGCTTTCGCTCGACCTTGGGCCATTATAGAGTTTGGAGTTTGTGGTTGTCGTCTCGCTGCAATCTCGAAAGGGTTGTGACCCGATGATTCGCTCTTTTGAAGATTGTAACAAAATTGAGCAATATCTAATAACTGTATTCAATTCTTCTTATTTGCACAGATAAAGTGTCATAGGTACTCTTCTAACATCTCATGGATATGCTAATTTGGCCATCCATCTATGGATAAAAGCTATTAGAGAAATGCAGTTCAGACCCCAACAACTGAAAGACTTTTCTCTAAAACTTGCCTGTGAACAGGGCATCACGATCACTAATGATGCTTTTTGGGATGCCCCAATACTTAACTGCATGCTTCACAAAGAGTCAAACTGTGTCTTCACCTGAACAATTCATGGGAGTGGGCGCAAAAGTCACATACTTAGAGAACTAATCAACCACAATGAATATAATGTTGAATCCCTGTCTTCTATAGGCTCACAATGAAATCCATTAATATACTCTCCCATGGCTGACTCAGGATAGGGAGAAATTCCAATAATCTTACAAACTTTTGATTGGTGGCTTTGTCTTATTGACAGATCAAGCAAGTGCATACCTATCTACATCATTGCACATCTACGGCCAATAATACACTCGCTCAACCAACACGAAAGTTCTCTCTTGTTCTGGGTGTCCTGCCCATGTCGAGTCATGACACTCCTTCAATATCTCTCATTGCAAATATCCCCATCGAGATATGTCTACCCGACTTCTTATTGTCATGAGCAACCCATCTTGTTCCCAAAATTGTCTAATCTTTCTCTCCTTTACCAGGGAAAGGAGATGTTGTGCCATCAAATCTTCTTGTAGACCCTCCAAAATCATGTTGAAGAGGTCGCTATGAGGTCCCATGATCATTGTATTTTCTTCAACTAAGGTTGCTAGCTTGACCTTCCTATTCAAGGCATCTGCCACCACATTGGTTATGTCAGACTTGTACTCTAGAATCATATCAAATTTGACCAGGAACTCTTGCCACCAAGCATGTTTAGAACTGAGCTTCTTTTGCATTTGAGAGTAGTTTGTTGCCACATTGTCTGTATAGACGATGAACGATGAACCCAATAGGTAGTGCCTCAAGTACGTAAGCAATGAACAACAATAGTCATCTCTTTTTTGTGCACTATATACCGTTGCTTGACATTGTTAAGCTTTTGACTCTCATAAGTAGTGGGATGTCCCTCTTGCATCAGCACACCTCCCATAGCAAAATCAGAGGCATCTGTATACACTTCAAATGGCTGCATGTGGTTAGGCAACTGCAATACTGGCTCTTTCACCAAAGCTTCAGTTAACATCTTAAACACTTTTTGGCACTCCTCTTGCAATTCTCACTTTTTATCTTTTTTTAGCAATTTAATCAGTGGTGCCACAATAATATAATATCCTGCTATGAATCGACGGTAGTAGTTTGCTAGCCCCAAAAAAGGAGTGAAGTTTAGAAACCTTGGTCGGTACTTTCCAATCCTGAATGACCTTCACCTTTTGGTGGTCCATCCTCAAATAACCATCTCCAACTATGTGGCCTAAGAAACTGATCTCCTTCTGACCAAGCACACACTTTTCTCTCTTGACATATAAATCATTGTGCCTCAGGCAATGGCGGAGCCAGAAATTTTTTGTTGGGTGGGCAGACTTTGGGTCTCGAGGACAATGCTATGGTCTTAAAGTACGATCCATTTATTCGGACCAGTGGCAGAGCAAGAATTTTTTTGCTGGAGGAATAGTCGTTCGTGGAGAGATAAAACTTAAATAAGCCTTTGAATTAAAATAACAATTGTTACAAACACAAACAACTAAATTTATGAACATAATAAGATAAAACCTTAAATTGTACTTTTAAACTAAAATAAAGATTGTTCACTTAAGAAATACAAACAACTAAATTCATGAAAATTTTACAATTGGCATCTTCTATTTTTCATATTTTGAAAACAATTCATAATTGCATCATCACTGATGGTATCAAATGTCTCCTTCTTTACGTAAGTAACCAAAGCATCATTGATTCATTCATCTCCCATTCTATTACGTGGATGACTTTTGATATTGTTCATAGCTGAAAATTCTCTTTCAACACTTGTTGTTGCAACTGACAAAGTTAATGCCAACTTAATCAATAGATACACATGAGAAAATACAATGTGCTTTTGAGTTGTTACCATCATCTCTTTTAGCTCTGCTAAAGAGTTTAAACTTGAAAATTGATCACTGTTTTGCATTTCTTCAATATATATATCCAATTGATTTTCAAGTCTAATTATGTTTACTCTAGAAAAGTCCTTAGGGTAAAGCTCAGCAAGATGAATCAACTTATCTTTATTAAAAGCAAAAAAAGAATTCTTTGGACTCAAGCATGCCATTGAAAGGAGGAGCTCTGTATTTGCTTCAGTGAAACTATCATTCAACTCTTGAAGTTGCAAATCAATAATAGCATAAAACACATCAATACGATAATGTTGTAATGTGGTGATCTTTTCAACCTTACGTCTTGGTCGTCCTTGAGGTGTATATGAGTCTCCTAGATCAGGAATTGGAATATCAAATCTCTTACAAAATATAGACACTTTGTTTATGAGAGAGTCTCATCCATTCTCTCTCAGACCTTAAAGGAACTATTTTGATGTAGTAACTAAACTCATAGCATTCACAATATCTTAATCTTTTTGCTGAAGTACTTGTGAAAGGTCATCTGTTATTCTCAAAACTTTACACATCAAATGTAAGCAAAAAACAAATTCAAAATCTTGCAACTGATGATATAAAATAATTACATCTGAACTTTTTCCTGAATATGTATCTTCTGCAATGAAATCTAACACTTGAATAATAGAAGAATACATACTGAGTAAATTAACCAAAGCATCGTAATGATAACCCCATCAAGTATCACTGGGTCGTTTGAAACTTATTTCTTGATTTAATCCTCGTCCTATTTCAAGTTCACCCAATGCAAGTTCTTCAACAATTCGCATAAATTCTGCTTCTCAAATAAGCTCAGATCTCTTGCATGAAG
Source organism: Nuphar pumila (assembly GCF_984573655.1). NCBI lineage: Eukaryota > Viridiplantae > Streptophyta > Magnoliopsida > Nymphaeales > Nymphaeaceae > Nuphar > Nuphar pumila. The sequence goes on from NC_143257.1 coordinate 11,425,845, forward strand.
TGGAGAAAAAAGTTGACAACCTGCCTAATATATTGAAAAACACATCAAGCAATGAATTTTTTTTAGCAACACCAACTAATGCCAATTGAAGTTGATGTGCAAAATAATGAATATAATATGCAGATGCATTTTCATGTAATATAAGACTTTTTAATCCATTAAACTCCCCTCTCATATTATTTGCTCCATCATAACCTTGTCCATGCAAACTTGATATGCTTAATTTACTCTTACAAAATGCTTCTTCAACTGCTTGTTTGAGTGACATAGAACTTGTTTTAAGAACATGCACAAGAGTAAGAAATTGTGCAACCACTCATCCTTTTTTATTAACAAACCGTAAAACAATAGCCATTTGTTCTTTAGTTGATACATCACGAGAATCATTAAGTAAAATAGAAAAAAAAAGTATCTCCAAGTTCCATGATAATAGCATTTGTGGTTTGTATAGAAGCAACCTTGACAATATCCTTTTGTATATCAGGAGATATCAATTTGTTATTTTCTGGAGTACTTTTCAATACAACTTTATTTATGTCATCATTGATATTTGCAAATATCTTCAACAACTCAATAAAATTTCCTCTATTAAGAGATTCTTCAGCTTCATCATGCCCTCGAAATGTCAATCCTTGACTTAACAAGTATCTGATTACATTAACAGTTGCCCAAAGGCGAAGTCTATATTCATCTTTTTGTCGAACACTTTGTTTATAAAGTATAACATCAATATGTTGTTTTTGTTGCATCAAATTTTAACACTTCATTCGTGCTGAATTGTGAAAACTGCTAAAGCTTCCAACATGTTTATCAAACCTCTTCTTGTCTTTCCAGTTATCAAATCCTTCAAATACGAATGCTTATGCACTAATCTTCTCTGTGCTTTTTGGCCTGAAAAGATAACACTGCAAACAATATGCTTTATGCTTACTTGTACTATACTCTAACCAATCCTTATACTCATCATACCAAGCTGGAATGAATCTGCATTTTTTGTAGTTTAGTTGAAACGTACAATCTCGAGGTTGACAAGGACCTCAGATCATATATGCTCTACAAACATTATCTTGGATATTAGGATGATAACTAGAAATAGAAGAACGAAGTGCAGGGTCTGCAGGTAACTCTGATTCATCAATTTCTATTTTGCTTATTTTCTGACTTGGTTCTGCTTCTCGAGTTACAGAAGATTTATCAAAGATTGACCTTTTTATTATAAACTTATTCATTCCTATGCAACGAAAAAAAATAAGACAATGTTCTATGATCCAAATCTCATTGCAAAAAAGGATCGAGCAAAATGAAAATGACAATCTTCTATGAGGCTAGTAATATGTCACTATGCTTAAAATGTTAGTAATATGTCTCTAAAAGAATAAACGCACAATCATAAGTTGAGCCTTAACCCATCATCGTATGATCATACGAAGGGGCTCGGTTCCTCGCTTGCAGGCAGCAAAGGCTCCTTGCCTGCAAGCTGCAGAGGCAGGGGCAGAGACACCGCACCTTGCCTAGCAAAGAGCAACAGAGGCAGGGAGAAAGGGCTCCTTGCTTGCCAGGACAAGGAAGGCAGGGGAGGGAGAAGGGACTCCTTGACGATCCTGCCATAACAGAACAGGGGGGCGCAACCCCCCCCCCCCCTCTACTAGAAAGGAGAAAGGTCGGCAACAAGAACAAGGCAGGGGGGCGAAGCCCCCTGCCGACAATCAGAGGAGGCAAGAGAAGCAAAGCCCCTGCCGACAATCGAGGGAGGGGCGGGGGGGAAAAGCCCCCTGTCGGGAAGGGCTCGCAGAGGCAAGAGGGATGAAACCCCCTATCGGAAACACCAGCAGAGGCAAGGGGGCGCCCCCCTGTCGGGAAACAACAAAAGAGGCAGGGGGATCACCCCCCTGCAGAGAACCAAGAAGAGGGCAAGGGAGGCTTCGCCCCCCTGCTAGAAAAACATCAAGGAGGCAGGGGGCAGAGCCTTCTGCCGAAAAACATAAGAGGGAAGGGGGGGCATCGCCCCCCGTCGAGAAACAAGGGGACAGGGGGCAGAGCCCCTTATCGGGAAACAACACAAGGCAGGGGGGAGCGAAGCCCCTTGCCGAAGAACATCAAGAGGCAGGGGCCCCAAAAGCCCCTACCTACCACACCCACCGGCAGACCAAGCTCTGCCAAAAAATGGAGCGAGCTGCCAGAAAATAGCTGGACTAGAAAAGCAAGAGAGAGGGGGGTGGGGAGGTTACCTACGACGGTCAGCAGCTGGCGATGGTCGCCGTCGAAAGGAAGATGATGAAGGAGGAGGAAGGTCCGACATCGACGGCTCGCGTCGCCGGAGCTTGCAGCAAAGAGGGAGAAGCTCGGAGGGGGGCACTGTGGATTCACCGAAGGGAGGTCGGCGGTGTAGTTGCTAGTGGCTGCCGAGCACAGGGGAGGAGCGCCAGCGAATGTGGTCGCCGGTGACAGATGAGGAACAGAGGGGCAGAGCAGAGGAGAGAGGGAAAGTGGCGAGGGTTTTACCCCTCGCTCCTTTCGGCCTGCGTCTTTTAAAGACACAGGCTCTCGAATGATCGCTTGGGTCGGGCCCGAGTTTGACTTGGATCTGATCCGGGTCTGACTTAAGGGAGCACCCTCGACACGTATCTGACATGTGTCCAATTTATTTTTTCTGACTCGGTTTCTAATTCTGGGGTGGGCGACCACCCACCCATGGCTCTGCCACTTCCCTCAGGGTCTAAAACACTATGCGTAAATATTGTACATGTTATTTCAAATTGTCACTATAGGCAATGATATCATTCAAATACACGATGACAAACTGGTCCAGGTACGGATAGAATATCTGATTCATCAAGGTTGAGAAAGTTGTAGGAGCATTTGTTAAGCCAAAGGGCATAACCAAGAACTCAAAGGCATCATATCGCATGACACATGTGGTTTTGGCCTCATCTCCTTTCGCAATCTTGACTGATCAATACCCTAATCATAAGTCCAATTTTGAGAAAACTTGAGCTCTTTTCAACTAATCGATCAATTCATCAATTAAGGGCAAAGGGTATTTATTCTTTATATTTAACTTGTTGAGTGTGCTATAGTGGCACCAATTCTATTTGATGATCAACTTCTTTTCGGGATGGTAATTTTCATGTTAACTCGGAGGTTATCGCCTTCTGAAACTCTTCTAACAAGACAACCACTGGTGGTGAAATATTCTCGAGAGATCGCTTCTCTTCCTCCTCTTGCATGACAGAAACCATGCAGATGTTCAATAACAATGATGTCGAAGTGAGAATCATGCATAGGAACTCCTCACCCATAAAACTGACAACATCTAGGTGCGGCATCCATAAAAACTTCATGCCTAGGATTACCTTAAAATCGTCTAGCAGAGCAATCGAGAAGTCAATTTTGCCAGTCCACTTCTCAACCCCAACTGTTATTCCTCTGGATACTCTCAAGATGGGTTATGCAGCAGACTTTCATATGACTCACTTTTTGTTCCCATCACAACCCTAGCCTTCCTGCTTCCTCCTAGGCAATGAAGTTGTGTGTGCCCCCCGTATTAATCAATGTTTTGGTAGCTCTTAGAGGTAGATTCCTCTAACACATTCACCCTCTGCAAGGCCCCCATTTTGATTTCTTCCCTTACGGTTTCCTCTTCGCCTTCGAGAGCATTAACAACCTTATTCCCCACATTTTTTGGTTCAAATTAGGGCACTCTCGAGCATAGTGATTTCCATTGCCATACGAACACCAAACATTTTGATGATACCTAGGATATTGATTTGGTGGGGCTGGTTTATTTCCTAGGATTCCCTATGGCTGTGCTGGAGCCAAGTTCCTTTGATCTCAAAGGGGTGGTCGATATTGATTTCCATCTTGGCCTCATGTTGTATTCGCTCGATCATCCTTACAAAATGGCCTTGTCTAAGGTCTACCATATGGGAGTATTTTGACTATCTCTTCCGCTGCAGCCAAAGCACTACTCAAGTTAGTTGGCCTCAACTAAGTTAACTCTTGTTGAACCTAGAGCTTTAATCTTTTTTGAAGAAGTAAACGCAATCCTTCTCAGCCATGTCGTCAATATTAGGCATTGTCGATTAGTAGGCGACTATATATTCCTGAATGGTCCATATATGTCTCAATGCCACTAGTTTGTTGTGAGCCTTTTCCTCGGCATTGTGCGGGAGAAAACATTCCCTCATCTCTTTCTTAAAGTTGTCCCACGACTCAATCATTAATCTTCTTGGATCCATGTTTTGATATTGTGTTATCCACAATACAACGACATCATTAATCTAATATCTTGCTGCAGTGCATATCCGATCATAATCTTCTTCAATCTCAGCTTGATCAAAGAATTGTTGCACATCCCATATCCAATTCTTGAGGATCCTCACCTCTCTTTTCCCTTTGAACTTTGCCGGTTCAATCAACTTTAGTTTGGGCTTCTCGCGTCAAAACACCATCTCGTTCCTCCCATTTCCAATATTTCCTAAATTTTCAATGTTGAACATGCCACTAATACCATTCTTCAATAACCTTTTCAAGACTCTATATCTCTCTCGAAGTTCATGCATTTTGGTCTCCTAGGTACCCAATCAATTTGTTAGCTTTTAGATTGTGGTCGTCAGCTCTTCAACCTCAGTCTTTATATCACCATCTAACTTTTCAAATTCATCTTGTGCCCTCTCAACTGCATTGGCATATGCTTAGACATCTGCCAATAAATCTACCATTCTTTTTCAACTTTGGTCATCCACTTCTCTACAGGGCTGATCATTTCTTTAATGCGGGACACTTTCATCGCCTCTAGTGCAGTTTTTTCCTTTTTTGCCTTCTTCCCATTGTGGAACTTTTTGATAACTTCACTTGGTTTTGAATCCATGCTGAACCAAAACAATCCTTGAAGGTTTCGATACATACCCCTCTTTCCCTTTCCCAATTCTTGAATAGGTTCTAGTACCAGTTATAATGGGCTTATTGAGAGTATTGTGCAACACTTGGTGGTCCTGACCAGGTCAGCCTGACGAGTCAAGAAAATTAATACAAACACTCACAACAAAGGGCACAAGATTGCAATAGGGTGCATGCAGGTGCAACCTCATAAGCACGCGCGTGCACAATCACAATGAGAGAGAGAGAGAGAAACAAAAATGCAAGAAAGCATGAACTTCTTATATCAAGCTTGAGAATATATAGAGAAAGTGGGGGTCTGTATCATTTTGTATACGAGAAAACTTTGACAAAGCCCATTTTTACAACACTTAGAGAGGGCAAAGAGGTATTACATCAAATAAAACAAAGTGAAAACATGGCGGCCTGGAACACTAGGGTTAGGCAAACCCTCGCCAGTTACACAACATACCATTGAGTTTTGAACTTGCAAAGACCCAACACATGGTTACCTGCACTAACAGCTCCTACCTAACAAGCAGAGCCCCTCCTATGTCATCCCTCATCTTCATACCCCTCGTAAATCTTTATGATGCAAATTGTTTTGACCAAATCTGACTTCATAGATTGTTTTAGCATGGCCAATTTAATAAGAATTGACCCTTGGATTATATTTCTTTGACAAAAAGTGATGTAATACTACGGTGGACTTGGTACACATTGATCCACGATCCAGGATCCAAACGGATCCAAATGCATGTGGAAGCTTATATGATGTAGAGTTTGAATAGAACTCTGAAAAAATAGATTTTTGGGACATGTGCACTCTATTTCGACAAAAATGGTCCAAATAAAAGTTGTGCGCAACTCACACAGCTTTCTAACGAATCTAAACACATCAGATTCGGAGCAGGAACGTCTGATCCACGTACTCGACACCGGGACTATTAAACAAGTCCAACACAGATTATCAAAATTCAGAAGCAGACTGTTTGAAGGGATTTTTAACCCTTCAAACATTGGAGTTTGCAAAAACTCACAACTGACAAAATGAAGGTCAAATTTAGACCTTTACAGAACACTAAAGTTCACAACTTTTCGATGTTTTTATAATCCTCTACAAATTTTTGAATATCCAGAATGATATAAAAAAATATTGTTGCAGGAAATAACATTCAAGTATTCAATGACAATAGAAATTGATATTTTCGGAATATAAAGACAATGATTCAATAAAATCACCAAACATGAAAGATGTGGGTTTCGATCTTATCTTTTCACAGAATAAAAAATTTCTAATTTTTATGCAGGGGATCTTCAGTCAACGGCAAAATACCGAACACTACTAGGAGTATTCTGAACCAAATTAATAACAGTAGATCACTGTCAGTCTGAGACTTTGACAGAAATTTTCAAGGCCTCAAATAACCGAATCATGAAATAGTTTTAACTACAAAGTTGGAGACAATCTTTTTAGCTTTTTGGGAAGCTAAATAACGTCCAAATCGGATTAGTATTGAGGCTGATATGATCGTTTCTTTGAATATGTCTCTGACGAACCGAGACAGCGATTTCACGAAATTTATTGAAATAACGAGTTTCAAATCACACTGAATATTCTAGGGATTAACTTGATTGAATAATCCAATTTTTTTAACATAAAAATAATCTAATTATGCATTCAAAAGAGACAATGAACTAGTCACACTTTCAACAAGATGAAATGACTAACACACGTTACATGCGATAAAAAAAATTAGACAAGCAAAATGAGGAACCCTCGAGTATCCGGTTTGAAGTTGGAATGGCTGTCGTTGGGAAGCAACCGACGCCACAACAAATGAGTCACGAATGGAGGTGCCAAAATCTCAGCTACCACAAACAAGTTTAGATCAGCCTCAACGAATGGAACCACCCACGAGTTTCACTTCCACACTCACAAGGTGATACATGGTTTCACGTTCTTCTCCAAGCAACCTTCCACCAAACATCCACACTCAAAAGTTTTTCTCAAGTACCAACCACACCAAAAACTTGTTTTTTCCTCACTCTAGCACCAGCCACACAACAAAAAACGAAAATGAAGAAGCTCTCCCAACCCCTTGGTCGACCTCCCTAGTTAAGGGCTTAGGTTGCTTGGGAAGAGCCACAATAAAGAGACCTTGGGTCTTCCCAAGCTTTGCACCAAAAATGAGTGTGCAAGCCTAGATTTTGTTAAATGCTAATAACTCCACCAACAATCTATTTTTGACTTTGGGCTGATCAACATGAATTCAAATAAGGTCCAAGATGGATCACACTAAAGTGACGCCACCTACGACCCTCCTCATGAAGACGGATCAAGATCCGGATCCAAATAGGTTGCGAATTGGATCTTGCACCAACACCATAAGAGAATCGAATTTGCGAAAAAATAAAAATTACCCTTGGACCCCATACATCCTCTAGTACCATAAAAGATCCTACAAGGTACCAGAACTATCCTGATCTGTAGAATCCGGCTCCTAAAAAAAAAAAAAAATCATAAAATAACTATTGCTAAAACAAAGTCCAAAATACGATTCATCAACGGAATCAAGACAATAAAAGGATCACGACGAACATCGGCTAATTGAGAGATCCACAATGACCAAGGACATCCTGCAAGCATGTGAATCGCCTTGGGTAGCGATGTCCAGAATGGGTCTGGATATTTGGATTTGGATGCATGCAGGCGCAACCTCATAAGCACGCGCGTGCACAATCACATCGAGAGAGAGAGAGAAAGAAACAAAAATGCAAGAAAGCATGAACTTCTTATATCAAGCTTGAGAATATATAGAGAGACTGGGGTACGTATCACTTTGGATACGAGAAAACTTTGGACAAAGCCCATTTTTACAATAGTTAGAGAGGGCAAAGAGGTATTACATCAAATAAAACAAAGTGAAAACATGACGGTCTGGAACACTAGGGTTAGGCATACCCTCGCTAGTTAGACAACATACCTTTGAGTTTTGAACTTGCAAAGACCCAACACATGGTTACCTGCACTAACAACTCCTACCTAACAAGCAGAGCCCCTCCTATGTTATCTCTCATCTTTGTACCCCTGGTAAATCTTTATGATGCAAATTGTTTTGACCAAATCTGACTTCATAGAATGTTTTAACATGGCCGATTTAATAAGAATTGACCTTTGGATTATATTTCTTTGACGAAAAGTATGATGCTTTAAATAATTTTTTTTTTAGGTTTTTGTCAACCGTTGATTTTTGAATCACCAAAAAATCCTGCACACATGTTGAATTTCAGCTATTTAAATATCTACATACACTAAATGAATGACCTAGATTACATCTATGGAGTCCAATTTGATCAAAACCACCTGCATCAATGAAATCACAGGAAAGGTATGAAGATAAGGATGAGTGGAACCGATTTGATATCAAACTCAACATGAAGCCAAGTATATATATATATATATATATATATATATATATATATATATATATATATATATAGAGAGAGAGAGAGAGAGAGAGAGAGAGAGAGCAACAAATCATTTGTACTTTTTTAAGACTTTGGGTCCTTGAGGTGGTTGGTTGGCTGACTGGTGTATGCGCTGGACGGAGCCGGGCATATATTATGCCCCTTAAACAATGTGATGCACATGCTGGGCCTATAAGACCCATAACCGAACCTACAGGGGGCATTTCCGTAACTCAAAAAAAAACTTTGATCCGGTTGTGTGTGCGTGATCTGTTTCGATTCCGGAAACCTCGTTCTGCCAGAGCAGCAGGTTCAGTTATACGACGTGGCACAGAAGACGCCAAAAGATGCGCTTAACTCCAATGGAAACTTTTGTGCGCGGTCGCTGACGTGGAACATGTCACGTCCGGTCCTCTTTTGGTTTTTGTTGTTTGGGGAGTTCTTCTCGGACTTCTCCTCCATTCCCGAGATTCGTCCCATTCATTGTTTTGGGGGAATCCAGTTTTTTTCCGAGCTCGAGAAGGAGGGAAAGGAAGGCTAAGGCTGCCTGCCGGGGAGGAGCTAATCGACGGGCCGAGGTCAAATCCTCGGCAGTCTTTCTCTCTATTTTTTCTCGATTTTTTTCTGTTTGATTTCTTTTTTCCAAACGACTAAAGAAAAGAACGTTTGCCTACTTCTCAGCTACTACCAGTCTTCAATTTCCTCTGCTTTTGACATTCCGTCCTGTTTTTTCCCTTCACTGCCTCCATCTCCCTCTGGTCTTAATTTTTCACGGAAACTAATTCCCCAAACACATTTTCACAGTTTGCTTTTGCACGAAGCCTCGTCTTCACGGTTTACTTTTCCTTTCTGTCCTTCTTTGTGTTGGCTATACCTGAAGCGAAGCATCGGAAATTAGGGTTCTCTCTCTCTCTCTCTCTCTCTCTGTCTCTTTCTGTTTCTCTCTATAACGGATGCTAAAGTTGATTGAATTGGATTCTTTTGGTTGCAGGAAGAGGGAAGGGGGAAAGGAAAAGTCTTCCACATCTGCTTTGATGATTAATGGGGATCATTGTTATCTTTGCAATGCGTGATTTTGCGACTACAGAGTGATTTCTTTTCCCCACATCGGCTCAAGGGAGAACCTTTTTATCACTCGATTCTTTTGTTTTCGTCACTTGTGGCGATTTCCGGGATCGTTTTCATCGGCCATGACTTATTGCGTTGAGATTAAAGACGCAGAAGCGGCGTTGGTTTGCAAGTTGGAGATGGAGGACGGCAATGGGGCGTATATTAGGCTGGGTTACCTGCACGACCCCGAGTCTGAGGAGTTCGGGGGGTTGGAGAATCCGTCTCCTGTGAATAAGGCTTGCTGCATGTGCCTTTGGGTGAAGGTGGTTTTAGTATGCCTTTGCCTGTTGCTTCTCCTTGGCGCTTTCATCATTTGGGGAGCGCCTTTACTCATTGGGAAGGTAATCCTTCTCTCTAGTATTTATTATTATTATTACTTTTCGTGTTTGATTTTTTTCTTTTTGTACGTTGTTCTGTCCCTCCATGGTTGGCATACATCCCAATTTATTTTAGTTTCTCTGTAAATGCATCCAATTTGACAATTTTGGATCCTAGTGGCGTTTTGTGGTGGTGGTATTTAATCATTTTTGAGGATGGCTTGTGTAATTTTACTTTTTTCTTGTTAATGAATAATCCTTTTTCCTTTTTCTTGTTAATGAATATAATTTATGTTTTTTATTGGATGCAGTATAAAAGAACTGATTGCAAATGTAACTTTGTGTACCATTCTGATTTCTTCATTATTTGGAAATTTTACGTTTTAACTTCTCATGATCATCTTCATAGTTGACATATCTTTTGCTGTTCTCACTTTTCTTCAGCTTTTGAAAATTTTGGGTAGTTTTAGTGGCTTTAAAAACTTTCTGCAATTTTCGTAAGACATTATTAAATATGTGAAAGATTTGGTGAACATGCTGTGTGATTTGTACCGTAATACCTTTTTAAGCCTAAAAAAGAGCACGAGTCTTCCCTATTCTTTGCCTTGATTTTTCAGTTTGTAATATCAGAGTTTAGACAGATTTGGCTTAAAAGTTGGTTTATAGGATTATTTCTCTTGGTAACAATCAACTACGAAGATGTTTTGAATTTTGTTTACTGAAATGGTTGATTAATTGAAGGTCGAAAGAACTTGGAAAGAACTGTTGCTCTGTGAAATTTCAACGGTATTTTAGTGAAACTTGGAAACTACTAAAATTTAGTTTGTTAGTTTAAGTTTAGGTTACTAGGTTTGTTTCATATTTATAGGTTACTGTGTCTTGTCTAAAAGCTATGTTACCTTGACACTTCTAGAGGGGCCAAGGCGTCAGTGTCTGACACTTAGACATTTGGACACCGACACCAACACTCCTAGACACTTCATTTTTCAACATAAAAGTGTTGCAGAAAAAAATGGACACTTGGTGTGTCACGTGTCCAACAATTTTGAGTGTCTTAAATACGAAGTCTCTGATGTCTAACACTTTGTGCCAATGTTGTTTAAACCCTGTTTTTCTCTTTGTATTTTATTGTGTCCTAACTCCACGAAACTGTGTTAACATGCCTCATTACTATATAAATAGCTCTCTCTCTCTCTCATAGTTGATGAAGGAGTCATGCTAGTGGGTAAATGATTCCCTCATTGTTTCCATAGTCGAGCCTTGCTCGGTCTCATTTAAGAACTAACTCTCACTTTTCACAATTTTGATGAATTGTGAGGTGCAACATAGAGAGAAGAGAGAATCAAAGATGTCTCCCTTTTTTTCTCTAACACCCCGATCCGGGACCTATCGAGTCTGAGTTTGTGGGTATTACTTCCCAAAGGGAAGAGTACAAAGTGAGCACAGTAGAAACATGACATAATTTTTTTTTTCTAAATTCACATCATAGTCTCATAACTCAAAACCTTCTCTGGCTACATCATTCATTCATATCATAAGTTCAATAAAATAAGAACATAAAATAAAGTTTCATCTCCATCAAGCCACCTAATGACACCTGCTGGAACTGTGGCGACTCTGGTTTGTCTCTGGTAAATCACCTGGAACCTACAATTGTAATTATAAAAATGAAGGTGAATCTACAACTCAATAAGCAATATTTATAAACAACTGAAGACTTTAACTTGCAACTGTAGTGTGCTCTAAGCCCTTAGTCTTAGTTAAGTTTTTTTACATCACATAACACACATGTTTGTTTCTTTTAAATCTCTCCATTTAATCCTCTCAAAACTCATAAGCTAGCATCATCTCGATGCTAACTACTCTACTAAATTGGCTATACCGATAATAGCCTACTTGGATGTAGCAACATGTGTAAAATACCTCAATTCTACGATGTTGGCCAAACTATGAACTACTCTTTGTGCTCTCACGGGAGTCATGAGGCACTGTAGTGAAAGAGGACATACCGGTATCTAGCCGGAGAGTCAGACTAGAGAGATATACTTGCTCTCTAAGGTTCATAGTTCATGCTATATCCTGGTTTGCCTAGAGTCCCAAATATTGTGTGAAATATAATCCCTAGGATGTATTAAGCAACTCATTGCTTTCTCACATGAACAACCTCGAGTTTACTATTTTCTTTGTAACTTAGCTAAGTTTTTCAAACTCTTCTTAGGGTTCTGATATCACTAAGATCTAAGCACGCAGACGCTATAGTAACACTACATCAATAAATCACCGGCGGCTCACGCTTATGGCGGCTTTCACTCTGATGGCCATCAGGTAGCCCTTTCCATTCGTTGCCTCTTCCGGGAATTTATGGGGTTAAGTCTAGCATGCTAAGTTGACTTAAGCTTCCAGTAAACTAACTGAAAGTAGGGACTCTTAGGACTTTCCTCAAGTACTCAATTTTGTTCTCATGTATGTAATTCTACATTCTCTGTATGTATTTTTGTCTAAAATATCATAGTTCACTAACATGCAACTTGTATTGAGAACTTATAAATACATGAAATCATTCTTGACATTACAACAAACTCATATGTATTCATTTTCTCTTTCATGTGACATGAAACACATTATAGAATGCAACAGTATCAAATACAAGATACAACTATGTTCTCAAACATATAAGATTTCATGTAAGCTAACTCATAAGAACCAAACAGATTATGTATTATTAACTAAACATGTTTATAATATCCCTTACCTCGATATGCAGATACTGAACTTCTAACCTGTAGTTGAATCACTCGTTGAGCTATTAAGATCTGTTCAATACATAAAACTTGCTTACTTAATTGCCAAACCGACATTTTTCATACTTTATAAAATTACAAAACTACCCTTCCTCAGAAAGGTCTACCGATACTCGTTTTTCTGTATTGTGTGTTTGACTATGAAAATAAGACAATTAGATCTTTTTCTGTGTTCTGAATCCAATACACCGAGATTCATTCAGTTTCGAGCTTAGAGTGAAGGGCTATACCTAATTTATCGATAAGAGCAAAATGGTCATTTTCACTCCTCGGACAGGTCTCAATCCTTCAACTCTAAACTTCTCACTGACCTAACTCAGCACTTGACTGTTCTAGGTTTAATTTGAAATTGAACCTTCCTGATTCAGTTCTGGATTCCTCGACTTGGATCCAAATCTAAATCCATTTACTACGGATCCTGAACTAGAATAGAGATCCAATCTTTGCTAGGTCCAAATCCAATATAACAGATCCAGAACTTGGTTCTCCACTTTAGTGCAAAAATTGAAACCAAACTGATACAGTCTAGGTTTGGGTCCGAATTGGATCCAACTTGCTCTATTTTGGTTTGGTCCTATTAGTTCCAAATATGATAACTGGATTCAATCTTGACCCGGTCAGGTTTGACTTGGGTCCTATTGGATCTACGTTATGGTAGAAAATCGAGATACCCCTTATCTCTGTTTTTTCCATAATTGTGTGGGTTAATACACACACACACACACACACACACACACACACACACACACACACACACACACACACATATATATATATATATACATATATAAATAAAAAAACTCGTTTCCTCTTTTTTTTCTTAAACATGCAATGGGTATGAAAGACTCATCCAGACCGAGTTAACCTTACTGACCCGGCCTCAGTTACATCTAGGTCGGTCTCCTACTGACTTGGTCCGATCAAGCTCAGACCGAGTTAGTCTTGAAGCATATTTTCTTCTTTTAGGACCAGACTAGTCAGTCCCGAACTTTCTTCACATGGGGATATCACGCCCCTTACCAAACCTAGCTCGCCTGACGGAGACAGGGATCGGTTTGAAAAACCCAGACTGAGTCAGTCGTTGGACCGTTTGTGACAGGGAGTTTCTACTCCCTGTTCTGCCACAAAAAGATCGGCTTTGACAGAAAGCCTACCTGCTCTCTGTTTCACCGCATATGACCGAACTCAGTTTGGGCATGCCCAGACCGAGTCGGCCCTGACAAATAAAACTAGTGCTGACAACCATTGTGGTTGCCAGTCTTAACAAAATCATCGTCTGCACCGGCTACCTCCATGGTTGACGGTGCCATGAACATAATCTAAAAAAATGGAAAAGGAACTTGGGAAGAAGACCTACCAGTCGTCAAATGCGAACTTCCGCATTGCCTTCTTCTTCCATCGTCCTCATCCTTCCTCTCTCTCTCTCTCCTCACTGCAAGTGAGGTTGAGAGAGAGAGTACCCATGGCTTTTATAAGCCATGGGTGAGGGACGGTTTCCCCCCTCATAACCCCCCTTGTTAAGAGGGGTTCCTCCCTCTCTCCCCACTAATAGTACATGGGGGGAGAGGGGGTTACCCTCTTAATTGGTAGGAGGTGGGGGGGCCTTCCTCTCCCCACTAACAATGTCGGGAAGAGAGATGGACCTCCTCCCCCTCCTGCCTCTCTCGTGACAAGTTCTTTTAGTTTTTATTTAATTACCTCTCTCCCTCTCTCTCTATATATATATGTATATATACACACTATGTCCATGTATCTAGTTTTTCAAAACCTGCCGTGTCCCAACACTTTGTACCCGTGTCTAACACCAACACCCATGTCAGTGTCCAAGTAACATAGTCTAAAAGTAGACACTATTAGAAAACCATAAACTGGAAGTTAGCAATGGTAGCCTGCCTGTTTGCAAATAGACTCTGCACTTTCTGTTTTCCATATGAACTTGCCTTTCTTTTTCTCCTCTTAATTCTTAAGAATCTTCTATGCTATTCGTGAATCATGACACTATTTTGCTGCTTATCTAATTTTGTTCAATATTTTTTGGCTTGTATCATCTTTTTAATAGGTTATACCAATCTTGGACTGGGAGACAGCCACATTTAGCAAGCCTGTTCTTGGTTTTTTGCTTTTTGCCTCTATGGCGGTATTTCCTGCTCTTCTATTGCCATCATCTCCTTGCATGTGGTTAGCAGGGATGACTTTTGGTTATGGATATGGATTTTTGCTAATAATGACAGGGTCAAGCTTTGGCATGTCTTTGCCATACTTCATTGGTTCTATCTTTCATGAAAGAATACATGTGAGTCCTAATTTCCCTTTTCAATTTCCTGATATTTTTCTTGGCAAAATTAACTTTGACTGACCTAAAGTTTTTTTTTGATACAGAGATGGCTTGAAAGATGGCCTAAGAAAGCTGCTATTGTTAGATTAGCAGGCGAAGGAAGCTGGTTTCACCAATTTCGAGCTGTGACTTTGCTTAGGATCTCACCATTTCCGTACATTGTCTTCAACTATGTTTCTGTTGCAACAAATGTGAAATACTGTCCCTATTTATGTGGATCTTTGGTCGGAATCGTGCCAGAAGTTTTTGTTTCAATCTACAGGTTAGTCCTATGAGTGATCTTTATAGATGAGCTTTCAGATATAGAAAATCATTTTCCTTCATTCTGGTTATTCATTCTTACCATCAGTAACATGGCTTTGTTAAGAATTCAAGCTCATAAATTTTCTCTAATATAGTGATTTGATACTTATGGGGATTTCCTATTTTCCAT
The DNA here is from genome assembly GCF_984573655.1 of Nuphar pumila. Lineage (NCBI taxonomy): Eukaryota > Viridiplantae > Streptophyta > Magnoliopsida > Nymphaeales > Nymphaeaceae > Nuphar > Nuphar pumila. The sequence goes on from NC_143257.1 coordinate 11,441,190, forward strand.
CTTCGTTTGAAAAGGTTAACTTATTCACATGTGAATTAACTTTGTTTATGCCTTGAGATTTTTCATGTAAAGATTTTGTCCTCATATAGCCGAGTTTGTATAAAAAATTAACTTTTGTTGCATAGCCCTTACAGTAGTTAGGAAATTTTGTAGCATAGGTTAACTTATTCACTCTCTCTCTCTCTCTCTACTTCTATCTCTTGTTACTTTCCTTATTTTCTCTGACATTCTATAGAAAAGCATGCTCTATGTCTTGTTTCTATTGATTATTTCTTGATGTGGTTTTTTCAGTGTATGCTTTCTCTTATTCATAGTATGTTAGTGATTAGATATATGCTCCAACTTTTTCCCCATTTGTATGATTTATTTGTTTGGTAATGGTGTTTCTAGTTTTGGGTTTAAGATTTTGCATTTCTTTTATAGGTTTTCATTTGCATTATTATATTTTCTTCTGTCACTGAAGAAGGCAGTATCTGTTACTGTGTGATAAATAACCAAAGGCAAACATAAACTGGATTGGATGTCATTCTGTATGTAATATTACCAACAGCATTTTATCAAGTTACTTCATACCATCATATCTATGTTAGTCAACAAAGCATGTTCAAGTTTCAACCATTTATTGTCAGGAAGGGTTCATGTTGTTTCTTGTATGGCCGTTAAGTTTTATTCAATCAAAACCTTAACTTTTATCAGTAATCTGTTCTTAAGCTTTAAATCACAATTTTAATAGGTAGCAAAATGCCATTTACATGACTTGTTTTAACTTTTGTTTTTAACTCTAGGAAACCAAAGTCACCCTAACTTGTTTTGACTTTTTATACACAAAACTGACATTTGAGTGGTTAGTTGAAAACAAATCTCCATTTAAGTAACCCAAGTTGGAAGTAGCGAACTTATGTCCTATGTCACAATCGGATTTGACTAGAAAGTTAGAAAATTTTCCAAAAAATTGGACATGAGGACACAAGATTTTTTATTTTTTAATCAATAAAAACTAATTTTTTTTAATATTTTAACATTAAAAATGGCTTTTTATTTAAATAAAGTTAAAATATAATAAAATATTATTTTAAAAATATTAAAATAATGCCGTACGTGTCATTGTCCATGTCGGTGTGTCCGCTCATGTCACCAGGGACACAGCCAAAATGGCATGTCCCTGTGACATGGCTTATGTTAGTACTAAAAATTTGACCAATTGGACCCCACCTCTCCCTCCCTCTCTACTCAAATCAACATTCTCTATTTGCAAAACTGTAATTTTAGAACTTTGAAAACTTTGCATGTGAAAATCATTATGCGGGTAATGGTGGAGTGAAAGATTTGTGACATTCATTTTTTTGGGGTTTGCTGTTCCTTTCTGTCACTGTGGAGCTGGTTGGGGAAGCATTGATTAAAAAAAAAAGTGGAGTGATATCACAAAGCTGAGGGGCAAGTGGAAACCTATGGTGCCCGGACACTCCATTTGGCCCCCCATACCCATGTTGAAACATGTCAACACCCGGACACGCCATTTTACCCCCTCATTACGTACAAGTTTGTATTTAATTTATAATTTATAATTTATAATTTATAATTTATAATTTATAATTATATTTTCTGTTTATAACTTTATATTTTCAGTATATAACATATATTTAGATTATATTCAGTTTATTTTGAATTTATTTTGATTTTTTTAATTATGTGATATTTAATATATATATATAGCTGTGTCTCCGTACCCACATTTTTTGGAATTGTCGTGTCGTACCCTCCGTACCTGCACCGCACCCATACCCGCACCGCACCCGTACTTAGGTGACAGGTGGAAACAAGAGGTCACATTCAAAATAGATCAATAAATGTGGATTGTGGTATTGGACGAAAGAGTTGGGTGTGTGGTCTAATTTGGTGTCCTGTTTGTTTACCAGGTAGAAGTCTTCAATGTATTTTAATTAACCAGAGAAACTTAGTTGCATTTTTTTAAACTGATATTTGCCACTCTTTTTTCTTGGAAAATCCAAAATGGTCAGTATGTTTTTGGAAAAAGTTGAAAGCTTAGGTGCCACTTTGAAATTGCTCTTGATTTTGACAAGGAAAATCTTATTATCCATGTACTTTATCCATACTGAGAAAGCAAATATCTGTTGAGAAATTTATCGGTAGTGTTAACATGTGTCACCATTTCTTTGAACAAATTAAAATTATAATGCCTATCTAACTAGCTGAAAATAAATTAAGAAAAGAAGGATGGAAAACCAATCTAGACCGACCTATTTGTCATGATAAGCAAACTAAGCCAGCCATATCATTAATATTTGAAAATATAATCCTAAGTACATAGTGGATCAATGATAAGTCATTCTTCAAGCATGTCAATTTTGTCTAACCAAAGGCACCACTATTTCAAAGTGATCCACTATGAGAAGGGTGTGAACCTGCTTTTAAACCAGCTAACACATACAAAGATAGCATTTCTCTGCTACAAATGCCACTAAGTGATTATGGCCATCAGTTTTTGCTGTTTACTTAATTTGACCAAAAATCTATCTGATTATGGTATCAAAATTGATTCATACAGTTTTTGGCAACTGTACGAATAAGAAGCTTGAAAAACACTTGAAATGTGTCAATGATAAATCTGGCCATCAATAGCGATCTTTTTAAAATCCTAACAATAAGTTAATAAAATAATGTCACTGTCCTAGCCAATTTAATTGGATATTCACTTTCCTTTCCTTTTGTTGCCCAAGAAATGGGAAATGCCTATTGAAACACCATTTATGTGTATTTTCGACAGATATTTTCTGGCTTCTAATGTGCTTCCAGCTTTCCCATGGCCAGCAGTGGTCAGAGATACCGGTTGATTATTTTTAGTATAAGGTGTTGAGTCTGTCTAAGATGGTTGTATTTGTCATTCTGAAGCCGTAACACCACAGTAAAAACGACAATTAATGGTATCTCCTATGTTTGATGGGTATTTTTTCAACTTCCAATAGCTTTTAGCTCCCTATGTGGCAAAACTTGCTCTGTGCCAATTTAACATCAGTATTTTGGAATGTTGAAAGTCCATGTAACTTGGTCGTGTTTGTTGTACAAAGTTATTGCTGGTGTATTTTCAGCTTTTAGTGGTTGTTTTCACTAGGGATGGCAGTGGACCGGGCGGGGGCAGGAGACAAGGTCTCCACCCCCGCCCCGTCTCAAAATCCTACCCTCCATCCCTGCACGGGTTTTGATTTTAACCTCCATCCCTGTTTCATGTCCTCTATCCCCGGTCCAAACGGGGCGATGCAGGGTGGGGCCCCATTTCCCCTTGGTCCACTGCCATCCCTAAAGAAGGATTAGGGACGGGGCGGGGCAAGGCGGGGATCGGGATGGGGCGGGGCGGGGGAAAGCGTAAGTCCATCCCCGCACGGGTTTTGATTTTAACCTCCATCTCACCTCCATCCCCGTTTTATGTCCTCCATCCCCGGTCCAAACGGGGCAAGGCGGGGCAGGGCCCCGTTTCGCCCCGGTCCACTTCCATCCCTAGTTTTCACCCGATTCAATATGCTAGATGCACAAAAAGTTTATTTCATTGGTGACTCACTTTATACTATTCTGATATCTAATTTTCCCTGAGCAACTAGTGGTGTCACAGTCAAGATCCTTATTAACTATTACATATGATATATACTCGCTTCATCTAAAGCTGGAGGCTTTATGCAAAAGCAGGGAAAGCATGAAGAAGCATGCTTCTCATTAGTAGGAACCAGTGTGATAAATCTCATTGAGATTTATGAAAATCTCACAAAAATATCATGAGAAATTACTTGAAAGTTAAAACTGGCAATTTCTTGCGACATTTTCAATTTCTCGTGATATTTTGTCAGAAACATAAATTTCATGATTTAAACGCGATATTTATGTTTCATCGGCTATTTATCATAAAAAAACATGTGTTTTATTTTTTAAATATTTTTTATTTATATTTTTTTATGAAATTTTATTTATTTTTATATTTATATTTTATTTTTATTGTCGATATTTTGCCATAAAAACATGACATTTCCAAAAAAATTCTATTTCTTCATGAGTTTTTGGCTGTTGATATTTTGTCGTTTTAAACTTTTATCACTATGGTAGAAACTAGAGTTACCTGAGGCTTCTTACATAAGTGGGAAGCCCGCTTTGAAAGCGCGATACTCCTCGCTCCCGAAACTTGATGAGAATCTCAATTCTCCCATGCTTCTCATATGCTTTCCACACACATCATTTATTCTTATTATATGTTCTCTCTCTACTTTTAATGTTTTCTATGTGTTTTCTCTCATGCTTTTCACTCACTTCCATGTGCTTTCTCTAAATTGGCTGTCATCATTTTTAGATTTTGTTGAAAATTTAATTCTTACACTAAAAAATCATGAAATTTAAGAATAATCACTTTTATTTTAGTTTTTATTTGCATTCTATTTTGATTCCCATTCAATTCTTATGTTGCTTTTTATTATTCCTTGCTTCCCGATTCTTATATATTTTAAAATGCATCGCTTTTCGCTTCTGCTTTTCGTATCATTTACCGCTTCCGCTTTCGAGTCAGATAGCCTTGGTAGAACTAGGAAGCATGGTTCATATATAAGGGGAAGCACTCTTCCTCTTCGCTTTCTTTTCACTTCCCATTTGCGTCCACCTTTGCTTTCTTCTGATTTGTTTTTATGATACATCTATTCACTTCCTTTTATTATTTATCATCTACAGTCATGACAATGCTTATATTCACTTCCACGTTGCTTCTACCATGTTTCCACACATGAGAGCTCATATCTATATCAGAGTTGGGGTTTGTTTTCATGTCACTTCCTCTCCAATCCCACTCCTACTCTCATATTGCTTCTCCATGTTTCCTTTGTCGCTAGGGCTGGTAAACGAACCGAGCAACTAGTGTCTCGGCTCGGTTTGGCTCGTCACAAACTTGTTTGTGATCGGTTCATATAGTTGGTGAGCTGAGCCACGAGCAGCTCGTTTAGCTTAAATGAGTTGAGCCCAAACACAAGGTGTTCAGCTCGATAGTGCTCATATAGATAAAATATATATTTTTATAGATAATATATATTTTGTGCAATATATAAAAGGAAGAATGCATAAAATATATAAAAAAAGGCTGAATGAAAAATATATACATAAAATATGGACTATTAAGTGTAATTTATAAAAAGTTATATATTTTCAAGTATAATATATAAAAATGTATATACTATGTATAAACAACATGGAATATTTTTACACGAGCCAGCTCATATTCGGATCATCTCATTCAGGGACGAGCCGAGATCAGCTCGTCTAAACACGAACACGAGCCAGCCATGAGCTCAGTCCACTAGTAAATGAGTCGATCCTGAACATGCCCTGTTCTGTTCGTTCGGCTCATTTACCAGCCCTAATTGTCGCTTCTACGACATTTGACAAATGATTCACACTTCAAGCTTCACCACTTATTTTCTTCTGAAAACGGAAAGGCTTCACCCCCTATTTTTCACTTGCTTTTTGTACTCAGTTTCAACTTTGGTAGAAGTCCCATATATTGCTGGTATTTTGATGAGAAAGGTGAAATTCTTGATAAAATTGTGACATGTGAGTATTTCATTTGTAATGTATCGTGATTTTAACATGTTCTTATTTTAGTGTATTTATTGTTTTTCATTTTAGTTTCTATTTTTTAGTTGTATATGTACCAAAATTTTCCCCAAAAAATAAAAATCTGAAGTTTTTCGTAATTTTTTCCTTTGTGAGAGAATGAGACTTATGATTTATGCTATTGAACAGAATTCAGGAAAATATGTTGTGAATTATAATTGATTAGTGTGTTCCTAACAACTGTTGCTACTCAACTTGAAGCTGAATTTTTTAATACTCTATAAAATTCCTAAGAACTATATTAAATTGTCAATATTTTAAAAATATTGTGCTTTTAGTGAAATATTTTTCAAGAGCTGTTATTTTGCCTTTAAAAATGTGTTTTTTTGAAAAAATTGCCTGTTCTGAAAATATTGTATCTTTACTTTGATATTAATGCATTAAAACATGACTTTTACAAAAAAAATTGTTATCTATATGTTTTACTCTATATATGTACGTTATACTTTATTCTTTGCATTTACTCATTTGTTCATGAGATTTTCCAAAAGAACCAAAAATTTGAAAATATCAAGGGATTTTTACAAGAATGAGATTTATAATTATGCTAAGAATTGAATCCATCCTGTCCACATTCTTGGTACATTTCAGGTATTGGATTTCTTAATATGTGAATTAAAAGGACCGTCCATACTATCTGTAAATGATCTTATTCAGTACCATTTGCTTTAATGATTGAAAAGCTTAGGGAATGGGCGTCTAATATGGAAACCTTTAGTTCATTCGAAATTTAACCTAAATCCCCCTACCAGTCTCCATGACTATGCTATTCACAACATTTGATGGCTTCGCAGCAGCTTTAGGTGGGTAGAGAACCCTGTAGAACCTGTTATTTTGGTTCAGATCTATGTAACCGGGACGTGCCGAACTGGTTGGGATACCCATGTCGACACGCGTTGACACAGGGGTGGGTACTGGACGTAGTGCGGGTATGCCGTGGGTCGGGTCAAGTCCAACCCTAACCCAAACCATTTTTTTTGTTTGATGCCGGTGAAAGGCAGGGAGGAGGAAGAAGAAGAAGAATAAGATGATGATGAAGAAAGAGGAAAAGGAAGAAGATGATGAAAGAGGAAGAGGAAGAGGAGAAGGAAGAAAAAGTAGGGGAAAGAGAGAGAGCATATCGGACCTGGAACCTTATTCTTCTTCTTCCAATTTGCCCGAGAGAGAGAGAGGCAGTGGGGCTGGGTCCTCACTTGGCCCCTCCTTCGTCGTCTTTGTCTTCTAGAGAGAGAGAGAGAGAGAGAGGTTACAAAATGCCCCTTCCCCTTTTATATTAAAATTTTCATTCCTCCCTTTTTTTCTCAAAAATTATATTTGCAGATTTTTTTTTTAAATTTTTAATATAAACCTTAATATGGATCCACATATGATCCAGACCCAAAGTCTCTCTCTCTCTCTCTCTCTCTCTCTCTCTATATATATATATATATATATATATATATATATATATATATATATAGCCGTGTCCCCCTACCCTCTTTTTTTGAAATTGTCGTCTCGTACCCTCCATACCCGCATCCGCACCAGCACCCGTACCCATGTGGCATAGGTTCAGATTGAAAATAAGCTGGATATAAGTCTTGAAATGTCAATATCCATTTGGATCTCTGTCCCAGTATTGTATAGAATCCTTTGGTTCAGATTGAGATCTATATCCATCTGGTTCAGAGAATATTTGAAACTGACATTCTATGCTTTTTGGTGGTCTGGAATCTGGATTAGATTTCCTGATTCTGTTCTGGTCGAAGTCCATTTATAAATAGACTCAAATCCACTGGATCCAACCTGTTTATGGCTTAAACTTTGTTTTTCCATTCTGCTAACCATCGATACATGTTCTCTTTAAAATAGGCCCTGATTGGGAGTCTTGAATCAGAGGTGTGTTGCAGTTTTCCTGAATGCTCCTATGCTCTCTCTGCTGTTTGGGAGCAGTGGTACTGCCAGAACACTGCATTGGGAATAAAGTTGGTAGCCCCAACACCCACAATTTAACACCATTTAAAAAAGAATGTTTTGGGAACTCCATCCTCAACACCACATTTTGGCAACACATAAAAATGGTTCTCAAACAGAGCCTTAACTATTTCCTAGAAAACTTGAAAAAAAATACTATGGAATGTGGATGCTACCTTCCTTTGATAGAAGCTTCCTATGGTCCTTATTACCACAGTATCCTAATGAATCTACTCTCCCTGTCTGCAACAGCAGGCTTAAAATCTCAATGGGGAGATATTGGATATTTACTGTACATTTGAAAACATGAAAACCATGATCTTTCATGAATATAAACAACAAAAATCGTAAATTACAATAAAGTAACTATTTGAAGGTACTTACCAACTTGAAAAGGAAAGCTACCAGTTCTCAAACTTGTGCTCTAGTGCCTTTGCTTCAGAGGGAATCAAGGTAGCATTGATACTGTTGATAACAGAAGTGGTTTAAGATGAAGATCAATTGGAATCAACTGCTCCTATCTGTTATTTTTTTTTTGATATTTATCAAGGGGAAACCCCGGTTCAGGAGAGATTGAATCTGCCATATGGCTCACTCCCAAGCTGTTAAAACTCTTCGGCTGACCCTTTTCCCCCAGGAAGCCTGCTGCTTTGGCCTTGCTTACATCCTGAGCATCCAACCCATGGTATCCTGCAACCTCAATACCTTAAGCCAAACCAGATGTGTTCAAAGCCTTGGCGGGCTCCTATCTATGTCACATAGGTGCGGCTGCGGTGATGCAGCACTTTATATATATATATATATATATATATATATATATATATATATATATATATATATATATATATATATATATATATATATATATATATATATATATATATAAAACTGGACTTGGTTATGATTAACTGAATCTAATTTTGGACAAAAATGTACGTCAGTATTGTTGACTTCACCTGTCACAAAGAAAGCTGTGTCCAAGTGTTTGCACCTGCATGGGTGCGGGTGCGATGCTGGTGCGGTGCCCTGTTAGAAGAGTCCATGTTACATAGGCTCCTATCTGTTCTTTTAGAACGTTCAACTTGCCAGAAATAGTGCGATAAAGAATAGAGGAATGAAAGGAAAAAAATATAAAGAAAATTAGAATCATCCTTTCTTATCATTTAATAAATGACGAGTCCTTGAAATGATTGGTCATTGGTTGTCATTAACTATTTTATTGGTCGTTTCTGTTTTATATTGCTCTTTGCCTCTCTGTATACACAATGTTTGGAAGTCACTACCCGATGGATGCTTAACTGGTTAATTGCTTTATCTGGTGGTTTTAAACATCCAACATGGCTGAGGGACTTGACTGCGGCAACCAAGTTGGACTGCCTCGGCCACAACTATTCAGTGCTCAAGCCAAGTTTCTATTTTTGTCATTGACATACGGGAGAACATGAGTAGTTCATTAACATGATCACTGTTACAGTTCCTTTCTCTGATAAGTTTCGTTTGGTTTTGGGGTGCCATAATGCAGTGGGATTCTGATCAGAAGCTTTGCAGATGCGTCCCATGAGTGCCGGTTTCTCTCCCCAGAGGAGATCCTCTACAACTCGCTCGGCTTTTGTGCTGCCATTGCTGCCACCGTTGCCGTGACCATCTACTCGAAGAGGGCACTACAAACGCTCCACTCCCAAGAAGACGCCCTGGATTGATATGCCAAAAGGAGGAGACAGGATCAGGTCAGAGGCACCTCTGATGGATTGAAACAATAACCCAAACACCATGGTTGGATAGTTTACTTCTCAGATGGGTACTACAAACATTTTTCAGAGCCGTTCATGTTCTACATGAACATCATCTAAAGCACAGAAGACGAATGACTGAAAAACAAGGAAAAATTATGGTGTTTGGGTTGCGGTTCATGAACGGCATCCAAGGTACCTTTGGCCTGATTCGGCGATATACTATTAAGAGAAGAGCAAATCCACCAAATGGGTAAAGGGGTGTTTTTTCCTCTCCGACGTTGGCTAATATTCAGCCACGTCTTTCACCTGCGATGAGGGAGGAGAATGGGGTCATGCAAAGGTGTATAATTCTTTAATTGATTGTTGTGGTCGCTGTAGATGAATAAATTTGTAGCTTTATATGTACATTCCATTCTTTTTTATTTTTTTTAGTAGTTAGTCAAGCTATGGGATGGGCTACCTTATATATGTGTGGATATTTACCAAAGATCAGTAATTCTAAAAGGTATTGCAATTTGGTTGAACAGGTGTCACAAACCCTTTTTCTTTCTCATCCTGGACCTGGACCCACCCAGTTAGAGTCTTGCCCAGTTGGGATTGTGCAAGAGAGAGAAAGTCTTCCAAGACTCTCCAAGAGTGGGATGCCTCTCTTGTAACCCCACTTACCCTAGGACTCTTCCAAAGTAGAATGCCTCCTGGAGAATCTCACTTTCTCCGGGATTCTCTAAGAGGGATGTGTTATTCCAACCTCGTGAAAATTGGATTTCTGAAAAGAGATTTCAAGCCTAGAGGCACGTTCATAAGATCGCTATCTTTAGAACTTCAATCGCCCCACTCCGGAAATTCCGAAGATGCGAAAAAGGGTTTTGTTACGACTGAGTTCCCAGGATACAACTAGGCTTGAACCTCAAGAGAGTCACTGCTTCGCAAGAACAGATGACCTCTCCCACACATGAACTCTGCAAGCCAAACCGAGAAGAAAGAAAGGAGAAAACTGGAGAGTCAGAGATTCTGATAATCCTCAAAAGACGAAAATAGAAGAATTTATAGACTTTTAGAGTGGCCAAAACGTTTTGCGATAAATGAGATTAATGGCCATAAATCTGACGGTTTGAAAATATGACAAAAAGGTACCTGAACGGTCACCCACCTTTGACTGTTAATCAAAAGCCTCCAAAACCGTCCAACAGTCACAAAGCGCCTTAATCTCAATATAAATGATATTAAACTTTTCAAACGGCCAGATATCTCAAAACCGAAAAATCAAAACGGATATTTGCGCCTCATATGCACCTCGCACCGCTGCGAAGTGCAAAGTGCGCCATCAAAACGCCACATTGCGCCTCAAGCGCCCTTGCGCACGCGCGCGCGCGCGTGCGCGCGAATGGCGCGTCCGTTGCTGCACGATGCGCAGCAACGTCCGCAAGCCACCCATGGACACAAGGCTTACCAAAGTAAAGAATGGAGAACAAAGTTTGTATTTAAACCACTAGAAAAACTGATTTCTCTTAGATATGGGACTAAAGTTTTTAAAACACTTTTGGTGGAAAGAAATCATCAATTTTAAAACTTTCCTAACAATCCCCCACTAGTTTCAAAATATAGTTGGCTTGCATAGAAACTTATGCATCAATGAGAGTGTCTGCATGACTTGAACCCCCACTATTTGAAAGAAAACCTAAATTAACCAAGGTGCTAAGTGGACTTACCTTGAACTTAGCTCCTTATATTGTTAACAGAGTTTTCAATCATACATAGGTTTCCAAAAGTTCAATTGTGTGGATTTCATGTTGGCACATTTAGAGCCTTGTGCTTTCCTGGATTCATGAGTGCTCTAGAGAATTGCCAATTCTCATAAGAAACGGCTCACATTTCTACACTCATATAGGTGAGTTTGTCTAGGTGTACTGTAACACACACCTTAGCCTTAAGGCCTACAAACTCATTAAGAGCTATTAGCTTAACCCTCATATTAGTTACAGCTCATGAGCACACATCAGTAATGGGCTTACATAAATATGCTCAATATCTGTCATTTACCAATTCGTTTCCCATTGAACCTATGCATGTGGGATCTCCAGCGCTCTAGGTTGGGTATCCTTAGGTGATGACTTAATAGGCTTAATTCTCATTCCCCTCGATGTTTTATTGATGACATCTCTCGAAAGGCCTTTCGTAAATGGGTCTGCCAAATTTTGACATGACTTCACATATTTCAATGAAATAATATTGTCATCAATCATTTGTCTTATAAAACTGTGTCTTAGACTAATATGTCTAGACTTCCCATTGTATTTCATATTACCTGCTTTACATATAGCTGATTGGCTATCACAAAACATTGAAATAGCAGGTATAGGCTTATCACCTAGTGGAATATCCACTAGCATATTCTTAAGCCATTCAGCTTCTCTACAAGCAGATGCCAAAGCAATAAACTCAGATTCCATTGTAGAATGAGTTATACAGGTCTGTTTCTTAGACCCCCATGCAACTGCTCCTCCTCCAAGGGTAAAAACCCAACCACTCGTAGACATGGAATCTTCAAAATCAGTATTCCAACTTGCATCACTATACCCTTCAATAACAGCAGGAAACTCGGTATAGTGAATTCCATAGTCTAAAGTATGCTTTAGATATCTAAGAATCCTGTTCACTGCATTCCAGTATTGATGACCAGGATTATTAGTGTATCTACACACTTTACTCATTGCATAGGCAATGTCAAGCCTTGTGCAGTTCATTGCATACATAAGGCTACCTACAACACTGGCATATTTTAATTGTTGAACACTAGCACCGTCATTAGGAGTCAATTTCATATTTGGATCATATGGGGTGCATGCTGTTGAACTATTAAGATATCCGTACTTTGTAAGAATTTTCTCAATATAATGTGATTGACATAATACAATGCCATTTTTATTTCTTATAATTTTGATTCCTAAAATAACATCTGTCACACCCAAGTCTTTCATACAAAACAAGGAAGATAAAAATCTTTTTGTTTGATTTATGCATTCACTATTGTTACCCAAAATAAGCATATCATCAACATATAAACAAATAATAATAATTGAGCTACTATCTACTTTACTGTAGACACATTTGTCCGCATCATGAATTTTAAAACCATTATGCACCAGAGAACTATCAAATTTTTCATGCCATTGCTTAGGGGCTTGCTTTAATCCATATAAGGATTTCTCAAGTTTGCAAACTTTGCGCTCTTGCCCTAGCACTACAAAACCTTCAGGTTGCTCCATATATATCTCTTCATCTAATTCTCCATTCAAAAACGTTGTTTTCACGTCCATTTGATGGATTTGAAGCTTATATATGGCAGCCATGGCAATCAGAATTCTAATAGTAGATATTCTGGTTACAGGAGCAAAAGTATCAAAATAATCAATACCTTTTTTTTGTTTAAAGCCTTTTGCAACCAAACGTGCTTTAAATTTATCGATTGTACCATCAGCTTTTAATTTTTTTTTGAAAATCCATTTGCAGCCAATAGTTTTGCAACCAACAGGTAAATCCACTAATTTCCAAACATTATTAGACATAATTGATTCTATTTCATCATTTATAGCTTCTCTCCAAAAGGCAGCATCTTGAGAAGACATAGCCTCTTGAAAAGACACAGGATCATTCTCAATTAGAAATGTATAAAAGTCAGAACCAAAATTAGTTGGTTTTCTAATGCGTTTACTGAGTCTAACTTCAATTTCTGGTTCATCAACACATTCATTAGAATATTCAATCATGTCATTTACAGGAAGTTCATCTACTATAATTCGACTGCCATCAAGAAGAGAATCAAATGCATTTTTATGTTCTATGAAAGATGCATCTCTAGATTCTACAATAACATCATTAACAATGTCCAGAAATCTATAAGCTTTACTATGTTCAGCATACCCAACAAATGCACATTTAAATGCTTTAGGTCCAACCTTCTTCCTTTTATTTTCTGGAATTTTAACATATGCTAAACAACCCCAAACACAAAAATAACTCAGATTAGGTTTCTTACCAAAACACAATTCATAAGGTGATTTATCAGATTTGGAATAAGGAACTCGATTAAGAATATAACAAGCAGAAAGTATAGCCTCTCCCCATAAGTTGGAATGCAAACCCGTATTAAGCAGCATAGCATTCATCATTTCTACAAGTGTTCTGTTTTTCCTTTCTGCTACTCCATTCTGTTCAGGAGTTCTAGGAGCTGACGTTTGATGGATAATGCCATTATCTTCACATAATTTATCAAATTCTCCACCTAAGTATTCACCTCCTCTATCTGTTCTTAAATGTACAATCTTTGTTTTAAACCTATTTTGTACTTCAACTAGATAAAGAAGAAATTTGGAAAATGCTTCAGATTTATGTTTCAACAAATAAACATAACAAAATTTTGAGTAATCATCTATAAAGGTAATAAAGTACATATTGCCACCACGACTCAAAACATTATCCATCGTACACACATCAGAATGCACTAATTCAAGCAATTTATAATTCTTTCTACACTAGGAAACGGGAGTCTAGTTAGCTTAGTTTGAATGCATGTCTCACACTTATGTTTATGTTCTATTCTCACATGACACGGAAGAAGACCAAAGTTATTCATATTATGAATGCAACGAGAATTTATATGTCCTAATCGTGAATGCCAAAGAAAATAGGAGTCAACCATATAAACAGAAGTAGTAGCTTCATTTATGCTCATCTTGAACATACCACCAGTGGCAAACCCTTTTCCTACAAAGATTTTTCCTTTGGTCACAGTTACAATTCCAGACTCAATAACAATCTTAAAACCATTTCGTGACAGGAGATCTGCAGAGATTAAATTTTTTTGAACTTCTGGAGCATAGTGGACATTCTCAAGTGTTAGGACTTTCCCGGAGGTGAACTTAATTTCCACACTCCCTTTTCCCAGCACTTTAGTTGAGGAAGAGTTTCCCATAAAGAGATTGCATCCCTCCCCCACTACTTCATACGACTTGAACAAGTTCTTGTCGTTTGCCACATGAACAGTGCTTCCAGTATCCAGGTACCAGTCCTTATTTGCAGCAACCATAAAGGTTTCAGAGATTACAGCAACAAGCCTCTCCTCTGACTCATTTGGCTTAGGACCAGTCCTCTTCTGTTCTCTGCATTCTCTAGCAAAATGGCCAAACTTGCCACAAACATAACAACTAATTTTCTTTTTATCAGTTGGTTTTTTCCCTTTCACAAAATTCTTTTTGATTTTCTGGGTTTTCATGATTTTGCCACCCTTGTTACTAACAAAGTTCACTTTAGGATAACCTTCTTTAGGACTCGAATTCTTTTTGTCACGAAGACGAGTCTCTTCCTCAATTTGGATGTCCTTAAGAAGGCCATCTAAAGTGATTTTCTCATTTTTATGTTTTAGGTGATTCCTATATTCTTTCCAGGAATCCGGCAGTTTCCCAATAATGACAGCAACTTGGAAGTCATCATCAAGATACATACCTTCTCCTTTGATCTTATAGGCCAGTATTTGCATCTCATGAATTTGAGCAAGTATAGGCTTATCATCAACAATAGAAAAATTAACATACTGGTCTACGATAAACCTTTTGTTACCAGCATCTTCTGCATTGTACTTGATCTCGAGAGCATTCCACAATTCTCCAGCCGACTCCAATGGTGAATACAGGTCAAAGAGTGAATCGGCTAAAGTGTTCAGGATATGCCCTTTGCATCTGTAGTTGTCAGTATGCCACTTCTCTCGCTCTTTCTTCTGTTCTTCTGTCTCAACTTCTCCAGCAACGACAGTGGGACAGGGCTTTTTGAGGACATAGTCGATATGCAGCTCGGACAGCAAGAAAGATACCTTTGATTGCCACCGCTTGAAGTTTGACCCATCAAATCGATCGAGTTTTTCAAGGTCACGGCTAAGCAGATTGATGGAGTTGGATGTCGAACCAGAGGCCATAATTAAAGTTCTAAAATTGTTATTCCAACCTCGTGAAAATTGGATTTCTGAAAAGAGATTTCAAGCCTAGAGGCACGTTCTTAAGATCGCTATCTTTAGAACTTCAATCGCCCCACTCCGGAAATTCCGAAGATGCGAAAAAGGGTTTTGTTACGACTGAGTTCCCAGGATACAACTAGGCTTGAACCTCAAGAGAGTCACTGCTTCGCAAGAACAGATGACCTCTCCCACACATGAACTCTGCAAGCCAAACCGAGAAGAAAGAAAGGAGAAAACTGGAGAGTCAGAGATTCTGATAATCCTCAAAAGACGAAAATAGAAGAATTTATAGACTTTTAGAGTGGCCAAAACGTTTTGCGATAAATGAGATTAATGGCCATAAATCTGACGATTTGAAAATAGGACAAAAAGGTACCTGAACGGTCACCCACCTTTGACTGTTAATCAAAAGCCTCCAAAACCGTCCAACAGTCACAAAGCGCCTTAATCTCAATATAAATTATATTAAACTTTTCAAACGGCCAGATATCTCAAAACCGAAAAATCAAAACGGATATTTGCGCCTCATATGCACCTCGCACCGCTGCGAAGTGCAAAGTGCAAAGTGTGCCATCAAAACGCCACATTGCGCCTCAAGCGCCCTTGCGCACGCGCGCGCGCGAACGGCACGTCCGTTGCTGCACGATGCGCAGCAACGTTCGCAAGCCACCCATGGACACAAGGCTTACCAAAGTAAAGAATGGAGAACAAAGTTTGTATTTAAACCACTAGAAAAACTGATTTCTCTTAGATATGGGACTAAAGTTTTTAAAACATTTTTGGTGGAAAGAAATCATCAATTTTAAAACTTTCCTAACAGGATGCCCTCCTGGAATATCATCCAGGGATAGACTAGATGTACACTTTATCTTAATCTCTCTTTTTGTTCTATAAATAAGCATGTATAGTTTCTTTCTTTTTTAATGAAATTTATTGAATTGTTTTTCTAAATTTCATTCACGGCTCGTGTGATTGCTCTTCAAGAAAAAGATTATGCTCTCTTACCCCCCTAGCATCATAGGTTGTGTTCTTTCACAACCTTGGTTTTGCACTCTGCTAGGCCCGAACTTGTAGAACTGATCATTTGGGAGTTTGGATGTCACAAGAGGCCCACGCCCTTAACGGTTTTTGTAAAGGTACAATTCAACACCCGTAATTAATTTAGGAGTTTATCTTGATTAGTTGCATCAGATTTTTTATCATGTTGAATGTTAGGTCAGCCCTACGCTGATCTAGTCTGGATCTAAAGGATTCAATTACGTTCTATGTACCTCGAAACATCTTTTGGTTTTTGTAGAGCTGGACGATAGTCCAGTGGCTTCCTAATCGTGTCGTTGATTTTTTTTCTAACCCATACCAAGCCGGATATGTATTTTGGTTCAACGCATATACTTTTGAGAGGATCTAACCAACCTAGGTGATCGACCGTTGTGTCGGAAAAGTCTTTGTCTTGTGTACATGTGGGAGCCCCACGTCTACTCGGTCTTGTGCATAATCAACACAACTGATATTGTTTCGTGACTGCAATTCGTATCTAGATCGTATGTAGTAAGGGCCCATACCCTTCTTGATTCTACAATCTGGAAACTTGCAACATGACGAGGTCACAAGAGTTAGTTGGGGAACTTTGCACCGCGTTTGATGCCCAAACTGTTAAGGTGGATGGCCAAATCGCCGACTTGAGTCGAAACATGAATGCTCTCAAAGAGGCTATGATTATACTCAATAGGAAGGTGGACGAGTGTTACCAACAGTTCCTCTCTATCTTAGAGGATATCTGGAACCGATTGGGTGGACCATACGATCGTCACGGGGAATCCAACTTGAGCGGCCAGTCCTCGAGTTCCTTGGATGGACCCTATCAGGCTTGACAGCCTAGGCTAGAGTTTCTTAAGTTTGTCAAAGATAATCATACAAATTGGTTATTTCGATCTGAACAATATTTCTGGATTGCCAGGATGCCTGATGAGGATCGAGTGACCTTCGCCTTAATTTACCTCAAGAAAGATGACATCTGATGGTATCATTGGTTGGTGTCCCAATTGGGGATGCCTACTTGGGAGGGCTTTTTTAAAACCTTAGTGATATGATTTGGCCCCTTTATCTATGCCAATGATCATGTCTCGCTGTCCAAGATCCGCCAATAGGGCAGTGTAATTGATTACCAGGCAAAGTTTAAGAGGTTGATTAACTTCATCACTGAATGGTCCCAAGAGTCACTGATTGGGACCTTTATCGTGGGCCTCAGATCAGACCTATAGATGGAGGTTCAAGCCGCGAAACCTTTATCCCTGATGAAAGCTTTCGAGCTGACATGAGTGGCCGAGGAAAAACTATCACAGATAAACTTATGATAGACCCGACCAGGTCGGACATTCAGTCAAAGGAACATGTCTCAAGGGAGCACGACCTCTAGCAAGACCGTGTCGCACCTCCCATAGGAGATCACACCTCCCAGGTTTTTTAAAAAGACCACAGATCGCTCTATAGAGTAGGTATGGACGTCGAAAGCATGCCCCAATGTTCAGGTTAAGCGACTCTCCCTTGAACATATGGCGAAGCACTGAAAGAACGGTCTCTGCTCTAACTACGCTGATGTATAAGAACTAGGCCACAAGTGCAAGGTTCTGAATATATACTTGTGTGATAGTGAGGTTGAGGAAGAGATCAATGATGCCAAATTGACAAATTCGATAGAGGACGCTATAGATGAGGTTTCAGAGATATTATACCATGCATTATCCGTCATGGAGGTGCCCTAGACAATGAGGGTACTAGGTAGAATTAGTTAGTTGGTGATTTCAATGTTGATTGATATCGGTTCTACGCACAACTTCGTGTATACTCAAATAACTAAGAGGGCCAAGTGCTCAACCACCCCTCAATAGCATTTTGTAGTGGTTGAGAATAGGAGCAAACTCAAATGCACCATCCTCTGCCTTGGAGTTCGATCAGAGATCTAGGGGACCATCCTGACCATGGATATATATGTACTACCGATTAAGGGTGCAAACATGGTTTTAGGAATGTAATGGCTCCAGTCCTTGGGTTCTGCCCAGTGAAACTTTAAGGACATGATTTTGGAGTTAAATTATAGAGGCGATATCAGGTGTCTATACGAGCTCCTTCACGGACACGTTTCTCTGGCAGAGTCTAAACAACTCACCAAGGTAGTCCGGGAGGGTGTGTCACAGATATTTGTGATGATGGCAGAGGATGGAGTGCTCACAAATCCATCAAAGACACATAACATTTTAGAGGCCTAGCTCTATGAGATTGGCATGTTGTTCGATAAGCCTATGACCAAGTCGACTAATGTTTGACCCTACAAATATGCACACACCCAAGAATTGGAGATTAAACGGCGAGTCAAAAAATTCAACCTTTTAAAAAAAATTCTAAACCTAAAATTTTGAAAAAAAATTAAAACTTTTTTATCCGTTACAAAGTTTTATATGATTCTCGAAAGTAATATGTCAATGAGTTCATCTATGGCCACATTTCAACCATTCCAAATACCGGACGACTCACCTGAGCGCAAGCATGAGTGTATATTAGCCTCCCAGTATCAGATTTAGTACAAAATCATCTATAAACAAAATTTGATTGTTGTTATTACTTCAAGGATTCTCACATGTAGAAAAATACGGAAGACAATTTTTTTAAGGTTTAAGACAATTGAGGAGTTACGTAAAGATTTACATTTTAAAATCCTACACATAACCATTGCATAAATGAAAAGACATAATTCATAAATATTCTTATTTCAAAATATTACAAGTCTTAAAACATAAAGATCTAGAAATAACAAAGTTAAATTATTATAAGTTTATAACCATTAAAACTGTCTAGATCCTCCAGGAATCGTAATAGGTAAAAGTAGAGCCTTCAGCAGCACAACAACCCGCACTTTGCTTCAGTTTTCCATGAGGTTATCTGTAATGTTGTAGGGTATCAACCATTTACTTGTAGAAAATCCAAAACTAAACTTGAAGAATACATATCAAGTTTGTAATGACATAATAAGAGTGTGATTTCAATCATTTACAAAAAAATGAGGGTCAAGGGAATCCACATCCAACTATGCACATAACATTTAATCTCATTTATAAAAATTCATTCCATGACATTCATAATTGCGTAAGTTGCATTCATAACATTCAAAATCACATTTATTTTCATTCATGACATTAAACATTTTATTCATTCATATCCATGGCAAGTATTCACATAAATGAATGATAATACATAATTCAAATACATTTGCATACACATAATAGGACAAATCCTATTTGACTGTATCTAGCGTGAAAAACACGCATATGCTTCACAAACAATTCAGGACTTTAGAGTCCCTCATAAATATAGCATATGCTTCTAAAAGATTGCATATGACCATTAGGACAAAATCCCATTCAACCATCTCAGCATACTTGATACGTGCATGCTTTCAAGTGCAATAAGACATAACAATCTATAAAAAAATATACTTTCACATTCTTTCTTCTTTAAAAGTGCATACTCATGTCCAACTCATGACTATGATATGCATTATCTAAATTATTAATTCTCATGTCCATTCTCAGAACATTAATGCACATTTGCATTCAGATATATAAGAAACATACCCTGATTCGACCTTTCCTGTGTGTCTCATACACACAAGCACCTCACATGCATCAAACAAGTCTGTGACTTGTATCAACAGGTCAATCACACGACCATAAACGTGTTTTTTTCATTAACATGTGAACATTCATATGCAAACCTTAGTAGTCTCTACATGTTCACATCTATATGTTATGATAACAATGATTCTAAAATCTAATTCATTATTTCTTTTGTTTATTCAAACTCATCTAATACAAAAAGGGTATAGACATCTAGAAATAATCATAAGAGTGTTAATTATTCTATGTACTTTATTTGCCCTCCTATAACTTAATGGTTTTTTTCTCGAGTGATTCAACCCTTCAATGTAGCGGTTGGGAGAACAGACCCATGGTCCCAAGTCTTGGCCTACGTCAAACTAAAATCACCTGCAAAAAATCGGGCATGCATCCCTAACTCTGCAGAGTTGTGGTACTACCACCTAAGACTCATTGGTAGACCTGTCCCCTAACCTCCATGGGACGGGGACAAGAGGCTCTTACAACCCTCAAAAACTCAATATTTCTCACGAGGCATGTATCACCCTTCTCTCTCTCAAAAGGACAAAATCGGAATGTACCCAGTCATCTCATAGAGTTCAGCTTCACCAGCACCTCAAATGGACCCATGGTCCAAGGTTATCTTTATTTTTAAGTCATAGGTCACAGTCAAATATCATTATTTCACAGAATAACCCTCTCATGCATGATATCAATAGTGCATGCTCTCACACATGACTTAATCTTACATGCTCTCATACATGACTTAATCTTACATGCTTTCATGCATGTTATATGTCACCTTGTAACTATGCTTTCATGCATACTATATGACATTCATATTTACTTCCATGCATGATTCTATTATGTCATAATTTATCTATACATACTTTCATGAATGATCCATTTACATGTTTTCATATATGATTCAATTACAACATGCCTTATTCATGATTCTGTCACATGTGTTTTTATGCATGAGCATGTCATAGATGATTCAATTTCTCATGCATAATACATGTCACATCATAATTCAACACACAAATAAGATACATGTTAGAATGTATTCTTGTTCATGCACATGACTCATTCATTTCAAAACATACACTCACAATACATAATTTATATACATGACATGCTTTACAAAATTATTATTTCATACAAGCATTCATGATAGTCATATCAATCACATCAATCATGCAACATTCATTTTACATAATGCATGCTCAAACATGTACCTACAACAAACACACTTCATATTCTGCTATCTAAATTCATGACGAGCATGATCTCCTGAATCACAACAAGAAAAACACTTCTATTCTTATACATTCAAATCATGCTCAGCATGATCTTCGAACTACAGTCACAACAGTCCAAGATTTCTACAACTAAGTGGCGTATGTGAGCATGAAAGTGTTGCATACAATAAAATAAATTTATTGTATGATGCATTTGCGCCACATACTTACCACAGGTATTTACTCGATTTGTATTTTTATGCATTGCATTCAATGCACATAACTTTTCTAGTAGTAAGCGATACTTAACAATAAGTTTCATTTATTTTTTTTCGTACCTACAAATCAATTAGCACAATGCAATATATATAACTCTAAGTATTTATGCTATTACAACTAAATTGATAATTACATCTAAGCACATTTCATTTGCAAACACAAATCATGCACGTGCACGGGCGAAGACTGAAATTCCACTAGAGGGGGTGAATAGTGAAATATGAAATAGATCGATAAATTAAAATGTAAATGCAATAAGGCACAACACATAAAACACAAGATTTATACTGGTTCGGTCGAGTTACTGACCTACATCCAGTCCCCAAGCAAAAGACTTGAGCCTTTCACTATAACATCCGAGTTACCGGATAAATAGTACAACACCCTTTTCCTCAGAGGTCTTCTTCTCTCAACAGAGAAGGGGAACACACCCTCTTTCATAGAGGTCTTCTTCTCTCAACAGAGAAAGAAAACACCCTCTTTCAGAGAGGTCTACTTCTTTCAACAAAGAAGGAATACAGTGATTAACAGAAAGTTACAATACTTCCTATAGAACCTTCAAAATGATATGAATGCACAAATGAAGGATTCTCAGAATGTTCTATTCTTTTCACTCAGATGATTCTCTTTGTCAAAGAGTTATTCTTGACTTTTTCTCTCTTTTTTCTCTTTCTTTTTCTAGGCTCTCTTTTTCAAATATCGAATAAGAATTTTTATCGTTGTAAGCTCACATGTCCTTATTTGAAGAACTATTTTATTTGTGTTTATATAGCCTTCAAAAAATAGTCGTTGCCTTTTTGAAATGATTGTTTTTACTCATCACAACATTCTGTGGATATCTTCAAAATCTATCAAAGAACACTCCTCTTTAGGCTTACTCTTTCATCCTATCTTATTCACATTTTTTTTACTACTTCCAATAAAACACTCCATACCCAAGTTTTGTCTCACATCACAACATCGACAGACTCTCAAACTATAAAATTTCCCTAAGTAGAAAAATAATGTTTAAAATTATTCTATCAACACTATCCTTTAAATTATGATTTGATCTATCATTCACATGAGCTTTAAGTGACAACTCATGTATTCTCTTTTCAACTAAAATCTAAAAATCAAATGTCACTCACTTCTTATCATAATTATTTTCTTCTTTCTATTTAATAGATTGATTCATCCCTCACCAATTTACTCGAAAATCTCTATCATCCTTCAAGCCTTTACCCTCTCCAAGTCCTTATTTTCTTTCAAAAGCTTTCATTCTCTCAAACCCTTTGGAAATGACCTCCTCTTCACGATCATCCGACATCAACATGATTGAAGCATCGGATTTGAGATTTCCATATCTCATTCACACATAGCATTCCATTAACTCTATTCCCATTCAAACCGGCAAGTTAGTACATCTTGAAGTTTTTCCATCATTCGATCTATAAACTTCACTTTCAGAATTTATTCATGTCCTAGCCTCTCCCCAATCAATGACAATTTATCCACATCTCATGAAAGTTTTCTACACAAATCTTTCAGTCGACCACTCCACTATCACGTCCATGATTAATGGAAAAGTCATCTCTTTCAACATTTTTCAGTTAGGCTACATTCTAAATATCTCTTCCTACGGCATTGAGCTCCCTAACATAGTTCCTATCGACCAAACTGTGTTTAAGAAAATCCTCCTCTCCACTCGCTCAACCCATTTTCCGTGGCATATAAGCAACTTGAAGCCTCATGCTCTGTTGTTGTCACAAATCCTTTCTTCCAACGTAGTCCCTAAGTCGCCCTCTAAGGGATTTATTGCCAATGAAATCTCACTCCTTCTCTATGCAATCTTCTGTGCCTTTTCCAATAAACTGGTCTAGTGTCATCTTTAATAACTTGATTAACTTTCGATCTTTTCGCTCTCTTCCTTTCGGGTACCTCATCACCCTTATTCTTCAATACTTCCAAATACCTCTTGAAATCGATGTTGTCTACTACTCCAACCGTACTTTTGATGACTCCTCCCTCCCTGAGGAAGAGTCCCCTCAACTCAACTCTGATGACGAAGGCCCTCAAAAAGCAGATCCAGCAGCAACTTCTGAACTCGACATCTTCTCAGCAATTGTCGATGTACAAAACACCCAGGATCTCCTTCTGAAGAGTCAAGCATCTCTGCATCAAGCCTTCGAATCTCTGAAAATCGGTCAAGATGCATTGCTTCGGAAGTTTCACCCCTCATCCGGCTCAGAATGAACTGTTTTATTTATTGGTCTGTAATAACTGTTATACTCTGATCCCCTCCTTTTTGTCCATGACAAAGGGGGAGAAAAACCTGTCTCCAATATTGGAGAAAAATACTTTGTCATTTTCTATATTTTTATGCATTTTTTATGATATTATTATTACTATGCATAATGACTTTTTTGACAGGGGGAGCATATTTTGTCATCATAAAAAAGGGGGAGAATGTTGAGAAACTATATTTTGATGATACACAATATGATACACTGTCATATATGATATGATAATGTGCCTTCATGAATAATGTTATATTATGACTGGATATGATTTGTCATGTATTTAATGAGTATTTGATGCAAGGTTAATTCACCCAAAAAGGATGGAGACCTCATGCTCAAGTACAACCTTGGTGCAATCATACTCTCTGAAGAAAAAGCTTGATGGGTCATTCATTCCTAAAGACCATCTAGAGAGATCAGCTACTTCAAGATGAAGATTTTTTTCTTTAGAGCCATATGTAACAGAACCTTCAGAAGCATGCATATTGCATATTACATGCTTTATCATACAAGCCACTCATTCACAAAAGCCATGTTTCATAAAAGCATACGACATTTTTAAAAAGCACCTTTTTTAAAATCTAATCATTGTACCTTCTTACAAACTTTTATGAAAAAGGCATTTTGACAAGATATAATAGCTCATGATTTCAAAAGCATTAATTGTACCTTCTATCATGTATAAGACAACTTGAAAAGAAATAAAAAGTAATGATTTCAAGTATGTAAGGAAAAGACAAACATAAAAATCGACTAGTTGAACTAAACAAAGAAAACTAATATTATTATAATATGTTTAGAAAAGACTTAAGTTACTTTATACAACTCAAGAATGTCGACTTACTTAAAGTCATCATTCTTTCTGTAAAACAATAAATACCACCTCAAAAACTTTTTAGAAATGACTATCTTAACCCCACTCAAGAATGTTGACTTGCTTAAAGTCTTCATTCTCTCTGTAGACATTCAATAGCACATCATAAAGTATTTCTTAGATATGACTATTTACAAAATAAAGAACTCAAAGCATTTATTGTACTTACACTCATTTAAGTAAAGAAGTGACGATTTCTAAATAAAATACTAAAGTACTACAAATCATTAATTTGAATAAAGACAAAACTACATGATGGCTTATAATCCAACGTTCAATGTACTACAAATCATTTATTATGAGAATAGACTTTTTTACATAAAATATATCATACCTAAAATACTACAATGAATAGTGTACCCCAAATACTACACTTATAGAAAGAAGACGTTTTCAAAAAATACATAAAGTTGTTTTTGAAATGACTTGACATTTCACATCCCAAAAAGACAATCATTTCAAAAATGAAACGACTATTTTTTGAAGGCTATATAAACACAAACAAAATAGTTCTTCAAATAAGGACATGTGAGTTTACAACGAGAAAAATTTTTATTCGATATTTGAAAAAGAGAGCCTAGAAAAAGAAAAAGTCAAGAATAGCTCTTTGACAAAGAGAATCATCTGAGTGAAAAGAACAGAACATTCTGAGAATCCTTCATTCGTGCATTCATATCATTTTGAAGGTTCTATAGGAAGTATTGTAACTTTCTGTTAATCACTGTATTCCTTCTTTGTTGAAAGAAGTAGACCTCTGTGAAAGAGGGTGTGCCCCTTCTCTGTTGAGAGAAGAAGACATTTGTGAAAGAGGGTGTTGTCCTTCTCTGTTGAGAGAAAAAGACCTCTGTGAAAGAGGGTGTGTTCCCCTTCTCTGTTGAGAGAATAAGACCTCTGAGGAAGAGGGTGTTGTACTATTTATCCGGTAACTTGGATGTTATAGTGAAAGGCTCAAGTCTTTTGCTTAGAGACTGGATGTAGGTCAGTGACTCGACCGAACCAGTATAAATCCTGTGTTTTATGTGTTGTGCCTTATTGCATTTACATTTTAATTTATCGATCTATTTCATATTTCACTATTCACCCCCCCCCCCCCCCTCTAGTGGAATTTCAAAGACCACACTAGTGATGTACGTGTTAACATGGTTAACTATGCACATTCGCGCACTTTCAAGTGCATGTTCATGATGCAAACTATGAAATCAAAAGCATATTTACAATGTGTACAAAACCCACTTTGAAAAGAAGTTTTAAACATGCATATTCGACTTTTGAAAATATTTTTTAAACATTGTTAGAAAACCACATTCAAAACTGAAATTCGATCTCACATAGGCATTTTATCGAACACTTAGCGTGTGATGAAATTCTCAAGACATAATCAAATTTCAGAATTATACATGTTTAACAGTGCTAATACGCTACACTAATCATGTTAATAACAAAATCCACACATTTACTAATTTATTTCATGCAAAACCATCGAATTAGGTATTTTAAAATTTAATTTGCTAAATATGCAATACGCTATGATTCTTACTCAATATAGTGCTAAAATACACTAAATTAGTGCCAAACAACAAGAATTTATATTCTATAAATTTAGTTTAGGAATCTTACTTTTTCGATACGATGAAAGAGAGTAACGAAACTCGCGCGCAAACCGTAACAAATTTGCCACATAGGCAAAACACTGAATACTTGATGTTCAATACCAAGCGAATTACAATAACATGGTTAGTTGGGCATCCTCTCACAGTGGAGAGTTCTACTGTGTTACACATATAACGATAAATTCATTAGAATATATTTTTGCACACAAGCAACAAAAACTATAATACAAATCGGTAACCTGATTAGCGAAAAACCACAAAAAAATATACTAAAAATCCAAAACAAGGTTGGACAATTGTGTGGGGTGTCTCCACAGGTCTGCACACTGTCCAACACATAGCCATAATACTTGCATGAAGATCTAAGCACCTGATTCCAAGATAAAAATCATATTCCCTTGGAAATTCAATCCAAAATGAAGAAATATGAAGAAAATGATGGCTAAACAAATGAGATCGACGTTGTCATGGTTGATGGTATGAGTTTTATGAAAATATTTTTTAAAACAATATTTTTAATGAAAATCAAGTGAAATCCAGACACAAAAAATATAAAAATGGGCTTGCACGAGTGGTGGAGCTCGGGTCGATCTCATGGAACGAGAAATACTTTGCATTCAAACACACAATCTAAACTACGCCTTATTGCCTTGAAAAATAAAAGATTAATTAACTAAATAAACAAGAGAGTGTTGCCAAGATGAAAAAAATGGTGTGTGTATATATATATATATATATATATATATATATATATATACATATATATGTATACACATGTGTGTATGGACATATATATATATATATATATATATATACATATATATGTATACACATGTGTGTATGGACATATATATGTATATATATTTGTATATGAGTACAGAGCATCTAAAATCAAATGAGAAACTACATATGAAAAAGACATTCAAAATTTTGCCTTGAATAAATGATAAAATGTATCTTTACACAGTTTGTTTACTGTGTAGTGAATGGCATACTATGCACACGCATAGTGATTCAGCAAATGTAAAAAATTAGCAAATGTGCAAGCATTAGAGAAGAGGCCTGGGCATTGGTGGTGGATGTTGTCAGGTAGTGACCACAAGGTTGTAGTGAAGGGACCATGTAGATGAGCGGCAGCACACAACTACTGAGAGTTGCGTATATGTTGGAAGATGGTGACAGGGTATACAACAGGTACTGTGATGAGTATTGATGTGAGCATTGAGTGTGCTACAAGTGCTAAGCGCAAGTGCAGCAGGGTGCTGTGTGAGTGTTGATGTGAGCATTGAGTGTGCTACAAGTGCTAAGCACAAGTGTAGCAGGGTGCTGTGTGAGTGTTGATGTGAGCATTGAGTGTGCTATAAGTGCTAAGCACAAGTGCAGCAGGGTGCTGTGTGAGCAGCATGATGGGGCTGTTGTGCTGCAAATGGCAGCAGAAATTTCAGTCGGATCTTGCTGCTGAGTGGGAGTTGTTACTGGAAGAGGTGTACTAGATGCAGAAGGACCATAACCATTGCCAGGACATAGAAAAGCTGGGTGTGTGATGTGATGCTTAAGTAAGCACTATAATCCATAGGGTACCATGCATGCTTAAGAAACTGTGACTGTGACTAAAAAGGTCAATCAGGTCATATTCACCTGAGATGCTAAGTGATGTATGGGAAATATAGTGGATGTTACCAGTTCTGTGTTGAACTGGTGATTATGCTAAAATGTTGTGCTGATAAGTAATGTGCAAAACATCATGGGCCAGACATACACAGAGTGAATTCAAGTCCACCACCACTAAGTATACAGGAGGCTGCCCCAACGATCAAGAAGCTTCTTCGTCAGAAAATTCTCTTGACAAAATAATGGGAACTGTACGCGATATCTGAAGTCCGAGTTTGAAATTTTGATGGCATTCAATAGGCAGCAAGTGCTTGTATTGCTGAAACTTGAGGGAGCCTTGTATGCTGCCTTTCTCACGTCCCTCAACTGTAGGCCGGAGGGTTTTATGACAACCTCATTTTGTGTTCACTGATATCAAAGTCATCCTTCGCCAGATTGGAAAATTTGTTGTAGCCAGCTATGTTCATATTTTGACTCAGCATGTTGGGGGTGATTGAGTCAATTCAGAATACGCACAACTAAGGCATGTCAGGATCAAGTCATATCCAAATGCATTCATCCTATACATTAAACTAAAATCCAGTCAATCACCTTGAAATAATTCCACCCATCCCAGCGAGATTCAAGATGTAGGAGGGAAAATATTGTGATTTGAATGATGCTCTCTAAGTTTTACACCAAATATTAACGCAGCCCGGAGTGGTTTTGGCCATTTTGGCATAATGATATTGCTTTCAGAAGGTCTTAGGAAATGAACTGATGATTCATCATTCGTTTCTTATTGAACATATGAAGTAGCCAAAACCTTGATTGACACTCATTTTATACCCAGAATCAGGGGCTGAAGCACAATGTTGTAGCTGAAATATTAATGCTCATTCCAGGTGACTCAGGATCCAATCTAATGACATTTCACCTTGGCAATGTAAATTGAGATCATCAGATTTAAAACAGGGAAAACTGAATGCAATGGAGGAAACAAT
This sequence comes from Nuphar pumila, assembly GCF_984573655.1. Classification (NCBI taxonomy): domain Eukaryota; kingdom Viridiplantae; phylum Streptophyta; class Magnoliopsida; order Nymphaeales; family Nymphaeaceae; genus Nuphar; species Nuphar pumila. The sequence continues at coordinate 11,470,070 of NC_143257.1, forward strand.
TATATTGACAGGTTCACAAAACTCTGAGAGAATGCCTAGAACAAGGGTGAGGGTAATACTATGCAGTGGATGGGGATTGTGAACCAGCACCAAATCTGATAGACCTGACACAACGGGCTTCAGGATGATTTTAACATAGTAGACCCCTAACCAATTCGCATAGATTAAATAAAAAAAATGTAACAATCTGATGATCGACTGCAGTCATGTGATGTTATAAGAATCTAATGACATAAAGAGAATGATGATAGTGCGATGGAAATAGGAATTTATAAGCAGACGTGTGGGTGGAACATGAGTTGTTTGAAATTACATGAACAGATAGATGAACTTGATGCCTAAGGGAGATGCATGATACAGATGGATGCCATGGAGAATTTATAACATCACAAACGTAATTCTATAACAGGATTTTTTTATAGAAGATTTATTCTGATAAGAACCATACCATGAAATTAAGATGGTGGAGAATGAGAATTTATATTCAGGTTATGGGACAGATAAGCTAAGCCAAATCGCCACAGATTCCTATGATTATTGTATTAAAACAAAAAAAAAATGGAAACATAACACAGTGCATCTCTCTCTGTGATCTGCTGGGACCATTTTCCGACCTTCACGTTGGGTTGTTTAAGCAATGCTTCATAATATACCACATCAAATAGAGGTATATATATAAAAAATTTAATGACGTGCAGGAATCAAATGTATGAAACAGAGCATACAAAACCAGAGCAATTAGCCATTATAGCATGAGATTTATGATGGAATAGGTACAGGTTAAAAGGAGTACTCAAGCTGGTGATACGGGTGAGAGGTACCTGTAAAGCATAGACTGTGCCTTTTGATCAATGTAATGAAGTGGAAGATAACTTAAAACTAATGAGATCTAGGGAATAATGTGAACGAAGATGCAGTTGGAGAAGCAATTTTATGCTATTAAAGACCTGTAATCATTCATATAAAAAAAAAGGGTCAGAAATAACAGATGGTGCAGAAAAAAAAAATGTCAGGAGGCAAAACCACTATGATCATAGGAAAATACGAAATCAAGTGGATGATTGCTGCTAAATGAACCTAATATGATACTGGATCAGATTAGGCGTCATTGCCTAAAATAGGGAATAAAGCATCATTAAAGCAAAAGACCAACCCAAAGCATATTAAAAAAAAATGTGAACATCTGAGCTGGTATTGGGCTAATCCTATCCCATTTTTGTTGCACAGGAATATGTCGAAGTTGCTAAAGGCAACTCAGGCACTACCCATGGTGCGTCAATAGGGTAAAACAAATGGACAGGAAAACTTCAATGGGATTTCTATAAAAAGAAATTAGAAGAAAGGGAAGTCAACTAATTAAGAAGAAATGAAGAGGAAGGAGGGTATTGGCCTTACCAGAAGTGCTGAGGATTCACTTTCTTACAGGTGACTGCAGAGAAGATGTCTTGCGGAGATGTTCTTCTTCTTGTTCTTGCAGGGATTTTGATGATGGATATCAAAGAATAAAAAATGGACGATGGACTAGCCGAGACTTCCTTGATCAAATGGGAAATGGATGTCGGCAATGGATCCTTCAGAAAAATCGCGATAATGGGATGGAAAATGGATGTTACTCACGAATGTGGGCAAGGGATTAGAAGGGGAAAACTTGATCAGAGGAAATATTGGACGAAAAATGGGTGAAGTTCATAGATTGTAATGGATTTTGCAGAGAAACTCGATGCCTTCCAGGAAGAAAAACCGATGATGCTGGAAGAGAAATTGTTGCGTGAAGGTGGATGATCCGATCATGGGTGAAAGCTTCTTCTTAAAGAAGAGGTGGATGATTCGAGAGAAAAACCTGTTGAAGATGGACGGTGAAGAACATAGGAGTTGGTTTGAGATCGACGATGGTGAGGAGAGGAGGGAGGCGCGGGAGCAAACCGTTGGAATTTTTCCTCTTTTCCAAAAAGAGGATTCCCCTTTTAAGAAAAAATTTGTAAACTGGTTAAAAAGTGAGGTTTTTAGAAAAATCAACTTAAAAAGTTTCAAAAACATTTGTTTTCCTCGTAATTTTTCCATTTTTTTTATTTTTGTGTTATTTTTCTATTTTTTTGTATTTTTAGAATAAAATCCTAAGATTTGCGAGGAAATAAAGATTTAAAACTGATTTTTTTGTATTTTTGCAAAATATTTACAAAAGGGAGTTTTCTGAGAACTCGAGGCTATTTTGGAAAAATTTCTTTAAAAAAATGGGTTTATATCTGAATTTTTAGGAAATATTCGAGGTTTAAAACCTCGAATTGAGAAATACAAGGTTGCGGATCCAACAGGATACCAGATGAACTGTCTGAGCTTTTCCAAAATTGACTTTTGATATTTTAAAATCTTTAATTTGAAAAGTTGGATAATGAGGCTCAGATTTGGGTTTAAAACACTGGGTTTGGCTCTGAAATCGAGTTTAAATGGAATTTGATTCCGAAAATTCAAAGATCAACTGAAAATTAGCTTTGATTTTCTCAAAAAATGAAACCAGGGGCAAAAAGGTCATTTTTATAAAACATTAAAAAATTTGGAGTGTTCACAGATGCCCCTCTTTGCTACTAAGCCGGTTGAAAGCCGAGCTTAGTGGCAAAGATAACACTCCAAATTTTGAAAATGCTCCAGTCAGCAGATCTGAACCGGGTGTGGAAGAATTTATTTGAAAGATGGCTTCTCAGGCTAAAAAGCTTATCCTGAATGGTTTTTGGGGGTTGAAATCCTTGAAAATGACATGACTGAATAATAGAGGATAAGGAAATTGTGATGGGACTTTTGGTGAACATCCCGAGATGGTGGAATAAGAATTTTGATCAAGTCTCATGGATGAGACAAGATACGCTTTTTGGAATGATTCAGGTTTAGTCCTTATCTTGGATAGGACAATAGATATATCAAAATGAATGTAACGAGAAAAGGAATACATGAGGACCTCGATGGGACACTTTTGGAAAATGCCTTGTGAGATGAAGCTCAAGTAGGATCCTATCCTGGGTGGATATATGAAGCATGGGTCTCTTGGTGGGAAGAGCCATGATGAAACTGGAAGAAAACATTTTGTCAAAACAAGGAATCTCTTTGGAACGAGACTCAGGTTTAACCCAAACCTGAAAAAAAAAGAAAATACCTTGTGGCACGAGGTTTAGGCTTAACCCTTAACCTGAAGGGGAAATCTACCATACGAATTTCTCAAGTGAAAAAACCATAATGGGACCTTTAGAGTTTGGACGAACAAATCCGAAAGGGGTTTGCGAAATGAGGAAAATGTGGTTCCCTGAAGCTTGGAAAAGGGGATGATTTTGGGCATCTCATTGCTGAGACTGAAATAGCTTTTGAAATCAATGACCTCTCGCAGGAAATTTCAGGTTTTGACCCTTAACCTGAGCGGGTAACAACCATATGAGATTCTTGAATGAAGAAACCGTGATGGGACAGAAAGATGTACTTCTTCTGAAGGAGGCAACTCTTCTGAAAAATATAAACAACGCTAGGTTGCATAAAAATAGATATTGAATATTTATTTCATTCTTGGAATAGCTAGAAAATTTTGCCAATAAAATTGCAATTTATTCAAATGCTTGAAAATGTGCACGTATGTGCAAAAGACATTTTCTCTTTTACCTAGAGTATTTTCTCCAATGGGGTTAACTCCTTGGTTTTAAGAGTCAAATTCAGAAACTTTAGCGCAGATGATTTTCTTCAAGGAAGCTATCCATTTCCCTAATATGAGAAGAGAAGAAACATTCTTAATTTTATAAAAGCAAGTAATGAAGAGATATTGATAAAAGAATTTCGCATGAGAAAAGGTGACTTCTGGCAATCTTGGCAGTTTGATATCTGGATGTTTTTCCCATGATGATCCTTTTGCACTCTTTTTGAGTCATTGCACTTTTCTCGGTTTTTCACATCATCCTTCATTTGGATGTGTCCTGACTTTTTTCTCTTTTTCAGGGAAGGGTACGTCACAAACTCCTTCATCTTGGAGATGTTTTGATCCTTCCTTTATCTTCAGGGATTCTATTGATGATATTGGATCAAAAGGTCTTTAGATGATAGCAGAAATCAAATATCCTTTAGGGTTTGTCGGTAGGTTCATCACACTCGCTTTCATCTTGACGGTGATCTGAACTTTCCCTGGAAGGATCCTTCACAAACTCCTTCATCTCGAAGAAGATCCAAACCTTCTTTGGCCCCGGGGGTCAAAACTCGTCTATTCGTCTTCATCTTGACGACAGTTGAGAGATTCCTTTTGCAGATATTTGATTGCTGCTTAAATGGTTGAGAAGACAAGGATTGAGTGGATTCTTTTATGGCTCAAGATATTTCCACTGCCTGATTACGAGATAGTCGTCTTTAAACATGCGCCATAGCCATGATCAATATCAATTCGCTTCTGGCTTTTTAACATCATTGAAGATTTCTTTCACTGATCATATTGAGGATATTTCTTACATCCTTTTGGTTGATCAATAGGAAAATATTTGAATTTTAAACTTTTTCGCAAAAGGTTTCACCTTTTTGGAAAGAATACTAGAGGTAATCTGAGGAAATTCTTTTGTGTAGTCAGATTTTTAGAATCAACACATGCTTTTAGCAAATTGGCATAATGTTTCAGCATTCTTTTGTGAAATAATCACTCAATATGAATCTTGATGAGACCTTTAGCTGTAATTTAGAAGAAATGTTATAAAAATCAAACCATGGATAGCTTGATTGATGAGAGATATTTAGATTTTGGAAATCCCTGACCAGTTATAAGAAACTGGATTTTAAATCCCGACTAGTTTATGAAAAACTGGACTTTGAAAATCCCGACCAGTGAAAACACTGGATTTTAAATCCCGACCAGTGAAAAATACTGGATTTCAAATCCCGACCAGTTATGAAAACTAGATTTCAAATCCCGACCAGTGAAAAATACTGGATTTCAAATCCCGACCAGTGAAAAATACTGGATTTCAAATCCCGACCAGTGAAAAATACTGAATTTCAAATCCCGACCAGTGAAAAATAGTGGATTCCAAATCCCGACCAGTTATGGAAACTGGATTTCAAATCCCGACCAGTTATGAAAACTGGATTTCAAATCCCGACCAGTGAAAAATACTGGATTTCAAATCCCAACCAGTGAAAAATACTGGATTTCAAATCCCGACCAGTGAAAAATACTGGATTTTGAAAATGAAAGATTTAATCTGATTGTTTGAAAGTGATTGAATTTGGGAGATTATAACCCGAGGGTTAGGAAAATGATGAGAATTTGAAGATATTGTAACCAGAGGTTGGGAAACTGATAGAATTTGAGAGATTGAAGATCTTGAAGGTTTGGAAATGGTAGAATTGAGAAGTCGCACCCTAAGGGTTTGATCTTTTGGAATACATGACCAGCGGAAGCTAGATCTTTTGGAATACATGACCAACAAGTGTTGGATCTTTTGGAAATACATGACCAACTGGTGTTGAATCTTTTGGAAATACATGACCAGCGAGATGCTGGATCCTTTGGAAATACATGACCAACGAGATGCTGAATCCTTTGGAAATACATGACCAACTGGTGTTGGATTTTTTTGGAAATACATGACCAGCGAGATGCTGGATCCTTTGAAAATACATGAAATTTTGGGAGATTTAAGTCAGAACTTGAATTTAGAAGGAGGAAGGTCTTTGGTCAGAAGACTGAATTTAGAAGGTTACTGGTGTGAGAATCGGATTTTCCAAATGAGCTCAATATATGATTGAAAAGTTTGAGAAATAACCAGTGCGAGAACTGGGTTTTGAAGATGAGCTAGATTTTCAAAACGAATTTAGAAGGTAAAAATTCTTGGTGAGAATTAATGGATCATCATAGCTTAATTGCATGCGGTCGGCTTTCATGATTTATCCCCTTATCCTGAATGAGGAAAATAACAAAAAGAATACCTCATTGAAAGGAGGCATCAGGTTTATCCCTTAACCTGAAAGGGTATTTTCAAAGATAAAGATGGATAAAAAATAAGATTGATGAAAAATTGTTAACACTTGACAAATATTGACAATAATTTGATAAAGACTTGATTTAAGCGAGGAAATAAACCATATGAATGAAATTTGTTAAAGATTACATAATCACTTGAAAATTAGTAGAATTTGATGAAAGAATTTCGTCTAATCCTGCCTGCATATGATTGAAGGAAGATGATTATAGATCAAAAAATAAAATGTCCCAGTATCATGGAGAAGAATGTAAGATTTGATAGAAGATCAATTTTTATTTGAAATGGCTCTTTGAATAGTACAGAAGGCTTTAGAATGAACATTTCAGGTATAAAACTTCTTCAAATGCAGAGCATTGACAGGATCTGGCATTTCCACCCCATCTGCGTTGATTAAATGATATGAATTGCGAGGCAATGCTTCCTTAATCACATAAGGGCCTTCCCAATTGGGTGACCACTTGCTCCGTGGTCGATGCTTGAGATGAGCCGTTGATTTGAGCACCAAATCATTAACTTGAAATCTTCTCTCAATGACGGACTTGGCATAGTGTCGAGTTATCCTCTGTCGATAAGCTTGAGCGTGCTCTGCTGCCTTGAGCCTTTTTTCATCTAGAAGATCTAGGTGCACCAATCTCTGCTGCTGATATTGATCAAGTGGTAATTCTATAAGGGAAGCAAATTTGAGAGCGGGCTTCTAGACATGGAGAGGCAACACTACTTCAGTTCTGTAAACAAGTTCTGAAGGAGTGGCATTGGTCGGAGTCCAAATGATGGTTCGGTACACCCAAAGTGCATCATGAATTTTCTCATGCCAATCTCGACCTCTTTTCACAGTCCTTTTCAGAATATAGATCAGAATCTTATTGGTAGCTTTTGCTTGGCTGTTCCCTTGAGAATAATAGGGAGCTGAGAAATGATGACAAATTTTGAATTTAGAACAAAATGTTTTCATCCTCTCATTCTTGAAATGACTTCCATTGTTTGAGACAATGTCATGTGGTATGCCAAAGCGGCAAAGAATGTTTTTGTGAATGAAAGAAACCACATGGCGGCCTTCTACTGTGCGTAGAGTAACAGCTTCAACCCATTTTGTGAAGTATTCTGTAGCAGCCAGAAAGTATTTGTGACTGTTGGAAGCAGAAGGGGAAATCGGGTCGACGACGTCGAAAGCCCACATAGAAAATGGCCAAGGAGAAACAACTGATTGTAGATATGTGGTCGGCGCATGAATGGAAGGTGCGTGCATCTGGCACTTGACGCACTTCTTCACAAATCTATGACAGTCCTATTGCATGGTGTTCCAATAGTAACCTACTCGGACGATCTGCTTGACGAGAGTTTGATAGCCAACATGGCCACCACAAATCCCTTCATGTGCCTCTTGGATAATTTTCATAGCTTCTTCTCTGTCTAAGCATCTTGAATACTCAGAACTGAACCCACGGCGGTAGAGGACATTGGCAAGAATGAAATAACGGGTAGACATGCGTTGAATTGCACGTTACTCCCTTTTTGGCATTTCTGGTGGGAATTCACCAGTCTCAATGAAATTTTTGATATTTTGATACCAAGGTTTCTCCTTCTGATCGACCCGATTTACTTGCATGGTTGAAATAAAGGCAGGTTGCTCAAGTCTGCCAACTTCAAAAGAACGACATGATTCACTGCCTTTGAAGGATAAAATGGAGCCTAGGCTGGCTAAACCATCAGCTATCTGATTGTGCTCTCTTCTTATGTGATTAAGTTGAAATTCTTCGAAGCTGTCCACAAGAGCTAGGACGATCTTCTGATATGGAATCAATTTGGAATCTTTCACTTGTCATTCAGTGTTAACTTGACTGACAACAAGTAGTGAATCGCCAAAAGCATGCACTCTCTTGACATTGAAATTTTGCATAATTTTAAGGCCTTGTATTAAAGCTTCATACTCGGCCATATTATGAGTGCATTGGAAACCAAGTTTGAGAGAATAAGGGATCATTTCTTTTTCTGGAGTGATTAACAAGACTTCAATCCCTATGCCAGACATATTTTTAGAGCCATCAAAGAAAAGGTTCCAAACTGGGGGTTGTTGGATATTGCAGATGTGCTCATCAGGAAAATCATCCTCTGCTTTAATCTCTTCTGTCAAAGGAAAGTCCGTCAATTGATCCGTGATCGCTTGGCCTTTAATTGACTTTTGAGAAACATATTCTAAGTCATATTGCATGAGAAGGACCTGCCATTTTGCAATCCGCCCAGTGAGAAAGGGTTGCTCAAGAATATATCTAAGAGGATTAAACTTTGACAGAAACTTGATTTCATAAGCCAACAAGTAATGTCTTAATTTCTGGCACATCCAGACCAGAGCTAGACAAGTCTTTTCCATCTGAGAGTACTTCTTCTCATAGTCAATGAAGGTTTTGCTCACATAGTAGATGACATGCTCTATCAGGCTGGCTTCTTCATACTGTGCGAGGAATCCACTGCAGGCATTCTGATTTACGGAAATATATAATAAGAGAGGTTTCCCCAACTTTGGCGGCTTCAAAACTGGTGGATTAAGGAGATACTGCTTGATGCGCTCAAACGAGAGTTGGCATTCCGATCCCCATTCAAATTTGACTCTTTTTCTTAGCAAATGATTGAAAGGTTTGCATCTCATAGCCAAATTAGAGATGAATCTGCGAATGGAGTGTATACGCCCTTGGAGGCTTCACAGTTACCTGAGATTAGTTGGAGGCAGCATATCAATAATGACTTTTGCTTTAGCTGGATCCACCTCGATTCCTTTCTTGTTGAAGATGAAGCTGAGCAATTTTCCATATTCAACTCTGAAAACACATTTTTGAGGATTAAGTCTTAATTTGTAAAGAATGAGTCTTTCAAAAACTTGACTAAGAGCATCAAGGTGATTCTCTCTTTCTTTAGACTTAACCAGAATGTCATCCACATATGCATCCATATTTTTGTGCATCTGATCGTGGAAAATAACGACCATTGCCCTTTGATAAGTTGCGTCGGCATTTTTGAGTCTGAATGGCATGACTGTATAGCAGAAGGTTCTCCATGGTGTAGTAAAGGAAGTCTTTGATTGATAACGAACAGCCAGCTTGATCTGATTATAGCCTGAATATCTGTCCAAAAAAGAAAACATGGTGTGACCTGTTGTGCTATCAATCAACAGATCGATATTGGGAAGTGGATAATCATCCTTCGGGGTAGCCTTATTGAGATCCTGTTATCATCGCAAAATTTTCCCCCTCCCTTGCGAGAGAGAAACGAATTTCGTGAGTCAAACTCGACCAAAGTTTTGAAAATGGTTTTTGAAAATTAACTCGCCTCCGTTTTGAAAATTTGTGGGAAAATTTTGTGGAATGGGAACCGCCTGTCGATACGAGGTTCAACCGTTCCTGGCGCCTTTACCAGGGGTAATTGAACCAAGGACCAATTATGTGCTTTAACTCGACTCAAATAGCTAAATTATGCTCTATTTTTCCTAGAATGCACAGAGAATCAGGCTTGTGCTATAAAATTTTGAAAATAATACAGGTTTGTGAAACATGATGTTTGCTTTGGAAAATTGAAATATGCTGGAAAATAATTGGAAAAGTACTTGAAATTGGGATTCCTAGGAAAATCATTGAATTTCATTGAAAATCAGAAATTTGCATTGGAAGGTGATTTCTCAGGAAAACTTGAACTTTGGAAAATCGATTTTAAGATTTGGAATTGCTTTTCTGAGAAAATGGATTTGAGAATCTTGAGAAAATCAGAAAATTCATTGGAAAATGAATTTTGAAATGGAAAATGGATTCTCAAGAAAATGGGAACTCTGAGAAAATCGACTTCTGAAAACTTGGGACTTTGGAATTTGAGAATTTTAAAACATTGGAAAATCTTGGTTTGAACTTAGGAAATGCTTTGAAATTTCTTTTGAAATCTCAGGATTTTGAGGAAATCAACTCCTGAGAAAGATTTGGAAATTCTTGAGAAAACTGAATTTTCTGAAATTGAATTTGGAAAATGAATTTGAAATTTGAATAATATGAATGAATGAATATGAATTTGAAAGGGAATTTCAATTGAGGAATTGAGAAATTCTTTTAAAACTTTGAGAAATGCAATGCATTTTGAAGTTAGCCTAAGTGTGTAGGCTGAATGTGGCTAATATGAAGATCATAAATCTTGGTTTTCTTCGTATTCTGACTATGGCCATAAATACGAATCCCACCGAGTTTATAAACTCCATAAAAGCTTGTGTGCGCGCCATTCGTGTAAACCATAGTGGATTTGAAATAAATGCACATGGATCATACATCAGATATTGGAATTTTGCAGAAATTAAACTATATGCAATGCATCCCTATTCTAAGCAGAAAAGTAACTCTTATTCCAAATATTACATTGATTTTTACATTTAATTGAAATAAAAGAAATAAAAGTTAAATCTTCTTCTTGAATGTTCCTGCAAAACTAGAAAACAAGGTTAGCACAAAAATGTAGGTTTTTCTGAATTTATCCGAAAATATGGGAAATTATCGGATATTATTCAGATATAAACCCAAAATCATACCCCCTTTGATATAAACATGATAAATAATGAATAAATTTCGAAAATAAACTTGAAAATTCGAAATTGGGGTCAAAATGACCAAAATACCTCTCATGACCTTGAAATCAGGGTTTTCAGAAAGAATTTTTGTAAATTTTGGAATTTTGAAAATCAAATGAAATAAATCAAACATAATATGATAAAATATGATGATATGCATGAAATTTTGGAGAATTAGAAATTGAAATTTCGAAATTTAGGTCAAAATGACCAAAATACTCCCGATAAGAAGACTATGGCCTTGAAACCAGGGTTTTCTGAAATAAATTTTGCAAAAATGAAAAATGTGAAATGCAAATGACATTGAAATTAACCCTAATATAATTCTATATGCTCATGTACATGATAAAAACCTTAAAATGACGAAAATATCATAAAATATCAAATTTAACCTGATTTTCGCCTGATTTTCGCTTCTAAACTTAAAGATAAACTAACACATGGAGCAAATGAACTTGGAATTAAGCCAAATTTGGCATGGACACTCAAAATATCCCTAAAAACAGAATGGAGCTCGAAAATCTAATTTTTTGTATTTTTAAATATGGAAATTCAAGTAAAAACCATAAATTTTGTGATTTTTGCCTAAAATGTTGATTCTAAAGGGGATTTAGGATATCAAACTTCCATAAAAATTTCACAAATTTTATGGGGTGACAGAGGACAGTAAGGAAAGTATTGTTTCCTTTTACACTTTCTGGTTTTGACCTATGGTCGGAGCTGTGTCACTCCGGCAAGTCGGATAGGAAACCGGCGACTCCAGTAAATGAAGGAAACAGATAGGTTTCGGTAGAAAATGTGGGAAAAATAGTAAACAGACGGGAAAAATTCTGAAATTGTGAAAATGTCCCTGACACACATATGAAAATTTTGTCTTTTTACATAACTGGGATTCGGGTTACAGTTTGGAAAAGGGCATGCTGTTATCAGAGACCTAAATCTCTGGAATTTCGGGATATTGAAATCTGTCAGACAGAAAATAAAATTTTGGGAAAAATACTGAAACAGATCCAAAAATTCCCAAATTTTGTAAACTGATAGAAAAACATGTTAGGAACAACTTTTATGTTGAAAGTTTTTGCGGAAGGGCTATGGATTGGGTAGACTCAGTGCATTAGGGTCTATCTATACCCTGACAAAGGAAAATCGAGATTTTCCCAGGAGTCTGGGAAATCCGATTTTTGACAGAAATCAAAATTACTTGGAAAAAATTCAAAATTTCCAGATCACTAGTAGATTTTATTATAAATCTACTGGGATTTTTGGAAGACGATTTGAATCTCTTACAGGGGTGATTTCATGGGTTCTTGTTTGCTAAAGAAGAAACTGAAAATTTTTGGAAATATGAAATCCTGGTTTGGGATTTGATTTATTTGAGAAGGTTTTGAAATCTAAATCGTACTGGGTTTTTTTCAAGGTATCAGCAACAACCATGTGCATCTATGATAAAATTTTCAAGATTTATCATAAAGAATTCCTACGTAAAATAATGGATATACAGATAGAATATTAACTTAACTTTAATGAAATCAGAATAACACCTAAGCAAAACATAAATCTAACTAGCATGATGTTTAAAGTATGGAACTAATCATGGAAAATAACAAAAATAAAAAAAAAAAGCAGGGGATATGAACCATTTTTTTTATGTTGGCCGTAGAGATGAGGGATTCCATCCATAGAACGGATAGATCATATCATCCGGTAGCACTTTTATTGAAATATCATATATTTAAACAAATAAATATTGATGAAATGGGAGTCATACCTTGGATTCCACCTTGTAACGGATAGATTGACTGCAGCCTTGAACCTTGCTGGAAGAAAGTATTTTTGACATGGGTTGTAGCCAATGGAGGGTGCTGATGGTGCTTTGAAGGAGGAGTTGGATGCTTGCTTGAGTTGAAGGTGGGTTGCACCTTGTAGACATTTCAATGGAGCTGGAACCGGGGTTGAATGATGGTGGTGGCTGGGGTCGTGGCTGCTGCAACCGGATGGAGCTACTTCATAGTTGGAGCCGAAGGGATGGCAGCCATGGCTGAATGGAATGCAAGAGAGAGAGAGAGAGATGGGTTAGGCATTGAATCCTCTTGGGAGCAGCCGTATGACCCCTTTGATAAGAACTTAGGGAAAGATTAAATCTTTCCTAAGTTTTCCTTAGTTAATGAAAAAAAGGGATTCACATAGATGGGTTGGAGGCTAGGGAAAAAGAAGGAAGGAAGGAAGGGAAGAAGGAAAAAAAGAAGGAAGAGAAGAAGGAAAGAGAGAAAGGAGAAAGAAAAGGAAAGAAAGGGGAAGAAGGGAAAGGGAAAGAGGAAGGAAAAGGGGGGTTGGACTCCCATACATGAGTTGGAGGGAGAGGAAAGAAAGGAGGAAGGAAAGAAAGAAAGAAAGAAAGAAAAAGGAAGAAAAAAGAAAGAAAAGAAAGAAAGAAAAAATAAAAATAAAATAATAAAAAAAAAGAAATGGAGGAAAAAAGGAAAGGAAGTGGGCTGGAAGGTGGGCTAGGGTAGTCGACCCCCTTGTGGGTCCCACCTTAGGAAGAATAAAATAATAAATAAAATAAAATAAACAAAAAAATAAAGAAAAAGATACATTTTTTTTCTTATAAATTAAAACAAGAAAATGCAAATGGATGGGCCATCTCAGAGCGGGTCTAAATTCCACTTTTGAAATTCATTTTGATGATTAAAGGGGTAAAATAGTCTTTTCAGAAAATTTCTAGACAAAATGAGCTATTTTTGGCAGTTTTTTAAACGAGCTCGGTTTTGAAGTTCAATACCCCATTGTGAAGCAAATCCAGTGTAGAATTTGAAAATTTGATTCTGAAAGAAATCCAGATTGTTTTTCTCGAGAAAATATTTCCAAACGAAACGAGCTATTTTTGGCAGATTTTGAAATAAGCTCGGATTTTGAAGTTCAATACCCCATTGCAAAGCAAATCCAATGTAGAATTTAAAATTTTGAGTTTGAAATAAATACAGATTATTTTTCTTGAGAAAATATTTCCAAATTTAGACTCCTGGGGGTAAAAATGACAATTTTGGAAACCCGGGGTCTGAAATTGATTTCTGAAAACTTTTAAAACTCAATCTGGATTGAAATTTATAAAACTGGAGTTCTGGACTTCGAAAATGAAATGAAATGTTATGAAATGCTGAGAAATGATATGAAATGATGAGAAATGACTTGCAAAATGCAGACCCTGAATGAAGAATTTTGGATGTTAGACCCCGATTGACAGTTGTACCAGTTCAAAAAACATTAAAATTGATAAATTTTGCAAAATAGTTCAAGAAATGGTTTTTGGGACTCTACTGGGCTAGAGTGACACTGAAAATTGGGGTTCGAGCTGAATTAAACTGAAATGAGCTGGATTGAGCTAGGTTTTAGAGTTTCAGAACTCATGTGAACTAACCAGACACTGACTCAACTGACCTTTCCGACCAAATTTTCAAGAAAAGCTATCATTTTTAGAGAAATAGTACAGAATGGTCACTGAAACGAAGTGAATTACGAACCTGAGCTGACTTTGAGCTGAAACAAAGATCAGTTATACTGACATGAACTAAAATCAAAGCTCGAACACTAGCTCAACTGACTGAACTCAGCTCAATTTCAACTGAAAGAGCTGGAACGGGCTAAAATGGGCTCCTAGACACTTGGAAATGATTTTAAACTGAAACTGGAGTATTTGAACTCCTAGTGAGCTCAAGTTAGACTCTGGGGAATATGATTGACTGTGAATGACTGACTCAGAGATAATTGACTTGAATTTGAATGAGAAATGAGCTCATTTCTGAAGAAATGATCCCATTTTGGCAGGAATGATCAGAAATAGAAATGGTCTTCTCACTGTGAGCTCAGATGAGCTTGGAATGACTGATATTCTAAATGTTCTGAACTGACCAGTGAACTTTGTTGACTCCGACTGACTAGGGTTCGGGATGACCTAGGGGTAAAATGGTAATTTTCCTAATGAAAATGGGTAAAATGGTGATTTTATGAAACTGACTCGGGGTTTGACTCCTACACTGACCTGACAGGGTTGTCACTGCACGAGAAGAGTTGTTTGAGAATGGATAAGGAAAATTTGGGGTGTTTACAGATCCCTGAAATCAATGGAGATCCGAACTTTTCCGTTCTTTTTAGGGACTGCTACGATATTTGCCAACCAATCTGGATAGTCAATGGCTCAGATGAAGCCTGCTTTCAATAAATCTTCAAGCCCTTCCTTGACTTGTTGCTCAATTCGAGGATCTAACTTCCTCAATTTCTGCTTGATTGGTCTGAAATCTGGTTTCAACTTGAGTCGATGCTCAACCACCTTGGGATCTAATCCTGGCATATCTTCATAAGTCCAGGCAAATACTTCTTGATGCTGCTTAAGGAATTGGACGAGTCTTGCTTTTTCTTCTGTTTTTAGACCCGAACCAATTTTGAGAATCTTCGGATCATCTTCCGAACCAATGTTAATATCCTCAGTTGGATCTTGAACCAAAGATGAGGGTGCATCCTGCTTCTGAATGTGAGCAAATTCTGGCAATTCTTGGATAGTAGAATCAAATTCTGCTAACTCTTCGGTCTTCTCTGTTGCCTGGCTGACCTCTGCTTTGTCTTTCATCTCGGGAAACTTTGCCAATTTTAAATATTTGGGATTGATAATGAATTTCTCCATTGGTTCAGGAGTTAATGGTCCTGAAAATGCCAAGAAGAAGTTTTTTAAGAGAAAGTACGAGCCAAAACAAATTTCTGTACAAAGTAAAGAAAAATGACATAGACAAAATATAAGAAAGAATGATAGATGCCCGAATATGAAGAAAAGATTGATCTTTCATTGATTGAAGTATAATATTTACAAGATATCGACAAAAGATGGCACTGTGTTGTCCCTACAAGAGTAACAAAAGATAGAAAAAGCAAGAAAACTAAGGCATCATCTTTTCATTTGCTTCCTCTGACAAAAATGGTCTTTTTGCTGGAATCCTGGCCGGTGAACCCCAACCCTGAGTTGTCTGCATGTTGAAAGGGAATGATAGGCTCCACCATGCCATTTTCATTTTTCTCTATGTCCCAGAACGGCTGGTATTCGTGTTTTATCAGCAGATCAAATCCCTTTCTGGCTTTGGAAAACTGAGAAAATAAGGGATGATCTTTGAAGGAGGTGTAATTGATGTGTTCTCCTAACTTAAAAAAACAAGGTCCCTACCATTGGATCGTGGCTGCCATATTTTCTTCATCCATGACATCTTTCAATTTTAGCATCTCTAGGCTTTCACTGAGGTTGATTTCATCTGCCTCCCGGATGCTGGGAATATCTGTTGTAAATATTGGGCTGAGAATCATAGGTTGTGGCAGCCTCTCTTCAGGATCTTCGCCCAAGATAGTTGTAATCATTCCTCCCTTGGACCATTTTATGCACTGATGGAGAGTTGACGGAACGACATTGGCATTATGGATCCATGTTCGCCCCAACAAAAGATTGTAAGTGGGCGGTACGTTGACGACATGGAATAGGACGGTGTGCACTAAATAGTTGATGAAAATTTCTAAAAAGATCTTGCCCTTTGCGGTCTGCCCATGATTGTCGAAGTCGTAGATGGCAATGGGATCAGGCATGTATTCCTCTTCTTTAAATCTCAGAGCCTTTGCTGTCATCTCTGAGCAAATGTTGAGGTTGTTGCCTCCATCAACAAGTACGTGTGGGACAGTCATGCCTCTGGTCCTTACCACAATATATAAGGCATTGTTGTGAAAAGAATGAGGCCTTGGCAGGTCCTCATCTGAAAAGGTGATAGGCGCGTTAGTCATCGCCTGATTTACAATTTGTGCCATATCTTCTGGCGTAGTGTCTGGATTCACTTTGATCTTTCTCAGTAAATCATCTAATTTTTCCTGATGCTGGGGAGAATCATGAGTTAATTCGAAAATAGAAATGTTAGAGAGCATTGTAATAGGCTTTTGGCCCGCTCTTCTGCTGCCTCGGAGGTTTCTGCTTCCTCTGCGCAAGCTTCTTTCTTAAGAAATCTTTTCAGAAAAACTTGAGTTTTTTCGTTCTCAACTGACATATCCCTTAAGTGCAAAAATGAGAGGAGGTTCATCCTCTGAGATGCAGGTTGATCCTGATGTAGAACCATCACCTGATGCTGAAGACCTATGTCTTCACTGGAGCATGGACGTATATGACTCTGCGGAAGAAACGAATGTTCTGAAATGGTTGATGCTGAATGTTTTGAGATTGGGGCAGACAGGATATCCACTTTGCCTTCCTTTTCATCCTCGATGAGGATGCTTTTATCAATACAGTCCTCAATCAAATTTTTCAGGACGAAGCAATATTCTGTATCGTGGCATGTCGCTCTGTGGAACTTGCAATACTGTTCCTTTTATCTTCCCATGATCACTGGCGGATCTGCAACTTTGGAAAATTTCACCATTCCATGGGATAGTAAATATTCCAGAACTTTTTCTAGAGGCTGGTCGAGGGGAGTAAATTTCTGATCCCTGCTCCAGTTTATGTGCTTAGGCTTTTCCTGAAGGTCCCCTTTTTGTTGAGGACCGGTTGAGAGAGGCTTGTCATTGTTATTGAAGAACTTTCCCTTTCTCCCTCTGCTCTACTCAGGCTTTGTGCCACTACCGCTGCCATTCTTGCTGCTACTGCCCTGATTATCCCCTGGAACCTCGGCTGAGTAAGTGAAATGTGTCTTTTTCTTTGAATCCTGGACATTTTTTGCCATAGCGACACCTTCGTACATTCCATTCTCTACCCCCATCTCGAGCCATTCTCCTCGCTCCGTCAGTTCAATAAATGACTTGGATGGATATGGGAAAAGGAGGCTTTTCAGGGGTTGAGAAAAGTTGTTGAGAATGACTTAGAAGGTATGCTTCTCAGAAATGGGATTTTTCATCTTGTTACAAACGCTCCTCTATTTGTGGATGAAGTCCCTGGCTTTCTCATTAGGCTTCTGCTTGAGGTTGCACAAATGGTTTAAGGTGGGCAAAGCTTCTGTATTGAACAGGAAGCGTTCAACAAACATATTGACCACTTTGTCAAAATCCCTTAGCTCAATGGGATTGACGTGCTCGGCATACCACTTGGCAGCTATCCCCTTCAGACTGCGGGGAAAACAGAGAAAAAGGGTGTGGTTATCTTCACTGAACCGGACGCATTCTGCGAAGAACATGGCGAGATGGGCTTTGGGATATCCGGATCCGTCAAACTTAATGAATTTTCGGGGGAGGTTTTCCAGATTGTTGTCCCCTTCCAAGCCGAGGTAGAATTCCTCCTGGTGTACGACCTTTTTCCTTTGTCCCAGATTTGCAGATCCTTGACTATTTTGGTTAATGCTTGGATTGAATCATATGCGGGGGCCCCATACTTAGGTTTGTTCATTGATAATGGCTCTTCCACTGGCCTTTTGGACGGTCGCAGATGCTTCGAAATGTAAATCAGCTGCTCTTCTTCTTCAGAGTTCTCTTCTGCTGATTCTGAATCTTCCGAGGTGTTGTCACGCTGGATCTTATGCTTACTGATCTTGACAGGCTTTTTCATGGGCTTCTTCTTAACTTTGCTCTTAGAAGCCGCTTTCTTTGAACCAGCCTTAGCCTGCTCGGCCATCATTTTGGACATCATTTTTTGAAAGACCCAGTACATGGTCAGATCAACATCGCTCTCATCCTCTGAGTCATGCTTCTTGGATAATCTAGGAGAATTCATCTTTTTTTGTTCGTTGTCGCTGAACAGTCTGCTTACCGACTCTTGTCTAAACCATCTTCGGATACCAAAGTTTTCCTGCAGAATATGGGAATGGTTAGAGAATGGAGAAACTTTTGAAAACCATAATTTTTTGAAAAAAAAGGAATAAAGATTTTGGTAGACAATTTCAAGAGATTATCCCATTACCCGGGATTGGGTCATCACAAGATTTGTGACAATTGTGTTATCATTTTGATGGTAACGGAGAAATGTGCCTTGTTACCTAGACGAGGTTGTCAACCATGACAAAAGATATTTAAAGAGAAGTAGGAAGAATGTTCCCTTTACCCGGGATGAGGTCGTCACCAAAATTGTGACCATTTGTGCTATAAAACAAAAATACAAGAAATAAAATTTTGGCCCTAAAGTAATTTTTATTGATGGTAATATTTACAGACAAAGAAAGGGTGGGCAGACAGTCTGCCACCACTCTTGATATTCAGATGATACATTTGGCCCAGGAAATATAGATAGAGAAACAAAGGAGTCCCAAGTATATTTGGTGACATGGTATGCCCCAGACCACTGATCCGACTGTAGGTTGAATTCCGGCATGTTGCCTGTCGAGAAGCGGGTGTTGGCGCGAACCTGTCGCTGTGAAAACTGTCTGAGACATAATTCTGGCTGATAATAAACACAAAAAAAGGGGCCAAGCAATATGTAGCGCTTGCTGTGAGCATAGGTATATCGAGGAACGGTCTCTTTTCTGTCAAAGAAGTCCCAAACAATCTCCTTCTGATGCAGCTTCTTGATCAAGGCTCGATACTAAATGGTAGATTTGGGCTGCTTGCTGCTAAATCTGAAGGAGCTGGCTTTTAAGGGAACATGTCGTAGGAACCACGACTGCAGGGCTTAAGTACATCCTTCTACCAGAATGGTCTCTCCTAGAGCAAATCGAGCCAAACCTTGGTAAAGAAAATCCAAGGCTGCCATAGAAACTGATAGCTGACGGGTCTGCTTGCTTCTCCATCTTTGAAAGAGCTGGGCAACTTTGACATCTATGAAATTCTGACCATCTTGGAAGAAAGTTAATCCCATTGTGCATAGGATCATGGCATGCTGAATTCTATCTTTTGCTGCTCGAGACAGAGTGTCAACCTCTTCGTAAGCTCCGTACTTGCGATAGAGTCCAAACAAGTCGATGAACTGATTCCCACTAATCTCAGTGAGAGGCCAGAATCTGCTCCCTGTTGCTCGGGCCAAGGCTTCTCGAACATCTACCCCCTTGATGTTGATCAAGAACTGCTGCTCGACAGGATCATCTGGTTGGCCAGCTAGTTCGGGCAATCCCATAATATCATTGAATTTGTCCATTAGTAGAGTCATCTCTCCACATGGAAACCAGAATGTGCAGCTACGTGTATTCCACCGTTCTGCCATAGCCTGAATCAGAGCTCCATTGATGGTTCGCTTGCCTACTGCCGATGCCATCTCCAACCCACAGTCATCCAAGTGGTCTGGGAACATACGCGAGAAGGTGGCGAACCAAGAATAATACCACCGGGGAAAGAAAGGACGAGACTGGATAACCCGATGATCCAGGGATCCATCCTGAATCTGATAGAAGACATGATCTCCGGGAAAGACAACATCGAGAGAATTGGACGCTATTGAAATGATACTGGGGCAAGAGAAGAAATGAGAAGAATCAGATAGAATGCAGGACTTACGGATAGACTCATGAAGAATCAAACCTGGAAATTTTGAAAGATTGAGGAAATTTTAAAGGAATTTTCTAGGGTTTTTGAAGAAAATTTGATCTGAAAAGAGAAAAGAAATGTAGGTAGAGGAAAATGTACACCTGGGGTTTTTTTAAAGTAAAGGGGAAATTTAAATGATACACCCAGGGTTTTGAAAAAGTTTGATACATATATATGAGAAAATAAAAGAAATATCACACAACCAAAGCTGCTCAAACAAGGATGCGCATACAGCACTCCCTAGAGGCTGACTCTAAATGCAATATTTTAAAATGGCTTGTAGGACCTTAATCCTAACTCTAGGGTTCAGATCATCTGATTCCAATCATGATACGTCAATATACTCAAGCCGAAGCTCGAAGTACGTGGCATAGAAATATTTCTCTGGTTCTAAGGTAATGGTTTCCCGACATCCTTGAGCACCTACCAATATACCTCGGACTATGGCCCTTAGGTACGTGGTAGGGGGGCGCGAACCCAAATAAGTGGTCCAGTTGTGAGGCTCTCTCCTGAACTATGGTTCAGTGAGACAGCCCAGCAACATGAAGACTGGGACAATATAGGTAGGGGATGTTTTTCAAAATATGTTCAACATGCAAGAAATCAGATGACTCTAATGCAAGTCCTAAAGAGATAGATTTAAAATAAAAAGAAGCATACACTTGCATACATTGTTTTGCATTCAATCTCTAGAATTGAGGAGAGTTGTATTTCAGATCTAAGTCTAATGTGAGCATGGAATAATCTCCTCAATATAGTCCTTATCAAACCATACTTAAACCCTATATACAATGATGTCAGCTTTAGGACAGAGTCTAGGCTCCTAAGGTTTGCATGGAAATGAAGCTGACATATGTTAGAATAAAGACTTAGATAATATTAAAGCAAAGAAGAAAAGGCATAAATTCGACCGGACGGAGACGAGTCCCATCTCGGTCGCCAAACCTGTGATCATCGCAAAAAAAATTCTCTCGTAATATTCTCTCTCTTCTTTCTTTTTTTCCTTTCCCAACTCTATTTTCTCCTTTTTGAAGGGAGAAAATAAAAGACAGAAAGAAAGAGAGAAGAGAAAAGAAAAGAAAAGAAAAGAAAAGAAAAGAAGAGGAACTCTTTTGCGGGGTCTCACTTGACCTTAATTTGAAAATATTTGAGAAAATAACTCACCTCTGTTTTGAAATATTTGCGGGAAAACTGGGAGACGGGATTCGCTCGTCGGTGCGAGGTTCGACCATTTCTGGCGCCTTTACCAGGGGTAATCGAACCAAGGGTCGAATTCATGCCTTTTGCTTTGCCTTAATATTACCTAAGAATTTATCCTAAGTCTAAATGCACAAAGAATCATGCTTGTGTATGCTTTTTCAAAAAATGATTTTGAAAATCTTCAAGTGTTTTTGAGATGAATCTGTTAATAAAGTGAAGAAATGGTTTCTAACTTTAGAACTTAAGATTTTAAAGTTCTAAGTTTTTGAGATAATCAGAGCTTAGGAAAATGAATCTGAACTTCGAAATGAATGGTTTTGAAGTTGAGATAAAAGGAGAAGAAAGGAAAATTCAAAGTCATGAATGGACTTTGAATTAGGATTTTGAATCAGGATAGAGATGGAATGTGATTTGAATTTCAGTTTTAAAGTTTGAAATCAGAGTAAGATTTGAGAAATCCAAATAGAATTGAGAGATGGAATTGGTTTTTGGAATTTTGGGAATCAAAATTTGGATTTTTTAAATCTGGGATGAAATGGAATTGGATTTAAGAATTGAAATTGAGAATAGAAGTTGATTTGAAATCTGGAATTTAAGATGGAATTTGAATTCAAAGTCTGGATTATAAATAGAATTGAGATTCAAAAATCGAATTCTGGGTTTAGAATCCTAAATGGGAATTGGATCTGAGATTTTTTGGAATGGAGTTCGGATCGGAAGTCTGAGATCCGTGGTGGAAGTGAATTCTGGATCCTATATTGGATTTTGGATCT
The DNA here is from genome assembly GCF_984573655.1 of Nuphar pumila. Lineage (NCBI taxonomy): Eukaryota > Viridiplantae > Streptophyta > Magnoliopsida > Nymphaeales > Nymphaeaceae > Nuphar > Nuphar pumila. The sequence goes on from NC_143257.1 coordinate 11,492,089, forward strand.
AAAGTTTGAGATCCAATATGGAATTGGATTCTGGATTCTAAAATGGAATTTGGATCTGAAGTCTGAGATCCAATATAGAATTGGATTTTGGATCTTGAGTCTGAGATCCGAGATGGAATTGGATTCTGGATCCTAAATGGAATTTGGATCCAAAGTCTGAGATCCAATACAGAATTGGATTCTGGATCCTAAAATGGATTTGGATCTGAAGTCTGAGATCCAAGGTGGAATTGAACTCTGGATCCTAAAATAGATTTGGATCTGAAGTCTGAGATCCAAGGTGAAATTGAACTCTGGATCCTAAAATGAATTTGGATCGGAAGTCTGAGATCCAAGGTGAATTTTTGGACCTAACTTTGGATTTGGAATTTCAAAATTGATTTGAGAATTTGAACTTTGAATATATAAATGAATTTTAAAGTCAAAATTAGACTTTGAATTTGAAACTTGAATTTGGAATTTAGAAAATGAATCGAGAATTTCAAAGTTTAGATTGAACTTTGAATTTGATTTCAAAGTCAAAATTTGGACTTTGAAGATGAGATAGAATTGATGAATTTGAAATAGAAATTGAAGAAAAAAGATATTCACAATCACTTGGGTTTTTGAAAAGGGGATTTTTGAAAATATGATGCAATTATATCCTAAATGATAAATGAATTTAAATAATTTTGAAATTGGATTTTGAAAATCGTATTTTATTCTTTAAATGGATTTAAAATAAGATTGAAAATATAATACATCCTTGACTATGGTCATTGAATGTATTATATAATAATCATATCTAAATTCAAATGAAGAATAAAACACATTTTGGTGCTTTTATAGAGTTTAGAATGAAATTAATTCTCAATATATCCTGACTATGGCCATTGATATATGTATTCAATCAATTTTAGACTAAACTCTGATAAAAGAAGAAAATATTTAAAGAAAATATGATGAATTTTGAAAAGGATCCAATGTGGATCCAGTGTTATTTTATAAAAGATAAAAATACTAAGTCTTGTTTATATCCTGACTATGGCCATTGATAAAAATCATCAACTTAGGATTAATTACCTCTTACGAAATGGTGCACGTGCCATTCGTGTTTCACCATTGTAAGATTTTGAGAAATAAAGGCAAAAAGCATGAAAATAAACAATTTATAATATTTACAATGCTCATTCATTCTATCTAAAACAGGAAATGTAAATTCTTATTAAGATCTAACTATTACAATGCATAAAATTCGAATTTACAACTCCGAGTAATGATGTTTTCCACATATTCCCTGCAAAACACTTGATTAGTATAAAAAGTAGAAGGAAATTGCACATATCACATGGAGACCAATAGTGAAATGCTCATATGCCCAGATATATATGATGGAAAGATGAAAAAAATGATATATATATATATATATATATATATATATATATATATATATATATATATATGTATGTATGTATACACATGTGTGTATGGACATATATATGTATATATATTTGTATATGAGTACAGAGCATCTAAAATCAAATGAGAAACTACATATGAAAAAGACATTCAAAATTTTGCCTTGAATAAATGATAAAATATATCTTTACACAGTTTGTTTACTGTGTAGTGAATGGCATACTATGCACACGCATAGTGATTCAGCAAATGTGAAAAATTAGCAGATGTGCAAGCATTAGAGAAGAGGCCTGGGCATTGGTGGTGGATGCTGTCAGGTAGTGACCACAAGGTTGTAGTGAAGGGACCATGTAGATGAGTGGCAGCATGCTGGAAGATGGTGACAGGGTATACAGCAGGTACTGTGATGAGTGTTGATGTGAGCATTGAGTGTGCTACAAGTGCTAAGCACAAGTGCAGCAGGGTGCTGTGTGAGTGTTGATGTGAGCATTGAGTGTGCTACAAGTGCTAAGCACAAGTGCATCAGGGTGCTGTGTGAGTGTTGTTGTGAGCATTGAGTGTGCTACAAGTGCTAAGCACAAGTGCAGCAGGGTGATGTGTGAGCAGCATGATGGGGCTATTGTGCTGCAAATGGCAGCAGAGGTACTATGAATGGCAGCAGAAATTTCAGTCGGATCTTGCTGCTGAGTGGGAGTTGTTACTGGAAGAGGTGTACTAGATGCAGAAGGACCATAACCATTGCCAGGACATAGAAAAGATGGGTGTGTGATGTGATGCTTAAGTAAGCACTATAATCCACAGGGTACCATGCATGCTTAAGAAACTGTGACTGTGACTAAAAAGGTCAACCATGTCATATTCACTTGAGATGCTAAGTGATGTATGGGAAATATAGTGGATGTTACCAGTTCTGTGTTGAACTGGTGATTATGCTAAAATGTTGTGCTAATAAGTAATGTGCAAAACATCATGGGCCAGACATAGACAGAGTGAATTCAAGTCCACCACCACTAAGTATACAGGAGGCTGCCCCAACGATCAAGAAGCTTCTTCGTCAGAAAATTCTCTTGACAAAATAATGGGAACTGTACGCGATATCTGAAGTCCGAGTTTGAAATTTTGATGGCATTCAATAGGCAGCAAGTGCTTGTATTGCTGAAACTTGAGGGAGCCTTGTATGCTGCCTTTCTCACGTCCCTCAACTGTAGGCCGGAGGGTTTTATGACAACCTGATTTTGTGTTCACTGATATCAAAGTCATCCTTCGCCAGATTGGAAAATCTGTTGTAGCCAGCTATGTTCATATTTTGACTCAGCATGTTGGGGGTGATTGAGTCAATTCAGAATACGCACAACTAAGGCATGTCAGGATCAAGTCATATCCAAATGCATTCATCCTATACATTAAACTAAAATCCAGTCAATCACCTTGAAATAATTCCACCCATCCCAGCGAGATTCAAGATGCAGGAGGGAAAATATTGTGATTTGAATGATGCTCTCTAAGTTTTACAGCAGATATTAACGCAGCCCGGAGTGGTTTTGGCCATTTTGGCGTAATGATATTGCTTTCAGAAGGTCTTAGGAAATGAACTGATGATTCATCATTTGTTTCTTATTGAACATATGAAGCAGCCAAAACCTTGATTGACACTCATTTTATACTCAGAATCAGGGGCTGAAGCACAATGATGTAGCTGAAATATTAATGCTCATTCCAGGTGACTCAGGATCCAATCTAATGACATTTCACCTTGGCAATGTAAATTGAGATCATCATATTTAAAACAGGGAAAATTGAATGCAATGGAGGAAACAATTATATTGACAGGTTCACAAAACTCTGAGAGAATGCCTAGAACAGGGGTGAGGATAATACTATGCAGTGGATGGGGATTGTGAACCAGCACCAAATCTGATAGACCAGACACAACGGGCTTCAGGATGATTTTAACATAGTAGACCCCTAACCAATTCGCATAGATTAAATAAAAAAAATGTAACAATCTGATGATCGACTGCAGTCATGTGATGTTATAAGAATCTAATGACATAAAGAGAATGACGATAGTGCGATGGAAACAGGAATTTATAAGCAGACGTGTGGGTGGAACATGAGTTGTTTGAAATTACATGAACAGATAGATGAACTTGATGCCTAAGGGAGATGCATGATACAGATGGATGCCATGGAGAATTTATAACATCACAAACGTAATTCTATGACATGATTTTTTTACAGAAGATTTATTCTGATAAGAACCATACCATGAAATTAAGATGGTGGAGAATGAGAATTTATATTCAGGTTATGGGACAGATAAGCTAAGCCAAATCGCCACAGATTCTTATGATTACTGTATTAAAACAAAAAAAAAATGGAAACATAACACAGTGCATCTCTCTCTGTGATCTGCTGGGACCATTTTCCGACCTTCACGTTGGGTTGTTTAAGCAATGCTTCATAATATACCACATCAAACAGAAGTATATATAAAAAAAATTTAATGACGTGCAGGAATCAAATGTATGAAACAGAGCATACAAAACCAGAGCAATTAACCGTTATAGCATGAGATTTATGATGGAATAAGTACAGGTTAAAAGGAGTACTCAAGTTGGTGATACGGGTGAGAGGTACCTGTAAAGCATAGACTGCGCCTTTAGATCAATGTAATGAAGTGGAAGATAACTTAAAACTAATGAGATCTAGGGAATAATGTGAACGAAGATGCAGTTGGAGAAGCAATTTTATGGTATTAAAGACCTGGAATCATTCATATAAAAAAAAGGACAGAAATAACAGATGGTGCAGAAAAAAAAAATGTCGGGAGGCAAAACCACTATGATCACAGGAAAATACGAAATCAGTGGATGATTGCTGCTAAATGAACCTAATCTGATACTGGATCAGATCAGGCGCCATTGCCTAAAATAGGGAACAGAGCATCATTAAAGCAAAAGACCAACCCAAGGCATAATAAAAAAAAATGTGAACATATGAGCTGGTGTTGGGCTTATCCTATCCCATTTTTGTTGCACAGGGATATGTCGAAGTTGCTAAAGGCAACTCAGGCACTACGCATGGTGCGTCAACAGGGTAAAAGAAATGGACAGGAAAACTTTAATGGGATTTCTATAAAAAGAAATTAGAAGAAAGGGAAGTTAACTAAGAAAAAATGAAGAGGAAGAAGGGTATTGGCCTTACCAGAAGTGTTGAGGATTGACTTTCTTACAGGTGACTGCAGAGAAGATGTCTTGCGGAGATGTTCTTCTTCTTGTTCTTGCAGGGATTTTGATGATGGATATCAAAGAATAGAAAACGGATGATGGACTAGCCTAGACTTCCTCGATCAAATGGGAAATGGATGTCGGCAATGGATTCTTCAGAAAAACCTTGATAATGGGATGGAAAATGGATGTTACTCACGGATGTGGGCAAGGGTTCAGAAGGGGAAAACTTGATCAGAGGAAATATTGGACGAAAAACGGGTGAAGTTCATGGATTGTAATGGATTTTGCAGAGAAACTCGATGCCTTTCAGGAAGAAAAACCGATGATGCTGGAGGAGAAATTGCTGCGTGAAGGTGGATGATCCGATCATGGGTGAAAGCTTCTTCTTAAAGAAGAGGTGGATGATTCGAGAGAAAAACCTGTTGAAGATGGAAGGTGAAGAACAGAGGAGTTGGTTTGAGATCGACAATGGTGAGGAGAGGAGGGAGGCGCAGGAGCAAACCGTTGGAATTTTTCCTCTTTTCTAAAAAGAGGATTCCCCTTTTAATAAATTTTTTGTAAACTGGTTAAAAAGTGAGGTTTTTAGAAAAATCAACTTAAAAAGTTTCAAAAACATTTGTTTTCCTCGTAATTTTTCCATTTTTTTTGGTTTTTGCGTTATTTTTTCATTTTTTTGTATTTTTAGAATAAAATCCTAAGATTTGCAAGGAAATAATGATTTAAAACTGTTTTTTTTGTATTTTTGCAAAATATTTACAAAAGGGAGTTTTCTGAGAACTCAAGGCTATTTTGGAAAAATTTCTTCAAAAAAATGGGTTTATATCCAGATTTTTAAGAAATATTCGAGGTTTAAAACCTCGAATTGAGAAATACAGGGTTGCGGATCCAACGGGATACCAGATGGACTGTCTGAGCTTTTCCAAAATTCACTTTTGATATTTTAAAATCTTTAATTTGAAAAGTTGGATAATGAGGCTCAGATTTGGGTTTAAAACACTGGGTTCGGCTTCGAAATCGAGTTTAAATGGAATTTGATCCCGAAAATTCGAAGATCAACTGAAAATTAGCTTTGATTTTCTCAGAAAATGGAACCAGGGGCAAAAAGGTCATTTTTATAAAACTTTGAAAATTTTGGGGTGTTCACACTAACATACTATTTTCCTGTCTAACACATTATACCACTCACACAAAGTTAATTCACAGACTATTGACTTTAGCTCATGCCCCATTAACTCAAATCTACTAACACACATTCAATGCTAAGGTGCTAACACATCTTAACTCTCAATATTCATCACTCACACGAGTTCATTCACTGTTGTCACACATTCACTGTTACTATCCACTTATTATATGCAGCATACGCAGCAATGAATTGACATTGTATACTACAAAAACTGCTAACAAAAGCTATTATAATATGCCAACTCATATTGTACTAACCCGGGATGCTAACACAACCTATTATTAACGCACTTTGTTAACCATCACTAACATATACTTGTTCACTGCTTAGATGCCAACGTGTCCTAACTATTGATGCATACACTAACCACCAACACAGCTTAGACTAATTGCACACACGATTATTATTGAACACACACACACACACACACAACTACTTACTAATCACACACAGACGTTACTGCACTCAAAATTAAACACTAGTGTAAAGGATTACAAAGAACTGATACTAAATGCCTAATTACTAACTATTTTAAATCGACTAAGTCAACCTACTTGCATTTAACAACTATTAACAGCTAAGGCCAAACAGTTAGAAATCACCATTAACAATGACAGGCAATCGTAAACTGACATAATGAAGTAGGAAAAAAAAGTGAGAATATGAAATCACGACAGGAACTTAATGAATAAATATAACATCAGAAAATGAATATGCTATTATGATGTAAGTGCAATGGAATGGTGAACTGAATACTATGCAGATGGTGCTGCTGTAGATTGGCAACAGGGAAGTATTTACAGCAATCAAAAACTTCAACAAAAGCATCCCAACAAAATAATAAATAAAAAGAACTTGATAATACTAGTGAAGGCAACGATCTAGGCAATAAGAGTGAACAGTATAATACCAAATGATGTAGAGAGCTGTTGGCTCCAGGTAATGAAAAATTTATTTGTGATGCAGCAATATGAAGCACCACCTGCTAAAGAAAATAAAACAGAGGAGAGAGGAATTTTAGTCAAGTGATAACCATGAAATGAGAGAGGTATCGAGCTGGGCCATACCACCCATAAGTCTATTTAACCCTTACGCATTTAGGCCACCAATATCGTTTATTGGCAGTTAGATTTCCACCTGAGGCCAATGTAAGCACATTCAATCTGCTACCAGAGTTCGCATTCCTAGCACCAACCATATTTCCCTTGGAACCTGTAAGTCGAGGATCAATGTTGCCTCAAAGTAGGGGAAATTACTAGTGCAGGAGCAACACCTTGGTTGCCCCCGTGCACATATGTACAATTATGTACACACAGCCTCTCCATCCTCAATTGCTTGAGGTTTTTGCTTAGTAAAATGGCAAACCAAACACTCATACGCATATGTAAATCGCATTGGTCTCAGCTTTGAAAGCCAGACAGATTCTCCCATGTGCCCCTTTTGCTAATGAGATTGTAGTGTATAGCAGTAGTGAAGGTAGAGTAGCACAAGATGGGTACATTGGTGATTGGGAAACATGAGCAATACACAGGGTGGTGCTCTGAATGTAGGTATAGATGGAGAACTAGATGAAGTGAGTAAGGTTGTAGCAGTGGGTGTGCATACACGGTGGTGGAATAGGCTAATTCGCACCTTGCCATAACCTTGAGTATTTGTTTTGCCTTGACAGTGGTGGCTTGATTTCATATCAAATTGATCACTCGCAGCAAATCAACTCAATGTCATACCCATCTTTGAGCATAGTTGTTGTTATGACAGGTGATATATGAAGCCTCAGTCTGAAATCCAAAGTCATCCCAGGGCGAAATCCCTTTAAACTTTAATGAAATTGATAGACCCGGATGATTGATTATCAGGGTATAAACACTTCTGAACCCCTGCCCATCTAAAATCTCTCGATACACCCCATCAGCCATTTTCTGCAATTGTTGTCTCGCTATCTTTCAAAACTATCATGAAACATCATCAGCGTGGCCACAGATTCTAATCAATTAGAACTTGGAGCTTGTTTAGTTTACAAGAAACAAAATTGAAAAAAAAAACTACAGTATGTAAATTCCCCACATTAGCCATCTCTAGTAAACAAGACACTTCATGCAAAAATTACACAGAAATCAGGATTCTGGGAAATTTAGAAGAGGATGACATGAAGATATATGATGACATAAAAGAATTAAACCTGCAAATGAATAAAGATAATAATTGCAGAAAAGAAAATAAAATAAAAAAAAAATAAAAAGGAGAAAGAAAAATGATGAATCAATACAGAGAATACAGGAGATAAAGTACTGATTGAAATTCTTTCTTCATGATGTAAACCTACCACAATATCGAAATATATTGCTGCAAAATAATACTAGAATAGTATTAAATCAGTTCTTCACGTTGGTTTACACGGTGAAACAGGCACCCGGTGCCACAGGTATATCGCTTGACCATATACAGCAGCGCAGACCCACTTCCACCATTCAGCTGCATAGAGAAATGGCTTTTGCCTGGTATATAACAGATCAGATAGGTGGAACCGTGAACCCAAGAGGAAGCCAGATTGTCGCGGGTTCCCTTTTCATAGCATATTCAAATCACATTATGGATTTTCAAGATGAGTCTATTCTAGAGCAACTGGCATGAGAAGGAAGGATCGATGGAATAAAACTAAGATAGGGATTGAAAATGTAATGAGAGTGCATTGTGAATGTGAAGAAATATCTGCCATTAGCAATCAAATGTGATGTTGTGAAATGCAATTTAAGATGAATGAAATGCAGTAAAAGGAATGAACAAAATGAAGCCAAAAGGAAAATCAAATGTAATTGAATGTAAGTTGGGAATTCAAATGCAGTTTGAAGATTGGGACGGAAATAAAAAATAGAGATATAAATGCAAGGTCAAAACCAAAAGACAATCAAGATGAGGAACAAGAAATCAAATGTAAAATTAAAATGAAAACAGGAAGTTGAAAATCAAAAGACAATCAATATACAAAAACAAACTATGATTAAGATGGAAAGAAGAAAGACACGATCCAAAATTAGGAAAATTTGTAAAATAAGAAAGAAAATGTTGGAACACAATTTGTTCCATTTGATTTTGCATGTAGGTGGTCCTATATTGCTATGAGAAAAGCGGTACCACGAGAAGTGCTCAAAACAGGGCGATGAATAGGGGAAAAACCAGAATATATCAAAAATTTAGAAAGAAAAGGGGGTTTACCGTGGTCAACTGAGAGGGGGAATCTTCTTCTGCTTTCCTGATGAACCTCTTCACTAGTTACGTGATTTGATGGAGGATCTGGTTATAGAGGGATACAGTTGGTCTTTCGATGCCCTCGGTCGCAGAATTGTTGGAGCTCTGAAGGAAGGAAGCGAGGAACGCCTTCTCTGGGTATTGTTGCTGCAAGACAAAGTTCCTCGACAGAGCTTTTGTTGTAAGATTGATTTTGCTTTTGCTGATTGAGTGATGATATCTCCTTTGAAGGTTGAAAATGAGTCTGGTTCGTAGCTTAATTGTCGAGATGGCTAATGTCCTTCAGCTAATTGGGGGAAAGCCAACGAAATAAGGGGAAGAGGAAAATACAGAAGAAGGGGTGATGAAGACTGAGAATGGTGGGGAGGTGAAAATGATCGTGAGAGAAAGGGAAGAAAAAGAAGAAAATTGAGGGAAAGAAGAAGAGGCGATGAAGCCATGAAGGGGTGATAACGGATGAGAGTGAAGGAGGAAGAGGGGTTTGTTAAATAGGAAAGGGGGAGATCGAGAATCATCCATCGAGAGGGAAGGGTTGTTGGAGATCGACGGGAGAGGTAGAAGAAGGTGTGATGGTTGCGCGATGGGTGGTTCGGAGGGCGATGGAGGAAGCTTCGTGAAGGAAGGCCGAGAGTGTGCAAAAGAAAGAGGGTTTCGAGAGAGACATCCTCTCTCTTGAAAAACACGATTTAGGGTTTTCTTTTCTTCACTTTTTTTTTCTTTTTTCAAACACACCCTTCAATTTCATCGAATTTTCCAAAAATGAGGTTCTTTTAAAAGGATGATTTTTCAAGAGGGTGGTTTTTAAGAGCTTTATTTTTTTGTATTTTCTTTTTTATTTTCTTTTTTTTTTGTTCTTTTCTTGAAATTTTCTACATTTTTTGTATTTTTGAGAATAAAAACTCTAGAACTAGGGAAAATGAGAGATTAAACTATTTTTGGAATTTTTTTGAGAAATATTTACAAAAGAGGGGTTTTCTGAGAATTTTAACGTTGCTCCTTGAAAAATCCTTCAGAAAATGGGTTAGGAATAAAGAATGAGTTTGGATTCCAGTGAATCCGAGAAATGAATGGAAATTTTATCAAAAATTGATCTGATTATTCAAAGATGGATCCAGGGGCAAAAAGGGAAATTTTTAGGATTTTTGGAAAATTTGGGGTGTTCACAAGCGTCTGTCGCTAATACGCATTTTTCTTGTAGTGTTATAAGTTTTGTTCTCCATAGGCATGGAATCCATAATCAGTATTTGACTATGAACAACAACATATGTTTCATTTAACCCCATCAAGAACAGAGTAAGGCATTCTTGATGATACAATTCAGACAAAGCCATTGCCGCCCCACAGTCACATGTAGGCAACGTGATTTGAGTAGAGAGTTCATCCCATAGGATTTTCATTTTTGTGTAATATGCCATAATGGACATGTTTTTTTTATGTAAAGTGAATATGGACCTATGGATCCCAAATATTTGAAGCTTATTTTTTTGAGAAAATCGTTCTCTTAGGTCACTCCAAATGGTGGCAGCAGTTTCGTTGTAGATCACGCTCTTAGAAAAATCATGAGATAAGGAGTTAAGGATCCAAGAAAGTACCATATTGTTGCATTGAGCCCATGTTGCTAGTGTGGAAAACATGGATTCAGGCTTTGACACAGATCCATCAACTAAACCCATTTTGTTTTTTTGCAGACAGAGCAACGGTCATAACACGGCTCCAAGATAGGTAGTTGTCAATGATGTGTGAACTCATCACCAATATTTGTCCCGGGTTATCCAAGTGATGGAGATAATAGGGATTGTCGTTGAACTCCGCATTCCCTTGAGTTTGGGGTCGCTCAACATTGAGGTTCTCGATTTGGCTTATGGTGAAGAACAAGGAACATGGAGCACAATGGAGATAAAGATTATTTCAATTCACATGAAGCCTGGTAGATGCTTTGACACCATGTGAATGAGATGAGCTTCACGTGAAGAATGAAAATGGAATCTGATGTGTTATATTCAGTAAAAAAAAATACAAGAGCTTATATCTACATTTTGGAGAGATCCCATATTTCATAGTATTTAGAGATAACAAAAACAAAAAGATAATTTAGTTACAACAAACAAAATGTTGATTTGAGCTTTCAATCTAATCCAGCTGACCATATCCCCTCTTTGATAAATATTTAGATTTAGCCATCTTGGTCCTTATCCACCATTTGGCTGTTATCTTTTTCCATAATTACCATTTGGTTATTACCATTTTACTGTTATCCTCTAGATAAGTCATGATACAACAAACTCCTCCGACAACTTCCTTGATTGTCGACATTTATTGTTAATAGACCAGGACTCCGCCCACCTTCAATCATGAAGGTCATAGTATGGAACATTATTGCTCCCATAACTTTTTCTGGCAAATTGGATACAAAAGAGCAGGTTTGATGTTGTTGGTATTATGGAGACCAAGTTAGAATGCATCAATGTGGTTGTCACAGGCCTATTTCTTCAATAGGTCAATGTGGTGTGACGATTCTTTCTTATCGTTGCAAGCCTTCTTATCGCTTGATTGTTGCTGGGAAAGCTTTGATAATTGAGAGTGCAAGAGAGCGAGAGAGAATAAAGAGGAAGAGAAATCATAATCACTCGAAAGCAATCACAATGAGGGTGAACAAAAGAAAGCTTAATGCATTTGCATTCATTCACAATTTTGCCCGTACGCTCATTACAATTCAGATCTACGGGCTAACCCTTCAGGGTATTGATCAACCTGAACCAAAGTACAAGGGTGGCCGAAGAAAGTTACAAGTAACTTGACACATTATGTCAAGACTCAACCAAAGCAAAACAGACTCTAGAGACAATTGTACAAAGTAGGTTGCAGGGAACAGTTAATTTAATTTGGCAGGAATGTGACAACTTTGCCCATGTGCTGTCCAAAGTTGATATTTTACTTATATGGAACTCGCCGTCTGATCTTTTTTCAGTAAGATTTTTTGTTGCCATTTCATTTTGTGCCTTGCTCAATGAAGCTCCATTGGTTATAGGGCTTGTATAGATCGGTCTCCAATCATGGGCTCATGACGGTCAAATTGGGGTATGTGTTTATGACCAAAAGCAAGTCTCGTTTTGAGCAATGGTGGCTCAAGGAGCTGAATGCGCCTGCTTTATCTGCCAATCTTGGTCTACACTGACCGACGGGGCTTGGGTTGCGAATAGACTGCATTGAAAGCTTTTGTGCCTTAAATCTGGCCTCTAATCTTGGCTCAGGCATTGTAAGGTTTCTAAATTTGCAATGATCGTTCAATGGAAAACTAAAATAGCTCAGCTTTATCAGTCACTTGAATCATGCAGTTCCACTGCAATCGGAGCTTGAATTGAGTAATTGGTATCTTGGCATCGCTGAGTGGAGGGTTCACGAGAGTTGCGATGGTAGCAGTGTTCCCGAATCGGGTGGTTGCAATCGGGCATTGCAAACATGAAGTTCTTCCTGAAAGGATTTCAAGAAGATGAGAAACTCGGTTTTTAGACCCACTTGTCCACCGTGAGAGGCCGAGCAGTCTATTTATAATTTAGAAAGAGTTTTACATTTTACAATATAACAGAGTACACAGTTATCGTATATGATAAAAACGATAGTGTCTATCCTATCAAAACAATAGTTCAGATTTACGAGACTTCTGACTGAGCAGCTACATTTGAGATATCTGAAACACTTTTTGCTGTGTTGGAACTCTTAGACCTCTTGGCTTTAGAATTCTGAGAACTCGTAATAGCTTTATCCTTATCACTTCCATCACTCAGCCTCATAATGGAAACACTTCAACCGTAATGACTTCTTTCGCATCAATGCAAACACGGTCTTGGGATCGGACATCTTGTTGGCTGCCACTCTCAATCAATTTTCACCAAGCATGATTTGGATAGGGGCTCCATTTCATCATCTTTTTACATTTCTTTGTTCCAGAGGCCCGCTTTTATGTTGAAGCTCGACCTCTCCAAGGCATTCGACTCGATTTCGTGGTCATTTCTCATGCAGTCGCTCTCCAATAAGGGATTTGGACCTTGTTGGTGTCGATGGATCGAGTCACTACTGTCATCAGCGTCGGCTGCCTTTCCAAGTGAAAATGTTTAATAGGTTTTGCAAAGATATTTTCATGACAATTTTATGTGTTCTTTTGTGCTGCTGAGATTTTTTTTTTCTTTAAAATTTGCAAAGATTTCATATTTGGAAATGGAAGTTTGGAATTTCTTGTGTCCTCTTATGCAAGTTATGGCATTTTCTTCACTTATACTTGTAATGAATAATGATTTCATTGAGGTCAATTTGTCCTTTGCATTCAGAAACTTAGTTGGACGCTTTGGTTTCTTCTGTCATGGCCTGTCAATTTCATTGCTTGCTCAAAAGGTCTTACTTGTGGAATTCATAGGTCACTACTGCACTTTTAGAATGATATATGTTGTACAGCTTGTGGTTAATTATATGTATTTTGGGGGGAGAATTATTTTTCCTACTAGGAAGATGGTGTGACTATACTTTTATTGGGGAATCCAGGTGGGAAATAACGCATGGCAAACAAGTCCCAAATACACATACTTTGCTGCACCTTTAAGGTTGTATTAATTTACTGTTTCTGCATCTACTTCGATGATTTATGTAGCTAGATTTTCCCCCATCACTGAACCTAGGAATAAGCATGTTAATCATGAAGTTGCATAATTATCTCCTTGTACTTTTGTATCTTCTTTCAACTTGAATGATAATGATATGGACTTCATGGAGCACTTGCATATTTGCAGAAGTGTGATTCATGTTTTGGAGATGTTGAAAAATGCAAATTCTTTTCTGCCTCATGCTGTTGTTGCGAGCAAATTTTTGGCATTTGTCTATCCACCTTCTTTCACATGGTTTACCACCAGGGAATGGCTCTTATATGAGTTTGATACTGTACCGATCAAGTAGTTTATGTGGTTGTCTTTTCCTTTGCAATTTTCTGTCCTCTTATATAGGTTCATGTGCAAATTTCTACTATCAAGTTAGCTTTTCTACACATACAAACTTTCCATAAAAAAATTGCTATGTATACCACAAAGTTACTGACTTTTAGTATTTGATTATTGAGTTGACCTTTTGTGTGCATATTGGTTGTTGATGTTGGACAATCACTAAAATTTGATGGGTTTTGAGATGAATGGGCTAGAATTAGCTTACATAATGCGCATTTCGTTGGTAATCATCATCATCACCATCAAACACTTTATTAATGATGATATTAATAATTAGAATAATAAAAACAACAATAATAGTTGTTATTGTTAATACAATGTTCTCATTTATTTGATTGTCCATCATCTTGTCTCCCTATCTCTTAGAAAAAATAAAGTAAGCTTATATGCTTGAATATGGAACAAGAGCATAATATGGAATAAAGGAACATAAATGATTCAATGAATGTGATAATAATATGTAAACACTTAATAGATGACATTCAACAATAAAAACAACCATAATTAACAAGTATATTGTGAGAAACAAGCCACATAAAATTATGAAATTGTAAGTGGCCAAAAGTAAGAGGAATACCACATCAAACACTAGGTTCAATAATCAAGTTCAATTAGTATTATAAATTTATAATTATATATCCCATTAAACAACAAAAAGAAAAGAAAGGAGTCCTTCAATATTTAGTTTCTAACTCTCAAACCACAGTTTTGGTCTTTAATTTCTTCACAAATCACAATCAAAATGACACTGAAAGGAACTTATTCTTCTAACACATATTCTTCTTTTGTTATCCTCTAGCTTGGTTCTTGTATAAGCATTTTCTTTTTCATCAATTTGTGCTTCTAGGCTACTCTTGTATCTATTCATATAGTACATCCACATGAGCTAATAGGTTCATAGCAACTCCTCCTCTAGTGTATTTTTTATTTCTTTTACATTTGTATAAAGTGTATTAATAACAAATTAACATTGAATAATACTTATGTGTTTACTCATAGACACCAACAAATTTCAAAATTCTCAAAACCCCATAAAGTCCATTTGTCCTACACAGAGAAGGCACACCTGAGGTGTTGTCCAAACCCCAGGTCTTATTCTAAGATGGTGCACTATGTGTCATCCTCTCTGTCCAAGCCATTATCACTTGGGATGGGTCATCGCTCCTCTGGGATAGTTCCTCCTACCCTAGGACAGGGTATTCTGCCCTGTTCGAGGTAGGGAAAGGCACAAACCCTACTGTCTCACCCCTCTGTGTCCTAGCCAAGGATAGGGATGACACCCTAAGAGTGCAGTCCTGTCCTAGGATGGCACCCTACGTTTGGCAGTCTATTGTGCCCTAGTCTGTCCAAGTCATCCCATCTTGGCATGCTCCCCCCCCCCCCCCCCCCATGTTTGACCCTCCCGCCGTGTTCATTGCGTCCCACTCTATTGTGTTTCAGCCAAGGCTAGGGATGACACCCTAGGAGTGTCTCCCTGTCTTGGGATGGCACATCAGGGGTGTTTGCTAGTCCTCGAGCAAACTGAAGCAAAAAGCAAGAATACTGAACTAATAAAGTAAAAACCTAACTCACTTTCTTAGGAATCACAGTTGCATTTAGCATATGCAACAAGCCCTTTCAACTCCTAGGTTACCCCAATGCCCTCTGCTTGTTAAAATCAATTGGTTTGGTTAGGGCCTGAGGAAAAGGAACTCTAGGGATATGCAAAGGAGAGGGCACAGGCCGTGGACCCTACCCACTTTCCTCAGGCCTGGTGGAAGAGATCGACTGGTCAATAGGTGTGGCAGTGGGCTCGCCAGTCGACTCCTGAATAGGGGGAATGTCTTCCCACTCTGAAGGGTCGTAACAGAGCTGGCCTGCTCTTAGTGGGACTCTGTGAGGTGCAGACCGTGATATATGGGTTTTTTGCTCTTCGAGTTGACAACAGATTGATTGGGGAGGCTTCCCTTGCTTCGCCTGCTCAAGGCCTCAGCCAACTATCTCATTTGAGTCTCTAGCTTCGCTATTGACTGTGTGTGGGAACTGAGGTTAGCCTTGATATCAAAAAAGGCCTCGATGAGCTTTTCCCAAAAAGATGAGCTCGATGTGGGCTTCTGAGGAGAAGGCAAGCTAAGCTGAGGGTGGGTCTGTGGAAATGTGGGATGCGGGTAACCTTGTGGGAGGTTACCCTATCTGTGTTGTGTCTAGGGAGGCATGTGGGGTGACTCTTGTGGATTTTTTCATGCAAAGTTGAGATGATTTAGCCATCCCAGGTTATAGGTAGGTGCATAAGGGTCGTGCACCGGTCTGGCAAAACCTTGGGCAACATTCACTTGCTCGTGAACGAATTCAGGATAGAGTGGTGTTATCAAACACTAAAAAATAAAGTGTACAGGGCTAGCGCATAGCTCACACACTTTTCCTACATGATTTAATGAAGCTGGGTTGGCCAGTAATTGATCAACTTTTCTGGTCAACTGGTCCACTTTGATTTGCAAATCATTTTTGAACCCAACTTCATAAATCCCTCCCTTCTTAGGACAACTATGAATAAGTGTGGTCCTATCAGTATGCAAGGATAGGGCATGATGTATGGCATTTTTGCTCAATGTCTCAAATAATGTTCATGCCTCATCCTCGCTCTTGAGCATGAACGTGTCCCCATATGAAGAATCAACTGTTTGCATGTCCTTCTCGATCAAGCCATTATAAAAGTATTGTACCAGTTGCCAACGGGGCACCTGGTGGTGGGGGCACTTCCGGAGAAGATCTTTCATTCTCTCTCAGGTCTCATGGAATTATTCTCCCTCAATCTGAGAGAAACTGGTAATGGCTTTACAAAACTAGTTCATCTTACCAATTGGAAAATACTTCTTGAGGAACTCACACTGCATGCATTTTCAAGTGGTAATCTGAACCATATCGAGGGCCTTCAGCCAATGCTTGGCTTTATCCTTGAGGGAAAATGGGAACAACATTAACCTCAACACGTTATCTCTAAAATTGTTGATTTGCACTGTAGTGCAGATCTCGAGAAACTCATCGAGATGATGGTAGGGGTCTTCGTTGCTCAGGCAATAAAAGAATGAAAGCATCTGGATTATGCTGACCTTAATCTCAAACTGTGGTGCTCCTACATCAGGTCTAGTGATGTAGGAGGCCGGAGTGTAAGCATTAAGAGTGAAGTACTCCCTAAGAGGATGGGTCAACTGTTGATCTTGGGCCATGGGGCCGGATTGACGGGCTCTCCTAATAAGGGACTCAGGGTCCTCAACTAACTCAACAAGCAAAGCGGCCAAACAATAGCAAACCACAAAGTAGGTAAAAGAAAAATAACTAGAAAGCAGGAAATAAACAAACACCACACACTTGCACCCAACAGATATGTTGCAAAAATTCAAATTATGGGCATGGTACCAATCATGCGCAATCACCTCTAAGGATATCTTAATAGGTGGGTCGTACAAGAAAGGCAAGCTGGTATCTAGGGTTTGCAAGCAACATGGTTCTAAACCTAAATGTAGAAAAGAAACTAAACAATCCTAGTTAATGAACAGGAAAAAATAAACTAAACAACCCTAAGTAAAAAACAAAAAGTAAACTAATACCCTAACAAAATATGAACAAACAATAGCAATAAAGCGAATACTCATATTAATCATCGTTCCCTGACAACGACGCCAAAAATTTGGTGTAAGTTTTATGAAAATAATTTTTTAAATAATATTTTTAATGAAAACAAGTGTGAAAGTCAGGCACCAAATAATAAAAACTGGCTCGCATGAGTGGTGGAGTTTGGGTCGAACTCAAGGAATGGGAAATACTTTGTATTCAACATATAATTTAAACTATGCTTTATTGCCAAAAAGAAAATCAATTAATTGAATTAATAAGGGAGAGAGTTCAGCTCTTTGTGGAGGACTTTAAATTAATTAACAGCCTTATTATAAACCCAAATAATTAAAATAAAAATAAAAACCTAATTCTAAAAGAAGGAAAAAATGTCTTCAGTGCTTGAGGCTTCTTGTCCCCTTTGTGTTCCCTTTAATAGAACAGGTGATACATGTTTTCTTTTGCCCTCTGAGGGCTCACTGAGGGCACTTTTGAGGGCTTGAGGGGACCTCAGAGGATACTTCGAGGGCACAAAAAGGACTCTACCACACGTTCCAATGCTTTCTTGCAAGAAACAAAAACAAGAAACAAAGCAGTACGAGGAAAACTAAACAAGAATTTACTACTAATGACTAAAAAGTTCAATAAAAACAAGATTTGAATTAACTAAACTAACTAAAAAAATAAAACTAACTATGAACAAACTAATAACAACCTAACACTAAAAGACAAAATAGTAAAACAACCTAATTAACTAATCAACACTAAATGCTAACAAACTAATGACTAACTAATTCAAGAAACTAAAGTAAACTAAAGATCAATAAAACACTTAGTTGATCTAATTGATTAATTAAAATTAGCAAGTGATAAAGAAAAACAATCAGCAAGAACTAAAGAGAAATCAGCTAAATGAAACTATGCTAATCGGTTAATCTGAATTACAACTAAGGCTAATGCTAACTATATGCATGATGGATAATGAATTAAAGACTAAATTAGCTTAACATGAATCACACAACATGTTGGGCCTAATACCTACTAAAAGACAGAATTATGCAATTAAATAATCTAACTTATGCATGAGAAATTAAAGTTATCAAAATCACAAGGCAATCGATTATTGATGTTTTAACAAATCTAACTATGCAAAAAAATAAAAATCTGAACTACTATTAAATCTAAAACTCAGCCAACATGAATTAACGTGATTTGAACTAACTAATGCAATGAATTAATCTAAGAAATTTATCTACAGCAACACGCAATCACACACAAAAAGTTTTTTATCTAAAACCGATGATCGATAGAGAGGGAAATTGGTAGCTAAACATTAATAACTAATTACCAAAAAAACATAAATCTAATCTATTCTATATTAACTTTAACTATAAAAATACTCCTAATTTAATTACTGAAAAAATAAATTTTAAAGGATTGAAACAGAAAAAGTGCAACTACTAAAATCAGCTAAATGAAAACGCTCTAAATAAAAAAAATGATGATTGCATAAAATGACTATTTTTAATTTAATCTATGAAAAGAAAATTTTTGAAATTACAAGGAACTAATTATTTAACTGATAAAATAAAATAAACTACTTTAATCTATGCTACTCTAAAAAAACTAATTAAATGAAAGAAAACATCTTGGCTAGATGATAAAAACACTATTTGATGAATCTACCAAAATGAAATAAAAGAAAACATGCAATCAGTTATTCTAACCAAGATCTATCCTAAAACTAATCTCAATCTAATCAAGAAACATGAAAACAGCATATAAAGCCTATGTTAAACACATGATCTACTTAAATCAAGATTTTGATATTCATGAATCAAGAAACAGCTACTCTATCAAAAACGAAATATATTTTCTTTTCTTTTTATTTTTTTTTTTAGATGCAAAACATAATCTAACCTAGATGAATATGCAAATGCTATGATGATCTACTAAAATTATATGCTATGCAATGCTTAAATCTACAGTGAAACGGGGGAGAAAGATGGGTCGCCTTTGATAGATGGGTTGAGAAGAGAAGATGGTTATTACAGTTGCAAGCATGCCACCTCAACGAAAAGGAAGAGGTTGTCGATGATGAAAGGGGTTCGAAGCAAGAAGAAGAAGAAGAAGAGGAGGAGGAGAAGAGGTAGAGAGAAATCAGCAAAAGGGAAAGAGAGAGAGCAAGGGAGAGAGAGAAGAGGAAAGGGGGGGGGTGTTTTCCAATGCTGGAAAAAATGTCCCTTGCTTCTTAACATATACTATTTATAATAAAATATTAGGTTAAAACAAGTTTTTCAAAACAAGTCTAAATAATTTTCAATAATTTCCAAAAAGAGGTCTTTTGAAAAATATGTTTTATAAAACAAAACTTCCTAAGCTAATTAAAACTTCTACTTAAACTCTTCTAAACTAATTAAAACACTACTTCAAAATTCATAAACTAAATAAAGCACTAAAAATGCAGGGCAAGCTTTAAAATATGTGATTTTTTGATAATTTCTAGTTTAATGCAGTTTCTCAAAACTAATGATAAAAATGGGTTTTAAAAGTGATTTTATCATGGATCATGCATAAAATAAGACAAATAAAATGCAAATATTATGCATGATCAGTGTTGTCCACTGTGTCTCGCCTCGTCTCAGCCGAGATGGCCCCCATGCTCAATCATCCCACCTTGGGATGACCCCTATGTTTAGTTGTCCCACCTTGGGATGACCCCCCATGTTCAATTGTCCCACCTTGGGATGGTCGTAGTGCTTGGTTGTCGCCCCTGGTCCATTGTGTCCTACCTTGTCCCAACCAGAACTGCCCCATGCTCGATCATCCCACCTTCGGACGACCCTTGGTTTGATTGTCCTGCCTGTCTCAGCCTATCCTAACATGTCCCCCTTTGTCCTTGGGATGGCCCCCATGTTTGGTCATCCCACTTTAGGACGACCCCCTTGTCCGGTCATCCCACTTTGAGATAACCCTTAGGTTGCTCATCCTACTTGAGATGGCCAAATACTTTAGTTATCCCATGAGTCGAATGTTTGGCTTATCCCCATCTATATCCCTATTCTCCTGTGCATTTTTATGGAATAAAGGATTCTTCTAGATGAGTCTTATCCTCTCTAAAGGATAAACTCATATCCATTTATGTTAGATCCAAATTCAGAAAATCTTGTGAAACGTATTTTGTTCAAAATTCTATAAATAGGGGTCCACCCTTACAATCTGATCATCTAAAAAATTCTTTGTCTAAGTGCCAACCTTAAAGAGAACGAGCCCTAGCCATGCTATACCCTTCTCTCTCAAGTTGTCTCCCATGTGGAGGTGTTGAAGCCATTAAAGAACCCTCATGCCTATATAGAGAAAAAAAGCTAAAAAGAATAAAATGAACCCTCGAGTATGAAAAAAGGTACTTTTTAGATCCTTGGTTCATTTATTTCAATTTTATTTAATCTTTTGATTGGTGCTTATACAAGTTTTGATCTTTATTCACATATCTGAATCTGTGGTGGTGTGATTCTAACTGTGAAAATTAAGAAACTTGAATGGGTTTTATCTTTCCTTTGGGTAAAGGACGATCAAGACTTGCAAATGACATCCTCACATCTTCCAAAAAAGGCTTTTACGTACTCTGGGTAAGTCATTCTAATGCGATATCAAGATATAGACTCGGTACGCACCGATCCATGATCCAAGATCCAATCGTATCTTGATACGTGCGGAAGCTTATTCGATAATGAGTCTGAATAGGACTCTGAGAAAATAGAATTTCAGGACCTGAACACTCTGCTTTGACAGATGCGATCTAAATAAAAGTTGTGCATGACTCACACAATTTTTCAACTAATTTAAAATCACAAGATTCGGATCAGCGGTGTCCATTCTACGGACTCAAAACTGGGACTGACAAACAAAGTTATGACAGACTTCTGGATTCTGCAAGTAGTCTGTTCGATAGGGTTTTTTACCCTGCAAACAGTAAAGATTGTGAAAACTTCCAACTGAGAAACCTAAGGTCAGATCCAGACCTTTCTAGTGAACTAATATTCGGAATTTTTTGAGTTTTCTACAATGCTCTACGAATTTTTGAATTCTTGAAAATGGTGTGAGTTATTGAACAAAGAACTAAATTTTCTACTATTCGACAACAGCAAAGATTGATATTTTTAAGGGACTTAAACGAAGAATCAATTAAAACTCAAAACATAAAAATTTTATATTTAGGTTTTAGCTTTTTACATAATCAAACAAAATGAATTTTCATGCAAGGAATCTCCATATAACGAAAAAATACCGAACAGCACTAGGAGTGTTCTGAACCAAACTGGTGACAGTGGTTACCTGTTAGACTGAGACTTTGAAAGCACTTTTTAGGGACCCAAATTGTTGATTCACGAAATAACCTCAACTACAAAGTTGTAGGAAAATGTCTTAGATTTCCGGGAAGCTAAAGAATGTCAGAAACCGACCAGTATCGGGGCCGATACAATCATTTCTTTGGAGACATTTTTGATAACTCGAGATTCGGGAATCCAAGTTTTGATAGAAAATCTGAGTTATATAATAACCAATAAAACTATATATTTTATGAATAATAGAATCACTTCTTAATGAAAATACTTCAAACATTTATTCCAATCAAACATCAAATGATTTACTTGCAACTTTCAAACAATTTATAATGAAGGAGATGAAACACACAAGATAACATAACACAAATGAAACACATAAACCAGTGAATAATATCTGAATGAAGATGGAAATGGGTGTCGTTGGAAAGCAGCTGACACCAATGAAGATTCACAAACATCAGATCAAGCAAACAGCAACTACGAACTCAAGCTTTCACAACACGGCAATGTCGATCTTCACCAAAGGGATTCTAAAAATAACTCATAAACTCAAGCTTTCCACCAGCCAAAGGGGTTGATGCTGTCAGCAAGAAACTTGTCAGGGATTTTAGTAGCTTAACTGTGCCAACTCACACAAAATGATAAACAGAAAACTTGTAGGGCACAATCTTAGATTTCTAACAAGCTAAAGATCATACAATTTGGACCGATATCTAGGGAGATACAATAAAAATACTGAGCCTATCTTTACCCTTCAAAACACTTCTTCTCCACCAAAAAAATTTTAAAATTTTCAAAAACAAAAAGGCCCACTTCCCTTGGTTGACCTCCCTTGATTAATAAGCTTGGGGAAGAACCACATTAAAGAGGAGAATAGTCTTTCCAAGCATAGCATAACCCACGATTTTGACTAGGCTATTTTTGGTGATGGGCATTAAGAGGTCCAACAACCATATTGACTTGGAATAGTCAAGGTTGGATTTTGAATGAAGGCCAAGATGGCCCACTCCAAATGGCGCCAACTAGCGCTCCATTGAAATGGATCAAGATCTAGATCCAAATCATGCAGCGAACTGGATCCTGCACAAAACGCATTAGAAAAATACAAATGCAAAAAAATAAAAACTACTCACGTTCCCCATACACCCTCTAGTACCACAAAAGAATCCTACAGGGCACTAGAATTATCCGGATCCATAGAATCTGACTCCTAAAAAAATACAAATAAAACATATTTAACGTGATTCCTCACATGCCGAAATGGAAACGAATAATAAAAATGCAATCTCTGAGAAAGATGCAAAATATCTCAGATATTGCGGCCCGATATTAAAAATGGATCTGGGTATGCAGAGATCCAATTGGACCCAGATGGTCCTGCTTAATTAGATTTGCCATGGATCGCATCCTGGATCAAATTTTGGGAATTGGATTTGGATTCAATTCGTCTTTCAAGCTCATATCTTCAGGATGCTCTGCATCACTTTCCTTCCTAATTTTAAAATTTTTATCAACAATGTATGGTGATCACAATGGGGCATCATATTTTTTTTATTTTCCATAGTTAGAATTGCATTTTTTAGAAAATTTGGGTCCTAACGAAACCAAAATTCCCAATTTTGGGGTTTTTTTAGTTTGAACAGCAAAAACCATGTTTGTCATCCATACTTTGTCGTTTGAACCCTTAGTCATCTAGTACAGGGTTTGGTAGTCTAGTCCCTCTGCCATCTAGTATAGAGTATGCAGAGTTTGGTCGTTCGGTCCCTCTGCATCGTGCACTTTGGTCGTCTGCAAACCTTGGTGTATAGGGTTTGGTCGTCTGACCCCATTTTGGTTGTTTGGTCCCTCAACCGCCTGGTACAAGGTGTGTAGGGTTTGGAGGTATGGTTCCTTTGTGCCCTGCACTTTGCCATTATGGATCCCCTTTATTTTTGAAAAACAAAAACAAGAGTTTTTTCACTTCAAAAAATTATTTTAAACGTGGGTCTGAAAAGCTGGATACAAATTTGAGAAGATATAAAGTACGTTCTTTAAGGTAAAGAGCCTTTCCTCCTCTGATGATGAGGGATCAACCTAACCAGGAACCCTTGATCATTATATCTGGAGCGACGACATTGTGGTGATTTGTACCATTTGTGAATCCTATAAAAAACTGAGTTTGGTGGTAGTAACCACCAAAACTCGAAAAGAACACGAGGCTAATAATATAAACAAATGTTAGATTATCCAAAACATAAATACATGCATTAAATAACTTAAATAAACATTAAGACAAAAAACAAATCTTTCCTCAAGCTTAGGTAGCGCTTTCTACAGTTGATGAGCATGAGAGAGTGGACAATACTTCGGCTAGGTGCGGGCTCTAAAAGATGGGTGACATAGGGATTTGGGTCCTAGACTTGGTTAAGCTAGACTAAGGTAGCCTAAGCTAGGTCAACTGAGCTTAGTCAGCTAGGCACGGGCCTCAAAAGATGGGTGAAATAGGAATATGGGTCCGAGACTAGGCTAGGCTAGACTAAGGTGGCCTAAGCTAGGTTGACTGGGCTCGGTCGGCTAGGCTGAGTTTTGTAGAGATTTCGGCAGAGTAACACTGTTTAGGAGGAATAGATGCCAGATATTGAAATAGGGAGATGTGGCTCTCTATTTATAGGTTTTGACATGGATTCGAATGTATTTTCTGTGTATCTGAGATCCATTTGGATGGATGATTGGTAGGGGATAGAATTTGAATGGAGGGACAAGATTGAATTTGGGTTTTACTACCTCAGATGGAGAATCTTGCAAAGAAAGGACAAGGAAGCAAGGATGGACTTTCATTCTGTTTTAGGCAAGTTGAGAAGACAAATCCCGCTTAAGGGTCACATTGAAAAAGGATGGTGGAGCGTTAATGACAATTAGAGTTAAGGACAACCAATGTTAACGATAATTGAGGGCTGGCGATAACTTAGTTTGTCATTAGTAGTAGGTGATAATGACAATGCTAGGATGGGTAGACAATGGTGACAACTGAATAGGTGTTGATGATAACTCAAGTTGTTGTCAGGAGGTGGATGATGCCACCTTCCAGAAAGGAGAGTCTCCTCTGACGATAACTCAAGGTTGGTGGTGACAACTGAAAAGTGTTGATGACAATTCTTGAGATTTAACAACAATGCTTGAAGAGCTGATGATAACTCAGGTTGTCGTTAGGGAGAGTGAATGACATTTGGAAAGTGTTAATGATAACTCAAGACAAAGAAGGAACCTTGTTCCACACGAGGGTCTTCCCAGTGTAATGAGTAGCTTTGCAAAGTGGGAGGTCTTGCTGACGACCAATTATTAGTCTCAAGATGAAACAAACAAGACGGAATGCAACCACACAAATACATGTCTTTAAAAGATTGACTCAAAATGGCACTTCTTGCAAAAGCTATGGCAATAATTTGTGCATTGAGAAAACCCCAATTTGGATAAAATTGATAAAGATTGCAAAAAAAAAATTGTCAAAACTATCTCATCATAGGACCAACTTGTAGACCTTTGTGGGTCAAATGAGATGACATGAATGAATGATTGCAATATAAATGCTATGGATGAGAATTGTAGAGTTGGTTGAGAATCATAGAGTTGATTGCAATATAAATGATATGAATGATTGCAATATAAATGCTATGGATGAGATCATAGAATTGATTAATCGTTGGCAGAGCATTTATGTTGTACTAAAATTTCTCAATAAACAAGTTCATGAGGGGATGAAACTGCTTGATCTGATGGATGTCCAGAGTTGAAAACCAGGACAAAGCTTCACCTTCACGAATTCTTGAGAACCTTCGGATCAAGGCCCGATCATTATTGAGGCAACCATAGCAAGTATCCAGGAATAGAGCAACATGAGTTTCTAGATTTTTTGTCTGATTGAACTTTATGAACTTTCAGGGAGTAATCCTCAGAGGCTCATTATTTTGGCTTAGGACAAAGTTCTAAATTTTGTAGGGCATTCTTTCTCCTTTGGCATTCCTCATTTGTTGGGTC
The DNA here is from genome assembly GCF_984573655.1 of Nuphar pumila. Classification (NCBI taxonomy): domain Eukaryota; kingdom Viridiplantae; phylum Streptophyta; class Magnoliopsida; order Nymphaeales; family Nymphaeaceae; genus Nuphar; species Nuphar pumila. Next base: position 11,518,091 of record NC_143257.1, read on the forward strand.
ATGTTCTCAGTTCTTCCTCTAGATTTTGGACTCGCTTTTCATACTCATTGTGTTGAGGATTCAGGATCTTTACGACCACTTTTGGAAGTCTAATAGATATAGCCTTCTTGGGCTGAACATTCTGGATTGGACCACTCTGGACTTTCTGCTTGTGACTCTACTCGAATCGCCTTAATTGGGCATTATTCTTTTGGAACTTCTGTTGTATATGTTGCATCAAGGTTCTCAAGGTAGCATTTGAATTCTCTATCTCTTCCAAAGCAGATCCTATTTTTCCTCTTCTTCCTGGTATTCAGATTTTGTTTATTGATTGATTAGTTGATTCAATTCCTCATATGTGAGATGATCGAAGGATCCAGACAGAAAGGGCCCCTTAGTTCTTAAATCTTCCTCAATCAAGGATAAAAAATCTTGAGATCCTCTGGGTAACTTCCCTTGATTTCCAGATGAATTTTGGGTCACATACTTAGATTGGTTAGGGTTCTAGGTACCCTGACTCATCTCAGTGTTTAGGTTCATGTTCGGATTCATAGAATACTTTTGGGAAACCAAGGCTTAGGATATACATACAAGCAAGAGTCCAATCAAACAAACAATACATGATCAAGATTTTAGAAAACAGGTTTCCTAGATTTCTTCAAAAGCTCCACGAATCTATGAGGTCACTCTAAATATAATCTAATAGGATAGGCTTTCTTTAGACTAGACATTTTGTGATATACCTGAATTAAGGTTCTTGGTACTGTGAGCGGGTTTATAGTCTCCTTGGTCCACCACCGATACACCCGAGTTGATGGCTCTTGTTACTAGTGGGGGTATCCGTATATCCAAAATATGGGACAAATATAGGGTTTTGAAAATCAAATACAAAATAGTGGCTCTATAATCAAAATTCTAAGAGATAGGATAGAAAATATAAAAAAACACATGCAGACAATGTATCAATCAAGTTGACTTTCCTAACTTGTTGGGGGTTGAAAATATTTCTAAAAAAAGAAACTAGATGGCATGTGATTCCCTCACAAAGATTTCTATGTCAATCATGCTAAGAATCTAAGACAGAAAAGGAAACACCAAATCTACCTAGGGTTTCTCCCTAAAATTGAAAATGAAAGTCAATCACACAAGAAAATGCTATGGTTTTGAATCCAAAACGATTTTTTTGCATGAAGAAAAAGGTGGATTGGATCTTGGATCCGGATATAGATCTCACCTAAAAGATATATCTGAAATTCAAGGACACAAAAGTACACAATAACAGGATGCAAGCCTGAATTTATGGAATCAAAGCTCCAAAATTCAAGAAAATATGATCTAATCTAAGAAAGGGGAATTTTTTTAAAAATTTCATAAGTCAGGAAAACAGGAGCAAACAAAGCTGGCTATTTTTGACAAAAAAGATGACAAATTTTGGAAAAAGTCCCAATAGAGAAAAGACAGAAAACTAAATTATCTTTAAAAGGGTGTATGGTGTGTCAGAAAATAATAAGAGGGTTCTAATATATGGCCTCAAAAACAACCTAAAACATGCACTAAATATGCATGGGATGCATCTGTTCTAATTAAAACTATCTGTTTTTTGGGCACTTGTGCTGAAAAATAGAAAGACAAAAAAAATATCAGATGACAGAGAGTTCATTATCTTTCCAATACCATAAGAATCACAGAGATTTGTTGAATAGTTGGGAAATAAGCCTCTGAGAAGAAGGACTGGCAGATTGTTTCTTTGTATAAGAAAATAACATGTACCCTGTTTTGAGTCAGAAAAATGAAGCCTCTAGGGAAGGATTCGAATTTGACTCAAAATTAAACACAGTTGGATATGTTTTCTAGCTTTTCAACGAGTCTAGAAACATAAATTTTTGTTGCTGGATTTCTGAGAAATATGAAAAACAACAAACCTCTCTAACAAACAATAGTTACAAAAATGATTTTTTCACTATTCATGCCTATTTACGAAGGCTATAACGACAAAATCTAAAAATAGTCCAAACATGATAAATGAATTTGTGCTCGTCAGCTTTCAAACAAGCCTAAGAATGCCAAAAACAGACTTAAAACAAAATAGATACGCACTTGTCACTGTAACAAGGTTTTGACAAGATAGAAACAAAAAGACAAGATTTGGATCTGAGGTAGATCTAGATCTAAAAAATATACAAGAACAAAAATAAGGGCACCGACCTCGTAACGCCAATTTTTTAGAACTCCAAATCTACAAGTTGGTCGAAAGTCTCATCATAATCATCATTCTATGGATCCCCTTTATTTTTGGAAAACAAAACTAATAGTTTTTTCACTTCAAAAAATCATTTTAAACGTGTGTCTAGAAAACTGGATCCGAATTTGAGAAGATGTGGAGTGTGTTCTTCAAGGTAAATAGCCTTTTCTCCTTTAATAACGAGTGATATGCTTAACCAAGAACTCTCAATCATTGTATCTAGAGCAGTGCATTGCGATGATTCGTACCTTTTGCAAATCCTATAAAAAAGTGAGTTTTGTGGTGAGAACCACCAAAACTCAAAAATACTATGAGGCAAATAATATATAAAAGTTAGATTATCAAAAACATAAATGCATGCATTAGATAACTAAAATAAACATTAAGACAAGAATCAAATCTCACATCGGGCTTAGGTAGCCTTTTCCATAGTTGATGAGCACGGGAGAGTGCAGACAACACTTCGGCTAGGCATGGGCTCCAAAAGATAGGTGAGATAGGGATCAGGGTCCTAGACTAGGTTAGATTAGACTAAAGTGGGCTAGGCTAGGTTGATTGGGTTTAGTTGGCTAGGTTGGGTTTTGCAGAGCTTTCGGCAGAGTAACACTGCTTAGGGACAATAGACACCATATACTAAAATAGAGAGGTGTGACTCCTTATTTATAGGTTTTAATATAGATCTGGATATGTTTCTTGCATATTCGAGATCCATTTGGATAGACAGTTGATTGAAAGTTAGAATTTGAATGGAGGGATGAGATCAAATCAGAGTTTTACTGCCTCTGATAGGAAATCTCATAAAAGAAGGATGATGGGGGAGGATGGTCTTTCATTCTGGTTTAGGCAAGTTGAGAAGGCAAATCTCACTCAAGTGGTGCACTAAAAAAGGATAGTAGAGCATTAACGATAACTAGAGTTAACGACAACCAACGTTAATGACAACTCAATGTTGATGACAACTTGGGTTGTCGTTAGCGGTAGGTTCTAATGACAACTCCAGAATGGGCAGACAATGGTAACAACTGAATGGGTAAAGACGATAACTCAGGTTGTCATCAGAGGGCAGATGACATCACCTTCCAAAAAGGGAAGTCTCCTCTGATGACAAATCAAGGTCGATGGTGACAACTAGAAAGTGTTGATAACAATTCTTAAGGGTTGACGACAATGCTTGAAGGGTTGACGATAACTCAGGTTCTTGTTAAGGTGAGTGAATGGAATTTTGGTCATAAATTTTCACTTCAATGTCATTTTGAAGTGATTTTTATTGTGTTGCAAAGATAAAATGTCCTCTACAACTTTCATGTTGGCCAAAAATCTTTAAAAGGTCATTTTGGAGGACCAAAGTCATATTGAAGAGATAAGACATGGATTTTTATGAAAAAAACATCTCGGTCAAAATTTGGGTATCTACTACAAACCTTGGTATGCAGGGTTTGGCCATCTAACCCAATTTTGGCCATTTGATCCCTCAATAGCCTGGTACAAGGTTTGTAGAGCTTGGTCGTCTAATCCTTCTTTGCCATGCACTTTGGTCGTCTTCAGACCTTGATCTATAGGGTTTGGTCATCTGACCCCATTATGGTCATTTGAACCCTCTACCTCTCGGTATAGGTTGTGCAGGGTTTGGCCATCCAGCCCCCTACTGGTCATCTGAACCCTTTGCGACCCAGCAGTTTGGTCATCCAAACCCTCTGCAGACCTGCAGTTTGGCCCTCTATAAACCTTGGTTTGCAGGGATTTATTGTTTGCAAACCCCTAACTTAGGGTGTGTTGTCCCAAGTTTTGTTGTCCATTGGATTTTGTTGTCCAAGACTCTATCGTCCTAAGCAGGATTGTCCAGAGCTCTATCATCCAGTAGTGTTGCCATCGTTACTTTTGTACGACTGTTTAGCTTGTTTTTTATAGATTTTATTTTTTTTAGGGTTTTCCTTTTTCTTTAAATATAGGTCTTTTTGCATTAATTACATGCATAAACATTAAGTTTAAGCTTATCACATTTTAGAAACCCTTATTGGAGATTTACATGTCGCATCGAAAATAGAAAAAATACAACCTCCAGCAAGTTAAGGTTTTTTTTGGAACTTTGCTTGATCTCTTTTGTGCACCCTTAATTTTTTTTTCTTTTAGAAAAAAAAAAAAATTTATTGAGAAATTTTGAAAAATCATGTCCCATAATTTGGATCTTTTGATCCCCCCACTAGTACTCTCAAGCAGTGAGCTTGGGTATGTGGGTGACGGTACCATTGGAGACCAATAATCCATATCAGTACCCTTAAGTTGTTAGCTTGGGTATATCGATGTAGACCCAAAAGGGAACCTCAACCCATAAAACTCAAATAAGATCTGTGAATACATCTTTCGAGGAGAATTAGGGTACCCATCAATTTTGAAAATCTTTCGTTATTTATTTGGGCCTATGTGAACCAATTGCTTGGGTATAATGAATACTCAATCTGAAACCCAAAAACTCAAAATTCAATCCATCCCAGAAAAAACACTTTTGGAGAGTTCCTCATATGGAATGCCACTCCATATTATGTCAAACATCATATTCGATGAGGATATAAAAGAAATGACTCATACATTCCTAATAAGTCTATGGGTGACTGAAAAGAGAAAATTTCTGATCTTCCCCGAGTCTATTCTCATATCGGTACTCTCATTGGTCTCGTAGAGGTCCTTATGTGGGTTACAAGATGGTTAGTTCTAACACGGATGAGTACCAAAAGATGAATCTCAAGGACCTTGTATTTCAAAGTCTGGTACGAAAAAAAAAGCACCATCACCAGTGTCGTAAAGGTCCCAATGTTGGTTATGAGACAGATAGTTCAAGAACAGGTGAGTCTACTAAAAGAAAACCCATAGGACATCACATTTCAAAGCCCAATCCAAAGAGAGAGAAGTGCTAGAACATTGATATCGTAAAGGCCTTCATGCGGATTACGAGACAGATAGCTCTAGCACAGGCAAGTTCACTAGGAGATGAACTCTTAGGACCTCACATTTCAAAACTCGATCTAGGAAAGGGTATGTACTAGCACAAGCCAGACTGAACATAGAAAGGATAGAGGAGAAAATGAGAGAAATTCATGAAAAACTAGAAAAAGGGCATGCACAAGCCAACAAAAAGGCTAAAAGAGCCTAAGAGTCTGAATATGAAAAGATGTAGACTAATATAAGAGTCAGGAGATCCCAAGAGTCAGATTTTGAGAGGGCTACAACCAATGGCGTGAATCCCAAGTGTCTGACTGGGAGATAGGAGCTCACAGACCTCGCTTAACTCGTATGGTCTAAACCATATCATCTGAGTTGGACTGCAAGATAAAATCCCTAGATGACATGGTCTGAAACCTCAGTGATAGAATAAGGTATATGGATATGGATCAAAGGGAATACTCCCTAGAGGATTTCCTGCCTGAGGGATGTGATAATGAAGATGATACTCCTAAGTTTTTAAAGTTCAGTGTGAAGGGGGACCCAAGAACACACATGGCCTTGTTCATGGAGAGCGTAGCCAAATATCGAAACAACGATAGGAAGCTAATCAATTGATTCACTAGGAGTCTGGAGGGAGAGGCTCTGGAATGGTTTAACACCTTGAATCTTCAATAAGTTAAGAAATTTAAGGAGGTTATAAATCTATTCATGGATCAGTTTTATTTCAATCTAGAGGCCCTCCCCACCATAAGTCAGCTATATAACCTGAAGCGAAAGAAAGAAGAAGGCGCCCACAAGTTTATCAACAGTCCATGGCCAGCCGAATGAAAGAGCCAATATCAGACTCCCATGCCTCTGGTCATAACCATGGACAACTTCTCTCAACCTCTAAGGAATCAAATCAATATGGCTCAAGTTGGAACCTATGTCGAACTCATTCAGAAAGCTACCGCCTTTGAGGTAGGCATCAGAAGAGGAGTGTGTGACGGGTTTCTAAAAAATAATAAAGACAACAATGTATACAAGAAGTCAAACTCATCTAAAGTCCAGGTCAATACAGTGTGGGCTGCAGGACGAAAGGTCAAGAAGAATGGCAGTTAGGGACAGAAGATAGATAACCATAAGGCCTCCCCAAAAAAGCTGGATAAGAATGGATATAGAGGCAATCCCAAGTGGACTAGAGACTAAATGTTCACCAAGTTTGAAAGCCTCAGTCACAAGTCTTAGATCTTCTATTATTGGACGACCTAGTGAAGTTGCTTCATAGATGAAGGGCACAGACCCAGCCAAATACTGCATATACCATAGAGTTGTGGGTCATGACACTAATGATTGTTTTATCCTGAAGCACATTATCTAAGACTACATAGACAATGAAGAACTACTGGTGGATGAAAAACAACCACAACAAAGCAACAATGACCACACTACAGAAGAAGCAATTGAGACTTGTGAAATGAGAGAAAACCGGTTTCAAGGAAAATGTATGGGAAAAGTCATCCATCAATATGGTGATTTGTGCAATTGTTCTTGCCTAATACCCCAAGTTCCCCAAATCTATTACAAAAGAGAAAGGAGGGTACAAGGGACATAGATTTTATGAGACAGCCAAGAAATGTCATGGGAAGTTCCTTAGATGAGTGTGATTCGTCTAGACTTTCTAGACAATAATTACACCAAGGTTCCACCCTCAATGTTCCAACATAAAAGGTTTATCACAAAAAAAGATGACCTCCCTCTACAACCCGTGTTGTCTTAACCTAAGGGGAAAATTGACGTCAATTGTTTGGTCGAAGGAAGAAACAACCCCATCATCAAGCTCAATCGTGAATGGAGCATCATCCAGTTTGGGACAAGTGTCAGTCAGAGACTTCTCTAAAAGGCCCAAGGTATTCAGGCTTAAATATAAATCAATATTAAGAATCAGAAAAATATCTTAAATCGATATGTAAATTCCTATCGATAGCTTAAAATAGATATTAAGAATCAACATAGAAATTGACATTAAGAATCAAAATAATATCTTAAATCGATATTAGGAATCAACATATAAATTGATATTAAGAATCAAAACAATATCTTAAATCGATATTAAGAATGAGAACAATATCTTAAATTGATATTTAAATTTCTATTGATAGCTTAAAATCGATATTAAGAATCAACATAGAAAACAATATTAAGAATCAAAACAATATCTTAAATTGATATTAGGAATCAACATATAAATCGATATTAAGAATCAGAATAATATCTTAAATCGATATGTAAATTCCTATTGATAGCTTAAAATAGATATTAAGAATCAACATAGAAATTGATATTAAGAATAAAACTAATATCTTAAATCGATTTAACATCTTGCAAATCGATATGGTCACAAACCTTTTCACTTGACAAAAAGTCGGCCATTTGGTCATCGTCACCCTAGTATTGTAGTCCATCTAGAAATCCAACTGTGTATAGCATTCGATGGACGATAATCTGTTGATCAAAACAGTAATAATAGTAAGTTTAAAACACGCAGGTGCATTAGTAAATAAAAAAAGAAAATAAACATATAAGATAACTGAAATACCATAAAATAAGGGGTGACGACACAAACTGGCATGGATAACCCCTTGCTTTGAATATGCATGATGAAATCGTGTATAGTCTGTTTACAACAAATATGCACTTATTAATATACATGACCATGGCATACATAAATGTATAACTGATAGTGGTTTCATATGTACAAAATTATTGATAGTGTGTTCTTTTATAAATTCATCTCGCATCTGATTGATATTCTCTTTGAACACTTTGCTAAGTTTTTTGGCACCTTGTTTTTTATATGTTGCACTGAAATTAGTTAAATATTCAGTAAAGGAATTGTTGCATTATATTCAGTAAGCGGACTGCAAATGACATAAAAAAGTTGAAGCATGTTAAAGGAATCGAAGGTAGCCTTTTTTGTAGACGGTCGATTGAATCACAGCATCCTTCTTTGACATCGATACAGTTTTTTCAACGATGGTGGTTAACTGAAACGTCGATTTTTCTGTTCATTGCTCACGGAGTAGGAAAATGAAACGTTGCATGTTCGTTGCTCTTAAAGGAAACGTCTTGTGTTCCTTGCGGAACACACTACCGAAGTTAAGTGACGTTTCATTTCACATCGTTTCACATCCCACCAATTTTAAAAAATCATGCCCAAAGATTATAAAAAATAAATAAATTACATTTTGCATTAATTAAAAGACATTGTTTCATTTGCTAGTATCATCGAAACAATGTTAGTACGTGTAAATGAATGACACGTCGCATAACATCAGTAGTGTGTCAAATTACGTTTACCTAAACTCTAGACCCTAAATCCTAAACTAATCTCATGTGATGTTCCTTGCACTTAAAGGAAATGATACAAATAATAAACCCTAAACTAGAAATCGCTTAACGATTAAGCAAACCTACGTACAAATCGTGATAACTTCATAATCGCTATACCTAGTAATTACATGAATCACTATACATAATAGACTCAAAACTAGTAATCGCTATACGATTTAGCAAACATAAGTACAATTCGTGGTAACTTCATAATCGCTATACTTATTAATTGCTATACTAAGTAATCGCTATCACAGAAAATGCTATAAATAATAAACCGTAAACCAGTAATCGCTATACGATTTAGCAAACGTAAGTATAAATCATGGTAATTGCATAATCGTTATACTGAGTAATCGCTATCACAAGAAACACTATAAATAATAAACCCTAAACCAGTAATTGTTATACGATTTAGCAAACATAAGTACAAATCATACTAACTTTATAATCGCTATACTGAGTAATCGCTATTACAAGCATCACTATAAATAATAAACCCTAAACCAATAATCACTATATGATTTAGCCAACGTAAGTAGAAATCATGCTAACTTTATAATTGCTATACTGAGTAATCGCTATTACAAGAATCGTTATAAATAATAAACTCAAAACTAGTAATCGTTATACGATTTAGCAAACGTAAGTACAAATCATGGTAACTTCATAATCGCTATACATAGTAATTGCTATACAGAGTAATCGCTATCAGAGTAATCGTGATACATAATAAACCCTAAGCCAGTGATTGCTATATGATTTAGCAAACGTAAATACAAATCATGAAAGAATTATATAATTACAAATCTAAGTTTATGTATTCTTGTCAATTTTTTAGTGGCACTTCTGTGTTACACTTATTAAGAAAAGAATTATATAATTACAACAAAGAATGATAGAATTATCGAGATACACAAATCACATATGTTTATTCAGTGGCATTTGACGACTTAGATGAACATACAAATAGTCTCTTTATTTGCCTTGGTGGAGTCTTTTTATTCAGTGGCCTCTTCGTTCCCTTGATCTTATTAAACTCAATGGTAATCATCTCAACCAATGACCCAATTTGTCTTCCCAAATTCTGCACGTCCTTCTATAACTCTTTATTCTCCCTCTCCAGCATCGCTAACCTTTTGTCGGATGATACATTCTCTTTTAGGAGCAGTGTTTGCTTTTTATCGTGTACTACAACAGAGGGAATCACAGGAAGTGCCAAAGGGACATGAGGGACGTTACGTCTATGCTGGAAGATTACGTGATCGGGGATAAGAGTGTCCTTACTTTCAGATTGCTTCTCCTCAATCTGTCGATTTAGACGCATGGGGTGCTAATATTGTTTAAAATAGTTGGGGTCATATTGTCATTCTTTATAATCATACGGTATGGCATGAACACCTCCTTTGTTACAGTTATCCAATTGTTTCTTGAAGCATTCGTGCCAATTCACGTTCTTGGCCCCACTACTATTCATCTTCCTTCTCAATAGCACAGACACTTTTGGTACCGACTGTCCTTAGCCAGTTTGTAGGAGTACTCGACTACCATGCTACAACTCGGCTTCACATTTGCTAAAGAGCCAAATATCGCAGACATACAGTCTCGCAGCCACAACAAAAACCTCTTTGTCCTCCTCCTCCTCATCTCTATACGGTCTCCAAACAACTTATACAATCAAGATTTTGGTTTAGATATAGACATAATTATTCAGGCAAAATGTTGAATGTGATAACAATTTATACTAAGAAAGACAAAATCCTAAAACGATGATTACTTAAGAATGCTAAACATTATAATGATTTACGCTAATAAAAGTTAGATGCTAAGGAGATAACGATTTGTACTAAGGAAGACAAAATCATAAAACGATGATTACTTAAGAATGCTAAACATTATAACGATTTACGCAAATGAATGTTAGATGCTAAGAAGGTAACGATTTGTACTAAGAAAGACAACATCCTAAAGCGATGATTACTTAAGAATGCTAAACATTATAACAATTTATGCTAATGAAAGTTAGATGTTAAGGATATAACGATTTGTACTAAAGAAGACAAAATCCTAAAGCGCTGACTACTTAAGAATACTAAACATTACAACGATTTACGCTAATGAAAGTTAGATACTAAGGAGATAACGATTTGTACTAAGGAAAACAAAATCCTAAAGCGATGATTACTTAAGAATGCTAAACATTACAATGATTTTAAACCATTTACCTCATTTAATTGTAGTCTTTCTAAAATGAACTGAGCATTTTCTTCCTTAACATTTATTGAAGCCCACTGGCCAATCTTGAGAAAACCACAAACCGTAGGGCCACACTGAGGATGCAAGGTGACAATATGCTCCCACGTCCAGGCCTACAAAAATAATATATTAGTAAGACTACAACCTTTAACGAGCTTAGTCTATAAGTACTAAATATTTAATAAACAAATACATGAACAAATGGCCAAAACCCCCTGATGGTTTTCGTACTATTACTCGCACGGTAAAGTTGACTGCACAAGCATATCAGCACCTCATGCCCAGTTGTCTACTTCATCTAAGTCTTTCAAGAACTGCAGCTACAAGTAACTTATTCTCGAACAAGAACAATCGAAAAATAAAGTCCAAAAAATAATAAAGGAAGCCACACAACTCTTGGTCAACTGCTTCATATGTACATGCAGTGGACCAGCCTTCCCATTTATTATGAAAAAAATGAACTTTCATCGCTGAGGAATTGCCTCCATCAGAAATACACTCACACCATTCCTCCATCGACATTCCTAGAAAGGTCATGCAATTGTTCCTTGGGTTATAGTTTGAATCCCTTGTTAGGACAACACTTCCATGGCACTTGAGACTCGTAATCCGTGCAACATCTTCTAGGGTCATGGTCATCTCAAAAACCCCAAACTGGAACATATTTGTCTTATGGTTTCACTTATTGACCAGGTGGGTCATGGTGTTCCAGTAATTTTCAAAATAATGTTGGTCTAGAAGGCCGCCGAAGTGCATCTTTTGTAATCGGTTCTTCTGATATTCACGCAGTTTTCTGTACCACGACAGAACTACAGGCCACTGGCACTGTACTTTCAGTTTTTTACTTGTTGCTCTGCTTCTCTTCTGCCCTGCCTGTAACATAAAATATCAAATCACAATTAATCGCTATACATAGTAATCACTATAACTGTAATCGGTATACAGAGTAATCACTATTCATAGTAATCACTATTCATAGTAATCACTATTCATAGTAATCACTATACAGAGTAATCACTATACAGAGTAATCGCTATACATAATAATACCTATAACAGTACATCGCAACATCCAGTAGCGATTAACATACCTTTGTGACACTTTTCTCCTCTTCATCCCCTCCCTTCCTCTGCTTTTGTACTTCTTCCTTCCTTCGCTCTTTCACATCCATTCTTTGCTTTTTTTCTTTCCCTTTTCTTCTCTTCCTCCTCCTGCTTCTTCCTTTCTCTTTCCTTCTCTTCCTCGTCCTCCTCCTTCCTTTGTCTTTCTTTCTCTTAGTCGTCCTTCTTCTTCTTCTTTTTTCTCTCCTTCTCTTCCTCGTCCTCCTTCTCCTTCCTTTGTCTTTCCTTCTATTCCTCATCATTCTTATTCTTCCTTTGTCTTTCCTTCTCTTCATCGTCCTCCTTCTTCTTTATTTGCATTTTCTTCTCTTCCTCATCCTGAATCTGCTTCATTTGTCTTTCATCTTTCTTCTTCTTCAATTGTCTTTGCTTTTCTTCCTCCTCCTACTTCTTTTTCAACTGTCTTTGCTTCTCTTCCTCCTCCTTCCTCCTATTCAATTGCCTTTGCTTCTTCTCTTCCTTATTCTCCCTATTCTTTCTTTGCTTTTCCTTCTCCTCTTCCTCCTTCTTTTGCCTTCGCTTCTCTTCCTTCTCTTTATTCTTCCTTTGCTTTTCCCTCTCCTCCTCCTCCTCCTTCTTCTGCCTTCGCTTCTATTCCTCCTCTTTATTCTTCCTTTGTCTTTCCCTCTCCTCCTCCTCCTCCTTTTGCCTTTGCTTCTCTTCCTCCTTATTCTTCCTTTGCTTTTCCCTATCGTCCACCTCCTCCTTTTTTTGCTTTGATTTCCTTTGCTTTTTTTCATTATCCTCCTCCTTCCTTTTCCTTTGATTCTCTTTGTCATCATTCTTCTTCTTTTTCATCTGTACTTCTTCCTCATCATTCTTCGTTAGATCATCATCTTCAATATCTGACGGATTAGGCTTCACTCTATACTTTACCAGCAATTGTTCTTTTTTTTTTATAATTCTTAATCATCATTATTTTGTAGTACGCTTCTAATTGTTTATACAAAGCATACTGTTCTACGATTTTGTCATGAGATTTTCTCTCTAACGATGAAGTGTTTCTTCTCTTACAAATGTAAGCCATTGGTAAACTACATAACACAAAAACTCATCGAGACGGCAAAGAGTGCTTCGATGAAAGAAGATGAAGCGTTAGATTTTTTGTGGAATGTTTATGGGGGTAATATTGCAAGGATCTCCTTTTATAGTATAAGAGTTTAATGCTTATAGGACCCACCAAAGATTTTATAATAAAATAACACATACCTTTAAGCGGTTCATGTTTTAGGCGGTTTACGCAATGACGTCTTTGTCGACCACAAATTGATATGGAAATTCCTGTTGATAGCTTATAAATCGCTATACAAAATCAGGATATAAATCAATATTAAGAATCAAAATAATATCTTAAATCAATATCAAGAATCAACATAGAAATCAATATTAAGATTCAGAACAATATCTTAAATCAATTTGAAAATTCGTATTGATAGTTTAAAAATTGATATTTAGAATTAAAATAGTATCTTAAATCGATATAAAGAATCAAAATAATATCGTAAATCAATATTAAGAATCAACATAGAAATCGATACTAAGATTCAGAACAATATCTTAAATCGATTTGGAAATTCGTATTGATATCTTAAACATCGATATTTAGAATCAAAACAATATCTTAAATCGATATTAAGTATCAAAACATTATCTTAAATCGATATGACAATTCCTATTGATATCTTAAAAATCGTTGTAATGTTTAGTCGATTTGCCTTTGTTAAAAAATATTGTCATAGTATCACGCAAATCAATGATCAAATATCATACAAATTGATATAGAAATTCCTGTTGACAACTTATAAATCGATATACATAATCAACATATAAATTGAGGGTTTGGGTTTAGGGTTTAGGTTTTAAGGTTTAGGGTTTAGTAATATATTAAGGGTTTAAGGTTTAACATTACGGTTTAGTAAGATATTAAGGGTTTAGGGTTTAGGGTTTAGGGTTAAAGAGTTTAGGTTTTAGGGTTAGGGTTTAGGTTTAGGGTTTAGGGTTAGGGTATATGATTTAGGGTTAGGGTTTAGGCATTAGGGTTTACGGTTTAGGGTTTAGTAATATATTATGGGTTTAAGATTAGGGTTTAGTAAGATATTAAGGGTTTAGGGTATAGGGTTAGGTATAGTAATATATTATGGAATATATGTACCAATTTGTAAAATATTAAGTGCTTTCTAGTGTCGATTTGTTACATATTGTAGTATATAATTGAAAACTGTGCATAAGGAATTAACATTGTAGCGACATGAGGTGGCCATTTGCGTGTTCCTATCGTTGCTCTTTTAGCAATTTCTATGGAAATTACTTCAAAGCTTCATACCTGTAATTAAATAGTTGTTACGTGAATCACTATCGTCAACAAGTATAAATTGCTATTTTATCAAACGTATAAATCGCAACTGCTTTAAACGTACAAATCACTGCTTCAAACGTACAAATCACTGCTTCAAATCGATATAGAAATCACATCCTTCATAAGTACATATCGTTGTAACGTTTGAGCTTCAACAATAAACGTCGTTTCACATCCCGCTCGTTGTCAAAAATCGATATGCCTTATGAGACCTGGATTCTGGTTGACGATTTATGCAATTTATGCAATGACGTATATGTCGGCCACAAAAATTTACCTTTGTATGGAAAATATTGGAATAGTATAACACAAATCGTGGTTGTAGTAACATACTATCGATTTGAGAGATATTGTTTTGTTTGTTAATATCGATTTGTAAGCTATTATGCTGATTTTTCGTATTGATTTGTAATATATTATGTGAAATGTATATCGATTTGTAACATATTATGTGTTTGCTAGTGTCGATTTGTAAGATATTTGTATTATGATATTGAAATGTGTGCATGTGACATTTACATTGTTGCGTGATTGCGGTGGCGATTTGCGTATTCAAATCGCTATTCATTTAGCGATTAAAATTGAAATCGCTTCACAACATCATAGTTGTCATCAAATCGCTGCCACGTGAATCACTATCGTAAATAACGATAAGTCATTTCTTTTATTACAAAGAAAATAACAACTCAATGCATAGTATAGTGCGATGCAACTGATGATTATGACAGATAACATGAAGAATGATCTGCATGCAGATTTAATTTTGCATGGTCGGTAGGAGGAAATCCTTTTGCCTCATAAGTGCGCGTAGTTTTAATTCTCCTCCTCCTTCTTCCTTTTGCTTTTCCTTTTCTTCATCATCCTTCTTCTTCTTCATCTTTAATATCTGATGGATCAGGCTCCGCATAATAAATATCCAACAATTTATTCCTATCTTTTTCATGCTCAATGTTTATTATATTTTGGTACTTTACATAACCCTTATATATATCGAATTGGTAGATGATTTCTCCAAGAGTCATCCCCTCCAACAGTGAATGCTTTCTTGTCTTGCGAATTGTAATCATTGCTAACCTACACAACACATAAATTTAACCGCAAATCATTGTAGAAATCAAACCCTTTATAAGTACATATCGTTGTAAATCATAAATCGCTACTGCATTAAATGTATAAACCGTGGCTGCTTTAAATGTATAAATCATGAATCATAAATCATAAATTGGCTAAATCGCTACTGCTTGAAATATATAAATCGTTGCTGCATATCGAACAAATTGCTACTGCATTAAATGTATAAATCACTGTTAAATTCAAACTTACAAATCTTTGTAGACATTTAGTCCTAAGAAGTACATATTGTTGTAATGTTTGGCTTTCATAAGAACAAATAATGCCAACTATTTTTTGACTCCCAAAAGGTGGATATGTACAAATCAATTTGTTTCAGTATAAAAATATGTGTTATTTAGCATGATATATAACCACTTGTAAGATTTAGCATTAAGATTTACATAACAAAAATCAATTTGTTTAAATAACGAAACCTTACACAAAACTCACCCAAAGGACACAAGTTTTGCTAATTCGACAATGAAGGAGAAACACGTAGAAGGTAGATGCAGTTGATGGTGGTAACAATGCTTTGATGACAGTAGATGACGAAAAAGGGTACTTCGACGGCAGCAAACGATGTCAAAAGCTGCATCGTCAAAGGAAGCTCCTCTTACAGCAGATGGTGCATTGTCAAAAGGTGAGCCAGAATGTTTAGGACGATATATTACGAGGGGCGATGAATTTAACTCTTTCTCTTTTTTGGTGAGGTGACATTTTTATCCTTTACTCAAAATGTCGTTTCAAGAGTTTAACCGTGATAAAGAGTAATTAAGTATTTGCAAACAAGCTGGACTCCGATGCTAAGTGATGCAGATAAACACGGGAAAATGCACCTGCTTACATACGTTCAAACAGGAGAACACGCACCCGGCGAAACATATAACCTGCTTGGCGATATGTTTTCTTGCACCATGCGAAGAATAGTGGCCAATACGAAGAAGATACACAAATATCAAAGTAGGTCCACCCAACCAAAACAAGGTCGAACGGAAATTAGGGCAGGTATATATACCAACTTGAGAGAGAGAGAGAGAGAGAGAGAGATTTTCTTTGCCTCGTGGAGGGGGTCTGCATATATAAAATAATTTACCGCCATCCTGTTGGTCTCCTCCCCTCATCTCCTTCGTGCGCTCCTTCTTCCGGCACAACCACCAGAATTCTCTTCTTCGATACCATCCCCTTCCAATTCAATCCGCTCCCGGTGCATTAGTTGGTTCCTGCAGCTTCCGCAGGTTTCACCCCCTTCCTTAGTTTCTCCATGACACCATTTGTCGGTCTTTCCTGCATTTCTTCTCATTCTTCTTCTTCTTGGTGATGTTCAGCAGCAAAGGAAGAGAGACAGAGAAAGAAATAGAGAGGAATGGATGGCCCTTCGAGAACTGTTGAAGACGTCTTCAAAGATTACAGGAGCCGAAGGGCCGGGCTTATTAAGGCTCTCACTACAGGTTCTTGTGACTTTTGTCTTCTCTTCTTTCTCCCTATTCCTCGTGTTTTTGCTTTTGTTTTGTTTGTAACTTAATTGTGAGGCTATCTTCTTTATGGTCGTTTATGTTGTTTGGGACTTGGGTGTTTTTTTTTTCGGGACTTGACCGAGAGTCCTTTTCATGAATCTATGAGAATCGCCCAGTTTTTCATTTGTCCTGAATTCGTCGATATTTAATCGCAAATATTGAGATTATATTACTTTATTTCTTTGTAGATGTTCGCGAATTCTATCGGCAGTGCGATCCGGGTAAATGCTCTTCGTTCCTTCGTATTTTCCCCTGTTTCGAATGCTTTTCCTTGAATCTCTTCGCGTGTCCTTTTTCTTTCCTAACTGTTTGGTGTTCTGTTTCTGCTTTCGTTTTTGGATTATGAAATGTGTGGTTATATTATTCGTATATGGGTTACCCATGTGGTCAGCAGGGTCCTGTGTCAAGCTGAAGGCCCAGGATCGAATCCCTCTGGCACATGGAGGCTGCCGTTGCTTTATCACAGTTGGGGCACGTAAGGCTGGGTGGTCGTGTCCTCAACCCGAAGTTTTACCTCGTAGGGAGGCGGGCCCATTAAGTGTCCCGGTTCTCGGTGAGGGTTCCTTCGTCATAAAAAAAAGGTTCAGTGGGCTGAAAATTAAACTAGGGTTTTCAGGAATATTTCTATTTGTGATCCCTTAATTTTAATTTTGAATGAAGATTTTTCTGTGGTTGCATCTCTTACCTGTATTTGCATTTATTTAATGCCTAGAAAGTTGAGTGCTTTTAATGTTATGGTCTTTGAAAGTTTTGCTTTTGTGAGGAAATTTTTTCTTTAAAATTTGTTTCTGACTCAGTTTTCTGCCTGTATTCTATCTGGGCGACCCTTCTCTCTCATAATGTTGGGGACCAGCTGGAGGTCCTTTGAGGCGTTTGATAATTTCATATCATCTTTCTTCTAGCATTTGAAACTCCGTTGACCTTTACTGCCCTAGCAGCTCTTGTAGTTTGATTGGCTCATCTTAACCAAGTTCCTGATATTCTTGCATTATCCAAAATAGAGATTTTTCTTCATTGGAGTGCCACACTTGAACTGCATGTATTAGATGGATTTTCTTTTGCATGGAGCCATGTTACAATGTGATTGGAGCATGTTTATTTAACAATCTCTATTGGGCTGGAGCATTCTCCAGTCCTCCCTCTCATGTTTTTTGGTTTTATGCCTGCCGCACCCCTTATGTTGACATAGCTCGTCACAACTGTTACACCACTTCCTCCATATCAAAAGGGGGATATGGTAGTACAAGAAGATAAGGATTTTTTTTTCCAGTAGAGGTCATCCTCTTGATATTGATTATACTGCAGAACAGAATATGGGTTGTTATGTTCTGTCTTGCACTTTGAACAATGAAGAAATTATGATATAATGCAATAGCATGACAGAACAATGTTAACATCATTTACACGCATGTCTCTATGTATTAGCATATGTTTTCAAATTTGAAGATTAGGCTGTGTTTGGGAGCCAGTGTTGGAGATGAGATGAGATGAGAGGGGTGATGGGAGTGGAGATAAAAATAGGAGATGAGGTTGGAGTTGTCAACAACATCCTTGTGAGGATGTAGTTGAAAATGGCCCATCTCCACTCCCAACATCAGCCTCATCTCCCAAAACGGGGTTCCTAAACACCTGCGGGGGTAGGTGGTATTAATTACACCTCATTAAATGCCATCTCCATTCCATCTCTGGCTCCCAAACAGAGCCTTAAACAAGAATACAAAAATATTATACTAAATTTTAACATTAACAGCATAAACATGTATTTGCATGTCTGTGCTGTAAGTCTGCTACTTTTGAGGTTTAAACAAGAATAAAAACAATATTTGTATTACATCTTTTGGCACTGAATATATAACTGCATACAATAAAATTTAATAAATACACAGGCACATATATGTATAAAAAACCAGTCTTGATATAGCTTTTAAAAGATATGAGGTAGATTGAAATATCTTAACAAGTATTTTTGTCACGGGCCTATTTCCTTCAATGGGCCAGCGCGGCGCGACGGTCCTTCCTTACCGCCGCAAGCCTACTCGTCAGCTCGCTTGCCGGTCGCGGAAGCTTATGATCAGAGTGCAAGAGAGCAAGAGAGAATAGAGGGAGAGAAGTTGCAATCACAAGAAGCAATCACAACGAGGGTGAACAAAAGAAAGCTCAACGCATTTAATTCATTCACAATTTTGCCCGCAGGCTATTACAGTTCAAGTATACGGGCTGCCCCTTCGGGGTATTGATTCACCTGAACCGGGCAGCTTACATCAGACTCAACAAAAGCAAAACAGACTCTAGCGCAACTGTACACTGTAAGTCGCAAGGGAACATGCTCCCCCCTTCAAATCATGCGCCGTCCTCGGCGCCATCTGTTTTGTGGTAAGCCCTGACTTCAGCCGGGTAGCGGCTGTTCATTCGAAATGCAGGCTCCCACGTTGGTTCCGTTGTTTCCTCCCACTGCACCAAGTATTTCTTCGCTTGCCCCAAGTAGTTGACCTTGTGGCGAAGGATCTGACTGAGGTGCTTCTCGGCCCGTTGTGCTGCCGGGGCCCTCTGCATGATGGGAGCGCGTTGCGGCACATTGCGTTCCGGGTCTCCATCATCTGGATGGAACTGCTTGAGGTTGCATACGTGGAACACCGGGTGCACCTTGAAGTCTGGGGGCAACTCCAGCTTATATGCCAGCTTGCCCACCTTCTTTGTGATGGTGAAGGGTCCCTCATACTTTCTGAGTAGTCCGCGGTGCCGCCCGCGGAAGATGCCTGTGCAACCAGGATATAACTTCACCAACACTTGGTCCCCAACCTGGAACCCTGCGGGCCGACGGTGTTTGTCCGCCCACTTCTTCATTCTCTTCGCCGCTTTATGTAAGAATGCCTTCGCCAACTCATTCTGCTCGTGCCAGTCGCGAACAAACTGATAGGCGAAGGATGGCCTTCCCTTTTCTTGTGCGGCAAGAGTGTGCGGGGTCAGTGGCTGCTGCCCCGTGGCTATCTCAAACGGGCTGTGGCCTGAAGATTCGCTCTTCTGCAGATTATAACAAAACTGTGCCACATCAAGGAGCTTCACCCAATTTTTCTGATTGGCACTAACAAAGTGCCTAAGGTACTGCTCCAGTATCCCGTTGATGCGCTCTGTCTGCCCATCTGTCTGCGGATGGAAGCTTGTTGAAAACAGCAAATCAGAGCCAAGTAACCGAAATACTTCACGCCAGAACTTGCCCGTGAAGCGAGCATCGCGATCGCTCACAATGCTCTTTGGTATGCCCCAGTGCTTCACCACATGCTTTACGAACAACTCTGCAGTCTTCTCTGCAGGGCACTCCTTGGAAGCTGAGATGAAGGTGACATACTTTGAGAAACGATCCACCACGACTAAAATAGAACTGAGGCCCTCTACCTTTGGCAGACTAACAATGAAGTCCATAGAGATGCTTTCCCAAGGACGTTCTGGAATTGGTAGAGGCTCAAGGAGATCGGCAGCCTTCTGGTTTGTCCCCTTATCTTGCTGGCAGATGAGGCATGTCCGCACATACCCCTCAACATCGTCTCTCATCTGCGGCCAATAGTAGCCGCGCTCAAGGAGTGCTAAGGTCCGCTCCTGACCAGGATGGCCGGCCCATAGTGTATCATGGCACTCCTTGAGTA
The DNA here is from genome assembly GCF_984573655.1 of Nuphar pumila. Classification (NCBI taxonomy): domain Eukaryota; kingdom Viridiplantae; phylum Streptophyta; class Magnoliopsida; order Nymphaeales; family Nymphaeaceae; genus Nuphar; species Nuphar pumila. The sequence continues at coordinate 11,538,625 of NC_143257.1, forward strand.
GCTCTCGGCGAAGGCTTCCCCACCGTGGTACAAAGATGCATCCCCCTTTTGTTACAAGGAGGACATCCTGTAGCCAAAATCGTCGAGTCTTCTCTGCCTGCGCCAGAGAAACAAGGTGTTGTGCGGTCGGATCCTGCTGTGTACCCTCGCGGATGCGGCTCAGCAATGCACCCTCCAAATGCACTTCAGAAGGCTCTGCGCGCGCAGCAGCTAATTCAGCCCTACGACTCAAAGCATCCGCCACAACATTGGTTTTTCCAACCTTGTACTCTAAGGCAAAGTCGAACTCAGCCAAAAACATCTGCCATCGAGCTTGCTTGGGCGTCAGCTTCTTTTGCGTCTGAAAATAGCTCGTGGCCACATTGTCCGTCTTGACGACGAACTCGGCACCCAAAAGGTAGTGCCGCCAGGTCCTGAGGCAATACACAATGGCGGTCATCTCACGTTCGTGCACTGTGTACCGCCTCTCTGCATCCTTCAGCTTACGACTCTCATATGCGATCGGATGCCCGTCTTGCATAATAACTCCGCCAATGGCAAAGTCTGAGGCATCAGTGTGGACTTCGAAGGGTCTCGAATGATCAGGCAGTCGCAGCACTGGCTCTCTCACTAAGGCTTTCTTCAAGCCCTCGAAGGCATCTTGGCACGCTCCTGTCTAGAGCCATACCCGATTCTTCTTCAACAAATCTGTGAGGGGCGCAGCAATGAGGGAATAACCTTCGATGAAACGCCGATAATAATTTGCCAAGCCGAGGAATGACCGCAATTCTGGCACTTTGCTTGGCGGAACCCATTCCTGGATGACCCTTATCTTCTGCCCATCCATACGCAGCACACCACGCCCCACAACGTGGCCAAGGAAGCTGATCTCCTCCTGCCCGAAGAGACACTTCTCTCGTTTAACACAGAGGTCATTCTCCTTCAGCACCTGAAACACTGTTCGCAAGTGCCCGACATGTTCCTCCATGTTACTGCTGTAGATCACGATATCATCCAGATAGACTACCACAAACTTGTCTAGGTAAGGGTAGAAAATCTGGTTCATTAAAGTCGTGAACGTGGCTGGAGCATTTGTCAACCCGAATGGCATTACTAGAAATTCGTAAGCACCATAGCGGGTGACACAAGTTGTTTTCGGCTCATCACCCTCGGCAATCCTCACCTGCCAGTAACCCGATCGCAGATCTAGCTTGGAAAAGATACGGGCACTGCCTAGCTGATCGAACAAGTCTGCTATCAATGGCAATGGGTACTTGTTCTTCACCGTGACCTTGTTCAAGGCCCGATAATCCACACATAACCGTTTAGAGCCATCATGTTTCATCTGAAAAAGGACCGGGGCACCAAATGGGGCTTTTGATGGACGAACAATGCCTGCGTCCAACATCTCGTCTAGCTGCCTGCGCAGCTCCTTCAACTCTGCTGGCCCCATACGGTATGGAACCATTGCGGGAGGCTTTGCTCCCGGGGTCAACTCAATCTTGTGGTCGACCTCGCGTCTTGGCGGAAGACGCTTTGGCAATTCCGGAGGCATCACCCCCCGAAACTCCTCCAATAGAGGGGCTAGGGTTGGCGGCACTGCTGCTTCTACCTTCCCTTCATCTGCACGCACTGCAACTAAGAATGTCTGCTCCCCATGCTTGACACCCTTCTTCAGTTGCATTGCTGATAACACTGAAGACTTGCCTTTCTGCGTAAGGCACTGCACTGTGTGGGACAGGTCTGATCCCATGATCGTCAACGTGTTAAATTTTGGCAGCATCATCACATTTTGGCTTCGCAGAAACTCCATACCCAGAATCACCTTGAAATCGTCCAGGGGCACCACAGAGAAGTTGGCTTTGCCGACCCAACTCCCCACTTGAGTAGCCACATCTCTTGCTTCACCAAGAATGGGCTTGGCCTCAGAGTTTACTGTTTTGATAGTCCTCTGCTTTGGCCCAGTTTTCAAGCCCAACCGCTCTGCCTCTTCCCGCGAGACAAAGTTGTGTGTGGCTCCGGAGTCTACCATTGCCGAAGTAGACTTTCCATTCATAATGACTTCTACGTACATAAGTTCCTTACTGACCTGCATGTTCTTAGCTGCGCAACTTCTAGCTGCGTTAATCGATTGCATGGCACCCATCCTCGGTTGCATGGTCTCAGTGTCACTGCCTTCAGTATCGCTGCATTCTTCCTGTGCAGCATTGGCTTGCCCGTCGTCCTTTACAAGGCGCTTTGGGCATTGCCGGGCGATATGTCTATCACCACAGAACCAACATGTCACAACCGCACCCTTGTTGCTGTTGTTATGCTTTGTGTAGTTCTGTTTCTTTTCGGATTAATGGCGTGTCGACGCCTCACCTTTATCGTTGCGCTGCTCATCCTTCTTGCCTCCGTGGTCAGGCTTCTTTCCAACTTTGGTTGATGGGGTGAAAGGTTTGCGCTGAGTATCAACTAAGCGCTCCGCCGCCACATATGCATCTTCCAAAATACGGGGGTTGCTCCTTTCCACTTCGGACTGTGCCCATGGTTGAAGTCCCACAATGAACCAGTTGAGCATGTCGTCTTCTGGCATGTTAGGTATCTCCAGCATAAGCTTCTGGAACGTTCGGACATAGTCTTGCAACGAACCAGTATGTTTGAGTTCACGAACCATCCGGTAAGCCTGTCTCTGCGCATTTCTTGGCATAAAGTAGTTGCGCAACTCTACTTTGAAGTCGTCAAAGGTGTCTATCACACATTGACCCCTCTCCATGTCATTGCGCTTCCGCCTCCACCAAGCGATAACATCACCATCAAGTAAGGCCGCTGTAGCCTTGATCCTCAGATCTTCAAGGGTCACATTTTGGATATCCAAGTAGTCTTCTACTTGGAACAAGAAGTTCTCAATGGCCTTGCTGTCGCGAGAACCGTTGAATTTTGCGGGTCTAGGTACATCAATCCTTGATGGTCTCTCACCATTTCCGCCATTCAGGGTCACCGTCCGCTGCAATGTACGGTTCCTCAACTCAAGATCGGTCACTGTAGTCGTCAACGAAGTGACCTGCCCCATTAGTAAGTTCACCTGCTCTTGCAGGCTCCCCACCACATCATTCAATCCATTGAATGATTCACATTCGCGTGAAATCGCTTCATCATACGAAGTCACATCTTCCACCAACTTGTTAACAGTTGCAGCCAACTCTTCTTGGCCCCGAGGTGAACCCATCTCCTCAGCTTCGGCAACTGCCTTGCCTCTGGTGTTGCGCAAGTGTTGATAAGGCGCCACGATGTCTTGCTCACAAATCGCAGCCTGTCGGCGTGTCTGTCGACACCGACTCCGGAGTCCCTTCCCCAGCACGAGAACGGGCTCTGATACCACTTGTCACGGGCCTATTTCCTTCAATGGGCCAGCGCGGCGCGACGGTCCTTCCTTACCGCCGCAAGCCTACTCGTCAGCTCGTTTGCCGGTCGCGGAAGCTTATGATCAGAGTGCAAGAGAGCAAGAGAGAATAGAGGGAGAGAAGTTGCAATCACAAGAAGCAATCACAACGAGGGTGAACAAAAGAAAGCTCAACGCATTTAATTCATTCACAATTTTGCCCGCAGGCTATTACAGTTCAAGTATACGGGCTGCCCCTTCGGGGTATTGATTCACCTGAACCGGGCAGCTTACATCAGACTCAACAAAAGCAAAACAGACTCTAGCGCAACTGTACACTGTAAGTCGCAAGGGAACAATTTTAGTCTTTCTTGTAATGAAATGGTGGTCTTCAACAAATGCACAAATAACTCACAAACAAGTGTCTATTGGAGACACTACAAGCATGACCCTTGAAAGGGTATAAAGGGAAGAACACTTGAAAAATAAATAATACTTTATTCATGAACAAAATGCTTAAGAAGCATGGTTATTTACATTGAAGGGGTTCACCCCTATATATACAAAACAATGGGAGAGAGAGGAGAGCTCATTTTGAGCTCTCCAAAAAGAGACGTTGGATTCCAACGTCTCTTAATATAGCTGTTGGACTACAGTCCAACAACATTTATTATTATAGCTGTTGGACTATAGTCCAACAACATTTATTATAGCTGTTGGACTATAGTCCAACAGCATTTATTATAGCTGTTGGACTACAGTCCAACAGCTACTTGCACAGTCAAGTTCCAACAGGAACTTGACTGGATCAAAATATCTAGTTTCTATTGAACTAGATGCTAAAAAAGAAAATAAAAAAAATAGAAAAAGAAAATAATAAAAGAAAATATAATAATATTAAATAATATATATATATATATATATATATATATATATATATATTGCAGTTTACATTTTAACACTCCCCTTCAAACTTACGGTACAATGAGCGAAAGTTTGTCTAAGAGGAAGTGAAATCTGGGAGCAGCGAGAGGCTTGGTGAAGAAGTCTGCTAATTGATATTTTGATGTAACATATGGCAGATCAATGGTTCCATGTAAGTATTCCTCTCTGACATAGTGACAGTCCATCTCAATGTGTTTAGTGCGCTCATGGAATGTCCGGTTGCTTGCAATGTAGATCGCACTTTTGTTGTCACAGCACATCTTTGAAGCTTGCGTTGCTTTAGCTCCCATATCTGCTAGCAATCGTCTGAGCCAAACAACCTCCATAGTGGTGGTTGCCATGGCTCTGTATTCAGCTTCGGTGGAGGAAAGAGAGACTTTCTGCTGCTTCTTGCACCTCCACGAAATTAAGGTTTCACCTAGGAACACACAAAAACCAGTAGTTGAGTGTCTATTATTGGGATCACCTCCCCAGTCAGCATCAGTATATGCAATTAAATTTAATGAAGATGAAGCAGACAAGAAGAGTCCTCGTGAAAGAGAGGATTTTAAGTATCTAATAATACGCAAAATCGCTCCCATGTGCACGGAGGTGGGAGCATGCTGAAACTGACTACTTGTATGAACTGCATGAGTTATATCTGGCCTAGTAATGGAAAGATAAGAAAGAGCTCCAACAAGTTGTCTATAAGAAGTAGGATCATCAAGAAGTTCTCCATCATCAATTTTCATTTTAACATTGACAACTTCTGGAGTGTCTACTTTCTTATCATCTGTAATTCCAGACCTGGAAACGATATCAAGAGCAAATTTAGATTGAGATATCAAATACCCCTGAGGGGAATAAGCAACTTCAATGCCTAAAAAATATCTTAATAAACCTAAGTCAGTCATTTCAAAGTGAGTTTTAAGAAGAGATTTGATATTTGCAACTCCCTGTTTGTCGCCTCCGGTGATGATCATATCGTCCACATAGAGAAGAAGAATAATGATGCCTGCATCAGATTTCTTAACAAACAAAGCAGTGTCAGTTAAACAAGGTTGAAAACCAATATCAAGCATAACATGACTAAATCGGTCATACCAGGCTTTTGGAGCCTGTTTAAGACAATAAAGAGCTTTTTCTAGACGAAGAGCTTTACCCTTAGGGATACTAATACCAGGTGGGGCTTCCATGTATACTTCTTCAACGAGATTCCCATTCAAGAAAGCATTTTTGACATCTAATTGAAAGATAGGCCATGTTCTAATGGAGGCCAAGGCTATTAAAGTTCTAACAGTGGTCATACGGGCCACAGGAGCAAATGTTTCTTCATAATCGATGCCATACTCTTGGGCATATCCTTTTGCTACTAAACGGGCCTTATATCTTTCCAGGGTCCCATCACTTTTGGTTTTGACTTTGTATACCCACCTACAACCTATAGGTTTCTTACCCGGAGGAATATCTTGTATCGTCCAGGTATTGGCCTTTTCTAGTGCATCCAATTCTATTTTCATGGCTTCTATCCATTCTATATGATTTTTTGCTTGAGAATAGGATGATGGTTCAACATATAATTGTATTAATGTAATGGCGGCCCTATACGTGGGTGAAAAAGATTCATAAGACACAAATTTTTCTGGAGGTTTAGAGATTCTAGACGTTCTTCTAGGTGGGACTTCAGAGTATTTTTGTAATGCACATGGAAGATTTTGCTCTCTACGTCTTGAATATTGTAGACTAACATCCCTATGGATTTGCTCTTCATTATCATCATTTTCAACAACAATAGGACTTTGATCATTGTCAAGGTCATATCCAACATCACATTCATTGGATTTTGAAGTTGGATCAATTAAAAACGAGTATTCAGTGACATCCTTGGATTTTTCAAATTCAAAGAAGCTTTCTTTTTCCAAAAAAGATACATTTCTTGACACATATAATTTGTCATTTTGAAAATCGAAACACCTGTAGCCTTTTTGATTATCAGCATATCCTAAAAAGGCACATGGGATTGCACGAGGAGAGAGTTTATCATTTCTGTTGGTGAAAACAAAACATTTGCATCCAAAGACTCTTAATCTAGAATAATCTGGAGTTAAATTAACAAGCTTTTCTATTGGAGTTGTATTATTTAATGAGGAAGATGGCATCCTATTAATGAGGTAGGTGGCAGTTAGGACCGCTTCAGCCCAAAAACTTTTTGGAACTTGATTTGCAATTAGCAATGTCCTAGTAGTTTCCATAATGTGCCGATGTTTGCGTTCGGCTAGGCCATTCTGTTGTGGAGTGTGTGGACATGATCTTTGATGTGTAATACCATGTAAATTGAGATAGTCTTTGAATTCGTTGGACATAAATTCTCCCCCTGAATCAGTGCGAAAAACAGAAATATCATTTTGAAACTTATTTTTAACCATTTTATGAAATATTTGGAAGTTAGCAAAGACATCAGATTTATGTTTAAGAAAATAAATCCAAGTATGTCTAGAAAAGTCATCAACAAAAATGACATAATATGTATAACCACCTTTGGAAATAACTGGTGCGGGGCCCCAAACATCCGAATGTATTAACTCAAGTGGTCGTGAGGAAACAAAAGTTCTACTAAGAAATGGTAACCTTTTCATTTTGCCAAGAATGCAGTCTTTACAAGAAAAATTTTCAGAATTACAAAATTTTTCCAAACTTGGAAAATATTGAATTTTAGACATATGAGGATGGCCAAGCCTTTTGTGCCATAAATCCAATTCTAATTTCTGAATATTATAACAAAATGCATTCTTGGGTAATTCCAAAAAGTCCATGTAATAAAGTCCTCATTCTCTATGGCCTTCCCCAATCAGCTTCCCTGACTGACGATCCTGTACCCAGCAACCATGAGAAGAGAAGGAGATATTACATCCATAATCAGATATTTGCGAGACAGATAAGAGATTCAAATTAAGTTTAGGGATATATCTAACTTCTGGGATAAAAAATCTTTTGGATTTTTGAAGATTTTCAAAACATCCTATTCCTTTTACTTCGAGAGATGTGCCATCGACTGTAAAAACCTTTGACACACTTGAGTCATTTTTAAGACATTCGGATAGACTATTAACATTTGGGGTCATATGAAAAGAAGCACCAGAATCTAAAAGCCAAGGAAAGTTACCTGGACCGGAGAAAGATGCAATTGCCGCTCCAGTTGAGGCTTCGGTTGAGGAGGATACCCCTTTGAGAAGAGGTTGAAGGATTTCCATCAGTTGAGCCATAGACACAGGTGCATCTTGATCTTTTGACTCAGATTCAACAGATGCAACTCTTTTTTCTTCTCTTCTTTTTAACTTTGGACATTGAGGCCTATAATGCCCCGGTTCATGACAATGATGACAAATAACTTTTCTTTTATCAAAGTCGCCGTTTTGCCTTCCAAAATGAGGCGGCTTGTAAGTACGAGTATGATTCCCCGGTCTAGATACAGCTAAAACGGAGTCATCATCAACTTTTAGAGTACTTTTTCTAAGTCTATTTTCCTCCATAGTGAGCTCTTCTATAGTATCAACAATAGAAGGAATTTTTCCACGATGTAAAAGGGCCGATTTGGTGGATTCAAACTCCGGCCTTAGACCATTCACAAATTGATAGAAATGTTCCATATCGAGTTGCTTTTGGCGAAGCTCGATGTCTTCGGCACAATGCCATTTGGGCTCAAGAAGAGCCAACTCTTCCCAAAGTTCGGACAACTCATTATAATATTCTCGAATAGTTTTATCTTTTTGAGTCATTGTCCGAACTTTATCTTGTAAATTGCATACATGTGCAATATCTTTAAGGGAATACATGTTTTTGAGGTATTCCCAAGCCTTATCGGCATGCTCAAACTTAGCTAGACTAGAGCATTTTTTAATGTCTATGCTATTGATGAGCCATGACATAATTTTTGCATGTCCTATCCTCCATTCTTTCCATTTCTTTTCATAAGTGGCTAACGCCTTACTCTTCTCTTCTTCCGTTAGAGGAACCTCTTTATCACCCTCTTTCTTGGTAAGAGATAGTTTAGGTTCCAAATCGGAACCATCCACTATACCCCATAAACCTTTTCCCCAAATGTGGTGCTTCATAATCGAAGCCCACATTACATAGTTAGTATCATTTAGCTTCATAGGAATGATGGTGATCTTATCATTGTCATCCATCTTTTACAAGGGTAAGAGAGGAATAAATAGGAGGAGAGAGAGAGAAAAATAAAAAGAAAAGAAAAAAAGTAGACAAAGGAATAAGAGAGGATACAAAACCAATTTTTTTTTGTAGCACAAGTTCGCCTTTCTTCAAACAAATCTTCTTGAGCCAAGAACAAGGTGATGAAACACCTTTTGTAAATGTGGCACGGAAATCGAGGCGGAAGCACTTCAAGATCTAAGGATTTCGTAGCTTTGATACCATGTAATGAAATGGTGGTCTTCAACAAATGCACAAATAACTCACAAACAAGTGTCTATTGGAGACACTACAAGCATGACCCTTGAAAGGGTATAAAGGGAAGAACACTTGAAAAATAAATAATACTTTATTCATGAACAAAATGCTTAAGAAGCATGGTTATTTACATTGAAGGGGTTCACCCCTATATATACAAAACAATGGGAGAGAGAGGAGAGCTCATTTTGAGCTCTCCAAAAAGAGACGTTGGATTCCAACGTCTCTTAATATAGCTGTTGGACTACAGTCCAACAGCATTTATTATTATAGCTGCAACAGCATTTATTATAGCTGTTGGACTAGTCCAACAACATTTATTATAGCTGTTGGACTACAGTCTATTGAACTAGATGCTAAAAAAGAAAATAAAAAAAATAAAAAAAGAAAATAATAAAAGAAAATATAATAATATTAAATAATATATATATATATATATATATTGCAGTTTACATTTTAACATTTCTAACTTAAGAAAGAATGTCCTATTTTCTTCATTTCCTTATTATCTTTTTCACAATGGGGGCAACACCTCTTCTTTCATGGAGAATGAAATGGATACTAGATAGGCTCTACATGGCATTGCAAAATGGTCGGATTATCCTAGTTAGGCCATCACACCCAATAAGGACACAAAGGCTCCAACTGAGAAAAGATTAAGATGTCTATGGTCCTTCCAGGAAACTGCATGGGTCATTCTTAGATAAACAAGGACATTCCTGTTCCTTTTAGGAGCATAAGGGGCGATCTGTTAGAACAAGTTATTTTCTTGTCTATTGTTCTCCTCTCTTGAAAAATATAGGTATGACATAATGCCATATGTTGCTTGTATCGTTCATAGTATTGCCATAAAGTGAGGGGAGTTTTCATCAAATAAAAGATAACAAAAAATAGCATAAACATAGGCACCTTTTGATTCTCACTATAGGGGCATTTAAATAATTAAGAAGGTTAATTTGGGTACTTGAATAGTTGTTTTTGTTACACTCCAGATCAGAAAGACAATAACAATAAAGGAAAAAAAAACAAAGAAATATCTAAATGTGCACAACTATCATTTGCATGACTCCTCTTAATGGCTCTTTTATGAATATATCTGCAGTCAAAGTACCGGTCTAACAACCTTAAAACAATCATGCATGGTACAGTATTAAATCTGTATGCTTGCATTCTGCAATAGTCTTTGACCATTTCATGAATATCATGGTGATCATTTCAATTGTTCTGTCATGTAAAACCTTTTCCCTTTTTATTTTTTTCAATGAAGTTTGGATGTATTTATTCTCTATCCATTTCTGTTATTTTAGACAGGATAATTATCATTTCTATGAATTGTTTATTTTTCTTGAGAAACATTCTCAAAAAGTGAATCAAAATGCCCCAAGTCTTATAAATAGTGGGAAGGTGTTTATCTTCTTATTCCTGTGGTCTTTCCCGGCTTATATTATTATAAAAACTTTAACTCAGTTTGGTACAATAAGAGGTCAAAACATACAGACCAGCAAAGGTTAAAACAATTTAGGTTCAAATTCCAACCACCTGTGATCCATGGATTGAACTGGATCCTGATCATGGGTCTAAACTCTAAAGATGGAGCAATGGTTATACATCGATCCACTTAGCTTGCACCAAACTTTGACGTATGTATTTGAATGGGATCTTATAAAGACCCAGATAGCTTTGAACTGGACTTATTTGAGCCCAAACCAAAGCAAACACAAAATTGACATGCTCTCAGCTTTAGATCCTCATGGTTCAGACCTATACTAGATCGTGATGCTAAAGTTAGATGCCAAAGTTATATCTTATAAACTCTTTTGACCAAATTGGGTCAAACATTCTAACCTAGCTGCAATTTATATACATTCAAGGATATTTATACATAAAAAGACTGTTTTCAACTGTTTTTCATCCAAATAATAATGATAATAAGCTGATTCTGTTTATTGTTTACAAATATTTGTAGATGCTATTCTTCTTTATAATTTTATATGAACTAAAGACATCTAAAGAGGCCAAAGAAGGCTTAACAATCATAGCTAATATTCATGCCAAATTTTAACTTAAAAGTTTGTTATACCAGTTTGAGTTGGTTCTTTCCGTTTTTACATGATATTCTCTTGTTTATGTGTATAATACTTTGTTTGCCTTTTGCACTTTCTGCATTCATTAAGCTTAGGTCTCTACTAGTTGCTTTTGATGTTCAAGCAGAAATTTCAGTTTTTCTTCTGTGGCCTTTGCTTTTGTTTTCTCTGGATATTGACTATTAGATCAATTACGTCATGGTGGTTTTGGCAGAGAAGGAAAATTTATGCTTATATGGCTATCCTAATGAATCTTGGGAAGTCAATCTTCCTTCAGAAGAAGTACCTCCTGAGCTTCCTGAGCCAGTGCTGGGAATCAACTTCTCTAGGGATGGCATGTTGGAGGAGGATTGGCTTAAACTTGTGGCAGTTCACAGCGATTCATGGCTGATAGCTCTTGCCTTTTATTTTGGGCTACGATTTGGATTTGATAAAAATGACAGGTATGCCTTGTTCAGGTTCCACTTTTGGTTTTGTGTTTTCTAAGAGAAGGAGGATAAAAGAGTTTCCTTTCAAAATTGTCATCCAATCATTGTTATCTATGTCTAGGGTTATTGCTGGTTATTGTTTCCTCATTGGGCAACTAGCTTCCTAGTCACTTGTGTTTTGAACAATAGTAGGCAAAATTATTGTGGTACATACTGCAGAATTTTGTTTTTTAACCATTTATTTGTTTTCTTTGAACTTTTTGAGGTATTATTACAGGTCTGAACTTTTCACAAGCGTAAGTGTGCATATATGAAATTATATTTCTAAGAGTGTGATTCTTGTGAGATTTGTGATGTGATTGTCTCCATAGTGAGATTGTATTTGACCCATAGTGGTCTTTTGTGTATTTGCAATTCCTGATAGCCCTTAGTGGCTTTCTCTTGTGTTTGATATTAATTTCATTTCATGGTATCAGAGCATAGGGCTCTTGTATTTTGAAAGTCATCTTGATTGTGCTTTCCTCATGGTGGTGGTCATCTTCAAGTCATCTTCTTCACCGTGATTGTCACCATGATCGGAAGAGAATCCTTTATCATCTCCTACAAGCTTAATGAAAGCAACTACTTGATGTGGGCTAATGCTATGGAAAACTACATCTAAGGAAAAAAGTTGTGGGGTTTTATTAGTGAAATCACTACCGAACCCCAATTGAAGCTAACAAGAAAAGAAGGAGATCAAGTCAAAGCTCTTACCGAAGAAGAAAAGGAGAAGGCTCTACAAGAATACCAAGAAAAGATTGAAGATTGGGAGGCTAATAATGCTCAAATACTCTCATGGTTTATGAATACCATGAAGTTCAAGATTGCCATAAATATTATCAAATTCAAGAAAGCATGTGATGCATGGATGTTTCTAAAGAGTACGGCCATTCAAAAGGACATGTCTCGGTTATATTATCTCTAAGATAAGGTACGTACTACCAAACAACAAGATAAAAGTGTAAGAGATTATTATGGGATCTTATCTCCCATATGGGATGAATTGGCTATGCTAGAACCCAAATGGGAATGTCCGGCAATAGAAATGAGACAAAGACAATTAGAAAGATAATCTTTTCTCCTTATATGGTCTTAGACCAAAATTCGAATAAGTACAATCATCTCTTCTTGTGAGGCTCTTGCTGAAGTATGTCAAGTGAAAACTAGACTTCGGATGCACAAGACTAGTGATGATGTTTTTGCCGTATCAATGCTCAAGACCAATGTAAAAACCTATAGACTTCACTTTGAGAAAAATACAATAACGGAGGAAGAAAGCTCATTTGTCATTTTTATAATGAACCGAGACACATAAGACTGGAATGTCCAAAACTCAAGGGAAATGTAGCCGCGGTGAGTGACGAACCTCCAAAACGTGAAGAAACAAGAAAAGGAGGTGATTTCAATGACTTGACGATCACTCAAATTGAGAAAGTCATTTTACATATCCTAAAGCCACACCTTTGACATCCGGTGCCGCCTTATCTTCCTCTTCTCTTTCGGATAAATCCTCTTGGATTTTAGATTCAGAAGCTTATTTTCATGACATATAATGAATCCTTACTTTTTTATTGCACCAATTCATAATTTTCACATGTCAACCACCACCAAAACTTCTTTAAATCTTAAAAGTATAGGAAATTTCGAAAATTTTTCCAATGATTCAAAGATTTTTTTGTTCCAAATGTTAGAGTTATTCCAAAACTTAAATCTTTTCTTATTTTTTCAAATTTCCTATTATGGGTGTAGTCCTCTTCTCATCTAAGGCTTATTGGGTGTAGGATCTCCAGTGAGGGAAGTTGATTGGGCAAGGCCATAAAAGAAAATACCTTTATTATATGAATTTTTTATGCCTTTCTAAAGAATCTTTTTGTAACTATGTAAAAAAAGTGACTTGGATCTTTGGCATAAACGATTAGGACACCCAAGTATATCCAAACTATCCTTTTTTTTGTTTATTGAAAAAATCTTGTAAGGAAAAAGACTATGTATGTAAAATTTGTATACTTGGAAAGATGAAAATATTGCTTTTTGGATATAAAACTTCTTTGTCTAATGAAAATTTTGAATTGGTGCATTCAGATGTATTAGGTCCCGCTCTCGTTATGTCAAAAGATGGATTCTCATATTATGTTACATTCATACATGATTTTAGTAGATGTACTCGGATCTACTTCCTTAGATTCAAATCCAAAGTGTTTTCATGCTTTAAAGATTTTTATAATCTTGTTAAAACTCAATTTAAGACAAATATTAAGATTTTCTCTTATTCAGGGGAAAAATTTCTTTCAAATGAATTTCAATCTTATCTAAAAACCCATGGTATTTTGCACCTAAAAACATGTCCTATGACTATTTAACAAAATAGAATATGAGAGAAAACATTCTCATATTATTGAAACAACTAGGACTTTACTTATTTTAAAGGATGTTCCAAAGAAGCTTTGGGCTGAAGCCGCTCTCACCGCATTTTATTTAATATATAGAATGCCTTCTCAAATCTTAGAAAACAAATCCCCAATTGAAAAACTTTTTAAAACTACTCTCGATTTGAAAAGATTAAGGATTTTTGGATGTAAATGCTTTGTGCTCCTTGAAAACATAATAAACTTTCTCCCAAAACTATTAAATTTGTTTTTGTTGGATATGCTGATAACAAAAAAGGATATCAGTGCTATGACTTAAAAAATGATAAAATTTATGTATCTAGAAATGTTACTTTTCTTGAAAAAAAAGGATTTGATCTTGGAAACCTAAGAATCCAAATATGCTTTTTTTTTGACTTATTACCTAAGTCTAATAATGAGATTGATGATTATGACAATAATGATAGTGAAGTTAGTGATAATGTTAAACCGAGTAATGAACCAAGCATTGGAAGAGAATCTACTCATAATCTTATACATTATTCTAGACATGATAATGAGGAGCCTCCATGTGCACTTGAAAAATATAGTCAACCACTTGAAATAGAGGAACCTAGTGTCAGAAGATTTGAAAAAATATATAGAACCCCAAGTAAATTTGTTTCATATGAATCATTTTCTCCCAATTATAGATTATATCTCCTAGTCATTCATTCATATCATGAGCCATCCAACTATAGAGAAGCTAAAAACATAAAAGAATGGGTTGAGACTATGAATATAGAATTAGATGCATTATATAAGGCCAAAACTTGAGAAATCCAACATCTTTTCAAAGGTAAGAAGACAATAGGATGTAGATGGATGTTTAAGATCAAAACAAAGAATGATGGATTTTTAAAAAGATACAAAGCTAGGTTGGTTGCCAATGGGTATTCCCATAAATACAATATAGATTATGAGGAAACCTTTGCCTCAGTAGCCCGTATGACCACAATTAGTACTCTAGTTGTAGTAGCATCCATTAGAAATTGACCTATATAAGTTAGATGTAAAAAATGTTTTTCTAAATGGAAATATAAATGAAGAAGTCTACATGGATCCTTCTCCTAGTGTAACTATTGAAAATTATAGGGTTCTTCGTCTTTGTAAGGCTTTATATGGGCTTAAACAAGCCCCCAAAGCATGGTATGATTAGTTTAATAGGACTATGTTAGATCTTGGATTTAAATCATGTTATAGTGACACTGATCTTTTTATAAGATATATAGGTACTACGTTTGTTATCTTACTCCTATATGTTGATGATATGATCATCACTGGGAATGATAAGAAGGGAGTTGAAAAAATTAAAATTATGCTTAAGAAATCTTTTGATATAACTGACCTTGTTTTCTTGAGATATTTCTTAGGTATTGAAGTACTATTTGCTAAGATGACACATTTTGTTCTAAATAAAAATTTGCAGTCGATATTGTTGCACATTCGGGAATCACAGACGCAAAATATGCCGACATTCCTAAAGTGTGAGAGTTGAAGATGAAGTCTTATTAGAGGATCCAACTCCTTATAGGCAACTTATTGGATCAATAATGTATTTGTCTATTACTAGACCGGATGTTGTGCATATACTGCAAGTCAATTTCAGTATGCATATACTTTGATTCATATGAGTGTTGTGTTGAGAGTAGTTCGATACATTAAAAATACTATATTTAAAGGGCTATTCTTGTCTTTTTTTTTTATTATTAAATCTTATTGCATATACTGATTCTGATTGGGGAAAAAATCCCAATAACCGACACTCAACTATGAATTTTTGTATGTTCTTAGGTGATTCCCTTATATTCTTGAGGTGTAAAAAGCAACATAAAGTATTGTTGTCCTCTACGGAAGCTAAATATAGGGTGATGACTACAACAACAACCGTGGTTGTGTGGATGATATCCTTACTTGCAGATATGGGAGTTGATGTCTCGGAACCTTCAAAGTTATGCTGTGATAACAAGAGTGCTATATATATATATAGCTAGCAATCACACATTTCATGAATGAACGAAGCACATCAAGATGAATTGTTACTACGTTCAGGAATAATACTTGAAGGGGACGATTAATTTACCATATGTTCCGTCCGACTTTCAGATTCCGGACTTCTTCACCAAAGCTCTTCTTCTACCACGATTGCTTTTTCTTCTTAACAAACTTTCGGTGATCTCAACGTAACTTTGAGGGGAGAGTGTTAAAATATGATGTATATATATATGGTGCAGACACGACCCGTATGTGGTGCAGACATGACCCAACTATAGGAGGTCAGTCTCGCGGATACATGTACACGCCAAGTGTACGATGCAGAAGTATTAAAACCTAAATAGAGAAAATAAATTTTGAAGCAAAATAATTTTGTTGTTTTTCTTTCGGAAATAAAAGACTAACTATGTTAGACTCACTAAGACTATATATATATATATATATATATATATATATATATATATATATATATATATATATATATAGGGATACGTAAACTGAAAGAACTAGGGGCAGTTTGTGGAATATATATATGTATATATATAAATAAATAAATAAATAAATAAGTAAATAAATAAATCTATATATGTTTGGAATGCCAGAATTCAACTGTTCCTATATATATATATATATATATATATATATATATATAGGTTCGGACTGTAGAATTGGTTCTCAATGATGAACAATGTCGCTACCCACACCAATGCTGATGCAACCACAATGAACGCAGTTGACGACAAACAGCCACTAACGGAACTAATACTAGATGTTTCACAAACAGAAAATACAGTTAATTTCTAACACCCTTTTCAGTTCTGGTAATTAATTTTTCAGGAAGTCTGTGTCCGTTCCTAATTACATTTAGGTTCACGCACAGTTCAGTTCGATTTAAGATGTTCAAACTGGAATGTTATACGGCAGTTGAATAGTGATTTCCAATCAGACATATGACATAACATTGAGTCAAGTCGACACACGCACTTGCATTTTTCGAACTCAGCTGAACAGGGAATCAAGATCGATCATTCCAGATCTAACACAAACCAATCTTGACATCAACAGCGAACCACACAAGTCCCGATTGATGCTGCACAGTTCATTGAAATAAATCAGACTTTACTTCAACAACAGATGGACGGGTCTCCGTCAGCACTCTCAATCGAGAGCGACCAAAGCAAGGGGCAGCGCTAACACAGTCACCGGCTGTACTACAGAACAGCCAATGAATCTAAATCGTGATTCTGAAAATCGAACCAGACATCCAAAATTTGTCACAACATATTAAATATTTTAATGTTTATGCAACTACGTCCCACATATTTTTTGATCTAAACTTCAAACCGCAATTTCTAATATTGAACCTCTGAACAGAATCGCAAATATCAGATTGTATTGTGCCACCGAATTTAGTTGGAGCAGATTTTCTGAGCACACATGAAATACTAAAATTTAATCAACATAAACCTTTTGTTTCTTATGATTAGAACTCACACAAGTGACAATGCACAAAAAAATTGTCAAGGAACCCAGGAAAATGACTGATATATGACTTGGATTCGGTTCCTATTGAAAAAGTTTATTTGTCTATGTATTCTTTACGTGTATTTGTTAACTTGTATTCCGGGTCTGGATAATATATCAGACCCGACCCATACTATAAACGAAGGATATATATACATGTTTTAGGTCACGATTTCAGTATTGGGAAATCGTGACAGCCGCAACTCCTCCTTTCTCTTTCATCTCTCTTTTCACGTGTAATAGATCCTAGTGAAATCTGACATGGTATCAGAGCAGAGATCCATCTAGGACTTTGAAGCTGCTTCCAGAAGGTCTGATCTGAGAGATCGACCTGCATCCAATCAAGAGGTTTTCTTCTTCCACACTTTTCTTCCATCTTTTTTTTTTCATTTACTCTACTATTCTTTGTGCCTGAATATGCAGATTTGACGTGAATCTGCGTTAGACCTGAAAGGCTCCTATTCTTCTTTCTATTCTCGTCTCACGGTTTGTATTGAATATTCAGATCTGATCGTGTACATGCGTCTTATCTGAAATATTCAATCCTTGCGTCAGATCCCAAATTTTCTTGATCGTGCATATTCTCCGTCTCACACTTCCTCATTCTGTCAGATCTGAAATACTCAGATCTGATCGTGAATATTCTTGGTCTTGCAATTCCTATTTCTTCCAAACCTTGTCTGAAATAATCAGATCTGATCATTATCCGTATCAGATATGGAATATCATATTTCTTGATTGCTGAATCACGCAAATCGTTGTGTGTACAAATCGTTGTGCCTACAAATCGTTGTGCCTACAAATCATTATGCCTATAAATCGCTGTGTCCACAAATCGCTGTGCCTACAAATCGCTGTGCCTGTAAATCATTGTACCTGGAAATCGTTGTGCATGAAATACACCTGTTGTCAAATTTCATATTCACGAAACCCTTTGTTCTTAAACCAACATAGTTCCCATCTGCGATTTATTAAAGTCTGTTTAGCGTGAGCTGTTCTGCTCCCTTTTCTGTATTTATCACAGCAAAAAAAAGGACAAAGGCAAGAAGGGATGACCAACAAGTTTCCTAAGCAGTGGACTCTGCATCTCGTGAATACCTTGTTAACTTTTAAGCTATGGAATCTTCCCATTCTTTCCAACCAGGTCTCTCTTCGAGTTTTCTCAATCATCTTGTTTCTAAAAAATTAACCACCTCAAACTTCTTGATTTGGAAAAGACAGATCATTCCTTTTATAAGAAGTCAAGGTCTCTTAGGTCATCTGGATGGAACCGCTTCAGCTCCACTGGAATTTGTTGCGCGAGAAGAGAAGGATGATAAATGGGCAATCTCAATTGTGTATGTCAAAAATGCAGAATATCTCAACTGGGAAAAGAAAAATTAGTCAGTGGTCGCGTACATTACCTCTACACTCTCTCAAGAGGTACTTATTGCAATTCCTGACAATTGCACAACCATGCAACTTTGGGAGCGACTGTTCAGACATATTCACAAGTTTCTCAGGCAAGAATGGTTTTTCTCAATAGAGAATTTCAGCTACTGAGAAAAGACTCCATGTCTATCATGGAGTATCTAAACAAGATGCAGACTATCACAAATCAACTTGCTGTTATAGGATGTGCAGTGAGCGACAACGATATGGTGCAGCAAGCATTGAGTGGATTGGGATCAGATTGTTACTTCATTATTGTGTTTGCCTGCTCTTCCCACCTTTGATGAGTTCAGGCTAAATTAATTCAGTATGAAA
This sequence comes from Nuphar pumila, assembly GCF_984573655.1. Lineage (NCBI taxonomy): Eukaryota > Viridiplantae > Streptophyta > Magnoliopsida > Nymphaeales > Nymphaeaceae > Nuphar > Nuphar pumila. The sequence continues at coordinate 11,557,580 of NC_143257.1, forward strand.
TGACTCTAAAAGGCTTTTTTGAGGATAATCACACACATACGAATACCCAAGAGGTCTTTGCCACACGAATGACTTATGATCGAGGACAAGGGCGAGGAGGACAAGGGCAAAATGGACACGGGGGACATGGATTACTTCCCACTCCCACCATTACTCAGGGATCAAGACCCATTCCCACATGCTTCTTTTGCAACAAAAGGGGGCATATCAAGGCGAATTGTTGGCATAATCCTGAAAATAAAGGAAAGTCCCATCATGCAACATCCAAAAGGAAGTCCAACAACACCAAAGACAATGGAGAGATTAAAGAGTTGTTAATGTTAAAATATGTAATCTCATATGCATATCTCATATGAATGTAATCTTTTCTTTTCTTTTTTCCTTAGTTAGCTTTAGTTAGTCTTAGTTAGAACTTAACTAGAAATTAGGTTTAGTTTTTACTTTTTGGACTGTCAAAAAGGTGCTTTTTGACTTAAGTCAAAAAGCAAATTACAAGAGAGTCGTTGGACTCCCAACGACTCTAAATAGAGTCATTGGGAGTCCAACGACTCCCATGATGGCTCCTCTCCCTTCTCCATAAATATGGGGTACTATTTGTTAAAATATGTGTATTATCGTCATTTGTAATCTCGTATATATTTATATTCATATATATATATATAGATACATATATACATATATATATGTATATGTATATCTATATCTATATATATATATATATATATATATGAATATAAATATATATTCTTTATTCACCCAAAAGGGTATTTCTGTAAATTCCTGTTTTGCGCATATTCCACTTTGGAATATTGCTTGTAATTTTCCATTTTTATTTTTTATTTTTCTTTTATTTTTTTTTTAATTTTCGGCTTTTGTGCCACATAGGGAGGCTCCCCAAAGAGTCGTTGGGGAGCCTCCAACGGTCACATATGTGACCGTTGGGGGCTCCCAACGACTCTCTTGGGAGCCCCCTTTGTGGCTCCTTTTATTGCTTATAAATAGGGGCTCTCCCCTTTGTATTTTCTTAATTCTAGAGGGAGCTTATGCTCCATTGTAATGGGGTTTTTACCCCTTGTCCATTGTTTCTTCAATGATATGCAACTTATGACTTTATGTCATATTTTTCCCTTTTTATGAGTTTTATGGGTTAGCACATTATGTGCTTGTGTTGTTTCCCTTTAATGGGTATATTTGCACTTCACGTGCATAAGTATGGGTTCATTATTGAACCCAATGTATTCCAACTCACTTTCTAACATGGTATCAAAGCGAGGTCACGATGGGGTTGTCCTTTGGTGCAACGGAAAGCGTGTCACTCAAGAAATGGTGACGTATTCATTGCTCTTCCTTTTTTTTTTGAAGTTATTCGGTATGTATCCCTTTTCTTAAAGTATTATGCATTTGAAAATATGTTTCTTGCATATAGTTTGTTCGTTTAATGATAGTTGAATTATGTCTCTTCACATTTCGTGTGCTCGTATATTTTAAAAATATCTCCCTTTTAAATTTGGTGAACTCGTTTGTTGTCCAAATATATAATTTGTGTTCGAACTACTCATCACATATAATAGCAATTTATGTTTTTTAAAATTACCTTCAATTATGTGAGACTTATAATTCTTACATAAGTATCTCATGATTGACCTATAAGTTAACGTTTAAAATTATATATATGATTTCTTGCTAAAGTAATGATCTTTTCTTAAAATTTCTTAACTCTCATATAAACCCTAATTTGATTTGAGTTCCTCTTTTGATTATGGTTTTTAGTGCATTTTTTGAAAAATTTGATATAATCCTTATATGAAAATCTCTCACATCTAAAATCTTTGTTGAATCCTAAAGTAGTTCTTGTTAATGATAACTTATAAGAACTCCTAAAAGTTTTTCAATGGTTCTTTTTTGAAAAATTGTTTATGATAAACCATTAGGAAAGATTTTTTAAAAAAGGAATTTCTCACACTACATAGAGTGCATAGTTCATCTATTGCATCCTTTTGGTATAAATGATTTCATTTTTTCATCTTTATAAACTTGGTTTGTATTTTTCATAAGGTTTCGAAACCTCTTAATAATATCTTTAAAAAATGCCTACATTAGCCATAATATGGTTTTCTTTGTCCTCAATTGCACTTGCTAAAGTTTGAGAATTTCAAGCATTGCTCTTTTTATAAAGTGCATACTTGCTCACCTTTGTGTATTTTTGTATTTTGTGCACATTTGTTTCTCAAATATTTACGCTTGTAGGCATTCCCTCTTTTTTATGAAATACATGCCTTAGTGCATGTTTACACCTTGGTGTGTATTTGTTCAAGTATTGTATGAGTGCCTTCGTGCACATCTTTTATAAAGCCTTTTGTGCTTACATGTGTATTGTCTCTTCGTAGACATTTTTGCATTATGGAGCCTTTATGCACATTTCTTTTTGTGAAAAATATAATGAATTTAGATATTGAGTCCTTTTAAATCATTGTAAGTGCTTATAACACTTCGTATGTTTCTGCGTATCTCATCACAATCAAAGAATATTTGAAAATTGTTGTATGGGATTTAATCCCAAATCTATAAATTTTCAAGTGTTTCTTAAATATTCTTTCCTTGGATATTGTGTTAAAGCCTTCTTTGTGAACCATTACGGTTCTTATGATTTCTTTGATTAAAAGCTTGATTGTCTTGATGAATTCTTTATGTTGTTGTGTTTATTGCTTAAATAAGTTTTTTTTTGGTATAAATGACTTGTTTGAAGATTAAGCATAATTTGTGTTTATGCAAAATTGTTGTTACAAAGCATATTATTGGTTATTGGACCTTTCGATTCAATTTTTTAATCGGTCCTCTCTTCTTTGAAAAATGATTCCTAATGTGTTTATTGCCTTTTTGTGGCATTTATATTTGTCCATCACATGTTATTTAATGCATCATTTATTTGGCCTTATTATTGTTATATTAGAGATGTTTGTTGAGGTGAGTTATGGGCACTTCGTGTTATATCATTTTAGATTGTTCACCTTCCATATTATAGATGGTTGTTGAGGTGAGTTATGAGCACCTTGGGACTCTAAAATGATTTATTGTATGATCTCTAATTATGAGTGTGTCACTCATTTTCTCTCTTGTGGCCATTGATATTATTGATGCTTCTATGTAAATGTGATGGACATATGGTGTTTTGAAACCTTAAATGTTTTAAGGTATATTTAAAATCAAGGGTTTTGGGATTATTGCCCAACCTTTTCTTGCTTATGGATCTTATGAGTGCATTTGCACATTTATGATTTTGTGTTCTTGTGTTTTTGCACAAGTGTTCTAAGTGTTCTTAGTGTGTGTATGTTCACACATTTGTTCTCAAGAATTTTTATCGATTATAGTATCTTGTTGAAGATATTTTTTACATGCATTTATTTCAAAATGTTATTGTTATGAGAATTCTTTTTAAAAGGAATATTATGTTTTTATTGTTGTCATTACAAGTTTATTGCCTCAAAAGTCTTTTCCTTTTATGCCCATTATCTAAGTGTCATCATATGTAGACAAGAGTTTTATTACACCTTCGTGTGTTTTTAGCCCTTTGTTGGCTTTTGTTCTCTTGGTCTAGTAGCTGAACACACTTGTCTTGAGTGATCTTATATGTAGACAAGACACATTGATTCACACCATCGTGTGTGATTTTAGTCCATGTTGGCGTTTGTGTTCTTGTTCTAGTCGCTTGATGTATGCCCATGGTTAGCTTATTTCACTCATTTCAAGTGCCATCTTACGTAGACAAGAGATGTATTATGTTTTAGCCCATGGTTGGCTTATTACTCTTGTTCTAGTAGCTGAACATACTTGGTTTTAAGTGTATTTTTACGTAGACAAGAGATACTTTTTAGTCCATGTTGGCATGTATTCTCTTGCTCTTGTTGTAGATGCACTTATTTCAAGTATTAGTATATGTAGACAAGAGGTTCGTTTACACACCTTTGTGTGTGTCTTTGGCCTTTAATGGCTTTATATTCTTGATCTAGTAGCTTATACATTTGATTTATGGGTTTTGGAGGACTAATGAGGAAGTTGTTTGTAATGAATAAACTATTATTGAAATTTGCAAAATTCCATTCATGACTTGTATTTTTCAAGTAAATCATCTTTTTGATATGCATATCAAGTTGATTTCTTAGCATTTAATTTATATATTAAGTGCTTATGGTTTTTTGCCACCCTTATATGCAAAATGTGGATTTTGTCAATTAAGTATGACTTTCATAAATGATTTTAAAACCTTGTGAACTCTTGGGTTTATTTTGCCTAAAGTATGCTTGGAGACTTCGTTTCTCTTGTTTGGGACTTCATTACATGTTTAAAGCATGATCATTAATGAATTCTTTGAGTATTAATTCATTTAATGATAAGTATATGCATATGCTCTTTATGGCCTTTTTTGGGCTCTCATTCAATAAAGCACATGTATTTTATGCCTCTTCGTAGGCTTCTTGTGGTATCCCTTCGTGGATCATTTTGTTATTCCCCATTGTGGGGTTATATTTGTCCAATGTTGGACCTTATGAATGCATTATGCATTCTTGCAATTTATTTTTGCATAATTTGCTTCCGCTCTGTTTGTTTTAACATGATGTATGATTTTTAAACTTTAAATGTCATTTCTGCATAATTTGCATAATTTCTAACATAGGTCATCCATAATTATGCTAGTTAGAAATGGTCCATTTGAGTAAAAGTGCAAAAATATGTTTTACTTGTTTCTTTGTTGATTCTCTACAGGATCGCTAAAGATGTGGAACATTAGATGCATCATGTATTCGATCGATGGGCATTGGACTTGAAGACCTAGCTCAAACTGTCATGAATATGGAGTTTTTTCTTAAAGACTTTTGAAGAATTGGACTTCGTCTCTAGACTTCCCTTTGATTTTCCAAACTTTCGGGTTTTTCCCCGCAAAGTTTGAGGGGGGATGTTAAAATATGTGTATTATCGTCATTTGTAATCTCGTTTATATTTATATTCATATATATATAGATACATATATGTATATGTATATCTCTATATATATGAATATAAATATATATTCTTTATTCACCCAAAAGGGTATTTCTGTAAATTCCTGTTTTGCGCATATTCCACTTTGGAATATTGCTTGTAATTTTCCATTTTTATTTTTTATTTTTATTTTTTTTCTTTTTTAATTTTCGGCTTTTGTGCCACATAGGGAGGCTCCCTAAAGAGTCGTTGGGGAGCCTCCAACGGTCACATATGTGACCGTTGGGGGCTCCCAACGACTCTCTTGGGAGCCCCCTTTGTGGCTCCTTTTCTTGCTTATAAATAGGGGCTCTCCCCTTTGTATTTTCTTAATTCCTGAGGGAGCTTATGCTCCATTGTAATGGGGTTTTTACCCCTTGTCCATTGTTTCTTCAATGATATGCAACTTATGACTTTATGTCATATTTTTCCCTTTTTATGGGTTTTATGGGTTAGCACATTATGTGCTTGTGTTGTTTCCCTTTAATGGGTATATTTGCACTTCACGTGCATAAGTATGGGTTCATTATTGAACCCAATGTATTCCAACTCACTTTCTAACACTATTCCCCTTATATAGTATTCGGTTGTATGGGATTTTCTCCCAAGTTAATGAGATTCATTTTTGTTATTCCTTTTGTATACCCTTTTTCGGGTATTGTGTATGTTCTTATGCTTGAGCTCTTTTTGTGAGTATTTGTTGAGAGTTACTTTGGTTGTGGGTTTCATTTTCTTACAGTTAATATCTGCCTTGTCGGGATTGAATCTAAAGCAGAATGAACAAGGAACTTGGTTCATTGATTCTGGGGCAGCAACTCACGTGACCGGTGATGCAGGTAAACTTTTCAAACCTATTCCCTATTTTGGAAAAAGTAAGATTGTCACTGGAGATGGATCTTACCACTCTGTTACTCACATTGGAAAGTCTATCATCCCCATGTCACATTCTACTCTTGAACTCTCCAATATCCTTCGTGTTCTCAATATCAAGAAAAACATTGTTTCTGTTTCTAAACTTGTTGATGATAATCATGCTTCAGTCAAATTTACTCCCTTCTCTATGCAGGTCAAGGTCCTTCGCACGAGGGAAACATTCGCTGAAGGAAAAAGACAAGGCAATATGTATGTCTTTCAAGAAGATCCATGTCATTCGGCCTGTCCTGCGCACCCGGATTTGAAGTCTCCATTAGAGTTGTGTCTTTCTGAAAATGTTCTTAGTATTTCTGAATGTAATAAGCCTTCTCTATGGCATAGTCGTTTAGGATATTGTGAGAATCATTTTATTGAGAAACTTGTTTATAATAATCTCATTCCAAAAGAAAGTCTCAATGTGGAAGAGAGAAGTCAAAAGTGTTTCAGTTGTCTTTTATGCAAGAGTCTAGTACCTTTTCGTTTCATTAATAAGAGAGCTTCAAAGCCTTTTGAGATAATATGTTTTGATGTATGGGGGCCTGCTCTAGTCATCTCTGGATTTAGAAGCAAGTACTATTTAATTTTTGTTGACAGTTAGTCTCGATACACCTGGATATACTTCATGAAAAATAAGTCTGAAGCTTTCCTTTTGTTTCAGAACTTCCTATCCTTAGTAAAAAATCAATTCTCCGAGTCCATTCAATTTTTCCAGTGTGATGGAGGAGGGGAGTTCACATCCAGTGACTTCATTTCTTTGCTTCAAAATAATGGGATATGAAGAAGAGTGTCCTGCCCACACACGCTACAACAGAATGGGATTGCTGAGCGCAAACATAGGCATATTGTTGAAAGTGCGATGAGTATGCTTCATGACAGTCATCTTCCCATTAATTTGTGGACAGAAGCCTTTCATTCTGCTGTATATGTGATAAATAGACTGCCTATAGTTGTTTTAGAAAACAAGTCTCCTTATCATTGCCTTTTTGGAATTCATCATGATTATCATGACTTACGTGTTTTTTGATGTGTTTGTTATGTGCATATTGATCAGTCTTTGAGAAACAAGTTTCAAGATAAGGCTTAGAAGTGTAGATTTGTGAGATATATGCGGATGATTACAAATGATACAGATGTTATGATCCCATTAGCAGACAGATCAAAATCTCGAGAAATGTTATTTTTGTCGAGCTAAACTTCGATCATAAAATTGGCACAGGTGACATGTCCTCTACCTCAGTTGAAGTTTATTACCCTTGGTTGAATTCAAAGCTCTTTGATAGTTCGAATGAAGAATGTCATTCTGACGGTGTGCAACACGAAGAAGAGAGTGCCAAGATCGTTGGTACATCGGAATCACAGAACTATGAAGCAGCACCATCATTGGAATCAGGAAGGTATAAGGGCATTTCCTACACCAGACAGAGAACGGCTGCTTCAGGACTCCTAAATCGGGCTCAAGAGGCTGCACCTACCTCCTCACACACTCTTAACGTCAGGAGATCCAGTCGCATGCGGCATTCTATTGATAGGTAGGTTAGCTACAACAATTTCTCCATGGATTTTCAACTCTTTTTGACTGCTCTCAACAAGAAAGATGAACCTCTTATGTACTACCTGACAATCACTTCTAAGAAATGGGTAGAAGCCATGAATGATGAGATGCAAGCCTTGCATGAATGTGGAACCTGGGAAATTGTTCCCAGACCGTCTGACAGAAATGTGGTAGGATGCAAATGGGTCTAGAAAATAAAACATAAACCAGATGGGACCATTGAACGATACCAGGCAAGACTCGTGGCAAAGAGTTTCACACAAGAAGCAGGACAAGACTATGATGAGACTTTTAGTCCAACGGTGAGAATGAGAACAATTCAAATCATTCTTTCCTTAGCTGTTGAACATGGATGGACACCGAGTCAGCTTGATGTTAAGAATGCATTTTTGCATGGAGATTTGAAGGATGAAGTTTACATGGAACAACCACCTCGATACTATGAGGAAGATTATAAGACAAATGTATGCAGACTAAAAAGGGCTATCTATGGCCTAAAGCAAGCATCTCTCTCTTGGTTTGATAGCTTTTCTCTTGAGATTCAAAAGCATGACTTTGCTCACTCCCTACTAGATCACTCATTGTTCATCTTTAGAGGGCAAAATGTGATCTTCTTATTGCTAATTTATGTTGATGATATTGTCATCACAGGAAACTCTGAGGATCATATCAAAGAAGTAAAGAAACTACTTAGTCAGAGATTCAAAATGAAAGACCTTGGTGCCCTGCGCTATTTTTTTGGAATTGAAGTTGATAGCTGAGCTGATGGGTTGACTTTCACCCAACACAAGTATACGATGGACGTTCTAACCAAAACAGGTATGAAGGATTGTAAACCTCTAGGGACTCCAAGTATTCTTTAACAAAAACTGAGTGCTCATGATGGAGACTTGTGTGAGGATCCCACCAGGTACCACAACCTAATAGGAATGTTACAGTATCTCACATTCACTCGACCTGATATTGTTTATTCAGTCAATCAGGTGTCCCAGTTCATGCATGAACCACGTACTGGGCATATGGAGGTTGTTAAAAGGATACTTAGATATCTGAAAGGAACAATTGAGGATGAATTGATATATTCTCCAAAACCATCTGGCAAGGACATGTGCGAGATTACTGTATATTGTGATGCAGACTGGGCAGGGGATCCAGATGAACAAAGGTCTACATCAGGATATTGCATCTTCATTGGAAGAAACTTAGTATCCTGGAGCAGTAGAAAACAAAAGGTCATTGCTAGATCAAGTACTGAGGCTGAGTACAGATTCATGGTTGCCGCTACTGCTGAAGTCACATGGGTCAGGCATTTGCTAACTGAAGTGGGAGAAGTGATATCTCGGTCTGTCTTGCTATGCGACAATCAAAGTGCTCTCAACATGTCATTCAATCCGGTTCATCATAGTCGTGCCAAGTACATTGAGATAGATCAACATTTTGTGAGACAAAAGGTTGAAGAAAAGGAGATCGAGCTCGAATTTGTTAACACTGAAAGACAAGTTGAAGACATATTCACAAAAGGCTTGACTAAGGATCGTTTTTGGACACTTAAAGGCAAGTTGTTCATGGTTCAAAACTATGATCAACTTGAGGGAAGCTGAAAAAGTCTATTTGTCTATGTATTATTTACTTGTATTTGTTATTTTGTACCACGAGAGGTTGAATTCAACATCGAGTTGCTACCAGGTACTGCGCCAATTTCTAAAGCTCCATACCGTATGGCGCCAGCCGAGCTTGAGGAACTCAAGAAGCAGCTACAGGAGTTGATGGATTTAGGATTCATTCACCCTAGTGTCTCGCCTTGGGGAGCTCCTGTTTTATTCGTTAAAAAAAAGATGGATCATTGCGGTTGTGCATCGACTATCGAATGCTCAACCAGACCACGATAAAGAATAAGTATCTGTTACCGCGTATCGAAGATCTGTTTGATCAACTGCGGAATGTCAAGATTTTCTCAAAGATCGACCTTAGGTCAGGATACCATCAACTCAGAATTAAGGGAGATGATATCTCCAAGACGGCTTTTCGAACCAGGTATGGACATTTCGAGTTTACTGTCATGCCTTTCGGACTCACCAACGCTCCTGCAGCCTTCATGGACCTCATGAACCGTGTGTTTAAACCCTTTTTAGACACCTTCGTCATCGTGTTCATCGATGACATCCTGGTGTACTCGGAGACCTGGCATCAACATCGCGAACACCTGATCATCATTTTGGAAACCTTGCGGAAGGAGCGTTTGTTTGCTAAATTCTCTAAAAGCGAGTTTTGGATCAAGGGGGTTATGTTTTCGGGTCATGTTATATCCGAGAGAAGAGTGTTTGTGGATCTTGCAAAAGTGGAGGCCGTACTAAGCTGGCAGTAGCCGAAGAATGTTCGTGACATCAGCAGTTTCCTTGGATTAGCTGGATATTATTGAAGATTTATCCAGGACTTTTCTAAAATCTCTCTACCTATGACAAAACTGCTAAAAAATGAGGCTAAGTTCGTGTGAGACGATTCGTGCGAAAACAGTTTTCAGTTGCTGAAGGAACGACTTACTACTGCTCCTATCTTGGCCTTGCCTTCAGGACAAGGCGGCTTCGTGATCTATACTGACGCTTCTGGGACATGCTTGGGCTGCGTTCTAATGCAGAATGGTAAGGTAATCGCCTACGCCTCGCGTCAACTTAAGATTCATGAGAAGAATTATCCGACTCATGACTTGGAATTAGCGGCTATGGTGTTCGCATTGAAGATATGGCGACACTACTTGTACGGGGAACAATTCGTGGCTTTTACAGATCATACGAGCCTCAAGTACTTGTTTTCACAGAAAGAGCTTAATATGAGGCAACGACGGTGGCTAGAATTTCTCAAGGATTACGATTTCACCCTTTCCTACCATCCAGGAAAGACGAACGTGGTGGCTGATGCTCTCAGCCGTAATGCTTCTAGCAATTCCGTCAACCTATTATACGTTGGTTGGAAGTTGATTGAGGATTTGGTCTCATGGAAGCCGTTTGCAGTCTCGTCAAATTCTATCAGTCTTTCTAATCTAATAGCTCAACCTGAGCTATTAGCCAAGATCCTTGCTGGGCAAAAGACTGATGCGCAGTACGAGAAGCTGAAGGCTCGTACACAACAGACCGATACTCCTTTCCGACTTAAGGACAATGGAAGCATTTGGCTCCAAAATCGTCTTTGGGTCCCAGATGATCCTGTTTTGAGAGACGAGATTCTCGAAGAGGCCCATAAATCAAAATATATGATTCACCCGGGAGGCACGAAGATGTTCAAAGACTTGCAACGCAGATATTGGTGGAGCGGAATGAAGCGAGACGTGGCCGAATACATCTCTAAGTGTTTGACTTGCCAGCAGATTAAGATCGAGCATCAACGACCTGGCGGAGTGATGCAGCAGATGGAGATCCCACAATGGAAGTGGGAAGACATCACTATGGACTTTATCGTCGGTTTGCCTAGGACACGAAGAAAGAACGATGCGATTTGGGTGATCGTTGACCGACTCACAAAATCGGCTCATTTTCTTCCTATCCGTATTAGTCAGTCCTTAGACAGTTTGGCGGATCTCTACATTCGTGAGATTGTGAGATTGCACGGTGTTCCGGTATCTATCATCTCTGATCGTGATCCGAGGTTTACCTCGAGGTTTTGGGGACAACTTCAAATCGCTTTGGGTACGAATTTAAAGTTCAGCACCGCTTTTCACCCTCAGACAGACGGACAATCTGAACGCACAATTCAGACTTTGGAGGACATGCTGCGTGCGTGCATGATGAACTGAAAGGGAGAATGAGATTCTCATACCAGTCTGGCCGAATTCGCGTACAACAACAGTTATCACACTAGCATCGGGATGGCCCCTTACGAGGCCTTGTATGGAAAGCCCTGTCGTTTGCCTCTCTACTGGGACGAGGTTGGCGAGCGACGGATGAAATCTCCTGTAGTGCTACAACACTACACTCAGTAGGTGCAGATGATACAAGAGCGACTCCGTACTGCACAGAGTCGGCAGAAAAGTTACGCGGATCGTCGTCGTCGAGAGCTCACCTTCTCGATAGGAGATATGGTTTTTGTTAAGGTATCTCCCACAAAGAGCGTATTTCATTTTGGGAAAACGGGAAAGCTAAGCCCTAGATTTGTCGGACCGTTCGAGATCCTGGAGCGGATTAGTGAAGCAGCTTATCGTGTGACTTTACCTCCTCAGTACGCTCAGATCCATAATGTTTTTCACGTATCCATGCTTCGAAAATACGTTCACGACCCATCACACATCATCCATTATGATAATGTAGACATTCAGAAGGATTTGTCTTTCGAGGAATGACCAGTCAAGATCGTTGATCGTCGAGATCAAGTGCTTAGATCAAAGACGATATCTCTTGTAAAGGTGTGTTGGAAGCACCATGGGATAGAGGAATGTACTTGGGAGCATGACTCTGATATTAGGGAGAAATACCCTGACTTGTACTTTGATCGATAAGTTCAATTTAATTTCGAGGACGAAATTATTTTAAGGAGGGTTGGATGTAAAACCCAGTTTTAACAAAAAAAAAAATCTCGGACATTCAACCCGTGCCCAGCCCCTCGAAAACCCTTTTCAGAGGGACTGGTAGCCCACAGTAGGGGGATCTCCGACGACACAGGGGGCGGGCCCTGTGTGCGCCCCCTCCTTATTAAAAGGCGAGAGGGGATAGGGGAAGGCTTACGAGCCTCCCCCGACCCCCCGACTCTCTCTCTCATCTCTCGTCTCTCCCCTCTGTCTCTGTTCTCTTTCCCCCGACTCTATCTCTTTGCATCTCTGGTGAGCCCCCCTTCACGGCGGTCACCTCTCCGGTGAGCCCCCCCTTCCCGACGACCTCCCACTCCCTCCGGCAGCCCAGGTAACCCCTCCTCCCTCTCTGTGTGTCCCTCTCGATAGCGGCAGGCAGGGGCCAAAGGCCCCTGCGACTCTCCCTCCCTCTGTTTACCTTTTGGCAGGGGGCCATCGGCCCCTACCCCCCCCACTTTTCTTCCTCCTCCCCTTTTTTTTTCGTCAGGCAAGGGGCTCCGCCCCTTGCCTTCCTTTTCTCCGTCAGGCAAGGGGCTCCGCCCCCTTGCCCTCATCTTCTTAGCAGGCGCCCCCTGCCCTTCCCTTTTCATGTAGGGGTCGATGGCCCCTACCCTTCTCCTTAAGAAAGGAGGCAGGAGCTTCATCTCTCGGAAGCCAAGCAGGGGCCAATGGCCCCTGCCCCTCTTTTAACCGACAGGGGCCTCTGGCCCCTGTCTCTTTTTCTGTCGAGCAAAGGCTCGACAGGGGCCTTTGGCCCCTGCGCTCCCCCTCCCTTTGAAGACTCAGCAGGGGCCAAAGGCCCCTGCCCCTCTTACTGTTATCACTGCAGGGGATGATGGCCCCTGCCCGGGCCGATGGCCCCTGCACCTATCTCCTTTAACGGCATGGGTCATTGGACCCTACCCCGTTCTTTTCATAACTGTAGGGGCCGATGACCCCTGCATTGAGTTGCGGAGAAACCGAGTTTTCTCCCTATCTTTATTCGTTTTATGCATGCTAAACAACGTACTTTTGCATTGTTACGCAACGGAGCCCGTTCGCGCCCCGCGAACTAAACCGACGATCACCTACGTTCGTAGACGACTTCATTCTCGCAACACCCCAAGGTAGGAGAAGTTGCACAAGGACTTAAATAATTAAATCAAGCTTAAATAATTAAATATTGAAAGGACTTAATGATATATTTATATACATATACGTATATAAGTACACTTTTAAATCAAGGATGCGGTTTCGCGATCCTTGTCCTTTGCTTTCGCATTTCCCGTTTCTGTTTGCCGTCGCGCTTTGCGCCTAGGCTTTTGTTTTAACAATTACTACTTACTGTCTTTTAATTCAAGGACGCGGTTTCGCGATCCTTGTCCTTTGCTCTCGCATTTCCTATTTCAGTTTGCCGTCGCGCTTTGCGCCCAGGCTTTTGCTTTCGTATTTACTACTTACTGTCTTTTAATTCAAGGACGCAGTTTCGCGATCCTTGTCCTTTGCTTTTGCATTTCCTGTTTTCGGTTGCCGTCGCGCTTCGCACCCAGGTTCTTGCTTTTCGCATTATTGTCTTTCGTTCTTGCCTTGCCATCGACACAGCGTATTCGGAAGGAATACCTATTCCTCTATTTTTACCCGATATGTTTTGGGAAAACCCTTGATCTGGGGCAAAATCAAGTTGTTGGGTGATGGGTTCATTTGTGAAGCCAATTTACCAAAACCAGTGTCGTAACTTACATAACACCCAGATACTGCGTCATCGGATGTCAGATTCGAGAAAATCACATGCCATATGTTGGCAAGTTGTGTGTCATTTCGAAAGATTTGAAATGTTAAAATAGTTTTTTAAAAACATTATATCCCTGCGAAACACACTCCCGAGGCTCCTATTAAGGACCTATATCCCTTTCCTCGTAAGTGTACTCTTGAACATGCGAGACATGTTAGTACTACGACGATTGGATGAGAGGGTCTTATGACCTCGATTAGTGCCTTGTGCACGTTGTTGAAAACACATAAAAAAATAATGGGATTGCCTTCATAGGCAAGATGCTCGTTTTGGTCTAATGGACCAGAGCATGAAGAATGAGGCAACGGCTAAGAAACTCGTCGTGCTCAATTCAACCTGACTTCGTCAAGAGAAAGGACGAAGGGTACCAACTCCGATGGACAAATCATTTATGGCTTTTTACGGGCAAAAGACCCGTCTTCCTCAGTCATCGGAGGTTAGAGGGGGATTGGGGCTACAATAGTTAGCCTAACACTTCTGCAGAAGTTGGATGCATCCCTATCAGGCCTTGGGGACTTACTCTCTCGACCATCGGTCGTCTCCATAGGAATAAGATTCAGTCAGACAACCGAGGTATTTTAAAATACTTAACATAATGAACACTCGACATGGACTCAACTGTTTCGACTCACGTGCCATGTATGTACCCGCATGGCCGGTTAACAAGTAATAACTAAATTGAGCATGCTCACTTTTCAGTTTGTTGTACTTAGCTTGTTCCTCCGGTCTATCTGTTTAGTTTGCTCGTTACTACTTGCTGCATAAATTATCTATGCCTAATTTAGTTCTTTCTGTCTTTGTGCTCTCTTACTAGTTTTTCGCAAAACTAACTCATTTCATAGGTACAAGTGACAAATAGGTGCTTTCAGGCGATGGCGCGACTGCGAGATGATTTAAGGATCCACTGTTTCTGCTCGTAGTTCTTCTCCTGGACATTTTGGTTTTTGATACGGGTTTTTCTAGAGGAAATCCAAATTTTGTACAAACTTGATACTCTCTTTAAATAGAAGAAATGGTTTCCTAAGTATTATTGCTGATCGTCCATGGTAAATCTTTGTTCTCTCGCTAACGTGCCCAAGGTTGTCAAACCTGTCCTTTTTCTTTTAAAGAAATCGTTTTCGCTGATTTTAAAAATAAACTCTGTAAAGAAAAAGACTTTTTCAACTATTTCAAGGAAATTATAAGGTTCGAAATTTTGGGGCGTTACATATATTGCAAGCAATCACACCTTCCATGAGCGTACTAAGCATATTGAGATGGATTGCCATTACGTACGTGATGAATACCTAAGAGGAACCATAGCACTACCTTACGTCACATCTGAGTACCAGTTGACGAACTTCTTCACTAAGGCCCTTGCTGCTCCTCGTTTTTTGTTTCTCCTTAACAAGCTTTCGGTTATATCCCCGTAAAGCTTGAGGGAGGGTGTTAAAATACATGTAATTCATATATATATATGTTTATATATATATATGTATGTATTGTCTAAAATACCCACCCAATAGGGGTATTTTAGTCATTTCACAAGTACCCGATAGGGGTACTTGTTATTTTTCATTTATTTTTGTAATTCTTTTCTTTTTCTTTTTTGTTTTTTTGCTCACATAAAAGGGGCCCCACCATGGAGTCGATGGGGCCCCCAACGGTCACATTTGTGACCGTTGGGGGCTCCCAACGACTCCATGGGAAGCCCCTAGGTGGCTCTTCTTTTAAGGCCATAAGGCCATCTCCCCTCTCCTTCTTTTGTGTATATATAGGGGTGAACCCCTCTTGTATTTTTCACTCTTGAGAGCTCTCTCTCTCTCTTTTTCAATAAGAGACATTTATATTTTTATGTTGTGTTGTCTCTTGTGGGTTTGAGTGTTACCTCTTTTGTTTGTTCATTAGTGGGTATTGTAAGTGCTTATCACACTCTTTGTTTTTCCGCATATTTCGTTACAGTTCTCTTGTCCCTTGTATAAGCCTCTTAGAATATTATCTTGCATAAAGATTTGCGGTTATGTTCAAGCATTCTCATGAGTATTCTATAAGGCTGAAAACTATGTCACACAGACTCTTCTAACAGGGCACTGCATCTGCGTCGCACCCGCACCCAGGCGGGTGCGACACTTGGACACAACTTTCTTTATGTTAGGTGAAGTCAAGCACACTGAGGTCCATTTCTATCCAAAAAGTAGATTCAGTTAACCCTAATCAAGTCAATTTTTATCTCTCTCTCTATATATATATACATAAATGCACACAAATACACAGTGTTAACTTAAAACTGTTAAAAATTATATATATATCCTTCCCGCACCCATGTTTTTTTAAAGTGCCGCATCCGCATCCGCATCCGCATCCGCATCCTCATCCGCATCCGCATCCGCATCCGCATCCGCATCCGCATCCGCACCCGCACCCGCACCCGCACCCGCACCCGCATCCGCATCCGCACCCGCACCCGTACCCGCACCCGCACCCGCACCTGCACCTGCACCTATGTGACATAGGCTGGAAACTATGTAAAGATTTGCAGAAAACATTTGTTAGATCCAAATAGTGCATCTGAAATTTGAAAGTAACATCATCAGCTGATTTGTTGGCTTATGAGTTATTTCTTTGTATTCTTCTTTTAAATTGGTTTGTTGGAAGTTGTATAATAGATTAAAACTGTTATAATATTTTCTGTTTGATATGTTGTGTAAATTGTGCTTCATGGTAAAGTTATATGTTTGAACAATAAGGATTTCTTTATGTTTATTGGGTAAACATTATATGAGATGTTGTTTAACAGAGTGATTGAGTAGTTATCACCTACATTGCTTGCACATTCTATACAATTAAACCTATTGTTGTGTATTAGGCTATGGACAACAAGAATACACAAGAACCAGTGCTTGTGAAAAAGGCACATTGGGATGACCGAACACACAAAGCTTTCATTGAGATTTGTGTAGAAGAGGTTCAGAATGACAATAGACCAGGAACACACTTGACTAAGGAGGCTTAGATGACCATGGAAAAAAAAATTGCTCAATTAACTCGCTTTGCTTACATGTCAAAGCAGTTAAAGAACCAGTGAGATAATGCGAAAAATGATTGGAAAGCATAGATGTATCTTTCTAAACAAACTGGTTTGGGTTGGGACCATATCCATCACCTAAATTTTGGGCTGAGTTTGCAAAGGTATATTTGAAAAATATATTTTCTTAGGCCAAAGAGTCTTGAATTTTGGACTGATTTGTTATATATACACTTTATGTTTTGTAGAAGTTTAAAGATTGCGAGAAATTTAGGTTGAGAGGACTTTATTTTCTTAATGAGTGTGATATTCTCTTTGGGGGGACCACTGGGTGAAGATATCTTGACCCTATCTAAAGTTCCTTCTCCAACCCCATCAAGAGTGGAGGTTTCTACTACTCATAGCAACACCCGTGCAGACATAGGATTAGATGAGCTCGAAGAGGAAGATCACGTTGTTGACACTGCTATTCCTACCACTAGTGCTCTACCTACATGACGTCGTAGGGAATCCCTTAAGTCTAGAGTGGAGTTGTTGGAAGAAAAATAGACAATCTATTATGTGGAGAGGGCGGAGATGACGAGTGAAAAAATACCAAAGTTGAAGAAATGCCGTAGGATCTTTATTTGTCTCACACTTCTCGTCATAGTTTTTATCTGGTTATATTATATATATATATATATATATATATATTTGTAGCAACTGTATTTGATATGGATCAATGTCAGAACCTTCATTGTCTATGTCATGATCGATAATCCTTTTTTCTTTGATGGGTATGTTTGGTTTTGATGCATTGGAACAAGAAGAGTCAAGATTTGTAGGCGAAATTGTTACATAATTTGATAGATTCAAATGCTGATCTAACAAGTAAAACTTCTATAATGCAGATTTCAGAATTAAAACTTGTAGACTGAACCATTTGTGGTGCAATAATCGTTTTCATTTTCAGGTTGGGCTGGGTGGGTTTAACCTATACCCGACCCACACCCGACCAATTTTAGGTCAGGTTCAGGGTGGGATCCAGTTGGCCCGATCCATGACCAGACCAGACCCACCTCGAGTTGGGTTTGGATTGGGCTGGGTGGGTTTAACCTATACCCGACCCACCTCGAGTTGGGTTCAGGTTGGCCTGACCCATGACCCGACCCGACCCGACCCACCTCAAGTTGGCTTCAGGTTGGACTGGGTGGGTTTAACCTATACCTGACCCACCTCGAGTTGGGTTTAGGTTGGCCCGACCCACCTCGAGTTTGTTAAATTATATATCAAATATTGTAATCTCATATATATTTTATATATATAAAAGGTGATACATATACATATATGATATATATGTATCTACCTAATTATATACATAAAATATATATTTCTTTATTATAAGCCATAAGGGTAGTTTAGTCATTTCTTTATTCTTGCGCATATTCAATTTACGAATGTGCTTGTAATTTTGTTTTTTTATTTTCTTTTTATTTTTTATTTTTCGTTTCTTTTTTACTAAAGTCAATGCACATTGGGGCCCCCACTCTCATAGAACAATTGTGACTGTTGGAGGGGCTCCAACGTCTATGAGTTGGCCCCTCCAAGGCTCTCCTCATTGCATAAATAGGGGCATTCCCCCTCCTTGTATTTCTATGGCTTTGGGTCAAAGCCCAAGTATTCAATAAAGTTTTTTATTCATTTTTAGTGCATT
The DNA here is from genome assembly GCF_984573655.1 of Nuphar pumila. Classification (NCBI taxonomy): domain Eukaryota; kingdom Viridiplantae; phylum Streptophyta; class Magnoliopsida; order Nymphaeales; family Nymphaeaceae; genus Nuphar; species Nuphar pumila. The sequence continues at coordinate 11,576,083 of NC_143257.1, forward strand.
TGTGAGATTGATTGATTTGTGCTTTTGTGCACAAGTGTTCTTTGTGTTCTTATTGTGTATGTGTGCACTTGTTATTCATCAAGAACATTGGGTCTTGATTCTAAATATCTTGTTGAAGATACTTTTACATGGTATCAGAGCTTGGTTTGAGGAAGAAAGATCGTGTATTCTCCACATTCTTGGGTGCCTAAAAAAAACGTGCCTTCAAGCCATTGGAGATAGGAGTGGATCATTTCCTTCGGCCAATATTTTAGAAGTCTTCTTTGTCAAGAAAGACTTAAAAACCTATTAAGGTACATGTTTCTTTTTATTTCTATCCTCTAATGGGCGAAAAAGACTCCCACTTCTCTCTTGGGTTTAAACTCAATGGTTCAAACTATCATGTTTGGGCCGGTAATATGGAAGCCCATATTAAAGGGAAGGGGCTTTGGGGGTATGTTCAAGGTTTGATACCGGAACCCGAACCAAAAATTACTATTATGGAAAAAGGAGATATAAAGATTCTTGAAGGAGAAGAAAGACAAAGAGCTCTTGAAGATTATTCAAAGAAACATGACGAATGAGAAATGAAAAACCTCAAGATCTTATCGTGGTTTTTCTCATCCGTTGAAACTAAGATCAATGCCAACATCATCAAATTCAAGAAGGCTTCCGAAGCTTCGCTATATCTTGAAAAAATGTATACATCAAGAGATTTATCGCACAAATACTACCTTCAAAAGAGGGCATTAACCCTACAACAAAATAAGATGACTATTCAGGAATACTTTGCCGAATTGTCTTCCATTTGGGACGAGCTTGCTATGCTTGAACCCAAATGGAGTGGTGAAGCTATCGAGCTTAGACACAAGCAACTTGAAGAAGATCGCTTTTTTAACTTCCTAAATGGGCTTAGTCCCTAATTTGAACAAATTTGATCCTCTCTTCTTTCTTCTTTCACGTCTCCCTCCATTGAAGATGTTATTACTAAATTGAGTGGAGAAAAAATCCGTATGGGTATTAGTAAGAACAAACCTAGCATCCTTGCTACCTCTTCTATTCAAGAAGAAAGTGAAGGAGTGAATGCCGTTTCAAGACCGGGTAACAATGTGAGGACTTACAAATCTCCTCACTTCAAAAATCAAAATCAAGGAAGAAATGGACAAAATGGAAAAAGAGACTATAGCAAACTAACTTGTCATTTTTGTAAAGAACCGGGGCATATCAAACCTATTTGCCCAAAATAAAAGAAATTGCTTGCAATGACTACCACATCTCAACCGGAAGAACGACCATCCTCTTCCAATGGGTCTCTCTCTTTACAACAAATTGTGAAAGCTCTTCAACCTCTTCTCAAGGGAGGAACTTTCAGAGCCGCTATGACAACCTATTCACCCCCTGGTAAGATATTTTGGCTTTTAGATTCCGGTGCATCATTTCATATGACCCCAAGTGCTTGTTCTCTTTCCGAATATTCTAAAAACTCCTTTCCATCTTTTGTCTCAACGGCGGATGGAACATCTCTTGAAATTAAAAGAATAGGCAATTTCGAAAAACAAGATTTTTTTATTCCAAAAATTAGATTCATACCAAAACTAAATTTGAATTTGCTTTCGGTTTCTCAACCCTTGGACCATAGTTGCGATATAAAATTCTCTTTTGATAAATGTTAGATACAGGATCGCCAGTCCGGGAGGTTGATTGGGGAAGGCTCTAGGAGAGGAGATCTCTACTATGTTGACTCTCTCCAAGTTCCCAATAATCAATTTTGTAATGTTGTCCAAAATAAGGATATTCATGTATGGCATAAGAGACTTGGACATCCAAACATTGTTAAAATTTCATATTTACCTTTTGTTAAACACCTTTGTAAAGGAGATTTTGTATGTGATGAATGTATTCTTGGGAAAATTAAAAGTTTACCCTTTTATCAAAGATCTATGTTTACAACAAAACCTTTTGAAATCGTTCATTCCGACGTATGCGGTCCGACTCCTTTGATATCTAAAGAAGGATTCTCATATTATGTGATTTTTGTTGATGATTACACTAGTTATTGTTGGATATATTTTCTCAAACATAAACATGAAGTTTTTTCGACTTTTAAAACTTTTCATATGATGATTTTTGATAGAAATCGTGGTTCTCTGTTTCATACACAAGAGCAGCCGAATGGGAGAGAGAGAGAAGAGAAAGCTGCAGGATTTTCCCCAAAATGAATCACCCGACTGTGGTATTGGGCTTCACTATAAAATCATGTTGTTACAATTACTAGGGTACGAAAATACCCATCATACAAGAAATGTAAATTACAAAATGCCATTAGTGACTTTAATGAACATGTGCTAATTAGAGTGCTAGTTGGATGAACTCAGATTGGGTTTGGATCTCCAAACCCAGTCGTGTGTACACACTCCTTTTCATCCGCCCTCAAGTTGTACATGGTTTTGAACCATGAACAACTTGCCTTTCAACATCCAGAATCGGTCCTTGATAAGTCCTTTGGTAAACAAGTCAGCAACTTGATCAGTAGTCCGAACAAATTCTGGTTCAATTTCCTTCTCTTCGACTTTCTGTCTTACAAAATGTTGATCAATTTCAATATGCTTGGCATGACTATGGTAGATAGGATTGAATGACATGTTGATGGCACTTTGATTGTCACATAGGAGAATACATTTAGATATTGATTCTCCTACTTCTGTCAATAAATGTCTAATCCATGTTACTTCAGCTGTAGCAGCTGCCATTGATCTGTATTCAGCTTCTGTGCTTGATCTGGCAATAGCCCTTTGTTTTCTACTGCTCCAAGATACAAGATTTAGCCCAACGAAAATACAGTATCCTGACACTGACCTACGCTCATCTGGATCTCCTGCCCAGTCTGCATATGTGTAAACAAGAAGTTCATGCATATTATGTTCATTCATACTCTTTCTGTACAAAAGACCATCTCCAATAGTTCCCTTCAAATATCGAAGAATGCGTTTAACAACTTCCATATGTCCAATATGCGGTTCATGCATAAACTGAGACACCTGATTGACTGAATAGACAATATCAGGGCGAGTAAAAGTGAGATATTGAAGCATCCCCACTATCCTGCGATATCCTGTAGGATCCTCATACAAATCGCCATCTTTAGAACTGAGTTTCTGATGAAGTACATTGGGTGTGCTTAGAGGCTTGCAATCTTTCATACCTGCTTTGCTGAGAACATCAATGGTATACTTATGTTGGGTAAGTGTCATGCCTTCAATAGTTCTGTCAACTTCTACTCCAAGAAAATATCGCAGTTTACCAAGGTCTTTCATCTTGAACCTGTTGTTCAGGAGTTCTTTGACCTGCTCAATGTGTTCAGCAGAGCTACCTGTAATGATTATGTCATCTACATATATCAATAATAAGGTAATTGTGTCGTTACATTTGAATATGAAAAGTGAATGATCAAGAAGCGAACGACTAAAACCATATTTCTCTATTTCAAGAGAAAAACTGTCAAACCAAGATCGAGAGGCTTGCTTCAAACCATATATAGCTCGCTTTAATCGACACACATATTCTCTGGAGTTCCCTTCTGCATACCCAGTGGGTTGTTCCATGTACACTTCTTCTTTTAAAGTTCCATGTAAAAATGCATTTTTTACATCCAGTTGACTGATAATCCACTGATGTTCAATAGCCAATGATAGTATGATTCGAATAGTACCCATTTTCACAACCGGGCTGAAGGTCTCATCGTAATCTTGTCCTTGCTCCTGGGTGAATCCTTTGGCAACTACCCTAGCCTTATATCGCTCAATAGTACCATCCGACTTATACTTTATTTTGTACACCCATTTGGACCCAACTACATTTCGATCATGTGGTCTCGGAACAATCTCCCAAGTGCCACATTCATGAAGAGCCTCCATTTCTTCATTCATAGCTTCAATCCATCGCTTAGAATTTGTTGCTTGATAGAAAGTCGTGGGTTGATCTTCCTTACCTAAAGAGGTTATTGAAAATCCATAGTGAAATTCTCATAACTTACCCATCTATCAATAGGATGTCGGGGTCGAGTGGATCTTCTGGGAGCAGAAGAAGAATTCATCTCTTGATTAGAATTAGGAAGAATCCCCTTCTCACGTCGAGAGTAAACAATGCCTTTATACCTTTCGGGAGGCAAGAGTGGATCGAAAATGACACTTTCCTGAGTCGTCTGTATATCATCAGACATGTTTCTCTCATCTCTTTTATTACATTCTGAAGGACAAACATCATTAACACTAGAGAAGAGGTCAGAGTTCAACCAGGGGTGATAAACTTCAATTTCAGGAAGGTTGTCAACCTTGTGATCAAAATTCAATTCATCAAATACAACATTCCTGGATATTTTGATACGCTTGCCCACGGGATCATAGCATCTGTACCCTTTATAATCATCAGCATACCCCACGAATCTGCACTTCAAGGCCTTATCCTGAAACTTATGTCGCATTGAACTGTCAACATGAACATAACATACACACCCGAATACTCGCAAATCATGATAATTTGGATGAACACCATGTAAGGAAAGGTAGGGTGATTTGTTTTCCAAGATATTCATGGGCAATCGATTTATGATATGAACGGCTGAATGAAAGGCCTCTGCCCAGAAGGTAACTGGAAGATTACTATCATGCATCATGCTCATGGCACTCTCGACAATATGGCGATGCTTGCGTTCAGCAATCCCATTCTGTTGAGGTGTATAAGGACAAGACACCTGCCTACGTATTCCGTTTGTCTGGAGAAATTTAGTAAAGTCATTTGAGGAGAATTCACCCCCTCCATCACATTGGAAACAAAGGAATGAAAATTCTGAAATAACTTAAATGTTTCAGACTTACATTTCATAAAGAAGATCCATGTATACCGAGAATAGCTATCAACAAAAATGAGATAATACCTGATGCCAGACATGGAGGGAACTGGAGCCGGACCCCAAACATCAGAACAAATAATTTCAAAAGGCTTTGAAGCTCTTTTATTAATAGAATGAAAAGAACATGACTCTTACATTGAAGACAACTAGAACATTTCTTATCATCAACATTTAAATTTAGACTTGACTTGGGAATAAGACTGCTAGAAACAAGCTTTTCAATAAAACGACTACTACAATGACCCAAACGACCATGCCAAAGATTTGGCTTATTACACTCAGAAAGGCTAAAAACATTTTTAGAAGAAGCTGAAGAAGATGATGATGCGAGCTTCGAAGTGGAAGGATTCTCTTGAAACACGTACATATTCCCTTGTCGCTTTCCTTCAGCGAACGTTTCCCTCGTGTGGAGATCCTTGACACGAACAGAAAAAGGAGTAAACTCAACTAAGGCATTGATGTCATCAACAAGCTTAGAGACAGAAACAATATTTTTCTTGATATTCAGAGCATAAATGACATTTGAAAGAGCAAGGGAAGAAGTAGACATAGGTATGACAGAGTTTCCAATGTGGGAAATACAATGGTGAGACCCATCTCCAGTGACTATACTATTTTTACCAGCATAGGGAACACAAGTTAGGAGCTTACCAACATCACCCGTGACATGAGTGGCTGCACCAGAATCAACATACCAAGTGCCCTGATCATTTTGCTTTAAGTTCAATTCAGCTAAAGCAGAGAGTAACAACTCCTTCACTTCATCATTGTTCTTCAATTTATCTGGCCCCTTGCTTGTCTCTGGCCGTTTACCTTTATTTTGAGGATTGAACCAACAATTTGCTTTGATATGCCCCCTTTTATTTCATAGAAAACAGGTCGATATTGGTCTTTGCCTTTGCCCACTGGAATGAATATTAGGTGTAGGTAATATTCCACGACTTCCTTGTCCATTTCTTTCTTGACTCCCTCTATCTCGAAAATCATATGTACCACGTCTTCGCCCATATGCAACTCCTGTGGCAAGAACAGTGTGTGCTCCACCTTGAGAATGAGTATCTTCAGAAAATCCCTTTAGGGTCATCTCATACTGCAAAAGTTTGGCACGAAGATCTTCAAAAGCAGGTAACTCTGGCAAACACAATAAGGAAGTAACCATCATATGATAATCCGATCCCAGCCCACTCAAAGTCTGTTGCACCATATCTTTGTCACTAATTGCACATCCCACGATGGTCAGCTGATCTGTAATGGTCTTTATTTTGTTCAAGTACTCCATGATGGTCATGGAGTCCTTTCTTAACATTTGAAATTCTTTCTTCAAAAATAATATTCTGGCCTGAGAAACTTGAGAATATGTCTGAACCAATCGATGCCATAATTGCATTGCAGAGCAGTCATCTGGAATTGCCACAAGCACTTCCTGTGATAATGTAGAAGTGATGTAGGCAACCAGCGCCTGATCTCGCTTCATCCAGGATACATATTCTGAATTTCTGACATAGGTAATAGAAGGATCTCCCTCACCATTCTTTGCTTCTTGTGATACGAACTCTGGAGGAACAGGAACAGAGCCATCCAGATGTCCAGAAAGGTCCTGACTTTTTATGAATGGAATGATTTGTCGCTTCCAAGTTAGAAAATTGGAATTGTTGAGTTTTTTAGACACGAGTTGACTAAGAAAGTTTGAGGAAAGACCAGACTGAGAGTGAGGAAATGAGTCCATATTTTATCGAAACCAAAAATATAAGAAGAGATAAGAATTAAGAAAATGACTTTACGACAAGGACCCAATTGCAGTTGAGATCTAATGAAAATTAGAACAGAAACTTAATATCAGAAATTCTGCTGCAAGCCTTTTTGAATGATAAAACTGAGGTAGAAAACTAGAACTATTTACCAAGAACCTGTTTTGAATTAGAGTTTGATCAAAGAGACACGTTACTTTAAAATTAACGGGTGTAATTTCAGAATATGAGGGAATATGGATTTATAACTCTGGGATAGAAACAGACAGTGTGAAACAAAGAATAAGATAAAGAAAGATCAACTAATGTAATATTAGTTAATCAGGACAACAAGATCTGAATCTGATATGCAGTCAACTTGTAAAAGAAAAAATATTTAACGTGACCCTATTCACGCAAAGATCAAATGATGTGAATCTGATCTTGCGTGAGTATTTGTGCTGTTAACATATAAGATCACGTGCAGTGACAAGTGAAAAGGGAGACAAAAATATGTCGGACGATTCAAAGGCAAATATGATAACAGTGAAATATGATAACATGAAGAAAATAGAGAGGAAACAGTGAAAACAGAAATATGTAGGATGAAGTGAAATATGTAGGATGAAGTGAAACAGAAATATGTAGAGAAAGAAACAGGTAGGCTAATGAAAGAAGGTTGTTCAGCAAACAGTGAAAACAGAAAAATGCAGAGAAACAAGTAGGAGAGATGATTCAAAGACAAGTGAGTGGAAAGAGACTTTACCGGATGAAGAAATAAGATCCTTAAGCTTGGATCTGTAGCTCTGATACCATGATAGAAATCGTGGTTCTCTGTTTCATACACAAGAGCAGCCAAATGGGAGAGAGAGAGAAGAGAAAGCTGCAGGATTTTCCCCAAAATGAATCACCCGACTGTGGTATTGGGCTTCACTATAAAATCATGCTGTTACAATTACTAGGGTACGAAAATACCCATCATACAAGAAATGTAAATTACAAAATGCCATTAGTGACTTTAATGAACATGTGCTAATTAGAGTGCTAGTTGGATGAACTCAGATTGGGTTTGGATCTCCAAACCCAGTCGTGTGTACACACTCCTTTTCAATTTTAAATCAATTCAATGGAAACTTAAAAATTCTTAGATCCGACTCTGGAGGAGAATACCTCTCAAATGAATTCAAGAGTTATCTTGAAAGTTGTGGTATTCTCCATAAAAAATCTTGCCCAAAAACTCCTCAACAAAACGGATTAGCCGAACGAAAGCATAGGCATATTATTAAAACAACTCGAACTTTGCTTATTTCACAAAACATTCCAAAAAACCTTTGGGCTGAGGCACCGCTTACTTTCATCAAATAATTTGAACAAAATTTTTTCTTTTGAAAAATTATACGAGAAAGAACCTGACTATAGCAGGTTAAGGGTTTTTGGTTGTAAATGTTTTGTCCTTACAGATAAAAATGATAAGCTTTCTCCAAAGGCCATTCCTTGTGCCTTTCTTGGTTATTCGGAAACCCAAAATGGTTTTAGGTGTTATGATGTTAGAAATGACAAATTATATGTATCCAGAAATGTGAGTTTTTTGGAAAATTCTAGTAGTTTTGAAAGTCTTAAAACTATAATATGAATGTGGATTATTTCTTTCTGTTTGAATTGTTAGCTAAAGATGATGATGAGTCAACTCAAAATGATTCAAGTGATAATGAAATCGAAGAAACTATCACTCCTCTGCTCTCCCCGCCACATCAACTTATCGATGATGGATCATCTAGAGATCCCATCACCTATGTTCATAGAGATAAAAACACTTTCAAAAGTGCTCTTGAAAGATATGATGACACCAGTAGGTCTCTTCCTTCTAGAGAAGAGAACCTGCAAAGAATCGAAAGACCTAGGAAAGCTCCCTCTAGGTTTATCTCATATGACTCTTTTTCACCTAAATATAGGGTTTGTCTTAGTGCCATTCATTCTTACGTAGAACATAAAAATTTTGAGGAAGCATGAAAATGTTCTGAATTGGTAGAAGCTATGGAGAATGAACTTGGTGCTCTAAGAAGAGCCCAAACTTGGGAGTTCCAAGATCTCCCTAAGGGTAAGAAAGCAATAGGATGTAGATAGGTATTTAAGGTAAAAACTAAGAGCGATGGATCCCTTGAGAGATATAAGGCTCATTTAGTTGCAAAGGGATATAATCAAGAATATGGGATTCACTATGAAGAAACTTTTGCTCCTGTGGCCCGAATGGTCACTGTTCGATGTCTCATCACCGTTGCCTCTATCAACAAGTGAAACATCTATCAAATGGATGTTAAAAATGCATTCCTAAATGGTGATCTAAATGAAGAGGTATATATGGATGCTCCACTTAGAATGAAGACTCCCAAAGAGAAAGTGACTCGCCTTCGAAAAAACACTTTATGGTTTAAAACAAGCCCAAAGGCTTGGTATGATAGATTTAACTCCGTAATGTTAGAAAAAGTTTTTTCTTCCTGTTTCACTGACACAACCTTGTTTGTTAGAAAAACCAATACAGGGATTGTAATATTGCTTTTGTATGTGAATGATATGCTTATAACCGGTAGTGATTCTAAAGAGGTTAAAAGCATAAAATCAATTTTGAAAGATAAATTTGAAATGTCTGATTTGGGTTTTCTAACTTATTTTTTAGGTATTGAAGTAGCATACTCTCATAGAGGGTATTTTTTATCTCAAACTAAACTTGCCTCTGAGATTATCGACAGGTCTAGTATTACAGATAATAAGGTTTGTGAAACACTTGCTATAGTAGGAGCCAAAATGAAGATTGATGGTGGTATTCCTCTCTCCGATCCCACCCCTTACAGACAACTTGTGAGATCATTAATGTATCTAAGTATTGTTAGACCAGATATTTCTCATGCAACTCATACTGCAAGTCAGTTTCAACATGCACCAACATCGGTTCACATGAGTGCCATCTTGCGGGTAAAGGGTACACTAAATAAGAGAATATTCTTATCCTTTTCTTTTGAATTAAAATTAATTGCTTATACTGACTGGGGAGGTGACCCAAATAACCGTCATTCCACCACTGGTTTTTGTGTGTTTTTAGGAGACTCACTAATCTCATGGAGATGTAAGAAACAACAGAAAGTGTCTCTATCCTCAACTGAAGATGAATATCGTGCCATGACAACTATTACCATGAAAATCGTATGGATTCATCAGCTACTAGAAGTCATGGGGATCACATTAGAGGGGCCCACTCAACTATGCTGTGACAACAAGAGTGCAATTTATATTGCCAAAAACCATACCTTGCATGAGCGGACTAAGCACATTGAGATGGACTGTCACTATGTTCGAGAAGCCTACCTGAAAAGAGTCATTGATCTTCCATATGTCACTTCAGAATATCAGTTGACAGACTTCTTCACCAAGGCGTTGTGTGCTCCGCGATTCAACTTTCTTCTTGGCAAACTTTCGGTGATCTTGCCCTAAGTTTGAGGGGGGGGGGTGTTAAATTATGTATCAAATATTGTAATCTCATATATATTTTATATATATAAAAGGTGATACATATACATATATGATATATATGTATATACATCTACCTAATTATATATATAAAATATATATTTCTTTATTATTAACCATAGGGGTAGTTTAGTCATTTCTTTATTCTTGCGCATATTCAATTTACAAATATGCTTGTAATTTTGTTTTTTGTTTTTTTTTATTTTCTTTTTCGTTTCTTTTTTACTAAAGTCAATGCACCTTGGGGGGGGGGGCACTCTCATAGACGTTGGGCCCCTCTAACGGTCACAATTGTGACTCTTGGAGGGGCTCCAACGTCTATGAGTTGGCCCCTCCAAGGCCCTCCTCATTATATAAATAGGGGCATTGCCCCTCCTTGTACTTCTATGGCTTTGAGTCAAAACCCAAGTATTCAATAAAGCTTTTTATTCATTTTTAGTGCATTTGTGAGATTGATTTATTTGTGCTTTCATGCACAAGTGTTTTTTGTGTTCTTATTGTGCATATGAGAATACCACATACAAGGGGGGTTCCCCCTATTTATAAGAAAAGGAGACCAAAGGGGCTCCCAATAGAGTCGTTGGGAGCCCTCAACGGTCACATTTGTGACCGTTGGGGGCCCCAACGACTCCATTGTGGGGCCCCTTTTCGGTATCCAAAAAATACATTTTAAAAAATAAAAACAAAAATAAAAAACAGTAAAATAAGTACCCCTATTGGGTACTTTGTGAAAAGACCATAATACCCCTATCGGGTATTATGGTATTATTACATATGTTTTAACACCCCCCTCAAACTTTACGGGGGAATGACCGAAAGTTTGCCAAGAAGGAACAAGAAGCGAGGAGCAGGCAAGGCTTTGGTAAAGAAATCTGCAAGTTGATATTCTGAAGTGACATATGACAGTGTAACTGTCCCACGAAGATATTCATCACGTACATAATGACAGTCCATTTCAATATGTTTAGTCCTCTCATGAAAGGTGTGGTTGCTGGCAATGTAGATGACACTTTTGTTGTCGCAACAAAGCTTCGAAGCACCGGTAATTTCGACTCCCATATCTTGAAGAAGACTTCGAAGCCACACAAGCTCCATTGTAGTAGTTGCCATAGCCCTGTATTCTGCTTCAGTAGAAGACAACGAGACTTTCTACTGTTTCTTGCACCTCCAAGCAATTAGCGAATCTCCTAGGAAAACACAAAAGCCAGTAGTTGAGATTCGATCATTTGGGTTTCCTCCTCAGTCAACATCAGTATAAGCCAGTAAATCTAAGGAAGAGAGTGAGGATAGGAATAGCCCTTTAGTCAAAGTATTTTTGATGTATCGAATGATACGGAGCACAACACTCATATGCACAGATGTAGGAGCATGCTGAATTGGCTTGCAGAGTGCACAACATGAGCAATATCCGGCCTGGTGATAGTCAGATAGGTGAGGGAGCCTATGAGTTGCCTGTAGGGCATAGGATCATCCAGCAGAACTCCATCCTCCAGTCGTAGTTTAGCATTGATAACCTCGGGAGTCTCCACCTTTTTGTCATCTGAAATCCCAGATTTGGAGCATATGTCTGCAGCAAGCTTCATCTGTGACAATATATACCCTCGAGGAGAGTATGCTACTTCTATACCAAGAAAGTACCTGAGAAATCCCAGATCAGACATATCAAAATTATGTTTTAACATATTTTTAACATTAAGAATACCACTTTCATCATTGCCAGTGATGATCATATCATCAACATAAAGCAGAAGGATGATGATACTATTACCTGCACGTTTAACAAAAAGAGCAGTGTCAGTATAACATGAACGAAATCCCAATTTTAACATGATAGCACTAAATCTATCATACCAAGCCTTAGGGGCTTGTTTAAGACCATATAAAGCTTTTAATAACCGAAGAGTTTGACCTTGGTTAACATTAATTCCCGGCGGAGGGTCCATATATACTTTTTCATTCAACTGACCATTAAGAAAGACATTTTTAACATCTAATTGAAATATAGGTCATTTCTTAGATGATGCTACTACTATTAGAGTTCTAACACTTGTCATGCGAGCCACGGGGGCAAAAGTTTCCTCATAATCGATGCCATATTCTTGTGAATATCCCTTAGCAACTAATCTAGCTTTATAACGTTCTAGGGAACCATCACTTTTTGTTTTGACTTTGTAGACCCATCGACATCCTATAGCTTTTTTATTTGGAGGAAGATGAACTATTTCCCAAGTTTTAGCCTTATTTAAAGCATCTAGTTCAACTTTCATTGCTTCAACCCAATGAGGAATATTTTTTGCTTGATTATAGTGGGAAGGTTCATAGTAAGAATGCAAGGCAATTAGACAAGCTCTATATTTAGGTGAGAGAGTTTCATATGAGACAAACCTATTTGGTGGAATGGATTCTCTAGAAGAACGCCTAAGAGAGGTTTCTTCTAGGGGTTCGTTAAGCCGCAAGAATTTTTCTAAAGCACTAATAGGTTGTGCTTCCTCACGCCGAGTGTATACTTGGAGATTGTCACCATTAGTTGGTGATACACCATTATCATGAGTATTTTCTAAAGATTCCGGATGACTCAAAAGATTATCATTTGAGTCTTCTAAAAGATCATTGATAAACATATAATCAATTTCATTTGGTTTTTCCAAAATTTCAAATCCATTTTCCTTCTAAAAAAGTCACATCTTTGGAGACAAATAATTTATTGTTCTTATAGTCAAAGCATCTATAGCCCTTTTGATTTTCACCATATCCTAAAAATACACATTCTATTGCTTTAGGTGACAATTTATCTCTTTTATGCAAAAGAACAAAGCATTTACACCCAAAAATACGAAGACGATTGTAGTCGGGTGTCATATTAAAAAGTTTTTTATAAGGAGAGATATTGTTCAATTTTGAAGATGGCATCCTATTGATTAAATAGGTGGAGGTTAACACGGCTTCGGCCCAAAAATTTTTAGGAATATTTTTAGAAATGAGTAAGGATCTAGTGGTTTCTAAAATATGTCTATGTTTTCTCTCCGCTAGACCGTTTTGTTGAGGAGTTCTTGGGCAAGATTTTTGATGACAAATGCCATGTTGTTTTAGATATGATTGAAAATCATTTGATAAGTACTCTCCACCCGAATCGGATCTAAGAATGGATATTTGACTTTGAAATTGATTTTGAACTTTTGCATGAAATTCTTTGAAGAAGTTAAAAACTTCCGATTTAACATTAAGAAAATAAATCCATATGTATCTAGTATAATCATCAATAAACGTAACATAATACGAATAACCACCTTTGGATAAAACCGGAGATGGTCCCCATACATCGGAATGCACCAATTCAAAAGGTCTTGTTGTCACAAAGGTTCTAATAGGAAAGGAGTAGACTTCATTTTTCCAAAAATGCAATCTTTGCAATTGATATCTTTTTCTTTACAAAACTTGTTTCCAAAAGGAAAAAGATACATTTTAGAGTAACTTGGATGTCCAAGCCTTTTATGCCAAGTTTCAATACTTTTGTCTTGGACATAAGTACAAAATGAGGTATTTGGAAGTGTTAAGTTATCCATAAAATAAAGGTCTCCCTTCCTATGGCTTTGCCCAATCCGCTTCCCGGATCGGAGATCCTGCACAAAGCACCCTTGGGATGAGAAAGATATTTCACATCCATGATCGGCTATTTGTGAAACGGAAAAGAGGTTAAGATTTAATTTAGGAACTATTCTAACTTTTGGAACAAGAAAATTTTGAATATTTTTAGAATCAAGAGTTCCAATACCATTTATTTTGAGAAAAGTTCCATCGGCCGTAGAGACACAAGATAATTTTGAATTGGTGTGCACATTGGTTAATGCATTTTCATGAGGAGTCATGTGAAAAGAAGCTCCGGAATCTAAAATCCAAGAGTACGTACCGGGAGGTGATGATGAGGCAATGGCGGCACCGGAGGTGGAAGAAGTGACCTTTAGAATTTGTTGGAGAGCCAAGGAGATTTGTCCAAGAGTATCTTTGAGATCCCCGTTCTTGCCGTCATCTTCTTTGGTGGTGGATTCTTCAACGGAAGCCACCTTTGGCTTGAATGCCCCATTTAGCTTTGGGCAAACGGGTTTAATATGTCCCGGCTCATAACAATGATGACATATAATCATTTTTCTTCCACCACTCCCTTGCTTACCAAAATGAGGTGGTTTGTATGTTTTAACATGATTGCCGGGTTTAGATACGGCAAGAACTTCCTCTATGCTTTTACCCATGCTATGCCTAGTCTCTTCTTGAGTAATCTCGGCAATAGCCTCTTCTAAGGGAGGAAACGTGGATCTATGGAGAAGTGAGGATCTCACTTGTTCAAATTCGGGACGAAGCCCAAATAAAAATTGAAACAATCTATCTTGTTCCATTTGTTTTTGTCTTAGTACCACATCCTCCATAGCCACCCATTTAGGCTCTAAAAGAGCCAATTCATCCCACAAAGGATTTAGAGCACTATAATAATCTTGTATGCTCATGTCACCTTGTTTTGTGGTTCTTACTTTTTCTTGCAAAAAATAAGCTCTTGCAAGATCCTTTTGGGTAAACATACCCTTCATAAAAAACCAAGCTTCATTTGCCCGGCAGAATTTTGCAATATTTGCACATACCTTGAGTTCGACATTATTCATAAACCATGCTAGGATTTTTGCATGGTTGCTCTCCCAATCTTCCATTTGATGATTATAATCTTCAATGGCCTTGAGAGGAGCATCGCCTTCAAGTGCTTTCTCTTGATCTCCTTCCATCTTTGTGAGCTTAAGTTGGGGTTTCGGAACGGTTCCCATTACATAACCCCAAAGCTTCTTGTTTTTGAGATTATTCTCCATTGCGGATGCCCATATCATGTAATTTTTTTCATTGAGTTTGAATGATAGATCGATCTTGACTTCCATTGCTACACAATTAAGATGTGAGAAAGAAAGGAAGTAGAGAGAGACACGATTTTACCTTTAGAAGATCGTATGGCTCTGATACCATGTAATGAAATATGCGGAAGAAACCAAGAATGCTAAAGCGTTCACTATGTCCCACACGAACAAGTGCAACAAGCACAAGAGAGGAAATCCACTAAGGGATATATGAAGGGCCTTATAAAAAGGCTACACACATGAAAAATAATATCACTATTATTGAAGAGGAGCTCTCAAGAGCAATACCACATACAAGGGGGGTTCCCCCTATTTATAAGAAAAGGAGACCAAAGGGGCTCCCAATAGAGTCGTTGGGAGCCCCCAACGGTCACATTTGTGACCGTTGGGGGCCCCAACGACTCCATTGTGGGGCCCCTTTTCGGTATCCAAAAAATACATTTTAAAAAATAAAAACAAAAATAAAAAACAGTAAAATAAAAGAAATAAAATAAGTACCCCTATTGGGTACTTTGTGAAAAGACCATAATACCCCTATCGGGTATTATGGTATTATTACATATGTTTTAACAGTTATTCATCAAGAACATTGGGTCTTGATTCTAGTATCTTGTTGAAGATACTTTTACAGAGTTGGGTTCAGCTTGGCCCGATCCATGACCAGACCCGACCCACCTCTAGTTGGGTTCAGGTTGGCCCGACCCATGACTAGACCCGACCCACCTCGAGTTGAGTTCAAGTTGAGCGGGATGACTTTAACCTATATCCGACCCAAACCTTACCCATTTTAGAAGGCCTAGGGTAAGTTGGTCATTTACTACAAAAATAGTGCTTTAGAAGGCCTTAACTAATGCTCCAAACACACCATTTAATGTTTAAAAGTCTTTTCAAGTTACAATTTCCAAACAACTTCTTTATTCTACAGATGAAATTCTAAACTGTGTCATCCCCAGAACTGACTTCTACAAAAGTTCATCCACAATATGGGGCACCAAACGAACCCTTAGAGAAGGGATCACACCAATGAGAAGTGATATGCATATAGCTTCTGACAAGATACACTTAAAGGCATTCACCCATAACAAGGGAACAATTAGGATATGGAAGTCTGTTAGAAAATGGTATTCCACCGTCAATCACAAGAGGAAGAGGAGTAGAGAGGGAGAGAGGCATCGGTGGCTGTAGAAAACCCCATTTAGGGTCTGCGGTATTGGCTTTCCATTAAATATATGCTGATGCAACTATTAGGGTACGAAAATGCCCATTACACAATAACATAAAATTACATCATGCCATTAATGAACACATGTTAAAATAAAACCCAGTTGGGTCTGGATCTTGAGATCCAGACCCAGCCGTGAATGACATCTTTTCACCCTCCTTCAAGTTGTACATGGTTTTGAACCATGGACAACTTGCCTTTTAACATCCAGAATCTGTCTTTGATAAGCCCTTTTGTAAACAAGTCAACAACTTGATAAGCAGTCCGAACGAATTCTGGTTCAATTTCCTTCTCTTCAACCTTCTGTCGTACAAAATGTTAATCAATTTCAATATGCTTGGCACAACTGTGATAAATAAGATTAAATGACATGTTGATGACACTTTGATTATCACACAATAAAATACATTTAGAAATTGACTCTCCTACTTCTGTCAACAGGTGTCTGATCCATGTTACTTCGGCTGTAGCAGCTGCCATTGACCTATATTCAGCTTTTGTGTTTGACCTGGCTGTGGCATTTTGTTTCCTACTGCTCCAAGGGACAAGATTTAGGCCAATGAAAACACAGTATCCTGAGACAGACCTACGCTCATCTGGATCTCCTGGCCAATTTGCATCTGTGTATTTAGACCCAGAAATACTGTCAAACCTTATAGACCACTTCATTTTGTAAAGCAATTTAATGGACGACCAAGAAAAGTCATTTGTCATTGTTGTAATGAGCCGAGTCACATTAAGCCTATTTGTCCTAAGTTGAAGAACGAGGTTGCTTTCATTGAAGGGTCCACCTTAAAGAAGAAGGAAGAAGCAAGGATGAAGGAGATCTTAAAGATTCAATTAATCAATTAACAATGGTGCTTCAACAGTTCCTTAAAACTTCATCAACTTCAGGAGCCGCCGTTGCCTCTTTATCTCCTCCAGGTATGGGTTCTTGGAAACTTGATTCTGAAGCTTCTTTTCATATGACATTAAATGAAAAATTTCTATCTGATATATGCACTAGTTCAAAAACATCATTTGTTTCTATTGCTGATGGAACTTCTTTGAAAATTAAAAGCGTTGGGACCTTAAAATCTAAAAGCTCTGAAATTTTTTATGTTTCAAAAAAATAGAGTAGTTCTAAAATTGAATTTGAACATTTTTTATGTATCTCAAATTTTTGATCATGGATGTAAAATCTTTCTCTTCTATGGGTTGCTCTGTGCAGGATCTCTGGTCTGGCAAGCTGATTGGGCAAAGCCATAGGAGAGGAGATCTTTACTTCATGGACTCTTTGAATATTCCATCTAATAATTTAATTATGTCCAAGAAAATGATATTGAAACTTGGCATAAAAGACTTGGACATACGAGTTTTTTTAAGATGTACTTATTTTCATTTGTGATTTTTTTTAAAGAAAAAGATATTACATATGAAGACTGCATTTTTGGGAAAATGAAATCTATCCCTTTCCCTAAAAGGGGTTTTGTTTCAAAAACACCCTTTGAGTTAGTGCACTCAGATTCATACTATGCTACCTTTATTGGATTTGATTTGAAACTTGTTTTTTTTTTTCAAATCGGTTATGTAATATGAACTCACCCTTTTGGAAATTTATTTCTATAAGTATTTATTGCCTTCTTATGACACAATTTTATATGATGCAACGTTTTTCTTTGCCTTGTTATTCTTAAATCAGAGATGTTTGTTGGGGTAAGTTGTGTGCACCTCGTTTTATGTCAATTTCGATTGTCAACTTATGGTTTGACTCTTACTGATACTTATTTGATCTCTGAATCTGAAAGTGTGTTGTATTACTCATTTGTTTTTTACCATTGTTATTATTATGAATGCTTATGATTCTATTTATTTGAGATGACTATCTATTTTTGAAACTATGGTGTTTCGAAAGATTGTTAAAATTGATATTCTTATTGATGACATTAGTGTGTTTCCATTGCAAGTTTTCTTACTTTGGGTGCGTTTTCTTTTTTATGTCTCTTATCTAAGTGTCATTATATGTAGACAAGTGATGTTTGTTCACACCTTCATGTGTGTTGTTAGTCTATTAGTGACACTCTGGTTATACTCTTGATCTAGTTGTTGATACACTTATTTTGAGTGTTATTATACGTAGAAAAGAGACGTTTATTCAGACCTTCGTGCATTTTTAGCCCATTAGTGGCATTGTAATTATACTCTTGATCTAGTCGCTGATACACTTGTTTTGAGTGTCATTATATATAGACAAGAGATGTTTATTCACACCTTTGTGTGTTTTTAGCAGAGTTACCGGAAGCGCGCTTCCCCGAAGCGTGGAACGTCGCGCTTCCGAAACACGCGGGGAAACACCTTTTTTAAATGGCAAGTGCGCTTCCCTTTAATGGAAAACACACTTTCCTTTAATGGGAAGCGCGCTTCCCATCACGCTTCCCCATGCTTCTCCCATTTTTTCAAATTTTTTTGTATTTTTTTTCGCTTCTCCCTCGCTTCCGGTTCGCTTCCTAGGTCATTTCTGAGACGATTCCCGATTCACTCCTAAGTGGTCCCACGCTTCCCGCTTCCTAAAATTTTGAAAGTACCTCGCTTTCCGCTCTCGCTTCTCACTCCCGCTTCCTCAACTGACAACCATGGTTTTTAGCCCTTTAGTGACATTGTGATTATACTCTTGATGTAGTCACTGATACACTTATTTTGAGTGTCATTATAGGTAGACAAAAGATGATTATTCACACCTTCGTGTGCTTTTAACCCATTAGTGGCATTATGATTATGCTCTTGTTCTAGTCGTTGATACAATTGATTTTTTGAGGTTTGGGGGTCTAATGATACCAAAATCAGCAATAGAGCTCTTTTCTCTGATACCATGTCACAAAACACCAAGAGTTGAGCGGATGTCACTTATAGGCGAACACAAATACAATTGCCACTTCTGGGTCGATAAAGAGAACACAAATCAGCCACTTATAGGTACAAATCAATATATAAATATATGAATTTTATTAGAGGCAGATGCCTTGAGAAAGCTTAAAATGAGAGGGGTTTTAACCCCTTAATATACAAAAAAGAGGGATCATATAGCCGTTGGAACGACTAGAAATATAGCTGTTGGGGAAATCTCAACAACTCTCTAGCCTATGACAAGAATGCCTTCAGCTTAATACCTAAATTAGATACTAAAAAATAAATACAGAAAAAAAAGAAAATACATGTACAATGACCACTATGCCCTTACACAGGAAAAAGACTAAAACACCCATATATATATACATACATTAACAGAAATAACTTCCAGATACATGGCCTGAAAGCTTTTCTTGAGGCCATCTTCATGTTCTATTAGTGAAGTTTGATCACACTAGTCATGAAAATGGGAATCGGTTATGATAATGTGTATGTTGATGTTAGTATTGTTTTTGGGTTTCTCATGGTGTTATGTTGATAATACTGTTGTTATTCACAGTGATACTATTAAAGAAGTATCCATGCCAAAATTTGCTCTTGTTCCCAACATAGATGTGACTGGCTATTACAAGTGTGAAATTTAAATTCAATTGGAATTTTCCCTTATCTCCCTAACCTTGAAGACAGGATAGCATTTCTGAGTTTGTGTAAGCTTCCGAAAACTTAATGCAGTCTGAAATGAGAAAAAAAGTTAAAGACATGAAATGTTTCTAATTATAAATTTTTTACACTGGATGATAAATTCCAAAGTTTATGTTTGTTCCCTTTGACAGTTATAGTTGAGATCATATTTTTGCTAAACCAGTTATTTCTCACCAATGTCTAGAACCTGCAATACATGCATGGCATTTCCATCAGAATCAGCTGGAAGAGTGTTCGTTTTTTGGGATTCTTGCAACTTTAGCCAATTGAGCTAAGCACATATTTGACTAATCTATTTGTAGGCCTTTTGTTTGAGCTCATAGAGCCTACATGGGCTAAGATGCTTGAGAACTCAACACAAGGTCATTGTGGTTGATTATGGTGATTTGGTGCAAGTTCAAGTTAACTCAGCGGCAACTTGCAACAACTTGCAACAACTTGATAAAGTTAACACTACCCCTTACTGAAGCGGAAGTTTTTGTGTCCATAAGGGAGCTTTCACGAGCAAGACAGTTTATTTCTGAGTCTGTTGGCCATTATTCAATAAATTTCATTTCTCATTTGTATGTGTTTCTGATTGCAGAATGAGGCTGTTTAACATGATCAATGGTCTTCCATCTATTTATGAGGTTGTTTCTGGCAAAAAGGAAGCACAAGAAGTATCCAGTGTTACAAATAACGGTAGCAGTAAGAGCAAGGTAAGCATGAAACCTCTCTGCCTGCGGTGCTTAATCCATCTGCTCAGAAAAAAACTACTTGCCTGCATTAATAATTTCTTTATGGATTGATAGTTGAGGCCCTGAGGATAACATTTTCCAAATATTGCACAAAATGTTGCGTTTCTTTATTCTGCTAGATTTTGGTGCTGATGTAACTAATACCACTGTTTGGAAATAATGCCATCATCTCTCTCTCTCTCTCTCTCTCTCTATATATATATATATATATAAAGGTTAATGTTTGCTACCCTCATCGGTAAGGAATCTTGTGATTTTTTTTTATTATTATTTTTCTATTACTTCTGCACCTTTGACCCTCCAAATCTGATCTGCATATTTTGTTTAGTAGAAATCAGCCCTTAGATCATGCTTTTGTGACCTGTATATTCGATTTTCAGGGCGCTGAAAAATCAACAGCTTACAATGTACCAAAATTCCAACCCTCAAAAGATCGTACTTTACAAAAAAAACACAATCCAATGGTCAATTCCTATTTTGTCCATGCTGAACACATCCGTGGGGTCAGATCTGGTCAAAACAAACTCTGCATATGACTTCCAACTAGAGGGTTCCTTAGACCCGAGGATAGTGTGTGTATATATATATATATATATATATATATATATATATATATATATATATATATATATATATATATATATATATAGAGAGAGAGAGAGAGAGAGAGAGAGAGAGAGAGAGTCTGCCTACTCCGATCTGTGACTACCGCCAACATAACAGGCATCTGAAGTTTTTTTTTTCTTTTTTTTCTTGTTTTCTCAAATCTGACCATACAGATGTGTTCCTCATGCTTGATTTTATAGGAACGGACTTTCGGTCCATCCAATTCTGACACATGGGTTGGTTTTCATGAGGTTTGAAAATCGCAGTCTAAATTTTTTTCCTAAATATTCAATCTTAAAAATTCACGTTTTTTCATTGGAAAACACGATCCAAGTGTTGTTTTCTAGCAAATCGGCTATGCCGAATACATCTGTGTGGTCTAATTTGCAAAAAACACTATGAGAACCCCCGTTCGCTCTTGGTAGGCACCTACTCCCGACTCATATATATGTATGTATGTGTGAAAAGTATGTAGATCCTGAGCATTATCTCCTAAATCATCCTAAATGGCTTAAAGCATGTGTAGGTGTTCTTCATTTGAACTTAGAAATGTATTCTATATAATTTACTTAGTGCAAAACATGCTTTATTCTTTTAATGGGTTACTTTTCATGTTTAGATGTGTTTTTAGAGCCATTAAAAATCAATGCCTCATAAAGGGCCAACACTTGATGAAAAAGTCAACTTTTTTGGTTAAATTGATTTGTTCCAAAGCATGATTTAATAAACCATAATAAACACATCTACAGGTTTAGAGTAAGAAAAAATGCCTGTAACTATGTGCTTTAAAGTGCTTGGGATGTGTAGGAGCTAAAACTGTCTAAGAGCTACTAATTTTCCGTATGTGTGTGTGAGCATGGTCTTCTGTCCACCATAGTTGGAATTTTCGAGCATCAATCTGTATTGGGTTAATCTTGGTTGAGCTTGGTTCATTGCAGAGAGAGAACACAACAAAAGCATCAAGGGAACCAGCTGGCCAAGATGATGAGGATGACGAAGAAGAGGATGAACATAAGGATGCTCTCTGTGGTGCGTGCGGCATGAATAATGCATCAGACCAGTTTTGGATCTGTTGTGACATTTGTGAGATATGGTTCCATGGCAAGTGTGTGAGAATAACCCCAGCCAAGGCTCAGCATATTAAGCAGTACAAATGCCCAGGTTGCTCTAACAAGAAGGCTCGGGCACATTAGGCATTGCAGGAGCTGTTAGGTATTAGCTTTTGCTTTCTTACATTAGAACTAGTTCCATCAATTTGCAAATTTTATGTTGTGGAACGTTAGATGTCATCAGACGTGCTTTTTTATATTGTAAAGCACATTCTCTCTCTCTCTCTCTCTCTCTCTCTCTCTCTGTGTGTGTGTGTGTGTGTGTGTGGGCTGTCTATTGGGAACTCGCCTCTTTGTGCACATGCATGTGTATATTTGTGGTATGGTCATGCATATGTTCCATCCGCTATTCATGTTCTTGTGTCAGCTGTCAATTGCATTTGGCAACTTGCCATGATTAGAGATATGGCTGATGGTGCCGTGAGGCTTTCCCTCTCTCAAGATCTGCTACTGGTTAAGGCGCCAGCCATGCATGATCACTGTGTCCTATAGACTGTGCGAGCCACAATTGGAGAGCTTCAAGCCATTATTAACCTTTAAAATAGAGGCAGATAGCAGAGGGTCCTAAACCTGTGAGAGTAAAGCCGTAGAACAGGATTTATGCCAAGCCATCTACTGATCACTTTTGCTGATGCAGATTCCACTGGTTAGATTTTTCTGTGCAATAGCAGGTTCTAAAAGTACCCGTGCGGCTGGGAGTTGAGAACCAGGTGGCATTTAACGAACTCTTAATTATTTATTTTATGAGAGGCTGAGCTTGAAATCTGACTGTCCAAAGGCATGTCATTTCAGCTGTATTCCTTGCATTGGTGGGCGAGTCATCTGGACCTACTGGAGTAGCCTTCAAATACTAATAAATCTTGTGGGCCTTGTAAATGATCAAAATATCTTTGAGCTATGAAATCGGATGCCATATTTCGTACATAAAAGATATGAACTGCATGGTGGGACTCAAACCTTTTCACATAGGCATGGTACAAGGGTTAAGCTCATGTAGTAGGAAAACGATCGTAATGTCTTTGGAAAATGATACATTTTTTGAAATGACCCAAAATTTGCCTCATGTCTACAATTGTGATATGTAGGTACGTTGTGGGAAGCGCAACCTTTCTAAAAAGTAGATTTACATGATAATTTTGCATATCTCACGAATTTTTGCATAATCAAATTTGCGAAGCTTGCTAGTTTTCATCCTTAGGAGATTTGCAAATACCAAACGAAATTCACATATATAATAAGACATTTTTGAGCTACCATGTGAAGCTTCTTTTAAGTAGCTGATCCTAAAGGAGGTCCACAAATATTTGGTGATGTGAATGTTCGCGACATTCACACTATGATATGACTTTCGCAAATATGGTACTACTTTGGTGTAGAGTTTATGCGAATCTCCCTGGACAAAATTCTCTTTAACGAGTTTTGCAAATGTGTGCTGACTTACGCAAAGTTCTTGAATGTTTACACATCTGCATGCATGCTGATTCATATATATATATAAAGTCATTGCAATTCTTTTTTTTTTCGTTTGTTTCTAGTTATCTGGCCTTTTTTCCTTTAGAATCCTAACCCTTTTCTCTATAGAACCTTAACTGTTTTTTCTCTCCCCTTTGGTGATTCTTGTGAAATCTTTTTGCAGCATTCATATAAGGTTGCACTATCCTTTTTATTGACTTTCTCGATTATGTCGAAAGGTGAGTTCCATACAATATATGGAAAAATGACCATACTGTACAACTAATTTGATATGTTTTCTTAAAAACCTTATAATTTTTGTTATTCACTCTATGTCCAAAATTACAAATACTCAACTTCGTTAGGACCCTTTTACTCTTCACAATTATGATTTGACAAGTTATTACGATAAAATTATACCGCTTATCAGCTAAGTGCAAACTCTCACTTAAATTCAGAATCACATGTTTTCTTATGCAGATCTCATGAACTCGCATAAATTTATTTGTGAACATTCCATGAAATTGAAACCACTAAAATCACAAATATCTTACTTATTCATATATACATTATGAATTTGCATAAATATATGTGTAAACCTCCGGTTAGACTGAAACCACTAAAATCACAAATATCCTACTTATTCGTGTATATTCACGAATTTGCATAAACATATGTGTGAACCTTCGATTAGACTGAAACCATTAATATCATAAATATCTTACTTATTCGTATATACTTTACGAATTCACATAAACATATGTGCGAACCTCCACTTTAGTTTAATTGAATGTCGTAACATTGCAAATATCGTACTGAAATATTTGTAAATTTATGACATATATATAATATTTCTTATTTTTTATGGAGTTTATGAATCATATATAAACCCGTTGTCCACACCCCTAAGGCTATTTTTGCATAAACTAAGGTTCTTTGTGGTCCCTAACCTACTTTCCTTCAGTGACTTGTTTCGATAACTATTTCCAACAACTATTCATAGGCGACACTTTATCACGACTGAACCATCGACAACATTTTTTTAAGGTAAGCACATCTTAAATGGCATCTTTAACAACTGAATCAAACAACATACTCTGACCAGTGGTCTCCAACTTGCTTACCTTTGGTCATTGACGAGCTACGATTGTGCCATTGATAGCATCCTCAACAATGACTTCATGTGATTGTTTTATAAATTTGTGTGGAAGATTAACATTGTAACTCATTGATAATATACATAATGTCATTTGAATAAATTTATATGTATGAGTGGGTTTTTATTGGAATGAGGATGTTCACATAAAACAACTGCAAAAAATAACAAATATAAACAGGAGGAAGTCCACATATAATATTTGCAAAAATTAATTGACTCATAAATATTTTATGCATCATTTCTCATCATCGCAAATATTTTATGTTGAATAAGTAAGTCTACATAAAATATTTGTGAAACTTAACATTCTGTATAAAATAATTGTGAAAGTAGACAAATATTTGTCTTATTATCGCAAATATGTGTCAATTAATGTAGTTATTTAATGCGAACTTCCTTATTCCAATAAATTTTTACATAAGAATGGCAAATATTTGTGAGGATAAAGAAGTTCGCATAAAATAATTATGAAAGTTGACAAATTATGCAGACTTTCTCATTCTAATAAATTCATTTATTGAAACATGCTCATACATTTTACAATATATTCATTCATTCATGTTCACACATATATTCATTCATTCACACATGTGTTTGTGCATGTACAAACCATACAAAATAAATCTAAACAATAACAAACAAACAACAACAATGTCCATAACTCATGTGTGTGTACATTTACATCCTTAATGTTTGAAGTTTACAATACAAAATTACAATAAACCCACAATTGTTCATAGCTCAGCTATCGAGACATTGACATTCGGTACCTCATTGACTGATGTCTCCTCAACCTCTGCTTTTTTATTGGCCTTCATACCTTTGGAAGCCCTCTTCTTTGTGTATTTAAAGAAGTTGATCATACGATTCCTTATATTTGTGAAATCTTGTTGAAAAAAGGGTTATTAGAAAATAACTAACTATAGTGAACATCTCAAAAAACTGAACAACATATAAATACATACTTGCACGAAGTTTAATCCCCAATTTCTACTTAAGTATTGCATATACACTATGACAAATATATCATAATTATACCTGTAATAATCATATACCAAGTGAATAACATGTACATGTATGAATTGAGTTAACAAACAAATGTAAAGTAATTACTTGTTTTCTTGTTGAAGAATACCTTCTATGTTCTGCGCCATCCAATCTTTGTAACATTCAAACTCAAATTGCTCTAAAAAAAACCTGTAACACATATGCAAGAAAACGAGATAACAAACATATGCAACAAAGATAGTATATTATTGAATAAGTTATATTATCATACTATTTGTTTGAGGTTTTTATTTGCTAAATATGTGTTTTGCGTAGAATTATACTGTCTGAAGTCCTTTTCCCAAAGAACCCAGTGCTCATTGCTCCAATTATAAAGAATTAAGAGTTGCAACATAAATTTAGTTTAAGGTTGTTGTGCATGTAAAAATTTAAGTTTTGTAAGTATGCAAAATTATATAAGTGATACCTTGTCAGCTTTATGGAAATGATACGAAAAGTCTTACTCTCCAAACAGTCAACTGCCCCACGTCACCACCCTTTAGTTGTGACCATTTGTGGTGAACAAATAATGTTTACCAGTTAGTTTTTATTAATTGGTAGAAAAACAATATAAACATTGCTTTTTTGACTCACAAAGAAATATGAGATAAAGTCTTCGATAAGTTATTTCTTTCTTTGTCCTAGTTGTGGGCCAGTTAAAGGTTATCTATGAATATTGCTAGATGCTATATAGTATAAATTCAATGTGGTACATTAATGTTAGATTCAAATGAGTCTACATGCAAATGTAATAAAAGAACAAACAAACGAACGTGCAAACCTAACACTTACATCACTTGCCAACATAGTGTCTTTGCTAAATTCATATTCGTTTGACTCTTTTGTGTTATGTTGTACAACTTTTTCTTTCTCATAAACTTATTCTTAACAATAAAATAAATTCTATATGATTCTCATACATGTATAGTATGATAAATATACACACATGACTCAAGATATTGATTATATATGATGCACCACAAGTTGTTTTTTTCTCTTTGAAACTCAGGCAAATTTTTTTTTTTTTGCCACGACAACCTCTACGGCTATATATCATGAACTACCTACGATATACATAGAAGGCATACGATATTGGAGTAATTCATTAAAAACACTAGATATACACACAAATAAGTAATTCATTAAACAATGATCAACAAATCCTATATTTTGCAAAGCATACATACTCTAATATACTTTATTTATGCTTCCGCCTGTTGTGGCCAACCTCATCATATACACTACACTTGTATGACACAACATCCTTGTATTCTATTCTCCATTTGTTAACCTTAGGTTACTCTGCTTTACAAACCAATTTTGGTGGATATACAACTATAAGAGTAGATTGAGCGATGTGTGAGAAATTATCCACCTTCAGGAAGAATGATATTGATTATATGTAGCTCGATATGATTCAACTATGAAAAACTTATCATAGTAATCTTATAGTAGGTTGCCCTCATACAAAATGCATGTGATCATAAAGAATCCTGCTAACTTGCCACTCTTTACAAGAGCACAAGTCTTTTTGAAGATCAACCCTGTAACTGTGAGATCGATCGCGGGCTTCATATCGATGTAGGAGAAAATGCACTACTTACACACATATTTGTTGTGCCTTTTTCTCCGGTTCCTCTAGCTTTTATTTTACCTTCGACAGTCATAATGACTGTCATATGTTGCTCGACATTCTTTCTTTTCTCAAAAAGTTTCATCAATATGAGACAAACTTTTTCAATAAGAGAAATTAGGAGCTTGTCACGTATGGCAAGAATTCATGAACTAAAGCCCTTTACTATATTAGACGTTATGCGTATTTGTTTTGATCTCAATTCTTTTGAAGAAAATAAGTGAATTGTCCTCTCTTAGCTACTCAAGCTGCACTCCACCAAAGTGCACTGAGTGGTGAAACAAATTTCTTCGAAAAATTCTTCATCAAATGCTTCATTCAAAATCCAACATATATTGGCCATGTGTGGGGGACAACATATGTTAAACCTTTATGCCTATCTAAGATAACTGTCAATACTCTCCTCTCTCTCTAAACTCGTCGAGGTGTATGAATTCATACTTTAGATACTCTAAAAATCATGCCCATGACTTATTGGACTCCTTATCAACAACCGCATATGCTACTGAAAATATTTCACCATAAGGATCAATACTTTGGGTCGATAATAATATACCCGTATATCTGTCTTTTAGGAATGTGTCATCTACTATAAGAACTTAATGATTTTTTTTTCAAAAACTTATCGATGCTTGGACAAAAGAATAAGAACAAATACTGAAATCGATCTTTCTAATCAGTCTGAATGTACCTTATCAATCATCAATTAGCCTTCATCAGATGATACAAACAAGTGAGAAGCATCTTGATGGACTCTTCGAAGCGCCTCCTTAGTCTATTCTGATCCATGCCATGCTTGTTTGTAAGTAACCTCTACACTTTCCTTGTGACTAATGTCATTCATGATTTTTCTTCGAGTTATCTTCGGGTTATCATACAGGCATTTGTAAATAACACCTGAAGTTCACTTGGAAGACACCTTCTCCACTACAAGATTGCCCAGTGATCCACCACATGTATGCTTACTTTGATACTTATTCACTTGAAAGAATCTTGCTACGTGTACCTTTGTGCAATGGATCTTTCAAAGGCAATCAACCATCATCTGCAAGTTCTTCCTCGTTCTTAGGACAATGACTATGTTATTGTAGCACTTTAAGAATTTTGCTTTATAGTTATTCCTGATCACATGATCTTTCAAAAACTCATGACAATGCTAGAGATAATTAAACCTTTTGTCAAAAGCAATTTTTCAATCGTTTAAGTCTATTGTTAGTCACTAGAATTATTCACAACCATTAAGTTTTTTGTTAACCAATTGATCATACAATTGAGATGTCTCTGCTTCAATGATTTTCGATTGCTCTTCATTGTATAAGAATCCATTGAATGAGAACCTATTCAGCCATGTTCTGTTAGTGTAAAAGCATAAACAAGTTATAATGCCCAACAAATGTTCATATACTTATATAACATACCAAGGGTTCAACTTCTCAAATGTCATTGATGCAGCACTTTCACCCGCCATTATTTATCCCATGTCATCATTGTCTTCGTCCTCTCCTATCAACATAGTATACTTATCATCATTGATATCATTCGATTCTTCACTGTCAACATGATTGTTGCTACCACTAATTGACAGTTCGGTTGCACAAACTAAATCAAAATTCATTATATCTATTGCTTCATTTGCTTCCATGCATGCAACATTCTTATATTTTCAATATTCAAGATTAACCATTAAAATATTATATTTATCATCACACCTACATCTCAACTATAAATTACGTCAAAATTATAACTTATACCTAGCTTTATTGTATGCCCAAGAAGGCTGCATGACATTTAAATTACTGCGATGAAGAGCACTAACACTGGTTTGCCCACGTTGTTTCACATTCTTTGCAGTGATCCTTTGATCATGTACAATATCAATATCATTCACTATTTGGAACAGTTGGATGAATGAAAAAGAACTCACCTCGATAGATGGTTCCTAAGATAGATGCACATTCGCTACTCCTTTAGCTTTGTGAGCAATTAAGTAAACGTCACCATGAAATAACATCGATTTCACATCATCATCATCCAACACAACCATCCATATATGTTGGATATTTAAGTTTGAAGAAAAATTGTATTGGAAGATCATTGACTCTTCTATATATTCAATTTTATGATACATCAAAGTCATCAATTCTATATAGCTACTATTTTTGATATAATTATAGATCGCCAAGTAGGGTAATAAGTGCTATGGTAATGTACTCTAACCATTTCAGAGTTCATCATTAACTGCCTACACCAACCACACAACATATAATTCATCTAATGATTATGCACTTCATACATTCAATTAACATAACTACCTACAACAAGCACTCTAAAAACTAACTACCAACAATAAACTCTTAACCCATATTCAATGGTGGTGTACAAGAAACCCTAGCCCCATTACACCAACACACAAACATCGAATACTAAGTAAAGGTCAAGAAAACAAACATAAATCATATACAACATAGTAAAAAATATATATCTATTAAAAAACCCTAAATAGTAAATCCAAGGAAAGTCGATGATAATATAGAAAAAATATGCAAAAAATATCCATAGCAACAACCAAACATAAATATGTATGAGCTATTAAATGATCACATCTACAAAAAAGGAAAAAAGTTTGGAGTAAAAAACAAACAATATGCACACACACACACACACACACACACACACACACACACACACACACACACACACACACACACACACACACATATATATATATTATAAAAATAAAACTCACCTTTCAAACCTATAGATGGGAAAGTCAATGTAACACTCTAAAAAATGCAATTCATTTTTTTTTTGAAATATATATAAGAAGATTTGGCTATTTTAAAACATACCAGAAGGAATCCTATTCAAAAAAGTTTTCTTATAAAACAAACAAGATGGAAAAGAAAACAAGAGAATTCTTTGTACATCGGAGAATACAAAACAATTTCATTCATTGAATAATTGAAGTTCCATGCAAAAGTCTAATGAAATACAATTATAAATGCATTTTTTCTAAATGCAATGTTCACATAAACAAAAACTTGGTGAACAACCAGTATTGTTTAGAAAAAAGAATGCACCCATCATAAGGTAACAATACAAAAAGAAACAAGAGTCTTAATATATAACAACCCAATATACAAAATAGTACAAAAAGCAATTGTGGTCCCAAAAATAGAATAGTTCAGAATTAGCTCTATGAGTGACTGAGTCCTCACTATCCGTCATCCTCGATACACACTTTCTTTCGAGTACTTGAAAAGGGCAGAAGAAGCATGGGTGCGACAAACTACATGTCTCAGTAGGAGGAAGACCACCTGTCCCACAATAGCGAACATAGATAGGTCACTAAATCAACTGGACTCCAACTAAGTCAGTGGCACAACACAAGTCCAGACTCCCAACTCTCCATACGAAAGACTTGATTCAACCTTTAACTAAGAGATTGAACCTACACATGCATGTCATAAAAACATATTTTATTAATCTTTTATTTATCTTATTATTTTGCTCTCTACATGATGCATTAAATTACTGTTTCACTTTTTTGTAATCTTCTCTTCGAGGGGCACCACTTCTCAGGCTGCACTAGGCTCATCGGTCTACTTGGGAGTGTATTTTCACACACTTATATTTTTATCATATTTTATTATTATCCCTCAAGAGAAATCCAAATTTTCCGGCACCAAGAGTATAAAACCCTTCGTCAAGGCATTCCTTCCCTTGAAAAATTATAGTGCACTATCGTTAGTGTACGTAGCCAGGGCCTCCAACAAAAAGGAGTCTTCGTCCTCTAGGCCGCTGTGGTTGGGGACTGATCCACCCTTTGTGATCAAGGCAGAGCCTACTAGAAATTTCCACCACCCTCAATATAACCACGGGGTTGGTGCTAACTCGCTCAACGAGCTAAGTCCATTTATAGATCACCTATCTTTCAAGGCGTGAATTTTAAATTTTGTGTAACTTGTTTTATATTTAAATATGCATTATGAATTTAGTTCTCATAGTACCCCTTAGGTACACAAGGCCTTTCCCCAACAAATTACAGTAGTTCTTAATTTATGAGAGAATTTATTTAATGTGCCAATTCACAGTTGCATCCTTGGGTTCACCATCATGCCCCAAACATCACCATGATTACCTTAGACTTACTATGTCATAGTAAGCTCATATATGGGCAAATCTCATCTCCCATGGTCTAATCTCTTTACAAAGAGTAAATTCTTAAAATTAACCTTTTATGAAACTGCAAAACTAATACGTAGTTTTTATGGACCTACGTATCTCTAATCATCTCAACAAGTGAACTTAATCACACTAACAAGTGCTATAACATAATTCAACACCAATTCACTATTCTCTCTCTCTCTCTCTCTCTCTCTCTCTCTATATATATATATATATATATATATATATATAT
This sequence comes from Nuphar pumila, assembly GCF_984573655.1. NCBI lineage: Eukaryota > Viridiplantae > Streptophyta > Magnoliopsida > Nymphaeales > Nymphaeaceae > Nuphar > Nuphar pumila. The sequence goes on from NC_143257.1 coordinate 11,608,085, forward strand.
ATATATATATATACGAACATGTTCACAACACAACTGAATATCAGTTCAGACACACAAGAATATACATCATGCCTAAACGAAATGAAAATCATACGTTCAGGTATAAGTATCACATCTCAAGGTGAGTTGGGTCCCTCTTTGGACTACCAAACTCAAACTGATGCATACAACCCTAAATCACATCACACACATGTTACTTAACCTGATCTAGGGTTAATCTATGCATTACCTAGGCTTAACAACCTTCATCTTGGTTCAAAACACCAAAATCATGAAATCTGGTATAAAAGAGTTGACTTTATCAACTCATGGGTCAACTCCTTCTAAATAGAAACTTGTTTAGTTCAGCAAGGGTCAACTCTATTACAAACATGGGTCAACACTTAGTGCTGCCAAGAGTTGACTCACAGGAACAAGAGTCAACCCTTAAGTTTGTCAACACCCAGTGAAGCAACAAGAGTCAACTTCTGCATCACAAAGGTTGACTCCTGTACTTCCCAGCAACGGGTAGCTTTCGAAACAACACCATAATAGTCAATGTACCCAACTAAATCTCTTTATAATGTAATCATTCAAAAAATTATAAAAACTTACTTCTAACCAAAAATACATATGCATTTTCAGGATATAACCTTATTTATACAATGAAGAATATGAAAAACTGAAAGCATATATGAGTCTACAAATTTTCGAGGTTTAGGAAAATCTTTATGAGTAGGCAAACTTGTCAAATTTCCAAAAATCTAGAGGTTGTCTCAAGAGCATACAAATCTATAAGTATACTAGGTTTCAAAAACTATTTCCAACACATAAGTGGATTTGAAACCTTCTATAGTATACAAAAGTATTTCCAAAGTATTCAGAAATCCTAGCTTCCAAGATAACCGAAATCATTTCCAACAACATGAGTTTTGAGGATTTTCTAAAAGCATGTGTTCATAGATTTACAATTGAAAACCCAAGATTTATTTCATCAAAACTTGGTCAAAATATGGGGAAAATACTATTTAAAACATTGCAAATCCATTCACACAGTGCAAGGATCAATTCTTGTTCAACAAAGATTGACTCAGACACTTTATAATCAACCCAATACTTGACAAGAGTCGGCTCCTGAAACCAAGGGTCGACCCTCGTGGGTCAAGGATCAACACAGAACCCAGTAGATGTAAAGATTACTTACGAACAAGTATGGCATAGACCAAAACACATGAAGGAAGAGCTATATAGTTCATTCAAAAGAGTCCTTCAATGCTTTTCGCCTATTTAGATAATTTGATAAAGGCAAATCCAAGAATGCTAGGGTAGATTCTGACCCATAAGAAAGATTGATTTAAGTACTTATTTGTATCCTTCCATCCATGCATCAATTGGTTTTGAAAGAATGCTCTCAAGTTCTTATGGTAGATGGCATATTCTTAAAAAGAAAATACATGGGTATGTTATTGTCGGCCATAATATTGATATTTATAGTAAGATATTTTTGGTAACATTTGTAGTAGTAGATAAGGAGGTGAACAATTCATGGGCATGGTTTTTGAAGCATGTCAAGAAAGAACTTACATATTTCGATGACTATAAAGACAAAGGAGTGTTGATAGTTACCTCAAATAGGCACCTAGGGCTAAAGTATGGTGTCCCCCACACATGACCAATATGTCATGTTGGATATTGCATGAGTCACTTAATGAAGAACTTTACTAATAAATTTGCTTCACCACTCAGTGCACTTTGGTAGAGCACAACTTGAGCAACTATAAAACAATAATGCAATTTTTTTTAAATCTAATAAAAAAATACAACTACATACAATTATATTTTCAGTATTGTCAAACTAAAACATTAGGCTAACATACATCTAATATAGCAGAGAGCTTCAATTCATGGATTCTCCCTATACATGACAAGCCCCTAGTGCCTCTTATTAAAAGACTTTATCTCATGCTGCTGAAACGTTTTCAGGAAAAAAAATTATGAGCAAAAAGTGTTTGGTGTTGTGGTGCCTAAGGTAAAAAAGAAGACAGAGGAATGAAAGAGAAAGACACAACAACTACATGTGCAACTAGTGCATTGCCATCGATGTAAATACATACCCCATGATTGATTTTATGGTTACAATGTTGATCTTGAGAAGATAAGATGTTCTTGTGAAGAGCGGTAGGTTAGTGAGATTCCATGCGAACATGCGATCATATGCATTTTATATGAGAGCAAGCTATCAATGGATTTCTATGTAAGTTCTTTAGAGTTTAATTATATCGAGTTGTATATCATATATTTATTCCTTCTGATAGTAGATAATGTCATACACAATGCTCTATTGACTCTTATTTGTGTCTATCTACCAAAAGTGACTCATAAACCAGAGCAACTTAAGGTGAAGAGACAAAGAACATAATATAAGGATGTGCTATATAAGTGCAGTATATATGGTGAGGTTGGCCATAATAGGTGAAAGCATAAGTAACAATACATTTAAGTACCACTTATTGTAAATTGTGCATTTGTTAAGAGTTGTTGAACAAATTACTTTTATGTATTTATCTATACTTTTCTAATGAACTACTCAAATGTTTTATGTCTTCTATGTATATCTTAGGTCTTTCACGATATATTATACACCTAGCAAAAAAACAACCAAATCCCCACCCCCAAGTGAGGATCCCCCAAGTAAGAATCCAATTAAGGTAAGATGTATAATGAAACAAGTTATGTGATAAGGTATCTATTGGACAACTTTGTATACTTACATTTACCTTTACACTGCATAAATTTTTATGTACTTATGTCATTAACTTGATTTATGTTACAGATCTTAATTTCTCTCAACTGGGGCAACCAACAATGGGTCCTTTGAAAAATAGATATGAATGTGAAGGCATTTAGGTTGTATAATTTCATTGAGATCACAACCAATATAGATAGAAACATCAAAGATCTAGTACAAATTCATTACTTATTCAATAATATCTTTATTTTTCTCTTATACTAGGTAGGTTTAATGTCATGTTGCATGTTTGTTTTTTTACAGAGATGTTTGGCTATAACACTTACTCTAATTAGATGGTGTTCTTCAACAAGATAACAGATAACTACTTGGCATATGATTATTAATTCAGTTTATACATATACATGTTCTTGACTTTGCATATAATTATTACATGCATGATTATGGTATATTTGTCCTACTGTACATGTTCTACTTGAGCAAAAACATGAAACTTAGATTCATGCAGGTACATATTTATATGTCTTATTTTATTATATTTTTTTATGTACGTTAATTGTTTGCTAATAACCTTTTTTTTCAGGCTAATGCAATAAACTATATAAAGCATATGGTCAAATTCTACGAGAAAGTGAGGAAGAAGGAGAAATATGAGGCTGCCCAAAAGAAGTTTGAGGAGGAAGCAAAAAACAAAAAAGATCCGCAATAGAAAATAACCATAAAAGGTCCAAAGGGCAAACAAAAGGTAGAGGAGGAGGTAATATCGGGCGATGAGATGCCAAAGAGCCTTGGTTAGGAAGCTGAGTTGTGGATAATTTTGGGTTGTCTATCATAATTTGGGATACAAATTTGACATAATTTGGATAACTTCAGTTGTTAATGGCTAAAATGCAAATATAACTAAAATGTTAACACATTTTGATGCATAACTTCAATCCAATTTGGATGTTTTATAAAATTTGAATGTTTTACTATAATGTTGCATTGCGGAAGATAGTAGCTATGTCATACTTCACAAACAAAAGAAATTCACATATTTAACTTGCAAATAGAGAAAACTCATAAATATAGGTGATAGTTTGCATATAGATATCGTAGTAACTTAAGCTAAAAAATGACCTTCACATGTTAGGTGCATGCGGATCTCATTTAAGTGTACAATAACTTAAGTTGGAAAATGACATCCTCAAATAATAGAGTACATTCATAAATATTTGATGTGAAAGTATCGACATTAACAAAAGCAAATGTGAAGAAGAGGCCCTCAACTTCACAAACTTGCGAACCTGAAGACCGTCGTGTGTTAGGTGCCTGTGAATCTCATTTAAGTATATAATAACTTAAGTTGGAAAATGACATCCTCAAATAATAAAAAATGTTCACATTTATCTGATGTGAAAGTACGAACCTTCACAAAAGCGAATATGAGAAAGAGGTCCTTATATTTGCATCACAAACTTGCGAACCTAAGGACCATCACATATTAGATGCCTGCAGATCTCATTTAAGTATACAATAACTTAAGTTGAAAATTAACATCCACAAATATTGGTCAAAGTTCACAACTTTATATTGCAGACGTCTCGACCATCACAACACAAACTTTCACAAATAGTTCACCATTTTGGCAAATATGCACCTCAAGTATGCATGTTTTTATTGCAAATGTCTCGACCATCGCAATGCTAATGTGTGAATGTCTTTATGTTCTCACACACTAATGTAAAAATGTTGTTAAGTTTGCACGATATGATGTGTGAATGTCCTTAGGTTCACACAATATGATGTGCAAATGTCATCTAATGTTTAATATTTATATAATAGACATTCTGAGTGATGTGAGGACATTCACATTGAGCGGTTTGTGAATGTCCTCATCTTCACACATTCATAATTATATATATATATATATATTCCAACAATCAAAATCAAAACATGTAAAATTCACACAAGTTGTACATATGTTTAAATTTATAAAAGTATTCATATGTAATATTCACATGTTCACACAAGCAAAAATATTCACACTCTAAAGTATTTACACATGCTACATATTCACGTACATGTTAAACTATTCACACAAGTTGGATATTCAAATTTAAACTTATCATTCAATTACAAAACTATATACAAACATTCATAAAGTTATTGTAGTATTCACATGTTAACTCAATTACAAGTATTCAAAGTTACAAAAGTATTCAAATTTAAACTTATCATTGTTAAACTGTTAACTCAATTACAAAAAGAATTACAATAAACTGTTAACTCAATTATAAAAATAATTACAATAAACTGTTAACTCAATTACAATGATTTATAACACAATATATCTATACAACAAAAGTCAACCTTGTGGATTTTATAACTCAATTACAAGTATGATGTTGTCTTTGTGCTCTCAACTTGAGTTTGTATAATGAACTCCTTTGCTTAAAGAATCTCCTTTAGCATACGGATTTTAGCTCTTGCAAGAGCCAACCTTGCATTCTCGCCACTTGCAGTCCTTCTATGCTTTATACACCTCGCTCTAAATACCCCTCTTTGCAGAGAGACTTCTTGGCAACTGTAGGTTTCCAACATCTATGTCCTCATCAGATGCATATACCATAGATGACAAGCCACTGTCATCGCCAACATCATCCCAATTTTCAAGTTTGGGAAAGAATACTGTGGGATAATCATTGGCCTAATTCTTAAAGCAGTCTGAGATGCTTATGCTAACTACAAAGGGTGACGTGGTGGTTGTTGAACATACCCAAATTGTTGAACCACTCAGCTGGCCATTTGGTGTTCAACTTCATTCATGTTGAGCCACCAAATGTCATTCCTCATAAGGTCCATGGCTTGAACAACCACTTCCTCCTCCTTGTCTGTGTCATTGTAGATGCATCACATTACCTACAAAATGAAGTTTTATTTATAGTTAATCCTATATTGTATTATTAATAAAAATATAAAAAATAATTTTAAGTATACTTATATGTGTCCTGATCAGCCCGCACAACCTTGCAGTGCAAATGGCCCTTCCCAACTGAGGACTCAACCCTCTTCGATCATTCCCTTACTCCTCTTCATTGTGTAGTCTACTTCATATTATAATATGTAAAAAATTAGGTTATACAGTCATGTCTCAGAGGCCTCTCAATGAATATGTGCTCCCATATCCAAACTTGTAAGGATCAATACATAGATTAATACAGATTACTACACAACATATTACATCAACAATGTTAAATCATATTAAAGTATGAATAAAAAATGTAAGTACAATAAATAAATACCTCCAACAACACGAACATACCAATGAAGTTTTTTCTTCCATACATCACATTACTCAAACATAAATAAAGGTGTGCAAGTGAGGCTCAACGATTACTATTAATGGCTCTCGTGTGGAAGGTGATGCACTATTTCCTAAGGTAACATTGTTTTTTAAACAACATTTTTTGTCCAAATTTGGTCTATGCATATTGTTTAGAAGATTTTTGGTGACCTACCCTTTCCTTGGGAGATAATCTCTCTATTGAAACCCTTATCCAAGGAGGAGATTGAGATGGTCTGAGCCCTACCTTCTGGTAATGCTCTGGGGATGGATGGGTTTCCTATTGAGTTTTTTGTATAATTTGGGTGGCGTGTGAGGGAGATTTTGTTCACTTGATGACACAATTCTATGAAAATGCTAAGCTTTTGAGAGAGCTTTGTAAAACTTTGATGGTTTTTATCCCCAAGAAAGTGGGTGTTGATGATATCTACCAGCTTAGGCCTATTTTCATGCTTGGTTATGTGTATAAAGTCATTTCAAAAGTGTTAACTAAGAGGCTTAAGAAAGTGATACATAAGGTTGTTTCCCCGATGCAATATGCTTGCATTCTGGGTAGGCGACTTCACATATGCATGATATTGGCCCATGAAGCTCTCCACCATATTCACTAGACTAAGAAAAGTGCCTTTGTTTTTAAGGTGGATCTTGTAAGGGCCTTTGACTCTATGTGTTGAGTCTTTATTTTGTTATGCCTCGAGATGGGTTTTGGTAGTAGATAGTGTGCCTAGATCAAGTGTCTCATGTCCTCATCTTTTACTATTGTTTCACTGAATGGTAGAAAGGGAGATTCCTTTAAGCCCCTATGGGTTTGAAGCAGGGGGATCAAATCGCTCCATGTGTATTCATTGATGCGATATAGGTTTTGCACTAGTTGCACGTATGTTGCATGAATCAATTTTTCATCAGTGTCAATAAATATGCGAGTGCCAAAGAAGTAGAGAAAAAAATGCCCTCAACTACTTGTTCACTCTATGATCGCCCGTCCCTCCAACACAATAACTTTTCCTTCATTCCTTGAGTAGCGTTGGGGTCATATTGTTTCCTTAATGATGACAACTTTAATATTTTACCTTCGAACGAATCCTCCTTCGCTTTCAAATAAACTTTATACATGTGCTTGGAATCTCCAAAGCATTGTGCATTCACTGGCTTCCCATTGCACTTCAATCTAGTGATTTATGCCATATCTTCCAACATGGTGGTCATTTCAATATCTTTGAATTGAAGTGTATTGGTTGTCAAATTATAGAACTACATAATGGACTCTAAGATATTATGACCGATGTTTCATGGTGTGACCTTCAAGAATTTTTGAAAATACATTTGATTCAACCACTCCTTCGTTTGCTCTGAGTGTTAGGAACCACTCGTGTGCTTGAAACCAGTAGAACCAATGCATTTTACTTATTCGATCTTCTGAATTTTATCGCTACAGATCTTGCAATCACAATAAATTTTGCATGAAATTAGTCAAATATCACAGTTTAATTATTGAATTTAAGACTCAAATTCAAATCATACACATATATGATAAATTAATTATCGAATTCCAATATTCAAAGAACTTGTCTTATAAACATACTTATACACATATATAACATTTTAAAGATTGAATTGCAAGAATCAATCTAGTTATCTTAAAAACATGTTTCATAAAAAAATGACAAATCAATCAATCAATTACAATATTCAAACTAGTTATCTTATAGACATGCATATATAATATTTTAAAGAATGAACCTCTCTCTCAAACTAATTATCTTAAAAATATGCTTTACACAAATATATATATATATATATATATATATATATATATATGATAATTTAATGAATGCATGTCTATATATTGAACTAGTTATCTTAAAAATATGCTTCATATATATATATGACAAATTAATCAATAAATTGTAATACTCAACATAGTTATCTTACAGACATGTTTCACACGCACATATGACAATTTAATAAAGGTATGTCTATATATTCAATCTAGTTATCCTAAAAACATGCTTCACACAAATATGATAAACTAATCAATGAATTGCAATAGTCAACATAGTTATCTTACAAACATGCTTCACACACACATAGCATTTTAAATATTAATTGCAAGAATCAAAGTAGTTATCCTAAAAATATTTTTCCACACACATACACACATACACACATATATATGCTAATTTAATTAATTATTGAATATAAAATTGATGATGATTACAAATATATTGTACAAAATTATAAATGAAAAGCATGCACTTGCTCTTCTAAAGGATGATCTACCACCTTCTTATCTGGGCCTCTGCCACATACTCCTGATGATCCTTCTCTATCTTTCTAAATACTCCCTTAAGGATCCTCCTGCACTCTCCACCTTAGCTTCAACCTTTTGTTGAGTATCCTCCCTTATAAATTAACCATCACTCCTCCGGTTCTTTAGAACCCTCGACATCAATCTCCACCTCAACCTCTATTTTAAATTTTCTGTTTTAGTTTGATTAATTAGTGGATGACATAATCATTCTTTATGTTTTCTATTTTAGCTTAGCATAATCATGTTTTATATTTTCTATTTTAGCTTGTTTTGTTAAAGGACGATGTGTTTTTAAAATTTTGCAAATGATTTTATTGTTTTTAAGTATCATGTAAGCATGTTGTTTCTAATAGTATAGTATATTTTTTTTTGCAAATGATTTTGTTGTTTTTAAGCATTATGTAAGCATGTTGTTATAGCTATGTATGTGTAGGAATTTTTTGCATCTCAATTTTTGTCTTTAAATATGCTTTAAGCATGTTGTTATTGCTAAGTATGTGCAAAAATTTTCTACATCTCAATTTCTGTCTTTGAATATATTTTAGGCATGTTGTTATAGCTATGTATGTTCATAAATTTTCTGCATCTCAATTTTTGTCTTTGAATGTGTTTATGCATATTGTTATAACTATATATGTGCAAAATTTTTCTACATCCCAATTTCTATTTTGAATGTGTTTTAAGCATGTTGTTATAGCTATGCATATGATTTTTTTTTTTGCATCTTGAATGTGTTTTTAAGCATGTCGTTATAGCTATGTATGTGCACAAATTTTTTGCTTCTCAATTTTTGTTCTAAACGTGTTTTAAGCATGTTTTATAGCTATGTATGTTCAAAAAAAATTTATATCTCAATTTTAGTTTTAAATGTGTTTTAATCATGTTGTTATAACTATGTATGTGCAGAAATTTTCTGCATCTTAATTTCTATTTTGAATGTGTTTTTAAGCATGATGTTATAGCTATGTACGATTTTTTTTTTTGCATCTCAGTTTTTGTTTTGAATGTTTTTTTTTCTTTTTTCGACAAAGAAAGCTAGGGTTAGGCAAACCCCTACCAGTTATACAACTATACCATTTGGGGTTCAAACTTGCAATGTCCAAACACATAAGGTGATGTACACTAACTGCTCCAGCCAGACAAGCGGAGCTCCTATTCGTGTGTTTTGAATGTGTTTTAAAGCATATTTCTATAGCTATGCATATGAAAAAAAATTTGCATCTCAATTTCTATTTTGAATTTGTTTTAAGCATGTTATTATAGAACTTAAGGAGCAGAATTTTACTTCACTCATATGGCTGAGTTTTAATAGTTTGTAAATGCTATTTTGACCACGTGTACATATATTTTTTGTAACATGATTTTTGTTTTTTTTAATGTTCATAAGTATGCTATTTTAACCTATATGTGCAGAAAATTGATGCACTTTATTGGCCATTTTAGGTTGCCTATATGCATGCCTTTTTTAAACTCGTACATGCAGAGATTTGTTGCACTTCATTGGTTGTTTTCGTATGACATTTAAGCATGTTGTTTTTAAATATCTTGAGCAAACATTTCTGCAAGTTAATGTTGTTGTTTCTACATGTCTTGTAAGCATGTTGTGTTAGTGTCCTTGTGCAAAAAAAAATGTAAGTAATTTGGCTGTGTTTTAAGTGTCTTACAAGCATGCTGGTTTTAATCAAAGTGTGCAAAAAATCGTTGCAGTCATAATGTTGTTTAAGTGCCTTATTAAGCGTGATTGATTTTAATTTTTTGTACAGAAAATTTTTGCACTTATATTGGTTGTTTAAGTTCCTTCTTAAGCATGACTAATGTAGCTTTTAAAACAAATATATATATATATATATATATATGATGGATAAATGGGTCAATTTTGGTGTTATGGTTCTGAGTTTTTTTTTATAATGAAAACTTGAAACTTTTGATCAACATGTGGGTGGATTCAAGGAAATTCGTATGGCATTACACATGTTTTAAGGTTCTGAAAGACCAAGTTTTTCTTGCAAGAAGACATATGCTCGCATGGTGAGAATGTGACTGGTTGAGCGATTTGAGGGTATTCACCTTACGTACTTTGGGTTTAATACAAATTGTGATATTATGCATATGAATAACAAATAAACTAATAACCAATTACACTGCTTTTGTCATGCTCTGAAAGATGAGGTGACATTACTTGTCAAATGGGAACGAGTTGCACTAACCCTGTGGAGGTAGTTAAGTTTTGTTTATGGCAAAGATGAGCCTTGTGCAGTCTCATCATAGAGTTAGTTGTAGACGTGTCCCCCACCATAGGGCTTAAGAGACAATGGACTTCGATACTTGAGGTAGAGGTGGAGTTGTGATCATATGCCTTAGTAGTGCACTACCTGACCACAGGGATAGGGACGAGGTCCCAAACTCTGGGTCGCATGGAGAGGGATTCCTTGATGAAAGATCCTGAACTCTGGCATAAGTATCTTGGTGTCCTATAAAATGGTTGAATGAGCACTCTCTGGGAAGGTCGAGGGTGCCTAAGTTGCCAAGAAATGGTGCTCCCATGATGGTAATCAGGATCAAAACTTAACAATGTGTGTGAGCATGACACGTAATGCAAAAGCTACTAAATGAAAAGATTAATTAAAATATTCATGCATTTAGACATTCATTGCATGAGTTATGGGTTTGGTGCAACTAGGCACCTGAGGGTTGACTCCTTGATGTTCATGCTAGTGTATTGAGTACACCTGAAGGTCAATGCCTATAGCTAAGGTTTGACTCTTCCTATTTTAAAACTTGGATTGTTGTCAAATGGGATTTTCAACCATTTTTGCTATGCAACACTAGCTAAGTGATTGTGTTGAGGGGTGTAACCATACCGAGACTCGTGTTGTCTCACTTCTTTATTTGATTTTTTTTTCAGTCGCTCAGCTGTAGGTAGAAGGGATGTGTAGGACATTGGAAGCTCGAGGACATCAAAGGATGCAAACTTGGGACTGTTGTTGTGGAGAATCTTATAGTTTTAGAAATATGATGTTATTGAATCAAAATTTTGTATAAACAAATCATCAATTATAAATGAAATTATGGTTTTTGTCAAATTGAGCAAAAGTCTTGTTTCCTAGTCATTTTCTAGGACCAACTCTTTGGAAAAAAGGTTTTCCAACTAAAAAGGCTTCCACTATGTTTCATAAAAGAAAAGAAAAAGATATTAAATATATATCTAAAATTTTGGGTGTTACACTTGCTCTCCAAGCCACCTCTAAGGCTTCCTTAGAAAACTACCTATTCTATCCAAAATACCCTTTATAATCACAAACATTATTCCTATACCAATCTATGGGCTTGGATCCGATACAAGAGAGATCCAACACATACAAGTGTTACAAATAAACTCAACCCAATACAAGCTTGTACATGTGAGATCTAACACAAACAATAATGTACATATTCAAACCTTCAAAACTCACAATTAGGTGTGGGCAATGGGCTGGGCAGCCAGATGGGCCAAGCCGACCCAACCCTCCATGGGCTGGGTTTGGGCCAAGGTTTTAGGACCGACCGGGCCTGTTAGATACTGGGCTGAAACCCGACCCATTATATACATGGGCCATGCTTGAGCTGGGCCCGCGGGCTACCAGACCATCCCGATGGGCCTGAGTTATTTACTAATTTTTTAATAATATAAAAATTAGAAAAATTAACTATTGCATAGTAACTTGGAACTATTACTATTTACCTAATTAGTTATATTATTTTCACGAAAACTAGAAAGATAATTAATTTGGTGCATGGGAAGTTGAGAACTTGTTAATTATTATTATTATTTACAAATGAATTTGGGTTGGGCCAGGTCAGACCCGAACCACTCTTCACATTGGCTTATTGGGTCAATGGGCCTGGTCATGGGCTGCTCTTCAGACCCGAGCCCGTTAATAACTGGGTCAAAACCTGGCCCGTTAATAGACGGGCTTGCCATCTTCGGGCCGGGCTGCACTTAAAGCCTGATGGGCCAAGCTCTAACTGCCCCAGGCCGGCCCAATGCCCACCCCTACTCTCAATAATGCATATGGATACTATAGAAAAGGTTCCATATTCAATTGGCTCAACCACTTCTTACTTCTTAGGTGGGTAGTAATAGGATGCATGCCATTCCCCTCTCTTCCCCAACCTTTAACCCCCTCACTCTGATCCTTAGCTACTAGGTTTACCTAAATCCACTCCATTATTACCATCTCTACCATTTTCCCTCTATTTTCTCACTATTTTCAATTTAAAAAAACCTAAAGAGAGTATCCTAACTATGGTTTGGTATCATTTGATATTGGACCCTAACTAGGATACTCTTTTTTAGTTAAATTTTTTAAAAAACATTGAGAAAATGAAGGGATAACGGTAGAGATGGAGTTAATGTAGGTAGAATAGGAAAGAAGGCAAGCTCTAGGTGGGATAGAGTGGGTCCAAAAAGCTTATTCTCTTACATGAAGAAGGATCTTCCTGCAAGAGCTAATTCTCTCCCAATTAGAGGTAGGAAAAACCATAAAAAAGTTCTCAAAGAACTCTTTGTTGAATTATGAGCCAATAATTTCAAAGGTGAAGTAATCACCCATATATAACCATGGGGAGATGCTTCTCAAGCAAGCTGCATCTATTTTGTATCCTCGCAATACCCTACAAGATCCAAACAGCTATCCACCTTATTTACAGACATATCTAATGTAAATAAAGATCTCAAACCCATAATACAAAATAGAACCGAACCTAAAACATATTCAAAGGGGCGTGGACCATATATGGACTAGATCGAATCCAATGGGAGCGTAGAGATGAGTGTATCAATCCACTCTGATTCAAATTTTCCTTCTCCTCAAGATAAAGCTTGATAACCTATGTCTTTCATGCAAAAACTATATGGTAGTAAAAGCAATATTAGCCACAAGATGCAAAATTTGGGAATGTAAGAGAATGGTTATAGCTGATAAGTTGATCAAACCATTAATAACAAAAAAATAATTCATGAAATGTTTAAACCCTTTCAACATTAGAAAATGAGCTTGAAACGTTGAGACCAAGGTAGAGATTGTTGATGTGGTCTTTCCTATTAGTAGAGAGAGAGAGAGAGAGAGAGAGAGAGAGACGAAAGTAATTCAACATTATCACTCATGAAGATCAACAAAATGTTGAACCCATGAACTGAACAAGAACAAAAGCCAAAACAAATAAAGAAAGCACAAGAGAAAAGAACATTAGACAGATAAAATGGGCTCACGCTGGACAAGATCGCATAAACATCTACCAAGATTTTATGCACCAGGTTTTGAATGTTAACTCGAATATGACGAAAATGAGCATCGTTTCGTGCCATCCAAACAAACCACCAAGAAGTAAGCAACCACGTCCTCCAGATGAACCTCCACCTCTTGCTGCGCCTAATACAAACTGACTCCAAGATCAGATCTAGCGCAAAGGACTCCTCCTTAACAATTACTTTCGGATGCCTCCAGGTCATGCTAAAGATTTCCATAAATATTGGGCAAGACCAGAACAAGTGAAACGTAGATTCTTTTGCAGCTTGACAAAGTATGCACCAACTCGGGAGTTGAATGCCCCACTTCTTTAAATTAATGTGGGTCTGGATCCTATCGTGCAAAATTAACCAAGCCAGGACTCGAGAACGGGGGGAAGGACCCTTCGCCCAAAGCACATCGTCGGGCAACCAATCAGCCCCTGGCGGTAGCAACGATCTATAGACTTTTTTGGTGAGAAACTCTCCGCTTGGTGCCAACACCCACTGCAACCACTGACCAAAATTTCCGGAGACCTCAAAATGGTCTCTAAAGCAGGCTAAAGCCCTCAACCACGATTTACGCAAGTGCGAGAGCACCAAACCTCGGGTTCCCAGACGAACCAGAATAAGAGTTGGATCCCCATATTTAGCAAGAGGAAAACTAGCACAAGGGTTATCCGGTTGGTGGGCCAACCAACATTGCTTGGTGACAAGAACAATGCTTCGCAGTCTGGGCACCGGAATGCCTAAACCACCCATACGCTGAGGTAGTACCACCGAACGCCAACCAATCAAGTGACGCTTACCTTTGAGTTTACATCCAGACCATAGAAAGCCTGCCAGCAAGCGTGTCAGCTGCTTCTCTACTCCCACAGGCATCACAAACAAAGACATGAAAAATTCTGGAATAGTTGAAAGAACATGTCTGACTAAGGTTAGACGACCAACGCTAGAGAGATAAGACGACTGCCACGAAAGCAATGTGCGCTTCACTTTTTGAAGTGTCGAAGCCCAAACCGCTGAAGAGAGGGGCTTCACTTGTAACGGCAAGCCAAGGTACATAATAGGCAAGTCAAAAGTAGTGCAATTAAAAATTCTATTTCCAGCTGCAAGCATATTGGCATTAACATTGAACATGGTAATAGAGCATTTGGTCTCATTTAGAGAAAGCCCGAACATGGAGAGAAAAAACTGAATGATAAGCTTGAACCTAAGCATGTGTTGAACATTTGCATGACAAAAAATGATCATATCATCAGCATAAGTAAGAATATGACCCAGAAAGTCGGAAACCTGCAAAGGATCAATGAAACTCGATACAACAGCCCACTTAAGCAAGACCACAAGACCCTCAACAACTGCATTGAACAACAAAGGTGATAGGGGGCACCCTTGCCGCAAACCCCGCCCTAGCTTGAACCGGTCTCCTCTAATACCATTGATATTTAACATGGCCTGGGCATTTGAGACCAGCTCTCTCACCCAACCAGAAAAACAACGACCAATACCGAAATTTGCTAACATTTGAAATAAGAATGGTCAATGCACAGAGTCAAAAGCTTTATGAAAGTCTAATTTAGGGACAAAGTAAGGTTGACCGCTATGCTGCAAGGAATGGACCACCTCGGACGCCATGATAAACGAGTGCTGGACCCTCTTATTACGGATAAAGGCGAACTGAGAGTCTGAAAAAATCTGGTTAGCCACCGATTTCAGCCTATTCGCCAAAACTTTGGCAAACATCCGATAGAGAGCACTCATAACTGAGATTGGTCGGAATCGAGAAATATCATTGGCCTTATCATCTTTCGGAATGAGCGAAATAATAGCAACATGCAAATGATAAGGCAGTCTGGAGTTACGATGAAACTCATCAAACATACTCACCACGTCTGATTTAACACAGTCCCAAAAGATTCTAAAAAGTTGACATGAAACCCGTCAATGTCAGGCGCTTTCCAACCCGACAGATCCTTAATGGCCGAAAAAATCTCATCTTCAGAGAACCTTCTTTGCATAGATCTGGCTTGCTCTGGCTGGATTGAGCCAACTAGGATATTACCAAAGACACCCTCCGCAGTTAACGAAGCAGAATATAAGTCCTTAAAGTAAAGCGAGACTGCCAGATTAACGTGCTGATTGAGATAAGAAACACCCTCAATGGAAATAGAAGGAACAACCTTCCTCCTATGACGATGTGAAGCATATGAGTGAAAAAATTTAGTGTTGTCATCACCAGCCGCAAGCCATTTCACCCTAAACCTTTGCTTCCAACGAATTTCCTCTTTGATCCTCCAACTTTTCAAGAGCATAGTTAATTGTAAGGACCTGGCCTGAAGATTGAGAAGTTTCAAATCAGAAAGAGAGTCAGAAGAAGACATAGACTGATACAACTCAGAAATCTCTTGATCCCATGCAGCTATTTGCTGAAATTTCTCCACCTTACGACTATGAAACCAAACTTTGATATCCTTAGCTAGAGGAGAAAGCTTATTTTGAACACGTGAAAAATAAGAAGAAAACTCGAAAGAGGGAGTAGCCACCGTTGCTGACCATTGTAGTTGATGGATGCGTGTGTTTGAATTTCAGTTGGTACAAGGTCCTCTATGAATAGGTAGCAAGTTGCCTTTAATTGGTGGGCTCCGTAAGGGTCAAGTGTTGGTGGCCCATCCGGGGCTTATCTTGCAAGGGGACGTGTGCCCATTAAGTGACCTGATATTGTGAGACTATTAAGTTTTGGTTTAGCAGTTGAGTATTAAGAAAGTTGCTCTTAATTTCCTCTGTTATTGTCCTTGTAACCCTTGTTATTTTCACCACCGATAATTAAGCTCTGTGAGACTAACCTTTTTATTCACAGCGATCACTGCACACAACACCAACAATAATTGCTTGGAGTAATTTCAACACTTAAGTTGCCCGTGGAAGACAGGTGTCGGGACATACCAAAATGATGCTGCGTCTTTCATGAGATTCGAACATATCATCGTTTACATGGAGATACGAAGAAACGCTGCTTGCCAACATAGAAATCAATCCAAATGCCTGATCGCCTGTCAGCATGTACTGACATCTCAATGTCCTAGAAACCTATCTACTAATAAGACAGGTATATATCATTATGCCTTAGTTTTGCAGAGAATAGGGCCATGTCTCTGACTGTGTCGTTTCGTGTTCAATTTCAATGCTGCTGTCCATGTCTATGGAACATTGGCTACGCTTTGACTTGACATCTCAATCTCAGTTCATAGCAAATCAATAAGCCAACACAGATCCCATCATTTGAAGTAGGATGGGTTCCATACTACATTCAATCCTAGCCATCCAGCAGAACCATCTAGCTGTTGATTGGATGGCTATGATTGAGTGTATGATGGAACCCATCATATTTCAAATGATGGGATCTGTGTTCTCAATAAGCCATGCAATTCCCTTTTTGTTTCCACAAAACATGCAAGGCCTTTTGTAGAATTAATATTCCATATATAAAGTTTCCGTAGCCATGAAGACATGCAGTCTCACCAAACAACTGAATCCATTGAACGACAGTTTAAGGCTTTATTAGTTATAATAGATCTCTGTGTCACAACCACATATGCGATTACGAATAATGGATTTTGGTAGATGAGATAAACTCGTTCACTTAGTCGTGCGGTGGAGACAGTTCCTCTGTTTCATGCACTTATTCATAATCCTGTTCATTTGAACGGAATTTAAGCGAACAGGTTTAGTAGTAGACTAATGGTGGTCTTGAAGATCAACAAAATACCCCTCTCTCGAAAGTGGTTAATTTCATATCACAACCACAATAATCACTTTCTTTATGAAATACTGCTACCTGTTGGATTCTCCATCCTTAGCTATAGGAAATTAGTTCCATTAACCATCCCTATGTCTATCCAAATCGAAGCAAGAAGATTAAGTAAAGGCCTCAAGGACCAAATCGCAATTGAACGTTTCATTACTAACAAATACACGTTATTTATGTTCCTTTTTGTTTGTGACTTTGATTTATTATCTTGAAGAATGCATCAGTTTTCTAGTTATAATGCTTTGTGCCTTGGAAACTTATAATGCACATGGTAGACAATGATTCCGAGCATTGCACGAGGAAGCATATTTTTCAAGAGGAAAGATATACAAAAGTCGAGGTGATTTTATACCAATTACCCAAAAAAAGAATAATTACCAGTTTCATATTTCCTAAAAGCTAGGCACCAAGTTACGAAGCAAAAAGGGACTAAAAGCAACATATATCACCTAGATTCCTTTCGTACATATGGGTACCAGACACTCAGTTTCTGATATCTGTACAAGAAGCACCGGATGGAGTATGACAATTTGGGAGCGTAGAAAGCAGAAGGATTCCCAAGTTGATCTAGTATAGCAAAACATATAATTTACTTGCATCTTCTGTTTCAAAGCCAACAAAAGATGCTACCGATGGAGAGCGCATGGGATACCTTCCCTCTCATCTGCTAGCGCTGTAGCGATTCAAGGGTCTAAAAATGTGTAGTCCCAACTTGGTTTGGCGTAGTGCGAGGGGCCTTGGCTGTGGTAAGGGTTCAATTCTCATGGGCGTCAGACCCCAAGGGGCAAGGGCATTATGTCCCTTGTGCCGAACCAAGGAAACTCCCTGGGGTGTGCCATGGGTTTACACCGTCGAAAAAGCTACTGTAGGTATGACATAGCCAGTGGGACTAGGTCTCTGATCCCAGGGGTGGTTTCCCCATTCCTCGTGAAAAAAAAGGGTCTAAAAATGTGTTCAAAAGAACAACAGAAAAGATGATGCTAAGGGCTGATATGTCGAGAAGAAAGCAGGAATACTATATTTAATCCAACTTTGCAAATAGCTGAAGAGATGATTTTAGACATTCGAAATGGGAAAGATTTACAAAAGAATCTGAGAATAAAAATATAGCATAGAAGTCGAGATGTCGAAAGAACAGAACTCTGGTTTATCAGGAAATAAAAGAGGAAATAAAAGAGAGATAAAAGAAACTTGGACGGATGAACGAGGAGGAGAAGCTTTTAGTTCAGAGTGTATATTTTCCTTCCATTTTTCTTCTTTCAGCAAGTTTATCGAAAAAGTATGCGTGTAAGAAAGCCCTCATGGTCATGCCCGTTAAATATTTAATATGGATACCGAAGAAAGCGTTCTAAACCAGAGGAAGAGAAAGGGAACATGCGAGCAATCTTTATTGCTGTGTTACAAATGCAGAGAGAGTGATTGGAGGTGTGAGAGCTACAGAAGGAAGACAAGTAGACACACCATCCACGGGCTTTGCCATGTTTTCCAAACAACGGTTATGGATGCTAAAACCATACTCGCTGAAACATTACTGCGCGATACTCGGTGAAACATTACTGCGCGTTGACAGCCTCTCTCTCTCTCTCAACACTGAATAACAAAACCAACCTGTCAATGGGTAAGATGGACTGAAAACGATCATTTTATGTGAAAACTGTGACTTATCTCACTTTACTTGCCGACCGGGCAGGCTTTCCATGAGGATGGGTAGAGAGGAACAGAAAATTACATCCAATATAGAAAACTTTTTCATCAGTAATTGATGTTTTTTTTTGTGGAAAAGCTGAATGCTACGCGAAAGCACTAAAGTGAGTAATAAGGAGAACCTACCGACAGAAGGTCACGATCTTAAGTCCTCTTGGTGGTGTCAGTTCCTCTCATCCGCATTAGGAAATACGTTTCATCCTCGCCATCATCATTATCATTTGTCAACGAGAAGAAACACCACCACCCCAAGGTCACTAATTTGTACACCGCTATGTAATCAAAGGAACAAAATGAAAATAACGTCAAATAAAAGAAGAAGGATAAGAGTGATGAGTCCATCAAGTGAAAGTAGACCCCTAATCTTTATCATCACCATTTTCAATCCCCACTTATACTCCAGCAATCTCTATCTCTTCTTAACTAAGTAGACAACAAAAGGAGAAAAGGAAAATAAACCAAGGAAGGATGAAAAAAAAAAGATAAAAAGAAAAGGAAAACTAGAGATATAAGAAGAAATTTTTCAATACGGTGGTATACGACCGGTGGCCCAGCCATAAAGATCAGAAGGTAATTGGCAGCTACTGAGCAGATTGGGAGGTAGGCTATGGAATAGTGGTGTGTTGGCATCAGGCAAAAGCTGTTGTTGCTGTAGCTGAGTTCTGATTCCGGGTGGTGACTCCACACTGGTGGAGCCTCCGCCCGGAGCCTGGATTTGCAAAGGCGGCTCCTCGTCATCGAGGGGCAGCCGCTCGTAGGCTGCGTTGCCGAAGGAGGCAGCCATGATCACCACCGGGCCGGAGGCAACGAGCGCGCCGACAACGCTCCCGCCGACCACCTGTCCTTGGCCTCCAGAGAGGTAAATGGTCAGGCATGTGGCGGCCGACGGGGCCGGCGGAGGGAGGAACGAGCCGGAGAGCGAGAGGATCTCGAAGCGGCCGTGGAGGGATACAATTTCACCGGGCGCGGCGGGTTGCCTGAGCGTCACGTTGAAGACGGTGCCGCTGCCGCTGAGTATACAGATCCCACGCTGATTCCTCCGGGCAAAGGTGGTGATGCTCTCTCCGACGTCGCATCCGTCGGCGATCTCCATGATGTGAGATCGCAGGGCGTTGGCGCTGTCTCGGGTAATGATGATGGGCGGCTTCGGCTTGTTCTTGGACCCCTCCGGCCGGCCCCTCGATCGCCTTGTGATCTCCCCTTCAGCCAATTCCTTGCTTTGCCCTCCACCATCGCTGTTGGATTCCTTCTTTCTTTTCTTCCCTCTGTGTAGTCCGTTGCTGCCGCTTTGCTCACCTTCTGAATTCTGCTGCTCTTCATGTTGGTGTTGCTGCTGCTGAAATAGGTGATGTTGATGCTGCTGCTGCTGCTGGAGGTGGTGGTGATGGTGGGAATGGAAATCCCTCCTGTTGAAGGAAGGAAGGGAATGGCCTTTTGTCATCGGATCCATCTATTTCTTCTTCTTCTTCAAACATCAAACTTGGAGTCCAACGAAGAAAAAGAAAAAAAAAACTTGCAATAAAGTTGTAGATCTGTGCAATTCAGTCTCCATCTATCATGGTCTATACGAAGTGGGGTTGTATGAGGAATTCATGAAAAGCAAAGGGATTGCTTGTTCCTTCTCCAGACAGGAAAGGTGAGATGAAGCGATGGTCTTGGTTTCACCTCTCCTTTTTCTTTTGCTTTTTCTTGTTTGTGTGAAGCTGGGTTTTTGTTGCTGTTTCTGGGTTAGGGTCGGGTTACGGTTAGGTCAAGGGTGCGGATTCATGGCGGGTTTGGTTTGGGTGAGACAGCGTGCGGAATAGGTGGCGGATGCAGAATCTCTCTCTCTCTCTCTCTCTCTCTCTCTCTCTCTCTCTCTCTCTCTCTCTCTCTCTCTAAGCCACACAGTGCTAAGCCTTCCTATCTTCTTCTTTCAATCTAAATCCCCATCTCTCTCTCTCTCTCTCAATTGTTATGTCCCTTTCAGCAATTCTTCTCCTTCTTCTTTCCCGTGAACCCTCAAAAACCCAAGAAACCTCTCCCCTATATTTTGCAGAATTAAGTTCCACTCGTCAAAAAAACGCAATTTCTTTATATGGAATAATGGAAGAGCCTAAACACACCCGTCCATACACTAAAATCTACAGAAACACCACTAACCCTAGCTAGGCTGTTATTGTTTATTTGACTTATTTTAGTAGAACGAAATGATCATAATACCCTCTATCATAGGACATGCTTTACTAATGTGACGGTAGGTATGCTTCTGTTTTTGTATTTTAGATATTTACATGAGAAACCGGCCTTAGGATCAGAGACCTTGCGGGTTATGGCTCTGCCTGCTGAATTTTTACAATCACTGTCCTGTTAGCAGCGTAAAACTCCCTTGTGCTTACAGCCATTGCTTTTAAGGAGTGACCACGCTTCGGCTTGCACAAGGGGGTGACGGTCATGAGATTTAAACCTAGACAGTCTGCCTAGGGTTCTATATTCAAATACAAAGTAATTTAGCAGAGAATTGTAAATATAACAAAACATTTAATTGGCCTTGTACTTCAACAATGTCAATGAGAGAGATTTTCCAATACAGCACTAATGGCTGAATTTAGTAAAAGAATATAAAACTATAAAAGTTTTTTCTTTCAAGTGAAAGTAAACGACTGGACAAACATGTCAGAAAGAGAGAGTGCTGTTTAAGAAAATAAATGAAACATAATGATGCATAAACGCATACGGTGTAAAAAAATTTAGTGTGTGAAAAAGAGAAGTGTCATTGAGAGAGAGAGGGGCACGTGGGACATGGGAAATCGGAGGAGCTGGCTCGAATCTCGGTTTCTCTTACACCCATGAATGCTTATTAGAGGACGGATCAGGTGCAATCACATTGCATACTTTAAGTGCACCTGATCACCATTCATCTTTGGCTGCTGACAGTCTGTCAATTGTAGATCTCAACAGCAGATTGAGGGCAACAAGTGCAACGGCACACTCAAAATTTGCAATGTGATTGCACCTGATCTCTGCTGTCTGCCTGTAGGCCTCATCTCTCTCTTAACAAACGAGGCCCACACTGTCAACTCCTCTTCATGTACATTTCTTTTTTCTCTTCCATTTCTTTCTTGTTTCTTCATTTTACAACATTAAAACCAGAGAGCAATGTACTCACGAACTGCAAATAGACAATAATGAGGTCCAAATGAATCATATATTCAATGAAGAAATACCGATAGTCTAAATATATAGAAGACATTTTTTTTATCAGCTAAGTGAGCCCCTGTAGAGTTGAGATCAAAGGAGTGGTAAGTGCCACTGCTACATGACAGGATTGCATGGAGCCCACAGACATAGTGCAGGCTCCACATGAAATACTGTCATGTGATTGGCTGCATCAATTAGCCACAGCTCTGTATCCCTGCTCGCCCCTATACACATGGTTGGCAAATTCGCAATCTACGCAACACTGGAACAAAAAGTTCTGATTCAACCAGGTTCATCCTTGGCTCTTTATTTTATGAACATATTTGGTACGTGTACATGCGGTGAGTGAAGAATAATTGACCGTGGTATGTGCATAGAAGGATGAGCAATGAAGTGGCGAAAAAGAAAAAAGATGATTTTTTTCTGTAAACGGCTTACTTTAGGGGGATTGCCCGATGTGATTATCGAGTTCTCAGTGTCTTCCGAGCTGGGTTACTTATTCTCTCCTTGATAGTTGTTACCCAGCCATAACTAATTCATTGGATTCTCAAACATGCTGAGAATCCAATGTGAAGTAGGCTCACCATTATCCTGGTAGTTTATATCTCAATGACCAATTACTCAAAGTGGATTATTAGATTCCTGCTTCACTACTTTGGATCATTATATCTAATTATTTAGATTCATATTTCAAATCCATTACTTGGATCCAACATATGGGTCTCATGTGTGAGAGTCATTAACCATACATAATCCAACATCTCTAACTTGGTCACATGGGGCGAACACCCATATTGTATTATAACCAGTGCATTATGTATTGCACTTATAACTATATGACATCATGAGATTTTACATAAGCTAGTTGAATTTTTCCTTCATGATATATCTCTATCATGAGGTTATTTACAAACTAGGTTATTTTCCATTATATCATAAATTTTATCATAACCTTTATTGTGTAACAGCTTATTTCAAGTATTCACCATTCATTGCATACTAAGTCATGTAGTCCATAAATTTAAAGAAAAAAAATGAATACATCATAATATGGGTCTCACATGGTCATGAGGTTCTTGTGGCTCTTTCATGATCATATCATAGGCATGCATATTAATGGAGTGCTATAAAATTTATTAATTTATTAATTCATAAATTCATGATTCGCTAAACATAGCAAATACACCCACTTTTCAAACTATCACCATGATTTATACTCCCACTATCCATTTGCGCTATCACATGTTGATCACCACCTCATCATTTTAGATCAGTATATCGAGATCTAAATAGTTACAAATGTGACTGACCATGTTGCATTAATGCAAAATCTTCTAAACCATGAAAAATATCCTTTCATGCATTCATACAAGTATAATATAGAGAGACTTATTTATAATGATTATTTATCATTATATACAAATAAATATCCTCACATGCATGTGTAAAATTATAATTCAACTCTCACTATTATAATGCATTGCATTTAAGCAATATTTTCATTAAGCCATGACATCATGAGGTTTTACATTCACTAGTTAGACTTTCTCTTTATGATATATCATCATGAGGATATTCACAAATTAGATTGATTTTTTATCATAAAGTTAAGCATAAATCTCTATATTCAAATCCAATTTGGATATATAAAAAAAATCATATCCAATAGAAATTATCCCATTACCATTTGGATATGCCAAACATGAAAGCCAATTTCAAGACTTTAATCAAACCAAGCTTGTGAACATATAAGCTTAGATCTATTATCGAGCTCACTCACGATCTAAATCCAAATCTATTGGATTTGTATAAAATCATATCCAAATGCTAATTGAGATGTTTTCATTAAGTCTAATACGATCCATACTAAAATAGATTTTCATACAAGCTTAAATAAAATCATGGTTCACGTAGGATTTAACCATAATCTAAATCCATATCCATAACTATATGTTTCAAATGCAAATGGATCTATATTACATATCTAGCATTCTTCTTATCTGGATTTATCTGGGTCAAACAAAGACCCATACAAAATATATTATTAGGTCCAATATCTACCTTGCTACTATCTAGATATACCATAAACTCTGGATCAAATATGAAACTATATTTCATATTCGGGCATTATACTTTCCTGAATCTACCATAAAAAACCTGAATCAAATCTAAATCTATATCCCATATCTAGGCATTATACTTTTCTGAATCCATCATAAAAAACCTGAATCAAATCTAGATCCATATCTCATATATGAGTATTATACTTTTCTAGATCTATCATAAAAACCTAGATCAAATCTAGATCTATATCCCATATCTGGGCATTATACTTTCTTAGATCCATCACAAAAACCTAGATCAAATCTAAATCTATATCCCATATTTGGGCATCCGAACCCAACACTAGATCTGTTTAAGTTCAACAAGATCTAATAATATTGTTTGTGTCCAAAACTAATTCAAATGAATCTATACCCAATCAATTTAATCTATTCAGATCCGTATATGTTTAACCAAATCTAATATATGTTACTGGATCAAAGTAGCTCTATGTCATCTTTCCAGATTCAAGCATCTGATCCAATACTGATCAGATCTACTCTTAAACCAAACATAAGATCTAATGGATCATAGTCAAATTAAACATGATTCATATACAAAAACTGAATGAATACAAACCATATCAAATCCATATATAATATGATCCAAAATATGAACATAATATTATGTATATATAAAAAAAATACAAAAACTCAAAGAATGTCATGATCCAAAAAGTTTTACCAGATCCAATCAGGTTTTTACGAAACTACATGTACCAACTAGATCCAAACATGTCTCGATAACGCTTTGGGAGGTATTCCTCTAATTAGAAGCACTTTTCTGCAAAATAAAAAAAAGTCATAAATAGTTCTGGGTAAAATCAACATTCTAGAACACTAAAACATAATGTCAAGAAATTTTGAATTAAATAAAAAAAATTCAAGAGGCTTTCTAAAATTTTTAGAAAGTCCAACAACTGTTTTAAATAAAACAAAAATATCAGCTCTATTTTAGATAATATCCATAGAGTGCCTTATTCTGAAATTTTCAGAAATAGTGGCCCTTGTTCTCAACAATCTCACTTCTCTCTATGGCTGGTAAACAAACTAATTGAGCTGAGCCTAACCAATTCAAGCTCAGCTCGTTTACTATTTATGTCAGCTCAATCTCGAGTTTAGCACTGCCAACAAACCTCATTGTCATGTACCATACACTGTAACCAGTTGTATAAAAGTTTTTTTTTTGTTACCCTCTTTCGTAAAAGAGAGACCAATAGGGATTTCCCTCTTTTACAAAAAGGGAAACTAGAGAGAGTAACAAAAAGGGGGAATGGGGGTGATGGCTGTTGCCCTCGGCGTTGCCATTGCCATGAGATTTAGCAACCACTCAGAGGATGCAGTGCAAGCCTATCCAGTGGGTGCTCGAGATGTCGGTTCCTACAGAAGTAGTAGACCACCAGCATCCTCTTCAAAAGTTGGTGCCTCATCGGTGCCTCCGACGACACCTTGGCCATCATTGTCTCTGCATTTCCATCGTATTGTTGGTGCTTCTTCATCCCCGCTTCTGTCCTTTTTTCTCGAGGGCTCACAAACATTGCCTTCTAACTCCTTTTCTTTTTCATTTTTTTGCTCAGTCGAGGAGGCATTCTGGGCAGGCCGCTTGGGCTCCTCACCCTGGTAGTACCCGTTGCCCCACACCAGAAAGGACATTCCTGACTGGTCCATCAACGGCTGCCAAAAGATCACGTATGTTCACAGGTCTCCCAATGACTCAATGAGCGACTACAGTCTGTGCGACAACGGCTCCTGGTTGAATGACACCCTGGCCGCACCCGCCGCCCTCGCCCTCACCCCGCCAGGTGGCTTCGATGAGGGCATCAGTGTCGGTGGGTAAGGTGCAAAATCGGACGCAATGAATGCTTCCATCATCGCATTGTAGTCATCCAGCCATAGGTTCAATGTCGATATAGATGCGGAGAACGATTATGGCACCATGAACAAGGACAAGAGTGATGGCAGCATGCAGTACTCTGTCATTCCATAGAGAACCAGACCCCTGTTTCTCCTTTAACACATCCATCTCCAAATTTGCCCTTATCATTGGCCTCTATCGTTGGCCTCCGGCTGCACTTCGGCATTGCATTATGGAGAACTGCAAGTACTGCCGATGAGCTGAGATAGTCCCTCAAATTTCTATTTTTTTTTCTTTTGCGGCATTGTACTCCAGTTACTCTTCTTGAATCAACCATCTCTCATTTCAGCAACACTGTTGCTGCGAGGGTCTCCTCCACTACTAAAGTTGACACAAGCTCTGTTCACCTTGCTATGTTGCCTCTAACCGGAGGTTCCATTGAATTTAGTAGCGACAATATTATGTGACAACCATTTGACCACTGTGCACAACGGAACTCTGTAGTGTGCGCCATAGTGACAAATATCACGAGATTTATGAAAATCTTGCGATAATACTGTGAGAAATTGCCTGAAAGTTTAAAATGATAATTTCTTGCGAGATTTTCAAAATATCACGAGATTTATGAGAAAACATAAACACCATGATTTAAATGTGATATTTACATTTTAAATTGCTATTTAACATGAAAAAATCATGTATTTTTTTTAAATAATTTTTACTAATATTTTCTTATAAAAATATTTTTATATTTTTTAATTATTTTTTTATTTCCAAGATTTTGCCAAAAAATGCAAGATTTATGAAAATTTTTCAAATTTTCACAAGTTTTTGAAAAATGAGAAATTGCCGATAAAAATGTTTGTCACTATGGTGTGCGCATTGAAGGAGGAGCACTGAAGTGGAGAAACAAAAAGATGGGAAATTTTTGTAAATGGCTTGCTTCAGGGAGATTGTCCGATGTAATTATCGAGTTCTCAATGTCTTCTTGCAGAGGCAAGGCTCAATTACTTATCCTCTTCTAGGTAGCTATTACCTAGCCGTAACCAACTCATTGGATTATCAAACATGTTGAGAATCCAATGTAAAGTGGGCCCATTATTATTCTGATGGTTCATATCTCAAAGACCCATTATTCAAAGTGGGTCATTGAATTCCTGACCCACTATTTTAGATCATTGGATTTAATTATCTAAATTCATATTTTAGATTCATTACCTAGATCCAATATATGAGTTCCATGTGTGAGACCCATTGGTTCCATTTCATCTGTTCACATTATATGTAACATCACTCCATGGTGGCCATCCATCTTGGCATTGCTCGAGATGTGTGGTTTCCATATTGATAAATGTTTAGAGATGGTCATGAGTAATGGAGTTGTGCCGCTGCATAGAAAACGACTTCTTACATCATATATATATATATATATATATATATATATATATATATATATATATATATATATATATATATATATAGTTTATGTAGAACAAATGATTAAACTATTTAATTTGCAAAAACTAAGTTTAATGGTAAAATTTTATTTTTTCTAGCTCTAAAACAATGCATTTTTTTTATTCTTAATTCTTTTAGCTTTAAAACAATGTATTTTTTCTGTAAACAACTCAGCTCAAACACAGCTCATTTAGCTCCAGCTCATTACAAGAATGAGCCAAGCTTGAACACTTTAAGCTCAGTTCATTCGGCACGTGTAACCCATGCACCAACTTGATAACATGTAACCGAAAATCCGAGTCCTGAGTCCGGACTCAATACCATACCCGAAAATCCTGAGTCTGCAAACAAGTCCTGAGTCTTGTTGGGCATGTTTTTGCTTATAGTGGGTTTGATTAAACCTGAGTCCGGACCCAATACCATACCCAAAAATTGAGGCCAAGTCCGATTTCATCTGGGTTCGAACCAAACCCAACCCGTTGACACCCCTACTTGTATGAGATGTTATGTTGACAAAAATGAAAAGTTTTTTAAGAGGATTGAATATGTAAGAAAATTTTAGGCGGATAATATTCAGAGCTTAGAGAAGCCTACCTAATTGTAATAAAATGATTTAAGGGTCGATTCTTATTATGTAGAACACGCCTGTTCAATCATACTTAAAGAAAAAACATACAAAAGTTCCCAGCTCAAACGAGAGTTTATAAACTTTTGATAAATAGGATTTCGTAACTATGTATATATGTGTGTCCAACTTGTCCTTTTTTCTTTCTCCAGGTACATGGTCTCTCCATGACACATATGGGTCCAATTAGTAATAGAGATTAGCATGGGATGGAGCTTCTGGTAGACGCAGAAGGATAGTGTTTAGGGGTGTCAATCGTGTTTGGTTCGGACACAGGTGGATTAGACTTGGACCCAATTTTTGGGTATGATATCGGGTCTGGACTTAGGTCTAATTGGGTCCACTATAAGAAAATCATACCCAGACCCAATAAAAACAACATGAACCAGACTCGGACTATACCCGGTAAAACTATATTTTTCATCATTTTTACATTAAAAATTGTGGGTCGGGTCTGGTATAAAATTTTACAAACTATACCTAAGTCCATTATTAATCGGACCTTTAGGTCTGGACCTGAGTCTTAATCGGGTCTTCCCATTTATCACCATACCCGGACCTTACATGGTTTGGTATGGGTCAGGTCTAGGTAAACCCAACCCAGTTGACTAGGGATGGCAGTGGACCAGGGGACAACGGGGCTTCGCCTTGCCTCATCCCGTTTAGATCGAGGATGTAGGGCATGAAACGGGGATGGAGGCGGGGATGAAGGTTAAAATCTATCTTCGTGCGGGGATGGACTTACATTTTTTCTCGCCCCGTCTTGTCTCTGTGTCAATCCCCGCCTTGCCCCGTCCCCAATCATTTAAAAGATGACTATAAACTAAGGGAAAATGGGGCCCTGCCCTGCCTCACCCCGTTTGAATCGGGGATGGAGGACATGAAACGGAGATGGAGGCAAGGGGGGGTGGAGGTTAAAATCCATCCCGGGGTGGGGACGAAGGTTTGGATTTTAAAACGGGCCGGGGGTGGAGACCTTGTCCCCCGACCCTACCCCTGCCCCATCCCTACCGTTGACACCCTACTAGTGCTCATGCATTGGGCATGCGAAGGAGACGACCCAATTGTGGATGCCTTGACCTTGAGGACTTGATTGTTATTGTTGGAGAGCCCAGTACGAACAATTAATGAAGTGGACAGTGGTGCCAACGAAGCTGGTGATGGCGATATCTAGGACGGTTGACTTGTACTTAAGACTACCGTGGGAGAGTGCAGGACGCGTGGGCCGTGCTGACACCTCATATCGATCGGGGTCGACGAATAAATTTCGGCACTTGCAACCTCACAATCTGCGTACTGCTAAGGCCTGTTCCCACAGGGTGTCAACCGGTCCGGTTTGGTTAGCATACAAGTTAAACTAGACCCAAACCTAATTTGAGATATTAGTATAGGGTTTGGACCTGAGTCCGATCGAACTCATCATAAAAGAAACCATATCTGAATCTTATAAAAATGACATGAAACCAGATCCAAATAATACCTATTAAAATAATATGTTTCATCTTTTTTACATTGAAAATTTGTGAATCTTAACTGAAACTCGAGCGAGGCTCAAGTTTGGTATGAAATTTCACAAACCATACTCGCCTCCATATATTAATTGGACCCTTTGGGTCCGACTTAGATCATTTGAACCTTCTTATTTATCACCAAACCTTGACCCTATAGGGTTTGGTACCGCTTGGGTCTTGGTCAAACCCAACCCGTTACTGGCTCTTTATGTACCTCAGCTTTCCTCATGATTTATTTTTTTATGAAAGGCGTCGTGACCTAGTCGCATTGACTCAGCCTGCTGTACTAGTCGCATTGGCTCAGACTGCTGTACTTATGATTGTTTTTCCAAAGTGTAAACTCGTGGCACACCCCTTGCCCAATTTCGGCTGAGCAAGGCCCTTCTAGTGGCCAAGGCTCGTTCCACTACACTAAACCGCTCGGGGCTTAACAACGTTGAAAAGGGCGGGATTCGAACCCTGCTCCTCATGCACGAATGTATAACAGCCTCCACATTTTAGCCTACCACTCGCAGCCCCCGAAAAACAAACAGACTATCTTTTTTAGAGAGAGAGAGTGGCCAGTTTTGGGAGTTTGAGTAGTGACGAATGGGTTCAAGTAGGGGTGGCAATCGGGTCGGGTTGGGTCGGCGGGTCAGCATACCTCAACACGAACCCCACCTGTTTATTAAACGGGTCGGCTGTGGCAAACACAAACCCAACCCATTTATTAAACGGTTAACCCGACACGACACGGTTAACCCATTTAATAAACAGGTTGGGTTGGGTAAACGGGTTGGTGGGTTAGCGGGCGGGTTGGCGGGTCAGGTTCGTGTTAGTGGGCGGGTTAGCGGGCAGGTCGGGGTCGGGTAAACGGGTTGGTGGGTGGGTTGGGTTTGGGTAAATGGGTTGACCCGCCCGCCTAACCCGTTTATTAGACGGGTCAGTCGGGTTGGCATACCCCTAACACGAACTCGACCTATTTAATAAACGGGTTAGGCAGGTCGACTCGTTTACGACACAAACCCATTTAAGCCAAACTCGAACCGGAACCCAGCTAAGAAACCGGTTGGTGGGTGGTGTCAGATTTTGCCACCCCTAGGTTTAAGGGCATTGGATGCTCTTTGCCTGGTGTGTCTGTGTGGTCCACGAAGAGCAGTCTCAGTCGTATTGTATATGACGTTATATTACATCACTACCGCACATCTCATTTGATGGCATTGCGTGCAGGCTCTACTCTCACCTATCTCACTATTCTCAAGTGGGATGTGCATTGGTTATATAGAATATTACCGTAACTGCTCTCGTGGTCCATCCTCGTCAAATAACAGTCGCACCAATACACACTCACACGCTCCTAAACTCGGGTTTGCTGCCTCCACGCACATGCCTCAAGAAGGTTGCCAGCATGTGCCAGCCACGCACTTAAGCAGCACTACCTAATACGTTGAGCCCATTACGCTCCCCAATGCAAACACCCCCCTTTCTGGGAAGAAGGATTAGGTGCAATGTGATTGCACACCTTTAGTGTGCTGCTGTACATAATCATGATCACCTACCTCCACATCTTAAAGACTCCCAAAGATGGTGGGTGATCTGTCACACTAAAAGTATGCAAAAACATTGCAACTGATCCCCCCACCCCTCTCTCTGTATAACATTAAATGCATGGGAGAAATTTGCTCTAAGCTATGAGAAGAAGTGAAAGAATTTTCCATGATCCTGTATATTGATCAACATATGAGCGCTCGTAAATCTTTCAGATTTGAGGTGAAACTGTAGATCCATGATCTAAACGCTTTAGAATCCAACCACTAGAAGAAGACAGTTTGTGAAAAACTCTTCTAATGTGGACTCTTATAATGCGAAGCAGGTTATATGTTTTCCCCGGATTCTCGGGTCTAAATGAGCATCACGTATGTAAGCACGTGGGGCGCATTTTTTTATGCATGTCAACATCACTTAGCATCGGAGACTGGTGCGTTTGCAAAGACTTAAGTACCCTTTCTCGTCATTAGCGTCATAAAACGATGTTTTGAGTAAAGGACAAAAATGTCTTCCTACCAAAAAGGGTTAAAATCATCATCATTTTTGCCCTAAGGAGTAAACTCCTTTGCTTTAACAGAAGCTCCTCGCAATATGTCACCTTAAACATTCTTAATCACCCTTTGGCGATGCACCATCTGCTGTAACAGGAGCTCCGATTAACGACACACTCTTTGTTGTCATCTGCTGCCGCCGGAACACCCTTTGTTGTCGTCTACTGTGGTCGGAGCACCCTTTGCCATTGTCTGCTGCTGCCAGAGCACCCTTTACCGTCGTCGTCGTCTATTATCGTCAGAGTACCCTTTGCCATCGTCTGTTCATGAGAAATAGTTGAATTACGAGAAAAGTCAGCATTGTTTATTATTCATCATGATATGAGGGTGCAAACATTGAACTAAGTAGACAGAGAATAGCGATTTACAATAGAGATAATGATGGTAACGTCAAACTGAGTAGAGTAGAGATTTATAATAGAAATCAAATAAGAGAGTAACGATTTACAATAGAAATCAAATAAGAGAGTAACGATTTACAATAGAAATCAAATCAGAGAGTAGCGATTTACAATAAAAATAAGATAAGAGAGTAACAATTTAAAGTAGAAATCAAATTAGAGAGTAGCGATTTACAATAGAAATCA
The DNA here is from genome assembly GCF_984573655.1 of Nuphar pumila. Taxonomy (NCBI): domain Eukaryota; kingdom Viridiplantae; phylum Streptophyta; class Magnoliopsida; order Nymphaeales; family Nymphaeaceae; genus Nuphar; species Nuphar pumila. The sequence goes on from NC_143257.1 coordinate 11,640,626, forward strand.
GGTAAGAGAGTAGTGATTTACAGTAGAAATAAGATAAGAGAGTAGTGATTTATAATAGAAATCAAATAGTAGCAATTTACAGTAAAAATTAGATCAAAGAATAGTGATTTACAGTAGAAATCAAATCAGAGAGTAGCGATTTACAATAGAAATCAGATAAGAGAGTAGCGATTTACAGTAGAAATCAAATCAGAGAGTGACGATTTACAGTAGAAATCAGATAAGAGAGAAGCAATTTACAGTATAAATCAAATTAAAGTGTAGCGATTTACAATAAAAATCAGATAAAAGAGTAGTGATTTACAGTAGAAATCAGATCAGAGAGTGGCGATATGCAATAGAAATCAAATCAGAAAGTAGCAATTTACAGTAGAAATTAGATCAGAGAGTAGCGATTTACAGTAGAAATCAGATCAGATAGTAGCGATTTACAGTAGAAATCAGATTTTTAATGTAAATCACTATTCTCTTATTTGATTTCTACTGTAAATCATTACTCTCTGATCTGATTTCTACTGTAAATCGCTACCCTTTGATTTGATTTCTACTGTAAATCGCTACTCTCCGATTTAATTTCTACTGTAAATCGCTACTCTCTTATCTGATTTTTATTGTAAATCGCTACTCTTATATCTGATTTTTATTGTAAATCGCTACTCTCTGATTTGATTTCTACGGTAAATCACTTTTTTCAATAGAGAGAGAATAAAAAAAACCATGGACGCTCAGAGAGAAATCTTATTGCTCTTTTCAACAATTACAAGAGAGAAAAAAAAAGAATTTATACAAGGCAAGAGCGACAACCTTAAACCTAAAAAAGTTGGGTCTGATCCATAAGAAACCGAGTCTCAAATATAAGCCCAAAAGAAAAAATTCTTTCGGGGGGCGCTGCCCCCCACAACCTCCCGCCAGAGGGGAGCCCCCGGACCCCCCTTGCTGCAAGGGCAAAAACTTTGAATCAGGCTCCACAACTCATCAGGCAAGAACGAGAAGGCAGTCATGTGTTGTAACACAAGCTAAAAACAAAGGCGAAACATGCAAATCTATTTACGGGGAGCGGGAGGATATTTTCATCCAACGCATATCTATCTTATAGGAGGACATTTCTGTCAAAAGCATATCTACCTTTTTTATATGTTATTTTATTATAAAGTCATCATAGGCAACATTGACATATGAATTATCACGGGTCCCAAGATATTCCTCTATACACATAGGAACACATGAATTTGTGTTTCGAAGAGAACACATACCACCCTCTCTAATGTGAGCAAAGAAAATAGGTTCCATGAGGACACATTGAAAGAGAGCAACTCTACTGAGAGAGACTCCCAACTGTATGTAATGTCTCCTCCTAATGTGAGAGACTGCTCATGTAAATGCATTGTTCAAAGTCCTCAAGAGGGAGACATGTTATTCAACCTGTAATTCTTTCTCTTTCAATAGAGAACCTCTATCTCATGTTAAAGGTGAGAGAGATAGAGGTCTCATGGATGTAGGTTAGTAAAGACTGAACCACATTAAAATGTTTTTCCTTGTGAGTGCGAGTGAATCTCTTCTTCATGTGAGAATCAACATCTTAGTCGTGTGCTCCTCATCCATGCATCCATCGATTTTTTTATGGTATCATAGCATAATCTTGGCCAGTTGCCATAGCTAAGATTCATTTCATTTTGGTGGCTTGCATGATCCACGATTGAGCCTTCATCGTCTTAGATAGTCCTTTGTCTCATATTTGCTTGTTTTGCCTTCTCCTAGCTTTCTTCAATATTTGCTCTCTACCAAATTAATTGCCAAAAAATTATATACTCTGAGAGTCTCAATTTACTTTACTTTTTTTCATGATTTGGAAGGGTTCACAGATGGATTGAACCCCTGTACAGATCAATATACTACTCAGGATGGGGTTTAAAAGTTGAATCCTAAGTATGTCTCATAGAAGAGACAAGACCAACCCTTATTTAGTTGGATTATTTTGTCTCTTACTGAACCTGTGCACACGCAGATAATTGGTTTAAGAATGTTCTTTGAAGTTTGGAAAGCCTTAAGAGAAGGGTATGTTGCCCACTCTCAATCAAAGATAATGCAGTTGAAAGGTCAACTGCGCACAATAAGTAAGGGTAACAAGTCCAATAAAGACTATATCCAAAAAGCCAAATCTATGGGTCAACAACTGACCATGGCTGCTAAGCCTATTGGCGATGAGGATATGGTAATGTATATCCTCAAGGGTCTATCAAATGAATATGCCTCTTTCTGCACATCTGTGATAACTCATGTTGAATCCATCTCTATGAGTGAATTGCATTACCTGTTGTTGTCTAAAAAGGCTCAACTTTTGGACAGTAAAGAGAAGTTGAGCCCTGAGGTATACATCACTCAAAGAAATAATTATCACAATAACTATGACAATCATGGTGGTTTCTCTAATCACAATAAGTGGAGCAAAAACATGGGCGAGGACAATCAGTCTTCAAATTGTGCCTATCAAAAAATGCAGGTCATGGTAATCAACAAAGTTCAGGTCAATTATACAACCAACAATTTGTGTGGCAACTGTGTGACAAAGGAGGTTATAATGTCAAATTGTGCAACCTGTTTGCACAAAATCAGGCTGAAGTTGATCCTCCACGTCATCCGACTTTGATACAGAAAACAACAACGATGCCTGGTACTCTGATCTCGGTGCATCACATCAAATTGCACCATACTTGAACTCCTTGGGCCTTCATAATGAATATCATGCCAGCAATTTTGTGAAAATAAAAAATGGAAAAGGTTTGAGCATTTTTTACACTGAAAATAATTTTGTTTATTTAAATTTCTCTAACTTCTTATTGAAAGATGTATTACATATGCCTGAGATTACCAAAATCGTTTCTTTTTATTCAAAGATTCACATAGGACAACATAGTAATTTTTGAGTTTCACCCTGACTTCTGTTGTGTCAAGGACAACAAAATCATTCAAGAGTTACTTTGAGGCATGAGTAAAAATGGACTATATATTTCATAAAGTTTGATGATTTCAATAAGGAAGCCAATGTTGGTGAACATGTCTCACTAGATGAGTGGCACAATTTCCTTGGTCATCTATCTTTTAGAATTGTTAGAATCATTGTTAATCAGTTTGGGTTGTCATTCATAAATACAAGTTTTTTAATATTTGTCTGATATGTCAAATAGGCAAATCTCATAAGTTGCCCTTTTTCGCTTCGGTTAATCCTGTGACACAACCTCTTGAGCTTGTTTACTCTGATGTTTGGGGACCAACCCCTGTTTCAAGAAATAATGGCATGTGATATTATGTGGTTTTTGTTATGGATTTTTAAAATATACCTAGATATATTTATTGTCTCATAAGTCGGATGTGCTTAAGGCCTTTCAAAAATTTAGCTGAAAACATCATTGTCAAGAAAATAAAGTTGTCCAGTCAGATGGTGAGAAAGAATTCAAAGCCCTGAAACCTTGCCTAAATTAGTATGGGATCCAACATCATATCTCTTGCCCATGCACCTAGGAGTAGAATGGCAGTGCTGAGCACATGCACTGACACATTGTTAAAATAGGTTTGTCCTTCTTGGCACATGTTGGTGTTCCTACCCATTTTTTGAGTGCCATGACTTTCCCACAACAGTTTATCTTATAAATTGTCTCCCTATCACAACCTTAGGCATAAAGCCCCTCATGAAATTTTGTTTAAAAAGAAACCTAACTATGCCTTCCTTAAGACTGTTGGTTGTGTGTATTACTCTAATTTTAGATCTTATTGCACTCATAAACTCAAGTTTCGCTCCAAACTTCATGTTTTTCTCAGTTACAGTCTGACTCACCATGATTACATTTGTCTAGATATCACGACCAATAAAATTATCATCTTTCGACATGTCATCTTTGATGAAACCAGGTTTCCTTTGCAGCTTACCCTTGATTTCGACCTAAAACCCCCAAAACCACTTGATGTCCAACTTGTGCTGCTCTCAACACCACTTGTTCTTTTTTCTATGCCTGTGGTGCTGCAGACGTTTGTCGCCCCTTTCTGTGAGAGTCCAACACCCTTGCTTACTGAGTCGGCTATTCCAGGTTTGACCTCACCATCATCATCTCACTTGTTGAGCGCTCCTCTGGCCATTCCCACCCCTAGCCTCCATCTAGTGTCACCCCCTTCTCAGCGCACCCATCATATGGTTACTCGTGTCTAAAATGGCACCCTTAAGCTCAAGTTGTTCCTTACTATAATCCATTCTTTGCCTACTACTCTTCTTGTTGAACTATCCTCTAATCGTGAACCCACCACATATAAATAACCTTCCAATGATCTTATGTGGCATCATGTCATTCAGTATGAATATTGGGCTCTTCTTTGTAATAACACCTAGTTGCTTGTACCTCTGCATCCCTATGAGAATGTTGTTAGTTGCAAATGGGTTTATAAAATCAAACACCATGCGAATGGGTCCCTTGAACATTATAAGGTATGTCTCATTACAAAAGGGTTTTAACAAGAATAGGGACTCGACTTCTTTGAGACATTTAGCCATATTGTTAAGCCCCCATTATTCGTACAGTTCTTGCCATTGCCGTCAGTAATAATTGACATGCTTGACAACTTGATGTAAATAACACATTTCTTAATGAAGACCTTTAGAAGTTAGTGTTTATGGCCCAACTACATGGTTTTTAGGATCCTCAAAGGTCGCATTATATATGTGGTCAAGTTGCATAAAGCCCTCTATGGCCTTCACTAGGCCCCACAAGCTTGGATTCAAAATCTCAGTCATGCTCTTGTTGAACATGGGTTTCATAGCTCCAACATTGATCCTTCCATGTTTATTCTTAATTAGGGCAATCTTCACCTATATGTTTTAGTGTATGTGGATAATATTCTTGTTACAAGAATCTTTTACACTATTGTTAGTTCCTTTATCAGTTATTTGGGTTGCAGATTTTCCCTTAAAGGATCTTTGAGATTTGCATTACTTCTTGGGCATTCAGGTCATTCATTCTTCTTGAGGGCACTTCTGTCTCATCATAAATACATTTTTGAGCTTCTCCTACGTACCAACATGCTCAATGCCAAGCCCATGTCCACATCGTTGGCGACCTCAATTCGTCTGTCTGCTTCTTCTAGGATGCCTATGAATAATCTGACCATGTACCACAGTGTGGTTGGTGCTCTCTAATATGTCACCCTTACTCATCCAAACCTCTCTTTTTTCGATGTCAGTTTATGCATGCTCCGACCACTGACCACTAGGCTATCGTTAAGTGTATCCTTCGCTATCTCATGTACACTATTCAACGTGGACTTCGCTTCACTCCGAGCTTCTCTCACTAGCTCTCCATTTATGCTGATGTGGACTGGGCCAACTAGCCCAATGATCATAAGTCAACTTTCGTGTATGCAACATATCTTAGACTAAATCTTATTTCCTGGAGCTCCATGAAACAATTAGTCATTTCCTGCTTTAGTACCAAGGCTAAGTACCTGTGGATTGCTAACATAGCTGCCAAGTGCATGTGGCTTCAATATCTTCTTTGTGAGCTTCATTATCAACTTCTTCCACCTCTAGTCATATAATGTGATAATGTTTCAGCTACGTACCTCACTGCTCACCCGACCTTTCACAATTGATGCAAGCATATTGAACTCTATATTCATTTTGTGAGTGACGAGGTTGTTGCTAGTGCTTTGAGTGTTCATCATGTTTCAACCAACGACCACCTTGCTGACATTCTTACCAAGCCTCTTGTTGTTCCATGGTTCAAGCTCAACATCAAGCCAGGCTCATTGTGCTTTTGGAGGATGTCAGGACTTATGGTCCAGATCCAAACCCATCAGGATCCAATGACTGGAGGAAGCTAGTTTATCAAGGACTCTTCTAATGTGAATTCCTGTAATATGAGAAAAGAAAGTAGGTTCCATAAGGACACGTTGAAAGATAGCAACTCTAATGAGGGAGACTCCCAACTCTATTTAATGTATCTTCCTAATGTGAGAGACTCCTCATGTAAATGCATTGTTTAAAGTCCTCAAGAAGGCATGTTATTCAACATGTAATTCTTTCACTTTAAATAGAGAATCTCTATCTCATGTTAAAGATGAGAGAGATAAAAGTATCGAGGATGTAGGTCACTGAACCACATTAAAATGTTTTCCCTTGTGAGTGTGAGTGAATCTCTTCTTCACATGAGAATTGACATCTTAGTCATGTGCACCTCATCTATGCATCTGTCGATTTGTTTACAAATGTCTTGAAAATATAATGAGCCTTCGTGCTGCTCATGTCCTTCCACTTACCTGACCAAGAGAACCTACTAACATACCCTGCTATGCCAGTGGGTAATAGTTAGGATGGCAGAGATAACCCTATATATATAATCACTAGAATATGAGAACTGGAAATGTGAGCATTTTCAACATTTTTTTTGCAAATCCAACCATGTGGATGTGCTTGTCATAATGAATTTGCTAGGAATGAATCATTAGATCGTGTTTTTTCAATGAAAATATGACTTTTTTAATGCTTGAATATTTATGAAGAATATGAACCTTTGATTTTAAAGCCTTAAAAAAAAACTCATTTATGCATCAAAATCGGATGATTCAAGAGCATGTTCTTATGAAACCAAGCATGTATATCACATTATATGGTTAGATTCAAGAGAAAAGAATAAAAAATTCATGAAAATTGTAGTTCACACATTAGTTCTCATATTCTAGTGACTCTCTCTCTATATAGACTGGATGAAATATGCTTAATGATACATGCTTAATAGGGTTTTCTGCTCTTTTAGTGTTTTTTGCAGTTTTGACCCATAAATGTGTCCGACATGATCGATTTACGAGGAATCCATACATGGATCATGTGTTTTCGATGAAAGAATAATATTTGGAGCCACGAAAATTTATAAAGATTTTGGACCATTGATTTTTTGAACCTTAAAAAAACTCACCTATGTATTAGAATTGAACAATTCAAGAGCTGATCCCTATATAATCAAGTACATAGATAACATCCATATGGTCATAATTTAAAAATAAAATAAAAAAAACCCTACAAAATCCATTAAGCACGTATCATTAAGCATATTTCATTTAGCACCTACCCCTCACTCACTCACTCTCTCTCTCTCTATACACACACACATACATACATATATATATATATATAGGAGAATGAAAGCCTCCCCAATGGAAACCCTCTCAAACCTCCCCAATGATTTTTTTTTGGTATTTTGTTCAAAATTTTGACCATACATATGTGTTCAACATGATTGATTTTGTCATGCTCTAAGCCTCCCCAATGGAAACCCTCTCAAACCTCCCCAATGAATTTTTTTTGGTATTTTGTTCAAAATTTTGACCATACATATGTGTTCAACATGATTGATTTTGTCACGCTCTAAAATCTATGGATTTTTTTTTGAAATGATATTGATTTAAAATAAGGGAAGGAAATGTGGTTTATGAAAACTGATTTCAAGAGAAAGCATTCTTAACTCCAGACTAAACTCAAAAATCAAAACTAACTAATTTTTTTCTTTTCATTCAAAAGAAAGTTTATCTATATATAGTCCATTTATAAAATATGATGAACTATAAATATTCATTTATAAAATGTCAAAATTCAAAATACATGGAAGTCCTAAAACACACAACGGTCCCAAGACTAGAAGGGTCTATAATCTAGTTCAAGAGATACTCAATCCATGCATCCATCATCACCAAAGCATGCCCAACTATAGGCACCTGAAAAAGAAAAAGTAAAGTAAGGATGAGACCAACCATTGTCCCAGTAAGAACTCAACCTCCTGTCTTGTGATAGCAAACATGACTAAGTTTATAAGCAAACAAGACCTACCAAAGGTCTAAAATACAATCACAAGTTGTACACTCACCCCTCTGCAAGAAAAACTCGACACATCTTCTAACTCTAGAGGAAAAACCACCAATAGGTCACACAGACCATTTCGTGCACAATCCTAAATGCATGCATATATCTCAATTACTTTTTCCATTTAAGTTCATCTTTTTATTTCTACATGATGCAATGCAAATAACTTGTTTTGATATTAATTATTTTTTCCATGAGAGCAATACCGCCTTAGACCGCAATAAAAGAATTAGTCTATATGAGGGTGTATTTTCAAACACTGGTATGTTACATATTTTATTAACCCCAAGACTATACGGTTAAACCAACACCAAGGTCCAACACCTTCATCAAGGAGTTCTTTTTTCAAGACAAAATTATAGTGTACTATCACTAGCGTACACAACATAGACCTCCAATACAAGGAGTTCTATCCTCTAAGCCACCGCGGTTAGGGTCTGGTCCACCCCCAGTGACCAAAAGATCAGACTTCACCTACAACATGTCAACCATCAGTCCACAGGGTTAGTGCAAACTTGCACGCTAGATGAGTACAAAGTCACTCAAGGTGATAGATTACCCCATCTTTCAGGGAGTAACTATACATCTCTGTGTAACTTATTTTACTTTATTTTTAATTCATATGTATTAATACAATTTATCTAGGTACCCACACTAATACCTTGGGGCCCTTTCTCAACAAGCTACACTTAAATTTATTATGCAATACACATTCTTTTGTGTAAATACCCTTATTGCACACATAAAGTCACTCTTGTGCTCTAATAGGCATAATGTCATGCATGCTAATATGTAAAGCCCACATCAACACCACAACTTTGTATTGCAACCTTTGCAAATACAAGCACAACTAGATCATGCATGTTTAAACCACATAATGTCATGCTGCCATGGATACACAACTACTCTCATAGGCCATATTGAAAATTAAAGAGCATGAACCTACGCATGTGCTAACACACTTATGCGTTACAACACAAATCAAGTCTCTCATTGGACCATCAAATATCAGTGCATAAAGTTCAAAAATACAACAAACACAAGTCTACCAGCCTGTTCTTAGGGTGATTCACTAGAACCTCAGGGTTAACAACATTTACTTGAGCTTAAAACAACATAATATTGCATTCAGGTACTTATGAGGCGACTCTCCTGAGCATAGGAGCCGACTCACCAGCCTAACAGAACATAAAATACTCTCATGAGTCAATTTTCCTGGTTTCAAGAGTTGACTCATAGATTATAGGAGAGAGTCGAGTCTCCCACTCTAGAGGCTTGACTTTGCAATATATAAAGAGTTGACTCTTCTAAAAAGAGTTAGCTCAAATAGAGAACAAGGCCGACTATCATTTTGAAAGGAGTCGACTCTCTGAGAGAGAGTCGATGCTTCCAAAATAAAGAGTCAACTCCTTTGAACAAGAGTCAACTCATTTGAAATGGGTCAACTCTTCAAAAAAAAAGAGTAGACTCTTGTTTTAAAAACATGGGCCGAACCTGTCCAAAGAGAGTGAGGAATCAACACCCCAAAGTAGGGGTCGACCCTCGGGTCTATCCAACCTTCTGTAAATGGTAGGAGTCAACTCTTGTTTAGTAGGGGTCAACTCCTACCCTTTGCAAAATCGGGTAGCTCCACCTAAATAAGATTTTGAGCTACAAATATTCTACCAAACGATGGTTTACCCCATCTAACTCTAATCTAAAGTACTATGAGTTAAAATGAACATACACAACATATATGATTCATAAAAATCTCAAGCTTAAAACAAATTTAAGCTATCATAACATGTATGCAAACTTGGGCTACTCAAGCTAGCACATATGCATATATCATCCAAAGATTTATTTCTAACAAGTTTTCAAACATATTTAACTCTCAAAACAAATGCATATTATTTTCAACATAGCTTTTACTTAAAAGCCAAAATATCAACACAAGTAAAAACATGCTTAATCATCCATTCTCATAAAGAATCTGCTGGACATAGTTTCTGAAAATAGTATCTTTAAAACAAGATATTTTTTCAAAACTAACAATCCATATTTTGATGAAACATACTTAAATAATAGCCAATATGTTAAAACAATATTTCAGTTCATGTACATGGTACAAAAATAAAAATTTTAACACTTTTTGTAACAAGAGAAAACTACAAAGATTTCAACGCTTTTAACAAGTACAAAATATCAGATTTGTAACACATTTGAAATAGAAAAAATCTAAGGGATTTTCAGTTTGCTTAATAGTTATAAAATTCATAAGTATAAACATTCTTGCATTTGAAAACACTACAAATTTGTATATACCTACTTTTCAATAGCTAAAAAAAATACATTATTGTTCTTAAAACATAAACTTGAGCAAAACTTGAGAAAAACACATAATTAAATTGAAAATCCATGAAAAATATGAGTGCATATAAAAAAGTAAAGCAACACTGGTCCAACCAAACAATGCACAATTTCTTTAGGCTGGTTCTACCAAAACCCAAGCAAAATAGTCCAAACATCACACACATTCTTCTATACTCATCGCATAATCCACTCAGAAGTTGACTCTTCCAAGCAAATGAGTCGACTTTGAGCTAGACAAAACATAAACAATGCCTAGGAGTCAATACTTTTGGTTCAGGAGTTGACCCTTGGGCTTAACTGCACTTTAAAGAACATAAAAGAGTCAACTCGCTTGTTCTAGGAGTTGACTCTTCACTTTAGAAGTCCACTCACGGTACACCAGAGTCGACTCTCAAACAAAAAGAGTCACTTCTTACATAACAAGGAGTCAACTCTTACACCTAAGGAGTCAACTCATAATGTAACACCCTGGATTTCTAAAATAACACTTGGTAAAAAATTCATGAATTTCTTTTTTTTCTTTGCAGTGGAATTTAAAAAAGGTTTTTAGTAGTGGAAATAGACGATAATGAGTTGTCAGTTTTAAAAAATGTCGGGCAAGTCATAGGTATGTGGCCAAGCACTCATTGAGCACCAAAGTATTTCATTTATCAAAACGAGTTGTTTATTGCAAACATCATTGCTTGGAAAAACAATATTCTATGAAACTAGTTTTATAAATGAAAATGTTCAATACTGTCTAGAGAAATCCCGAAACTCGATGCCGCCCTGCTCCGCATATTACATCGCAGGTTCAGTACCTGTATCTCCCATAAAACGGGCTTAGAACCATTGTTGGTATAGTAGAAAAGCATTCAAATTCAAAGCAAGTATAAACCATAAAAATACAAGGAGCCTCTTAGGGCTGCAGCTCGAAATAACGTCGCTCAAGTCTTCACGACTTAATGTATAACATAAAAGCTTCTTCAGGGCTACAGTTGGAATATTATAACTTAAGTCTCCACAACTTGGCATATCGATATCCTATGAATCCAAGCGAGAGCTCCTCGAGCTTAGCTTAGTCGTACAAATACAATTTGGGTCTTTTGCTCAATCGTTTAAGCAGTGTACCAATGACAATACCTTTCATAAGGTTATGCATGAGTCATAATAACAACACACATTCATTCACTACTGAACCTATAACTAATGCATTATTTCAATATTAACTCATTTACCCCCTGGTATACAAGAGAACTTATCTTCGGCGTTAAACGAAGTCATCTAGGGGTTTATTACGCTATGTATTTTGTATACCCCAGATATCTAAGTGACCCTGTCTATGGTAAGGTCGTAGTCAAAGCTCATACCAGGATAACTCTACCTGGCTAGTTCAGATGCATCCTTCTACGACAGTAGTGAGATTCAATCCCTAGATCTTAAGGATAACTCGACCTACAAACCTTCTGAGTGACGGGAGGTCCCTTGAACTCTTTGGTTCATACATAATTCATGTCACTTGTGATTGTGCCATCACTGTCTACAACAATGAGCATAAGTCCTGAAGGGGTTTAGTGGCATAATCTTTCTTAATAGGACTTTCACTACAAGAAAATTGTTAATTAGCGACGGAAATTTGCGACGGATTTTTTCCGTCGCTAATTAGCGACAGATTAGCTAGAGATAGAATATGTCGCTAATTCATGACGGATTAGCGAGGAAACAACTTTTATCGCTAATCTGTCGCTACTTAGCGACGGATTAGCGACTGCAATTTTTTGTCGCTAATTTTTATTACAAGAACACCATTTTAGCGATGGATTTAGAGAGGGAACTCTGTCGTCGCTAATCCGTCGCTAATTAGCGACGGCGTAGCGACAGAATATATTCCGTCGCTTTTTTGGTATTTTGGTATTTTGATTTAGCGACGGCTTAGCGACGGAATTTTTCCATCGCTAAGTCATCGCTAAATGTCGCGTAAATCCCTAATCCCATCCCTCTTTCTCTTTTTCCTGTTTCGCTGTCTTGCTCCCGCCCGCCGCCCTCTCCCTCCCGCCGCCCGTCGGCTCTCGCCACCGCCCGGCCGCCGCCGCTCGCCAACCGCCGCTCCCCGTCCACCGCTCGCCAGCCGCCACTCGCCAGCTGCCGCTCCCCGTCAGCCTCCCGCCACCGCCCGGCGACGCGCAGGTAATCACTTGCATCTTCTTCTTCTTCTTCTTCTTCTTCTTCTTCTTCTTCTTCTTCTTCTTCTTCTTCTTCTTCTTCTTCTTCCTCCGATTCCTCATCTGCAGACTCCAGGTCATTATTTTTGAAGTTCATATGATTACGAAAATTGGGAGAAATTCGGGGTTTGGTTGATGTAGGTTTCGAATGATTTTTAAATACATACTTTTGTTTGGGGTTTTGATTTTTAGTGTTTCGATTTTGGACATGGGTGAACGGTGAATCGGTGATGGCTTGATGGGGCTTTCCAAATATATAGGAATTTTGTTTCTAAACTAATTTGATTAATTTGTTGTTACTTGTTAGTTGCTGCTTGTTAATGATTCATGAATGATAAAGTTAGAGTTTAGAATTTTTTGCACAGTTTGTCCATCACATTTTCAGTTGCTAGATGGGATCTCAGTGTCATGTAGATGGCTATATATGTTTTTTTTCTGATTTCTTGAAATAGTGTTGCTAAAAGAATATGTTTGGGATTTTTATGCATCTCATTGCAACAGATTCTTTTGGTTCAGTTACTTCAGTTGGAGTTTTTTTTTTGTTTGATTTGAGCATGTGAATGTGAAGATGTGTGATGTCTGTGGTTGGTTGACTAGGCTGTTTTTTTTGTTTTAAATGTTCTGTTATAAGTTATGACCCGCCTGTAGCATATAAGCAGGTGTCCGCTTCGAATTTCCGATGATGATTGTATCATCAGATTGAAATTTAGATAACGGTTTTCCATGGTTGGATTGGGATACAACTGAATCCACGTATTTATTCAGATTTTGGTTCTGATTTGGGCAAAATTGTATAAACAGAGTTCCTAACTTCTATTTTGATATTTATTTCATAGAATCATTTTTTGCTTTCTAGAAATTGCAGAAGGGTCTCTGATTTGCCTATTACCCCCTGGAGTGCCATTTTGCTACGAATTGCATGAGTTTTATTTTTCAAAAATAATAGTAAGTTTAGAAACTCTTGTTGCATGCGTAAACTAGATTAGAAAAACAAAACATTTGTTTGATTATTTTGTGAATATTTTGTGAATATTTTTTAGAATTACTAGTTTATAAAGAATCTTTTAATCCTAGTATTTATCTATGTTTAGGCAAATGACATAGAATAATCATGGTTTTAGTATTTATCTATCTTTTAATCCTCCACATGTGAATTGTTTCTTCTTAATTCATTTTTTCCATGATGTTCAATGCTTCTGTTTCACTTTATTTCATCGCATTTCATCATTAGATATATCATCAACAGTTTAGTTGTTTTTTGCATTGCATAAGTGTTTGTGTTTCCTTAATTAGCTTCAATATTCATTTTAACACAGTGTTTTTTGCAGATTTCTCAACAGAACTCGCTTGTGCCCCGTCACCCGTGGTAAGTAAGTGACAAAAACAATGCAAATCGGGTAAATACCTGTGGTGAGTAAGTGATGCAAGCGCATCACATGTTATTTAATTTATTGAATATAACACTTTATTGTTCACACACTCACTTAGTTGTTGATATCTAGGACTGCTTTGTTGGAGTTCGGAGATCATGCTGAGCATGATTTTAATGTATGAGAATAGAAGTGTTCTTATTTTTGGAGTACGGAGTCTATGCTATGCATGGTAGTAGTTAGTGGGATATTGAAGTGTGTTTGCTGCAGGTACATGTTTGACATTTGTTTGATATGAATTATTTCGATGTATTGCAATGTTTAATGTGATTGTATCCATGCTTACATGTAGTTACTTTCAATTTGATTATGTCTTCCATGTGAAATTGTATACTGAAAGCATGCTTCAAATGAATGTATCGTGTCATGAATAGTTTGCACATGAAAATATTAAGTTATCAATGCATGCATCATAATTCTTGTGATTGTATGACATCATATAAATTTGATATTTGATATTATGTTCATCATAGCATTCTGATGGTTCTCTTTTAACTAGTTAGGATACTATTCGTAACATCATACGACAGAATGACTGCAAACCGTGAATGGATGTACCGTAGGTTAGTGGACAATGAGTTATCGCATGAATATATGGATGGTGTCGATAGTTTTATTGAATTTGCAACGGCAAATGTCAGTACGGTAGATCCCACAGGTCAGATTAGGTGTCCCTGCAAGATTTGTAAGAATAATCGATTTGTAGAACCTCATGGCGTTAGACATCACCTATACAGGAAGGGTTTTGTGAGTGATTATCAGAACTGGATGTTTCATGGAGAAGAATTTAGAAACGATTTTGATGCACGGGTGAATGTGGTGCACGATAATCCATATACGAATTTGATATTTGATGCTGCAGGAACAGAACTGGGTTCTGCTATGAGTTCTAGTGATGTAAGAACTGCCGTAGATGAAGAATCACCAAACGATGCAGCTAGTAGATTTTATGATTTACTTAGATATGCTGATGAGCCACTTTGGAACGGTTGTGAGAGTCACACTATCTTGTCTGCAGTTCTTCAACTAATGAATTTGAAGTCCGAGTATAATTTGAGTCAATCATGTTTTGACCGTTTGTGCATGATTGTGAAGAGTATGTTGCCTAAAGATAAGAAATTGCCACAAAATTTCTATCGTGCGAAAGTTATGGTCAACGCTCTAGGTATGGGTTACAAAAAGATTGATGCTTGTCCAAATCACTGCATGTTGTATTTCAAGGAGCAGGAAAATGACATATCATGCCCGTCATGTGGGCATCCTCGGTTCAAGCCAAAGACAAGAGGCAATGGTAGCACGAGATCAAAGGAAGTTTCATACAAGTCACTTCGCTACTTTCCTATCACTCCTAGATTGCAGCGATTGTATATGTCTTCAAGGACAGCTAAACACATGAGATGGCATGCAAATAAAGTTCGACACGATGAAAACAAGATCACGCATCCTGTTGACGCTGAAGCTTGGAAGCACTTTGATCGTACTCATCAGAACTTTGCAATGGAAGTGCGAAATGTTAGACTCGGTCTATGTACAGATGGATTTAATCCATTTGGAGGTAGATCAACTCCATACTCATGCTGGCCAGTATTTGTAACTCCATACAACCTTCCACCAAGCTTGTGTATGAAACGTCCAAATCTTTTCTTGTCTCTGTTGATCCCTGGTCCGACCTCACCTGGCCAAAATCTTGATGTATATCTAAGGCCATTGATTGATGAATTAAAAGTACTGTGGGATGACGGTGTTACCACGTATGATGCCCACAAAAAACAAAATTTCAACATGAAGGCCGTTGTTCTATGGACAATCAGTGACTTCCCTGCATATGGTATGTTATCTGGTTGGAGCACACATGGGAGGTTGGCTTGTCCGTACTGCATGGAGGATTCCAAAGCTTTTAGATTGAGGCATGGAAGGAAGCCTTGCTGGTTTGATTGCCATCGTCGATTTCTACCCAGCGATCATCCGTTCCGATGTCAAAAGAATGTATTTACAGCAGGCACAACTGAGACGGAAGGTCCATCCTCAAGATTGTCCGGCATAGAGATTCTAAGAAGATTGCGATACTTTCCAGATGTATTAACAGATGCCCGCAGTCCTACACCCTTCCGTGGATTTGGGAAGGATCACAATTGGACGAAAAATCTATTTTTTGGGAACTACCGTATTGGCCGACCCTATTGATACGACATAATTTGGATGTGATGCATGTAGAGAAAAATGTGTTTGATAATGTGTTCAATACAGTAATGAATATTAAAGGAAAAACGAAGGATAATCCGAAGGCCCGTATGGATTTAAAATTAATATGTAAAAGACCAGAATTAGAACTCAAAGAGTATAATGGCAAAGTACTGAAATCAAAGGCGAAGTACGTGCTCGGACCTGATCAAATAAAACATGTATGTCAATGGTTGAGACAACTGAGATTTCCAGATGGATATGTCTCTAACATTGCTCGGGCTATGAAGATTGACGTTGGATAGTTATATGGGTTGAAGAGCCATGATTGTCATATCTTTATGCAACGATTGATACCCCTAGCATTCCATGATATGTTAGACAAACCTATATGGGGGGTATTGTCTGAGTTGAGCGGATTTTTCAGAACATTGTGCGCATCGGAGGTCATTGTATCAGATGTAAAGAATCTCGAGGACTCTGTCATCACCACTGTTTGTCTGTTAGAAAAGATATTTCCGCCAGCATTTTTCGATGTTATGGAACATTTGATCATACATCTGCCATATGAACTAAGGGTTGGTGGCCCTGTGCAATATCGATGGATGTACCCATTTGAAAGGTATATGTTTTTTTATATTTGTCTCTTTAATGACAGATATTTAAAATTTGAAATGTATATTCTTGTCAGATGCATGTTCGACCTAAAAAAAAAGGTTCGTAATAAAGCAAGAGTAGAAGGCTCTATTTGTGAGGCGTACACTTTAGAAGAGATTTCAAATTTCTCATCTATGTACTTCGAACCTCATATTTCAACACGTTACACATGCCCGCCCCGTAACGATGATGGAGAACAAGTAACTGTAGCTGACAAGCTGTCGATATTTCAACCACTTGGGCATGCATTTGGTAGTTGCCGATCAAGGCTATTGACAGATCGAGAGCAAGATGCAGCACACATCTATATTCTTTTTAATTGCTCAGCGATCGACCCATACATCAAGTAAGTATATGTATATGCAACTCAATTATAAATCCTTTTATGTTCTATATGTGGATACATGACTCGGTAATATAAGTATTTTTGGTTTGCAGATGATTTGATCTGGAGTTGCGAAACGAAGTTTCACATCTCACTGATGCAGAAGTACAAAAAGAACGTGAAACTAAGTTTGTGGAGTGGTTGAAACAGTTGGTAAAGAAGCTAACATAAATTTTGTACTTATAAACAACACTAAGTTACTTAATTGATCGTGATCACAATCATTGTTTATGTTTGTGCGTAGGTTCGCAATGGTGATGTTAAAGATCAAGGAATATGTGATTTAGAAAATTGTCCGACCAAAGTTGTGCAATGCTACAACGGGTATATCGTAAATGGTTATCGATTCCATACAAAAGACTACGGTATAAACAAATCAACGATAAATAGTGGCGTGTGTCAAGGGTAGCAGCTACGGTGAAAATGAACATGATTACTACGGTGTTATAGAGGAAATAATGGAGTTGACTTACTTAGGCATGAATAACAGGGTTACGATATTCAAGTGTCATTGGTTTGATCCAACTGCAACAAGACTCGACAAAGCTTCAGACATTGTGGAGGTGAATCATAAATCCAGGTTTGGAACATATGAACCATTCATATTAGCCTCGCAAGCTCAACAAGTTTATTATACTTCATATCCGAGTATAAAAAAGTCAGATAGAAATGAATGGTGGGCAGTTTGCAAGGTGAAATCCAAACTATACCCTGAGTATGATCAGTTACAGGAAGATGAGTTAGCTAAAGACAGTGATTACTATCAATCAGATGATGTCTGTGACTTCGCTTATGGTCACCATGTTGCGCATGATATGCATGTCATATCTCCATTGGCTGATGAAACATTCATAGAGGAATGTGATCCAAATGATGTACCAAGTGGATGGGCAAACAATGAAGAAGAAGAAGAAGAAGAAGAAGAAGAAGAAGAAGAAAGTCAAACTAGTGACGAGGAAGAATTCTCAAGCTAGTGAGCAAAATCTTATACTACAAACCTCTATTTAAATGCATTGTAATACTTGATGTGAGTTGTATTGCAATACTTGGTGTGAATGATTAAAAATTTTATTTGAATGTATTGTAATACTTGATACGAATGATTCGAATGCATTGTAATACTTGATGTGAATGATTTTAATTATCTGAATGTATTATAATTTATGCAATTAACGAATGATTTGAATTAGTGCAATACTTGATGTCAATTATTTGAATTATTTGAATGCATTGCAATAATTCACTTCTTCAACATCTACCAGGACCAGTTGCTCAATGGAAAGAGTACCCAAAGGAGGTGTTAGACAGATTGTGGTCCTCATTCATGGTATACAGTTGTTCCTCATAGTTAATGTGTTTCATATTTAATTTATTTAAGCAATGTCTACTAACTTTCTGAAAATATTTGTAGGCTTCGAATCGCTTCGCAACTACGGTGGAAGAAAATGATGCAAGGAAGGTGTGGCAGAAGGTGGCTGCCAATCGATTTGCAGACATGCTGCACACTATGAAGACTGCAGCAAAAAAAGCATCTGGCGTAGTAGATGATCCATTACTGTGGAAGGGCCATGGTCCTATTACTATCAGGAGAGATTACTAGGATGAAATGTGTGATAAGTGGGCGGGAGATGCATTTAAAAATCGCTCTGCGAAGGCTTCACAAAATCGATCGAAGATGCCCGAAGCCCATCTACACACAGGTGGATCTAAGACATTTGGGAGCCACCTAAAGAAAATGGTAACTCATCAATATATAATATTAATTTTATAAGTATTGTTGCAAACTTGTGTACTAAATCTTTTGTCATTTAACTTCGCAGGAAGCAGAAAAAGGAGGTAGTGTACCATATAAGGATGTGTTTGTAGAAACACATAAACAGAAGACCACGGGAGTCTTCGTATCAGAGAAGGCGAGAATGACAACGGTATGTATTAATTCTATTAATAATCATTGCAATATATATGCAAGTTATCATAATGTTATCATTAATTATTAATGAATACTTTAAACATTATTTTGTAGGAGGCATATGAGCAACAGATGGTAGAGCGATATGGCGAAGACGCTACTCAACATCCATCATTTGATCATACAGCATGGGTGACTGCAGCAGGTGAACCCAAAAAAGGTCGCGTGTTCGGGTTTGGGAGTAATATGAACACTTCACCAGTTATTGGTTATTCCAGTTACGGCTCACCAACTTCTTGCGCCGACATAAGCTCCAAGCAACCGACTATTCTTTCCGGTGATGATGTACGCGAGATCATTAATGAATCACTGAATAACTACTTCCAATACGCCGTCGCCCCCTTTCTCCGAAATGAGATCAACGCCGCTGTTCAGGATAGGGAATCTTCGATTCCAGGTCCCTCTCAGGTATAATCACATATATAGTTTTTTTGACTGTCTTAAAGCACATCTGAGCATGGTAGAATCACATATAGAGTTTTTCTAGATGTCTTAGAACACATATGAACATGCTATAATCACATATTCAATTTTTTTACTGCCTTAGCACACATATGAGCATGATAGTATCACATATAAAGTTGTTTTCCCTGCCTTAGAGCACATATGAGCATGCTATATTCACATATTCAATTTTTTTACTGCCTTAGCACACATACGAGCATGATCGAATCACATATATAGTTTTTTGCCTGCCTTAAAGCACATCTGAGCATGGTAGAATCACATATAGAGTTTTTTTAAATGCCTTAGAACACATATGAACATGCTATAATCACATATTCAATTTTTTGACTGCCTTAGCACACATATGAGCATGATAGAATCATATATATATATATATATATATATATATATATATATATATATATATATATATATATATATATATATATATATATATATATATATATATATATATATATATATATATATATATATATATATATATATATATATATATAACTTGTTGTCTGCCTTAGAGCACATATGAGCATGATAGAATCACATATAAAGTTTTTTGACTGCATTAGAACACATATGAGCATGCTATAATCACATATTCAGTTTTTTGACTGCCTAAGAACACATATGAGCATATTATAATCACATATTCAGTTTTTTGACTGCCTTAGCACACATATGAGCATGCTATAATAACATATAGAGTTTTTTAACTGCCTTAGAACACATATGAACATGTTATATATCATTTATGATAGAATCACATATAAAATTTTTGGCTTTGCCTGCCTTAGAGCACATATGAGCATGCTATATTCACATATTCAATTTTTTTACTGCCTTAGCACACATACGAGCATGATCGAATCACATATATAGTTTTTTGCCTGCCTTAAAGCACATCTGAGCATGGTAGAATCACATATAGAGTTTTTTTAGATGCCTTAGAACACATATGAACATGCTATAGTCACATATTCAATTTTTTGACTGCCTTAGCACACATATGAGCATGATAGAATCACATATAGAGTTTTTTTATTGCCTTAGATCACACATGAGCACATGATAGAATCACATATAGTGTGTAATTTATTTCATTATATTTTGTTTATCAATACTGATTGTTCTTTTCTTGTGTAGGCTGCTAGTGATAATCAGGGTAGTGGAGCTGAAGGGACAGATAAAGACAATGAACAAGAAGACGCACAAAATCTTGGCGATGATTAGAGGACTGTGTTGAAGAAGTTCTATTTTTTTTATTTTTCCTAATTGTAATTGTTGAATTGTAAATAATTAAACTTCTTAATTTTAAGGTGGAACGATTAATTGTTGTAGATACTTGTTATATGAATTTTTTTGTGTGGTTTGTTTTTTATTTACAGGAAATATAAATTGTACAGGAAATAGAAATTGTACAGTTCCCGGTAATTAATTTTCAAATAAATTTTTTTTTAATTTTTTTTCGTGTTTGTGACGAATTAGCGACGGAACCATCTGTCGCTATTCATATTAATCTAGCGACGGCATAGCGACGGAATCAAATCCGTCGCCAAGCCGTGGTCGCCGTTTAGTACCGGCGGATTGGCGACGGAATATAGCGCTCGTTATTCCGTCGCAATTAGCGACGGACCTGGCGACGGAATTATTCCGTCGCCAGTTAGCATCGAAATATTCGCGACGTAAGCATACTGTCGCCTCGTTGTCGCTAATCTGTCGCTAACATGGTTAGCGACGGATTCGCGATGGAATGTGGTCGTCGCTAATCTACTACTTTGTTGTAGTGTTTGAATGCCACTTAGGCAATCCAGTGCATTCTGCACCAAGAAAAATATGTACCTTAACCCCATTTAGTATTCCAAAGCACGGTTCACACATGTGGTCCAATGACTACCGTTATGTTTTATTCATATGTATGCAAGACCCTACTCTCGACATTTGCAACCTTCATGAGAGCTTCACCCCTTTCGGGTGGACAATCAACTTCGTCACAATGGCCCTTATGAGTCTTGTTGTATAACAATGTTTCACATGGACATGCATAGACAACAATCACTTTGGATCGACAACTCAATGTATGTAGCCGCAATGAACACTAGCCTAGTCACGTCATAATGACTACTCTAGCGTATTGGCCCTTACGAGTACGGTGCCCTGGCAGGAAGAGGTAGAACGAGCCATTCAGGCAGCGATCCAACAACAGGGCCATCATCATGCCAATCAAACTAGCCCAGGCAAGTATTTTTCTAGAAATTTTGGCAACACTTTCTCTATTTAACAGAGGAAGCATGATGATCTTTTTTACATATAGAAAGTAATTTATCAGAATTTTGGTAAAACCTCCTATGTTTGATGGAGAAAGTGCTATGCTCTTTTCAAACTCGGCGAGCATCTTTCAGAAAATTTGGCAAGACCTCTTCTCTTTGACAAAGAAAGCACTACTCTCTTTTAAGCTCGATAAACATCTTTTTAGAAAATTCAACAGCACTTTCTCTCTTTGATGGAGAAAGCGCTACTTAATCAGAGATAGATGCACACCGTTGTGCATACTTTGCATCTATCATGGTTTATTGGAAACCCAGGCCCTAGTTAGGCCATACACAAGTGATTTAGATGTTTACGTAAAAGTGGTTTTGCGCAAAGAACAAAACCTTTCCAATAAGGGTTTCTTTCGCCAAACAAAGTCTTGATCAAGGTGGGTATATGGAATCACATTTGGCGATTGGAGTGGATCTCCATTTGTACACATACTTATGCGTAGCTATATGTAATAAAATCATGAGCTTGTGCACAATATAACGCGGTGACGTAAGTAAAAGCATATGTAAGGTCCGACTGGTGAAACCTGACTAAATAACTTGTAGAAAGCAAATACATATATATTTGTAGAAAGTAGGAGCATTGGCACCATTTGTCATGAAAAAAATCTCAAATGCGTAAGCATATATATATATATATATAATACAAAAAGTGGGAGCCTTGATATTATTCGGTGTGACAATAATCTCAAAAGCATAAGCAAATACATATATATTGCGGTAAGCAGGAGCCTTGACACCATTCAGCATGATGACAATCTTAAAAGTATAAGCAAATACATATATATTGCGAAAAGTAAGTGACAAAAATCTTAAATGCATAAGCAAATACATATATATTGCAGAAAGGAGGAGCCTTGACACCGTTTGACACAACAGCAATCTCAAAAGCATAAGCAAATACATATATATCAAGAAGAGTAGAACTTTGGCACTATTTGGTGTGCAAACCTACCCAAGTTAGAAGACGGTGCTCCAACGAGGTAATGGCCAACACATCTTTTATGTCTAATATGATCACAATCAAGAGTGTCACTTGCATATCTCAACAAAGCGGCGATATGAGGAGGTCTAGACCAAAAACTGGATTGGACCTAGTTTATGTCCAACTGGGTTTGAACCTACCTCAACTAGGCTAGATTAGGTCAAATGGGTTGGACCCAGTGAAGGGAATGGTAGAGGAGGTCAAGGAGTTAGGGCTAAGGGGATTTGTCCCAACTGGGTTTGCTCTAGGTCAAGTGGGTCCAAGCTTACCTTAAATAGGCTAAGTCTATGTCAAGTGGGTTTGACCTAGGCTAAGAGCAAAATAAAGGAAGAGAGAAAGAGAGAAAAGCTAACCTGGTAGGTCAAGTGGTTTGACCCAACTCAGCTCAACTTAGGCTAAGAAGGTCCAAGCTCACTGCAAGTGGGCTTGGTCTAGGCTAGAACCAAGAGAGACGAGAGAGGGGAGAGTGGTTAGAGAGAGAAAGAGGAGAGAGAGGAGGGGGGATGATTTTTAAGTGGGGTCACCTCTTATTTATAGATATTTTTGTGGATCTTGGATTCACTTGTGGTTTAGATCCGATCCAGTTAATTCACCTGATCTAAGATCCAAACTTAGTGGTAAAATAACAAAAATGCTTCTATGTTCTTGTGGGGCCCACCTTATGATTCCATGAGATATTTATGTGGGGCCCACAAGATATTTTTGGTGAGATATTTTTGTGGGGTACACTGGATATTTTTGTGGGTCCCACATATTTTTGGGGTTTCACCGATATTTTTATGAAAAAATATGAATATATCATTTCCTTTGTATTGATGAAACTAAATGAGTCGACTCATTGAAAACTCCTAAATTTTGTTTATAGATAAAGTTATAGCTACTTGACTATTTGAACTGAGGATATATACATCATAAAAGTATAATTGGTTTGTTGAAATCTATTTGTTTTGCATTTTGGCTTCATATGATAATTTTACATAAAGTACCTCTTAGTTTTATTCAGAATTTTAACAGAATAATTGTGGGTCTTACACATAACCTCTCTACAACACTGTAAAAAGCACAACATGGATGAGTCAACTCCTGGTCTGCAGGAGTTGACCCTCAGATCAACCAGAACATGAAAATACAGATGAGTCGACCCCTAAGGCATTTTTAGTTCGATTTAACACTTTTGAAACTATGAAAACTTAGGGTTCAAAGTACCCAACATCAATAAGACTCAACCCCAACACATCTAGAGGTGTTTCAAATTGGTAAACCACAACGACAACTAAAAACATCACTGAAGCAATGATTCTACCAATCATATCAAACATTCAAAGTATGCTTTTCATAAAAACACAAAAAAAAACTACTTGAAGTTTTAGCATGCTCACTATCTACTAGAAAAGAAATTGAGTACCTACTTTGATTTGCTTATCCAACAAGAATAAGTCTACTACAAACGCAACATGAACACTCCCAACATACTATACACGACTCTCATGTACAACATGAGTTTTCAAGCTATAACTAATGAGCAAGGGAGTTATCCACACCGAAGCATAGCTCGAACACGGTCTGGGTACCTCCAAACACCGTTCCAGCTACAGGAACCTTCCAGCAAGGGTGCAGCTCAACTACAAGGTGATGGTGAAGCTAGTGGGTCGTCCACCAAGGAAGGGAGAAGGTGAGAGTATAGGGATAGAGAAAATGAGTATGCAGAGAGAGATAGAGCATAAGAGAGAGAAAAAGGTAAATTCATGCATCGAGAGGGGTTTTATAGGGTCCCCCTTGAAATGAGTATGGGCCTAGGTAAACTGGATAAAAAAGATCCAAATCTGGTTGGGTTTCAACCAGCCATAATTGTGGTCTCCTAGTTAGCCCATTAATTGGGTTAACTAGGTCACAACCTAGTTGAACTAACCAACTAGAAGACAACCCAAAAAGAGAGCTAGCCATGTGGTATGTTCAACTGCATTTGCTGCCCCAACTGAAATGATCGGAATGCCCCTAAAAAGAAAACATTGGTCAAAGCTACTCATTTTGCCTAAATCTATCCTTTTTCTAAAACCAAACAACAATAATGTCTTGCAAACAAACAAATAATTTCAAATATGCCCCTGATGCAGTTGACTGACCTGATCAATTTTGGGTTGGACAATTATGTCTTTCGAGATAAAAATATCCTCAAAACAACTCAAAATTGATTGAAATGCCCTCGAAACTTGTCAGAGATGCTTCAAACTTATTTTAACTCTATTTTTTATTAAACAAAGATTGTTCTTTTTGAAAAATCCACAAGAACGTAACTCGACATGTCAATTGCACAAAAAATCTATCTATATTATCATTTCTTAGAAAACATATGTACGGCCAATTTTTTTAAAAAATACAAAAAATCCAATAAAACTTTAAATAGGGAGGTTTAGGAGGGTTTTCCATTGGAGAGGTTTGAGAGTGAGAGAGTCCATCAAGCGGCATTTCATAAACAATATACACTGCAGATATTTCACCTCATAATAAGCAAAACGTCATGCATGACGTAACTCTTGCGTACCATGCGTGGTGCCTGTCTTTTTTTATATTTTTTATTTGTTTTTCTTTTAGAAAGAACATAGTGCCTGAATGTTATATTACAAAAAGTTACAATATACACTCTATGAGAGCTCCTTAGTTCCTCACCCATGCTGAGATCCCTTGCCACCTTAGGCCCTTTCATTTTGTTTACTTTGTTATTAACTCATGTTCTGTTCTTACGAGGCATGTCAGTCGCTGCACGTTTCGCTTTCCTTTAAAACCATACAAAAGAGCTGCCAGCACAGTGATACCGCAGGCAGAAGCAGCACAGCTAGGTCTCCATCGTGAATCGTGAAGGCGGTTTCTCTGTGTAAATATAAAAAAAAAGTATCGTAGGATGAACATCCAAAAATGGATTTACATCTCATCACCTTTTCTTTTACCAGCCCGGAAAACTGGCCTCCAAACACATGCTGCATGTGTTACCCTGGGCAGCAACTTCAGAGCAAGCGACACAACAATAAACTAATGAAATACAATACTTCCCCGTTCGATTAAACAAATAAACTCGTTTGTCGCTATGTGCTTAGAAAAATGAGCGATGTTCATAAGGACAAGGCGCTCTTGTGAGGACCACTGTAGACCTGATTTCCCTGGAAATGATCCGCAATGGTTGCTGCGCATATGTTTTATCTTTCAGGAAGGATCCAACCAAAACCATTGTTTATTACTTGGTTAATTACAATATCTTGGACTTTTCACAGTATTCTACAAGATAGACAGCAGTGAGCCGACCACCCTGAGGTTGCCATGTGATGGATTTGGCATCACTTCACCTGCCCAGATCGACCTGTTTTGGCTTCACCAAATATAATCGTGTCGCTGTGTAAAGGTCGTTAAAGTTAGCTCAGGATATTCTTCTCTGAAAATGGTGTAAAGCAGCAGCAGTACTGCTTCAGGGTTGGAAGGAGAAAACTAATGATTGTTGTTTAGTAGATCTAGTCTACATATATATAGGAAGAAACTCACTACAAGAAAAACCTCTTTTATTGGTGCGTCCGTCCATTGCGTGTTAGTAAAAGAGCATTTTAGCTGGCGCTATTTTACATAGCACCAGTGAAAAAGTGAGTTATACTGGAGCAAACAATACTGCGCCTATATAATAAACTTTTTTTTGTGCACATTGAAAGTGTGCCAGTATAAATATTTTTTTTTTCTGCGCAACAAAAAGCGTTACAAAAAATTGTTTTTTTGGCATACAAAAAGTGTGCCAGTAATTTGACATTTAAAAAAAAATCCAAGGCGAGCTCTTCCTCTTTCACTGGCGCTATTTTGCCTAGCGCTAGTAAAAAAAAATTCTGATATATATATATATATATATATATATATATATATATATATATATATATATATATATATATATATATATATATCAGATTTGAAACATGTATCTGATAAAGAAATTGCAGCCATCGGCCATGGTTCAACTATGACCGTTCACACCCAAAAGTACACGACTTTGGTTCAGCAGCAGTCACGAGCTCCTCACAGCTCCAAAACGTCACCCACAAGCTTGGTTCACAAGGAGACCGATTCATGCCCAGCTAGTGAAGCACTGTGCTAGCTCAGCCACTGGGTCTGATTCATGGCCGACACCGAGAAGAAGACGCCTAACACAACCAGCTCGGTAATTCTAAGGCCTCCAATATAGTTCACGCAATCCACAAGTTCAAGGACGTTCCACACCAGCCGGCCAAGATAATTAAGGTTGGCAATAGAGGTCGTCCAAGTTATTTGCCTCCACGATTTCCCCTTTGGTTCCTCCTAAAGATTGATCCACGAATTTGGAAAATACAAGTTCAACCACACTCTCACAAGTTCACGTTTTCTCTCCCATTTTTCCTTCTCATTCTTTTTCAAAAAAATTTCAAGTTAGTCAAAAACTGGTTTTTTTGTTTTTTGCTGGAATGGTTTTAAATGTGTGGGAATTAGAGCATGACCTCTCATTGGCTACAAAGGAGGACACGTCCTTGGTGGCTGAGGAGGAGCCAACATTCAAAATGTTTGCCCTATTCTCCTCCCAAGTGGCCAATGAGGAGCCACTAAACTCATTAAGAATGGATCCCTTGGGCAGGACCTCTAGGCTTGAGGAGAGGTGGCTAGCCCTTGGTTGGCCACTTAGGTGGCCACCTCCCTTAAGGCCCAATCAAAATCGATTATTTGTTTAAGGTTCCTTCTCTCAAATTTGGATTCGGGGATCTCGATCTAAAAATAAAAAAAACTACTCGTAGACCCACTACACCCTCTAGTATCATAAAATAGATCATATTGAATACCAGAACTAGAATTCGTACGATCCAACTCCTACGAAAAAATAAAACTAAAAATAGATAGACATTATTGTAGGTTCCAAATTTTGCAAAATATGAACCAAATAAAAAAATAAATTTTTTGAGATATATTATGCAAAATTTTTAAAAAATTATTGTGAGTTAAATTACCAAAATACCCTTAAGTCCCGAATTGGCCCAAAGGGATCAGAAACATATAGAGTAAGTTTGGATTTGTGTTTTCTATCAAAATTTTGGATTTGGATCTCACTCCCACTCCTTGCATGTGTGGCACAAATCCCAATGCTCCTACATCACTAAGGGTGTGGGATATTTGGTATTCAAGAATGTTTTTGGCTTAAGTGTACCATCTTGATACTGTGTTATTGTCACGACCGACCAAAACTCAAGATTTTTTTTAAGAAAGTTTTTTGGCTTAAGTGTACCATCTTGATACTGTGTTATTGTCACGCCCCACAAAAACTCAAGATTTTTTTTTAAAAACACAACGAAAGACTTTTTCGAAAAAATTTAAAACTACCCTCAAACTCAGGTGTGTCATAAAATTAGAATCAAACCATTACAATATGAATATCATAAAATAATTTTATTTATTTCACAAATAAAATTTCAGAATTTACAGACAAAAACCAAAAAGAACAAAAGAGTATAATCCAATCTATCTCAATAGTCCTCGGGTGCATCAACATTTGTCTGCCTACTGCTATGGAGCTGAAAAATATTAAAACATGGATAGTGGTTACTAGGTCTCAACATAATTTTGCAAATCCTTACTAGGTCTCAAAATTATAAACAACAAAAGGAATAATGATTATTGATTAACCTACACAACCTTTACATCATCTTATATTGATGTAAGCATAAAAATCACACATAGAAACATACCTTTATGCGTACATAAACAAACCATTTACATGCCTTTGTGTGTATGTCAAACATACAATAAACACGCACTTTTATGCGTACATAAGCATACAATTTGTGCACACCTTTGTATAAATAAACATATAGCTTACACATACATTTATGTGTAAATACACATATAACTTACACACACCTTTATGCATAAATAAACATACAACTTACACACACCTTTGTGTGTAAATAAACATACTATTCACACATACTTCTATGCACACATGTAATTCAAATATATAATCATATGTACCTATATTTGTATATCTAATATGCACACAGGTCACTCGAAAGTACACTTATGCTCACATGAAAATCATGCATACAGTTATGTAGTTATTTCACTCAAGCCTAGTAATTCATGCATACAATTATGCATATATTTCATTCAAACATACAATCAGCTCGCAAGCAATTCATACATATAACTATGCATATAATTCATTCAGGCATACAATCATGCTCACCACCAACTCGTTCATACACTTATGCACATATGCTACTATTTACCTCATGCATAAATAGTTTTTTTTGTTATTCAATTTACTTTTTTTTGTATTACGTGTCATGCATGAAGTCATCTCGCATTAATTTCATCTTGTTAGTCTGGGGCACAACGCCCAACACACTATGAATACTAAGGCCTCCTAGGAGGTGTTTATTTAGACAAATTGTATTTTTCATATTTTAACTCTCGGAGAACAAGAGACTTACACCAGAGTATGAGACATGTCATCCCTCAAACTGGCATATCATAGCGCACTACTAAAACATATCATAGTAGCTCTACCTCTATCATGTGTATTGAAGTACAAAGTCCCCTTAGACCGTCGTCGTAGGAGAAAAGGGTTCACATTTGATCCTGACGAGACTGCCTCAGTCCACACTTGCAAATTCTCATGGGGTCGGTGCAACGTAGGTTCACATTTGAATCACTTGCTTGACCTCAATAGTACAAGCCAATGTCACTCTGAATCTTTAAGGCATGATAATTAAGCATAACTTTTCTTATATTAATGCATGTCATTTCACAAAGTAAATGTATATCTTACACATTATATCACATTAGTTGCACTCAGGTCAATACCCATAAATTTCATATTATTCAATCTTGTAAATGTATCACATTTTCTAAAATTGCAGATTAAATCACGAATGGCAGAAATTTATCACATCAAACAATAACTTAGGTCAATACCTATAAATTCATGTCATTTTGTTCATGCATTCATGCATCGTATCATACTTGATATAAACACATGATTTATACTACAAACGACAGAATTCTAATATACAAATGAATACTTGGGTCTATGCGCATCAATTTATGCTTATGCAACATGCATCTCATGTATAACACATATTTATACACTTGTAAGATTTTAAAGCATGATTAACCTAATTTCAGTACACGAAACAAACATTTGGGTTAATACCCAACACAAATCATGTCTTTTAAATATGCAACACATTTATCACTCACTATTTTCTATATCTATAAATGTCAAATACAATTCATAAGGTTTCATATACGAAATTATTGTAAGGTTCCATACCCATTACGTTCATGCAATTCTAACAACATCATATGTATCACAATGCAATTGTCATTATGACAAATATCAAACATGTATGGCAAAGCTTTGTCTTTGAAAAGATTATTTGGGGTCAAGACCCCTCAATTTCACAACTAGCAATCACACATAACATTCACAGATATAACATCCACTCATTTTTGTATGACCTGCCCTAAGAAGATACCTTCTAATACATATAACTTGCTCTATGCAGTTAATTTTTAATGCATGCATCCATACAATTCTTCTCATTTTATACATCATCTCATACATTACATTTAATTACTCAATATCATTCATGTTTGAGCATTGGCCCTAGAGAGAACGAGTCCAAGCCCAACCTATATTCTGACCCTCGTACCTACGCAAAGGTGTTGTCAGACAAAAAATCAGCCTAAAAAGCTAAACAGACCATCGAGTCTGAAAAAGGTATTTTTAGATATCTCTGTTTATTTAATTTGATTTTAGTTATTTCATTCATTTAGATATTCATACACATTTTATTTTCTGTCTATTTGCGGTGGTGTGATTTGAGCTACAAAAATCGAGAACCTGCCATGACTTTATCTTTTCTTCGAGCAAAGAATGATGATGGAAATCAGTTATCTGAGTTAATGGCAACAACATGATGTGTAAAGATTATATATGCCTAGGGTTTCTACCATACAAATGAACATTTTATGAGTTAGTGAAAACAATAGAATCCAGAAGGACGCCATCAACATTCCTATCTCTCTTTCTCTCTTTCACATATATGTAGATATTTATCAATTATAACTTGCACATGTATGTAGATATTTATCATAATTGCTTGAATAAATGCATACAAGGATTTTTTTATGCTTTAAAAGTTTTATGCTTGGAATGCAACATGATCATTTTTGTAATAATATTTATAACTATTTAGAAGTTGATATATTGTTTTAAAATGATTAGGTGGTGGTTAACCTGATGAGTGTCTTAGCATGTTACATGTGATAATTATGCACATGAATAATAGAAGTATTGTCTATGATGAATTCTTGAAAAGTGAGAGCATTAGTCATGTTTGGCAAATCAAATTTGAATGAATCCATGTATTGATGAAACCCATAGTACTTTGCTAGTGTGTATGAGGACTTTGTGTATGGTTACTAGGACATGATAGTATCATATGGCATGTAAATAGAAGAGTCATATAAACCCCATGACTAATTAAAAAAATGAGATCCTCATTATGATGAAGTAATGCACAAAATAATTCACCATGGTATTACACATTAAAGGTTATAATTGAAAATTTTGACAAGATGAGAAACATATATAGTTATGTGAAATAAGTGCATGATAGGATCATGATAGAAAATTGATCTAGTTTGTAAATATCATTATGATAGGAATATATCATGAAGGAAAAGTTTAGCTAGTGTATGTAAAACATCATAATGTTATGGCTAAACCCATGCTATATACGGAAAGAATCATGACTCATTTGATGATGAAAAATCACATGTTTATGTGAGAAATAACCTATAGCATGTGAGAAAAACACCACTTAGATATTTATATAACCCTTGAAATTATGAAAGGTTACTCGTGCATGTTTTGCTATATGTGATACATGATGCACCATTTGTGATATAATATATTTGTTCATCCCTATAGTCAAGTGGAAGATGTTAGATCCAAAGTATAGTGATTGGGTCTCAAAGAAAATTCAATAAACTACTAAAGTAGTGAAACCTTGGTGTGCAATTAAAGGGAGTGGTTATTGGATAGTGGGGCATGATTCTCTTTTTTCCTAACTGATGGCAATACCAAGAGGTGTAATGATTATATATGCTCAAGGATTCTACCATACAAATGAATATTGTATGAGTTAGTGAAAATAATAGAATCCTCAAGGAAGCCATCAACATTCCTTTCTCTCTCTCTACCATCCTACGCTGCACCAACACTTTGTTTAGCAAGGGCCTCCACCTGGTGCATGGAGATAGTTGATCAGCAAGGCAGACATGCTCCCACTGGGTCCTTATACCATTTTTCTTCTCTTTCTTATATGAAATATGCAAACAACCCGTGTTCTTAAAGGAAAATAAAAATTCTTTGTTTTTGATGTAGGAGCGGATCAACATGATATTCAGATTTAAGAGATCCATTTGGATCCAATTTTAGTTTAGATTTAGATTTTTTTGATATAATGGATCTATCTCATATCTAATTTATAATTAGGGTTTTCTTTTTTACTCTATAAATAATCATTATAAGGATTGTTAGGTGGAGTTGATGGATGAAGATAAAACCTTGGTTATTTTTTAGTTTATTGAATTTTCATTGCTTTCTTGTTAGTCTTTGATTTTCGTGTGTAGGAGTAGGTAGGGGCAACATATAATCTCTCAGTAAATTCAATCTTGGGTTTACACCACTTTTGCTTCCTTGGAAATGAAAGGGGAAGAAGCATGGATAAGACAATTGTGACATGCATATGAAACTTATTAATCAAACATATTGACTTGTACAATAAATATTTTAGCAATTTATATCAAGGGGAGGTAACTGTTAGATCTTAAAGATGCACTCTAAGATATTCTTATAATTGTTAGTCATAATTTATGTTGAGTTCAATAAGTAATTTGGGAAGGATCAGGTTCATTCTTTCTTTTTTTTAGGGAAAAGATGAAAATAATATTAAATGGATATAATTATGTATAATGGAGGACATGGAGTCCTCACGCCAATGATGGTGTGGATTACCCAAATCTAAGATGGGCCACTAACAGTAAGAGTACATGTTCGAAATATGCAAATAGTGTCAGGTTCGCTTGCCTTTTCCTCCAAGCGTCAGTCTGTTGGCCACACAATGCATGTCACATAAAAAACATCAATTCTATTCACATGAGCCACACTTCACAGACAATTCACCTTTTCCTTGAAGATCCTGTCATTTCTTTCCTCCCATATAGGCCACCAAGCTGCAAAAATCCACCATGTCTCCATTTCTTGGAGACAGGAGGCTGATGTGGGCCGAGTCGCAGTGATCTGAAATCAATGTTGCAAAATGTGACTCCCAACTAGGACATATTGAACACTTCTAGGAAGAACTGACAGTGCCAAAACTTCCAGGGAGATCTTGCAGCTTACCCAGAGTAGGGCCAAACGCAAAGAAGAGGCTCTGAAAGTAAGCAGTGGTTGCAGGGATAATGTCATTTCCAGAGTATAGGAGAGGGTGGTGTGTGTTCTCCCCGAAGACGACCGTTAGCCATAGTGCGTGTTTGGGGGTCCCAATGAGCACCACGTATATAAGCACATGGGGCTCGTATTTCTGTGTGTGTTGGCATCACTTAGCATCGGAGTCCAGTGCGATTACAAAGACTTAAGTACCCTTTTCTACTATTCTCGCCATAAAATGATGGTTCAAGAAAATAAAAAAAATGTCCTCTATTCAAAAAAAAGAAAATGACTGTTCGAGAAAAGGATACAAATGTCCTCCATCTAGAAAGTCGAGGATGATGTTAACTCTTTAAAGTCCAAACGTTCCATTTTTGCCCTAAGTAGTAAACTTTTGCACCATCTGATGTAACAGTAGCTCCCTTTGACGATGCAAACTTTGCCACTAAAGTAGCAGCCTTTGCCGTCATCTCGAGTCAAGGTTCCCGCCTTGGTTTTTAGCTTATGTTACAACACATTGCTGCCTTCTCGTTCCTGTCTTGTGTTACAAAACATTCCCGGGTTTGCGATTGACTGGTTCGATCATTGGTGGGCGTCATAGGGCATTTGTCGACCATCTCTTTTTACAATCTTCTCTTCTTTTTTATTGTCGTTAGGCATTATGGAAGAAAGCAATGACGCACAAACATTCCAACAAGTGCCATTAAGGCATCGTGAGTACCTTTCCATGTCATCATGCTATCGTTGAAGAACGTATGTCGTCATGAGTGCCATTAAAGCATTGTTTTGTTATTGCAGGTGAATCTTGTTCTTTCGATGGTTGGAAACTTAACGATATTTATAAGACGTTGGGACCTGTTGACAAGAATGCTTGTTTACAGATGCGAGGAAGGGCCTCTACCCCATCCGGTATCCTCCATTCACTCAGTATGTGCAATGTATCACAAATCGCGATTGTAGTAACATACTACCAATTTTTGAGATATTGTTTTGTTTCTTAATATCGATTTGTAAGATATTATGATGAATTTTCATATCAATTTGTAATATATTTTACGATATATATATCGATTTGTAAGATATTATGTGTTTTGTAGTGTCGATTTGTAAGCTATTATGCTGAATTGCCATATCGATTTGTAATATATTATGGGATATGTATATTGATTTGTAAGATATTATATATTTTCTAGTATCGATTTGTAAGATATTTGTAGAAAGACTTTTAAAATGTGTGCGTGCAGAAATACATTATTACGCGCTTGCGGTGGCGATTTTCGTATTCAAATCGCTGCTTATTTAGCAATTTCTATTGAAATCACTTCACAACATCGTAAATATAATTAAATTGCAATCGTCAACACATATATACGATAAATTGCTTCTTTTATTGGCATGGTAAGTAACAAATCGATGCATAGTATAAGCAAATAACAAATCGTCGTCGCTTTTATATTGTGATTCATTCAATCATTTCTTTGACTTGCTTAACCTCATCGGTATCTGTTGTTATATTCATCTTGAATAAATCATAGTAAACGTATGCGATTTCTAACGAAAATTGATATCTTGCTTATAACAGTGGTGAGCTTATCATCTGGTTGTAATAAAGATGATCTATCTCAATCATTTGAAAGATATGGAGAAGTGAACATCTGTACTAATGATGCACCTCAAGAAGTAAACATGTGCACTAATGATGCACATGATAACAAGGGTGCAAGCATTGGATTCACTCTTGACTTGAATGTTCTAGCAGAAGAAATGCAATTCGATAATGAGGTAGACGATCATGACAATACACTTGATAAAGGTGCAGGCACTAGAAATGTACATGATAGTACACCTGACTCTGTTCTCGTAGAAGAAATATAGTTTAATAATGATGATGATGCATATAAAATTTACAATGATTATGCCTTAAAATTTGGCTTCAGTGTTAGAAGGTATTCTTGGTCAAAAAATGCACAGGGTGTCTTGGTGAAAAAGACATATGTTTGTTCTGAGGAAGGTTAGAAGAAGTCAAGTGAAAATCCAACAAGGAGCATGCCAAAATCAAGATGTGGATGTCCAACGAGAATGGTGTTAAGAAGACTTTTGAATAGAAAATATGTAGTTCATACTTTAATCAGTGATCATAACCATGAATTATCTGCTTCATTTATGACTCCTATGTTAAGGTCACATCGTAAAGTAACTGAAGCGTATGTTGCAATTGCTGAAATAGCTAATAGCGTCAGCATTGCACCAAGAAAGACATACAATTTGTTCACACACATTGATGGTGGTCGTGAGAATGTGTCATTCACACCTATAGATCTAAGAAACCACTTGAAAAAAAAGATGATAGATAACATGAAAAATGAAGAAATATATTCTTTGGTTGATTACTTATAGAAAAAATTAAGCATTGACCATGGTTTCTTTAGTACAATGCAACTGGATGAAGATGGATATGTTGTGAATACGTTTTGGGCATATTCAAAGTCAAGAGTAGATTATGAATATTTCAATGATGTACTTATTTTTTATACGACTGTGAAGATTAATACTGAACAGTGGCCATTTGTGCAATTTGTTTGAGTGAACCATCACTCACAAAGTTGTATATTAGGCAACACTTTTTTGTATGACCAGACCAATGAAAGCTTTGGGTGGTTGTTCAGAGTATTTACACAGGCAATGAATGGGAAACAACTTAAAGTTGTACTTACATATGGTGATCACGCAATTGCAGCTACAATATCTCATGTGTGGTCAGATGCACATCATCGCTTATGTTTGTGGCATATCTTTCAAAATGCAGCAAAGAACATAGGACACATATTTAATCAGAAGACAAGGTTTGACAAAAAGTTTACTAGGTGTGTACTTGAGAGCGTAGACGAGATCACCTTTATGTCTGATTGGGAGAAAATGATTCAGATATATGACCTTGAAGATTGTCTATGGTTACAAAATTTATATGCAGAAAAAGAGAAGTGGGCATTGGCATATGAAAGACAATACTTTTGTGCAGGTAAGATAAACACACAAAGAGCGGAATCTATGCATGCCACACTGAAGAAAACCATGTATTCATGTTTAACAATGTTTCACTTCATGAAACAATATGAATTATTTGTAGACGGTCTTAGATAGAATGAGCTTGAACAAGATGTGAAAAGCTTCAATACACGCTCTGTAACTTTGGCCATAAAAATATTGATGCAACCTACAAATCTATATGCACTAACTGTATTTGAATAGATTAAGAAGAAGGTTATATAGGTCATGAATTACAACATAGAAGGACGCGTGCAAATTGAGAATATGCATAAATATCATATTGTATGGGAGGGCGAAAAGCATTAGAAAAAACAAGAAGCATATGTCACGAACAATATTGACAACAAAATAATTAAATGTACATGCAAAAAGTATGAATTCAAAGGTATTTTATATTGTCATGCATTAAAGGCACTTAATAAAGAGAAGATACGAGAAATACCTGAGTCATATTTAATGCAAAGATGGAGGAGACA
This sequence comes from Nuphar pumila, assembly GCF_984573655.1. Classification (NCBI taxonomy): domain Eukaryota; kingdom Viridiplantae; phylum Streptophyta; class Magnoliopsida; order Nymphaeales; family Nymphaeaceae; genus Nuphar; species Nuphar pumila. Next base: position 11,677,482 of record NC_143257.1, read on the forward strand.
AGCAAAGATTGAACTGCTGGATACAGATAATGTCAGTCAATCTGATGTTGATGAGAAGTGCCACACATCCTCCCATTACCAACAACTGTGTAAGTCATTTGTGCATGTTGTAGATTTGGTATCAAAAAGTGAAGAAGCCTATGTATGCATGAGAAAAGTGTCAAGGGAGTTACTTGAAAAAGTGCAGTTAATTCATCATCAGTATGTTGCAGCTCATGAAGACTAGTCAAAGAAATGGCAGCGAACAACAGAGATGAAAATCATGCTTCCCTTGACACTCCTGATAAGTTGCGTCGAAGCGTCAACATCATCTTCAACAAGTCAGAAGTAAACCTTGTAGATTATGATGAAAATATTCACCTAGCAAAGGGTATCAAAAGGAAACTTGCCTCTGATCGCAGTCATAGGACAACAAAGGATGCACTGGAATTGGTTCTCAAGAAAAGGTCTAAGAAACAACCAAGCTCTAAGCAAAAACAACCAAGCCCTTCGCATGAACAAGTATGTAAGACATTATATTGCTTCTCATATAAATTGCATTACGTGAAGCAATATCTAACTTGTGTAATTTTTAACATGCAGCAATACCCTACGAACGTAATTTCTAACGTTGTAACCTTCAATCTTCCCGACCAGTTATTTTGGAATGATAGCTTCAGTTTTACAAGTCTTTTGGTATGTAATGAATGTTGAGAGGATGTTTGCATTTCTTGTGAAATTTAATGTAGTGTCTTATATTGTTTTGTTTCTTGACATGCTCAGATCAATTCAAAAGCAAGCTATGGAACACAGAAAACGTGTGTGAATTCTGTTTAAGTCTTACCATAAAGTTAGTTGTCATGCCTCTTTGCATGACCCAATTTCCACATTGTTTGATTTGTTAATAGTTTAACAAAACAGGAGGTGAATATGCTTATACACTGGATGGTATTATTAAGAAAGTTTTTGGATGAAGCCATTTTCATGAATCGTGAGCCACAAAAATAGAATTGTATCTTTCACATGTATTAAAAATAGAACTTTGTTTAATAATGTATTTTTCACATATATAAATCCTTGTAATATATGTCATTCACATGTATAAATCATAATTAGTAAAATTCGTGAAAATCGGGTATGAAAATCGGGAATTGTATGTAAACTTAGTGTTTATACAATTAGTGATAACCGTTTTCTCATCTAGCCTTCACATATACAAATAATTATATATAAACTGTATCGTCCATATTGTATGGGAGGGCCTCCACAACATCTGATATTGTCCGAGAATATATCATTCACAAACAAAGCCACACGATATACAGACTTAGTAAAGAACAAATTGTGAATAATTCAATGTTATAAATCGATGTAACTTTATAAATACAAATCGATTTCATTCACAAACACTAATAAAGACATATCATTATCACGATAACTTCATAAATACAAATCGATTTCCCAGCCCTGGGAAATTAATGGGAATGGTTTACAACCGATGTCAGTTACAATTGATAACTTAAAAACTACAAATCGATGTCATTTACAACCGTAATTATTTACCAAAAAACCTAATCTTTTTTACCTGACCATAATGGTTTGGCTTAGATAAAACACATGACCATCATCATCAACAAAACAAATATCATCACCAGTAGGTAATTAATGGGACGTCTAATTGTATAAAAAAATAGATATGTCTTTGTTTGTCTATGCGAACGATATCAATATGTAATATAGCGATTTACTCATAATATTTTGCAACTGTTAATTGGATTTGTACTTTACCAAGACTACACATCGTGTTGATGCCTGTACACATGCGTAAAACCCTACAAAATGTAAAACCCTAATATAGATCTATATATAAAACCCGACCCGACCTGTTATCCAGGTCTTAAACCCTAATCTATTTAACCTCTCTTCTTCTTTCTTTCCTGCGGCAGCGCAACTTCTTCTTTTTTCTCCTCTGCCTTCTTCTTCTTCTTTTTCCTTGTATTTTTCTTTCTTATTTATTCTTCTGTGTTCCTTCTACCTGTGCTTGACAGACAGGAGGGGGGGTGATGTAGATGTCCATCTATTTGATCTATTCCTATTGTCGGAACCTACATTGTTTGCAAACCATACTTCACAGTTGAAAAAATATATGCCTAATATTTGATATAATTCATTATAAATACGTAGGGTGAGCTATCTATCATGTAGCCCCTCGGTTCCTGACCTTTGAAGCTTATTGTCAAGAGTGCACCAATGCTAGAGTCTTTAAGAATCGGCCTCAGTCCGAGGAAAATGGTGCAGTGGGCTGCCATTACTAATGAGCTTGTTTGCTTGCAGAGGATGTATCATCAGCATAGAAGGACACAACAATGAACGATACAGATGTTTTGGTGATCTCTTCTGTAAAAAATTGAGTCTCTAAAAGATAGATATGTGTTCGAAAGAATTGTCCTCCTATAGATATTGTAACTAAATACTAATATTTTTTCTATATGAATTTGATTGTAAATCATGTGGATTTGTAGTTATGAAGTTACGACGAGAACAATATGTCTTTGTTTGTATTTGCGAACAAAATTGATTTGTATTTAAGAATTTGACTCATTTTGTATCATTGAAGTAAAACCCAAAATCCTTAAACCCTCAACCCTAATCACTCGTAAAAGCGATTAGGAAATTTTGTTGACATAGACATTGTCCATAAAAGCAAATCGTGATAGCATGTAGCCTTCATACATCATTGAATAAATCACGATGGTACTTATGGTTTACTTAGAAAAAGCTCATTGTCTTAAAGACAAACTTCATTGTGTAAAATGCAATGCTATAATGATTTACACAATGACGTCCATGTCGGTCACAACTGAATAAAAATTGCTTTATGCATGAGTAAAAATCGTGGTACAAGTGCACTGTCAATGCTTGTGCACCTTGTGATCGTTGTTTATGAATGTTTGTGCAAATCGTTTAAGCCTTATATAAACGCTCGTTCAATTTTAATTTACGAAGGTCGATTATTACAACTATTTGTTCGGTGACATTTGTGTGCTACACTGATTAAATTAGATTTATACACTTATAGAAAGTCACTTTAAAGAAAATTGTCAATGCTTGTGTAAATCGTGATCGCCATTTATGAATGTTTATGCAAATCGTTTAAGCCTTATATAAACACTTATTCGATTTTAATTTACAAAAGCTGATCATTAAAACTATTTAACCAGTGACATTTGTGTGTTACACTGATTAAAATAGATTTATACACTTATAGAAAGTCACGTTAAAGAAAACTGTCAATGCTTGTGCAAATCATGATCTTCGTTTATGAATGTTTGTGCAAATCGTTTAAGCCTTATATAAACGCTTGTTCGATTTTAATTTATGAAGGCCGATCATTACAACTATTTAACCAATGACATTTGTGTGTTACGTTGATTAAAATAGATTTATACACTTATAGAAAGCCACGTTAAAGAAAATAGCTCATTTCTACTTTACATAACGTTAATCGCTTTTATGATTTTCAATTACGAAGGCCGAACATAACAACGATTTGCTTTTACTATATAACAATCCAACTTATTTGTCGTGTTTAGTGAAATTGAAATTTTATTTATTTCAACCTAAAGATATTTACATAATTTGTATACAGAGTCTTACAATTTTTTTTATACAAATAAGGTTATACAATACATAAAATCTGTTAGAAGTCGATGTACATCATATTACTTTTGGGGGGTCGCGTCATTTGTTGCCTTCTAGGTATTCTTGCCAACTAAGTTTTTTTCTCTTCCACAATTAGATACTCCGTTAATTTTCCATATAGTTCTGTGCAGAATCCAGGCATATCAACCTGCAACAAAAATATAATGTGACACCAATATATACATTGAGTCCCCAATAATAGAGGGTAATAAACAACATACAACGTCGAAATCAGGTTTTTGTCCATTGTATATTGCTTTAATATACTTTATTATAAATATGCCACAATCGACACCATTATTTTGTAAAGGAGCATCTTGTGCTGAGCGAAAGATCCACTCGCCAATGTCGACACCCAAAGCGTCTTTGACGAATCCCACCTGTGGTTCATGCAGAAGAAAGTAAATTCTTGACCTTCGTACAGGATACAATATCCTTATAGATGAAAACTTACGAAATGCAAAATGTCACGACGTACACCACTGTGTAACTCCAATGAATTGTAGCACCATAGTTGTTTTTCTTTTAAATCCATCATGTATAAGACCCAATGTGCTTCAGTTTGCCAGAGTGTTGAAATCAATATCTGTAAATCGATAGGACAAATCATGTTAGGATTGTTATGTCGAAACCTTGCACAAGAGGTTTGTTCACTTACCTTTTCACTTGACCAAAAGTCTCCACAATGATCATCGTTACCCCAATATGGTAGTCCATCTTGAAATCCAATGGAGTATTGTTAAAACATGAAGCAACAAGAAAAAATAAAAAAATAAAATAAGCATAAAATAGAACCGATATACTATGAAATAAGGGTTGATGATGCGTCTAGTATTGGTTGTTGCGTTGCTTTGAATATACTTGATGAAATCAGATATAGTCTGTTTGCCACAAATATGAACTTGTTAATATACATATCATGGCATACGTAAATATATTACTGATAGTGGTTTCATACGTACAAAATTATTGATAGTGTTCCCTTCTGCATATTCGTTTTGCATCTCTTTGATGTTATCTTGGAGCTCTTTGCTGAGTTTTTGGGCACCGCCTTTTATAGATGTTCCACTGATATTAACAGAATATTCAAGAAACGATATTGAAATTCCGTTATACAGTACGCAAACAAATCACATAAATGCCATAAAAGAGATAAATTTTAAAGAAAATCGACATGATGTTTAGACAATATATGCCTGAATCACCATCATTGGTCTTGTAGTTGTCGCCTTCTCCTTCCTTGTCTCCTTTATCGATAACAATACCCCATTTGCAATGAAGCAGGTTATATGTTCGATTCACAAACACGTCGTTTATAAAGGAACCATCTGTTTGTATGTTCCTTGTTCATGAAGCAAAGCGAAGCTACACCATTCAGAACTTGTGTGATGTGTCATTCATATATAAAGGAAACATTGTTTCACAGACCGCCAGTTTTCAAAAAATAACGCGAGTTTGCAAAAAGTGTGAGCAAATAATTTGCATTGCACATTAATTAAATTAAAAAATGCCATTCATCTACCTTTTACAAAACTAATCAACGCAATAGGATGTACCAGTCAAATCACGATAGGACATCTTGTGTGGATTTGTTTTTCAGCCTCTTTTTGGTCTTTTATATGTCATTGTGTAAATCGTGATAAGAAAATCGTTAACTTAGAAAAAGCTCGTCAAAACAAATCGCGATAGGTCAAATCATTACAGCGATATCGATTTGCAACTCTGACTTAAATCAACATGAAATTGTAAATTATGATATGATATATCGTTCACGTAGACAAAGCTTGTCACCCTAAACACTAAACCCAAATACCTAAACCAAAAATCCAAAAACCTAAAACACAAAGCTCGTCAAATTGCGATATTATATATTGCTATCATTCGCAAAGACAACGATTGATATATCACTGTCGCGGTAGCTTCTTAAAACGTAAAACCCTATACCCTAAATACTAAACCCTAAACTCTAATCCTAAAAGCCTAGACACTAGACACTAACTCCTAAACCCTACACCTGAAACCCTAAACCCTAAACCCTACTATATAAACCCTAAACACAAAACCCAAAACCCTAAACCCTAAATCCTACTATCTAAACACTAAACACTAAACCCTACTACCTAAACCCTAAATCCATACTATATAAACCATAAACCCATAACCCAAAACCCAAAACCCTAAACCCTACTATCCTAACCCTAATTCCTAAAACCTAAACACTAAACGCTAAACCCTAAACCCTAAACCCTAAACCCTAAACCCTAAACCGCTTATGAAAGTTTTTGTATGAGTACACATCTCTAATCTTTTATAGGATGTTCATTTATGAAGGGTGAACATTACAAGCCTTTGTACACCGCATACATCGCTAATCTCTTTTGTGATTTTCATTCACGGAGGGTGAGCATTACAACAATTTCTGAACAGTACACATCTTTAATCGCTTATTGGATTTTTATTTACGAAGGGTGAACATTACAAGCCTTTGTTCACTATATACATCGCTAATCCCTCTTGTGATTTTCATTTACAGAGGGTGAGCATTACAATGATTTCTGAACAGTATACATCCTTAATTGCTTATAGGATTTTCATTTACGAAGGGCGAACATTACAAGCCTTTGTTCACTGTACACAACGGTAATCCCTTTTCTGATTTTCATTTATGCAGGGTGAGCATTACAACGATTTCTGAACAGTACACATCTCTAATCGCTTATAGGATTTTCATTTACGAAGGGTGAACATTATAAGGTTTTTTCGTTGTACACAACGGTAATCGCTTTATGATTTTTATTTATGAAGGGTGACCATTACAATGATTTATGAACAATACACATCTCTAATCGCTTATAGGATTTTCATTTACGAAGGGCGAACATTACAAGCCTTTCTTCATAGTACACAACGATAATCCCTTTTGCGATTTTTATTTAAGGGTGATCATTACAACGATTTTTGAACATTACGCATCTTTAATCACTTATAGGATTTTCATTTAAGAAAGGCGAACATTATAAGCCTTTGTTCACTGTACACATTGGTAATCTCTTTTGCAATTTTCATTTACGTAGGGTGAGCATTACAATGATTTCTGAACATTACACATCTCTAATCGCTTATAGGATTTTCATTTACGAAAGGCGAACATTATAAGGCTTTGTTCACTATACACAACAGTAATCGCATTACGATTTTCATTTATGGAGGGTGACCATTACAACGATTTATGAACAATACACATCTCTAATTGCTTATAGGATTTTCATTTACGAAGGGCGAACATTATAAATCTTTGTTCACTGTATACAACGACAATCCCTTTTGCGATTTTCATTTACGGATGGTGAGCATTGCAACGATTTCTGAACAATACACATCTCTAATCGCTTATAGGATTTTCATTTACGAAGGGCGAACATTACAAACCTTTGTTCACTGTACACAATGGTAATCTCTTTTGCGATTTTCATTTATGTAGGGTCAGCATTACAACGATTTCTGAATAGTACACATCTCTAATCTTTTATAGGATGTTCATTTACGAAGGGAAAACATTACAAGCCTTTGTTCACTGTACGCAATGGTAATCCCTTTTGCAATTTTCATTTACGTAGGGTCAGCATTATAAAGATTTATGAACAATACACATCTCTAATCACTTATAGAATTTTCATTTACGAAGGGCGGACATTACAAGTCTTTGTTCACTGTACACAACAATAATCCCCTTTGTGATTTTTATTTATGTAGGGTCAGCCTTACAACAATTTTTTAACAGTAAACAACTCTAATCGCTTATAGGGTTTCATTTACGAAGGGCGAATATTACAAGCCTTTGTTCACTGTACACAAAGGTAATCCCTTTTGTGATTTTCATTTATGTAGGGTGAGCATTACAACAATTTATGAATAGTACACATCTCTAATCGCTTATAGGATTTTCATTTACGAAGGGCGAACATTATAAGCTTTTGTTCACTCTACATAACGGTAATCCCTTTTGTGATTTTCATTTACAAAGGGTGAGCATTATAACGATTTATGAACAGTACACATCTCTAATCACTTATTGAATTTTCATTTACGAAGATCGAACATTACAAGCCTTTGTTCACATCATACATCGCTAATCCCTTTTATGATTTTCATTTACGGAGGGTGAGCATTACAACGATTTCTGAGCAATATACATCTCTAATCGTTTATTGGATTTTCATTTATGAAGGGTGAATATTTATGAGGGAGAACATTACAACAATTTGTTCACAAAGACAAACTTCGCAAAAAGCAAATCACGATAGGACAAATACTATTTGCAAAATGACGTCTAAGCCGGAGCCAACATACACATGGCATAATGAGGCATAATGCCTTCTTCTTTTAGAAACCACACTAATGGCCTGAAAAACTTAAGATATCTCAAATTGTAAGTTGAGATACATGTAGAGAGAGTAGTCGTCTATAGAGGTGACAAATAATAGTCCAACTTATTCACGTGTTTAGTAAAATTGAAATTTTATTTCAACACAGAAAGATTTACATAATTTGTATACAGTATTATAAATTTTGTATACAAAATTTGGTATACACAGTCTACAAAATCTGTTAGAAATATTTGTTCATCATATTAATCCTGGGGGGTCGCGTCGTTCGGTTCCTTGTAAGTACTCTTGCTAGTTGATTCTTTTTCTCTTTCGCATTTAGAAACTCAATCAATTTTTGGCATAGTTCGGTGCAGAATCCTGATATATCATCCTACAATAAAAATGTAATGTGACACCAATATATAAATTAAGACCCCAATAACAGAAGATAATAAAGAGCATACAATGTCAAAATCAGGTTCTCGTCCATTATATATTGCTTCAATATACTTCATTATGAATACGACACAATCGATGCCATTACTTTGTAAAGGAGCATGGTCTGCACAGAGCAAGCTCCACTCGCCAATGTCAACACCCAAACATCTTTTAGGAATTCCTCCTGTGGTTAATGCAGAATATAGTAAAATTCAGGCCAATGTAAAAGATACAGTACACTTATAGATAGAAACTTACCAAATGCATAACATTACATTATACACCAGTGTGAAAGTCCAATGAGTTGTAGCACCATAGTTGTTTTTCCCGTAAATCCATCATGTATAAGACTCAATGCTCAACAGTTTGTCAGAGTGTACGAATCAATATCTGCGAATCGATACAATATATTAGAAATTGAAAGACAAATCATGTTAGGAATGTTAGGCCTAAACCTTGGATAAGAGGTTTGTTCACTTACCTTTTTACTTGACCAAAAGTCTCTGTAGTGATCATCGTTACCTCAACATGGTAGTGCTTCTTGAAATCCAATGGTGTATGGCTTTTGGCAGACGTAAGTCCGTTGATCAAAAGAGTGATAATAGTAAGGTTAAAACACGAAGCAACAAGAGTAAATCATAAAAAAAAATAAACAAATAAGAGTACCGATATACCATGAAATAAGGGGTGACAATGCATCTAGTATTTTTTGTTGCATTGCTTGTAATATACATGACGAAATCAGATATAGTCTATTTGCAATAAATATGAACTTGTTAACATATATACCCATGGCATACATAAATATATAACTGATAGTGGTTTCTTACGTACAAAATTACTGATAGTGTTCCCTTCTGCAAATTCATCTTGCAGCCGATTGATGTTCTGTTAGAGATCTTTGTAGCATTTTTGCCCACCTTTTTTTGTGGATGTTCCACTGACATGAGCAAAATATTAGTAAACGACATTGAAATTGCTTTCTATAGTACACAACACAAATTGAATATATGCCATAAAGGAGGCAAATGTTGCATAAACTAGTCACGAGGTTTAGAAAATATACGCTTGAATCGCCATCGTTGGTCGTGTAGCTATGGTCGTCTCCTTCATCGCCATCGCTAGCCGTCTAGCTGTCATCATCTTCTTCATCGACATTGTTGGCCATGTAGCTATCATCGTCTCCTTCCTTGATATGGATACTCCCTTTGCAATGAAGTAGGTTATATATTTGTTTCATGAACTCATCATTCTAAAGGAATCTCTGGTTCGTCTATTCCTTAATCATGTAGCAAAGCGAAGCGATACCCTTCTGAACTTGTGTGACGTGTCATTCATATATAAAGGAAACGTTGTTTCACCTACCACTCATTTTCAAAAATCGCACACAAATTAATTATATTATGCATTGATTAAATGAAAACGCATCATTTCATCTAACTTTTACAAAACTAGTCAACGTGATATGACGTATCAGTCTAAATATTATGTCGATTTGTTTATTGTTTTCTTTTCCGCAAATTGTGAATCAGTCATTATGTAAATCGTGATAGTACATATCGTTCACATTGACAAAGCTCGTAACAACAAATCACAATAGGACAAATATTGTTAAATTATGAAACATAAAGTATTGTGGTTGTAAGTCGATTTGTATTTATTAAGTTACCTAGATTTATATTTATTAAATTACCTAGATTTACAGTCTGAACAATGTCTCAATTTATGTGATGGGTTTAGGTGGGGGAGTGACCAGACCCCACCCATTGTCTAAGTCTAAAACCCTAATCTATTTAACTTGTCTTCCTCTTTCTTTTCTACGGCAGAGCAACTTCTTCTTCTTTTTTCTCTTACGCCTTTTTTTTATTTTCCTTCTTCTTCTTCCTTGTATTTTTCTTTCTTCTTTGTTCTTCTGTGTTCCTTCTACCTTTGCTTGATGGATGGTGTTTGATGCTGATACTGTAGTTGTTTCATGCCGTGTAAAAAGATTTGTATAGTCTTTGATAATGATTATTATAGTGGTTATCTTTTGTGGATACATCAATATATTTATGACATATACGATTGTGACATATTTGTCATGAAGTATATCCAAGTTTATGCAGAATATAATAACCATAATCATCCCCAATCTTTGCCGCCATACCGAAGCAAACACAGACATTCTGCATGATAGACAGGTGGGTGCTGATGACAATCTATTTGATCTATTCCTACTGTCGGACTCTCAATCGTTCATAAACCATACTTTTCAGTTGAAAAAATATTTACCTAATCTTCGATATACTTCATGACAAATATGCTAATCGTGCAGGCTGTATCTTCTCTGCCTGTTGAGATCCTGAACTTTATCTTCTGCCAATATACATCGTGACAAAAAACATGCAAACAGATAAGGACCTCCATTGGTAGATAGATTTGCCTTTAATCGTCCTTAGTGACTAGCAAAGGCCACTGAGTAAACTGAAAGTGCTGATGATGTTGATGATGTTTTTTTCGAAGCACATCACTATTTGGACGTGGGTTGATGCTGATGATGATGTTTATTTTCTTTGATGCTGATGATGGTCATGTATTGTATCTAAGCCAAACCATTAGTCATGATGTGTTGTAACTAAATACTCATGTAAATGAATGTGGTTATAATATATCGTTAAAATTATTTATAATAGCAAGTGTTAAATATCTTACGACTGTTACTAAGAATGCTAACGATTACAACAATGTACAGTAATGAAAGTTAAATGCTAAAGTGATAGCGATTTGTACTAAGGAATACAAATTGTTGTAAGGATCATTACTTATGAATGCAAACGATTACAATGATTTACAACATTGAAAGTTGAATGCTAAAGCCATAATGATGTGTACTAAGGAATATAAAATCCTGCAAAGATCATTACTTATGAAGGTGAACGATTACTATGATTTACAATACTGAAAGTTGAATTCTAAATCCATAACGATATGTACTAAAGAATACAAAATCCTATAAAGATCATTACTTAAGAAGGCAAACGATTATTATGATTTAGAGTACTGAAAGTTAAATGTGTAAGCGATAACAATTTGTACTAAGGAATACAAAATCCTGCAATGATCATTACTTAAGAACGAAAACGATTACAAGGATTTATAGTACTGAAAGATAAACGCTAAAGAGATAACGATTTGTACTAACAAAGACAAAATCTTGCAGCGATGATTACTTAAGAATGCTAAACATTTCAACAATTTATACTACTGAATGATAAATGTTGAAATGATTGTAAACGATTTTAAACTATTTACCTCATTTAATTATAGACTATCTAAAATGAACTTAGCATTATCTTTCTTTACATTAATTCTAGACCACCAACCGATATTTAGGAAAACCACAAATCGCAGGGCAACACTAAGGTCGCAACACCACAATATGCTCCCACGCACAGGACTATAACATAAATATATTAGTAAGACTATAACCTTCAACAAATTTTTTTTTCTACTTTCTGATTTTTATCAGTCATTGTATAATTCATGATAAGACAAATTGTTGTACATGTATTGTATCTGAATCATTATACCAGATATTGTCCAAGAGCGATATACACAATGATGTCTTTATCGGTCAAGTTAACTTGATTTATTCTTTATTAAGTCTAAACATCATGTCGATTTGTTTATTGTTTCTTGTCCACCATTTTTTAATGTCATTGTGTAAATCGCGATAGAACGTATCGTTTCCTAGGACAAAGCTCATGAAGGAAAATCATAATAGGATATTAAAACAGATTTGGCTCGATTATTTGATGGGTTTAGGTGGGATGGCTTTACAGATCGTGATAGAACACCTTCTATAAAAAACAAATCGTGATCTCTTATATACAACTGATTGCAAGCCAATCGTGATCTCTTATAAAAAACAAATGTGATCACTTTTATTTATGAAGGCCGAACATTACAACAATCTATTCAGTGGCACTTGTGTGTTACAATTATTAAAAAAAAGAATTAAACAATTAAAGAATGTCACGTTACAAAAAATAATTATAGAATTACAACAAATAATTATTGAGATAAAAAGAATTGCTATCATTTATTCAGTGGCACTTGACGACTCATATGAACTATGACATACAAATCGTCTCTTTCTTTTGCTTGGTGGACTCTCTATCCTTGGTGGCCTCTTTGTTCCTTCGATCTTATTATAAACATTGGTCGTCATCTCTACCAGTGACCGCATTTGTCTCCCCAAATTGCTCACCTCCTTCCGTAAGTCCTTATTCTCCCTCTTCAATATCTCGAACCTTGTGCTAAAGACTACGTTCTCTTTTATGAGTTGTGTCGACTCATTATCATGTACTGTTACTGAGGTAATCATTGTTGTAGCAGAAGGGAGATGATGAACGTGTTTTCTATGCTTGTATGCGACATGATGGGGGACAGGAGGGAGGCATGGGTTCCTAATATTCTCAATCTCTAGATTTTGATGCATGGATTCCCAATATTTTTGGAAATAATTAGGATCATACTGACGTTATTTATAATCATACACTATGGCACAACCACCTTCTTTGTTTCAGCTATCCAATTGTTCCCTATAGCATTCGTGCCAATTCACGTTCTTGGCCCCACCACTATTCATCTTTCTTCTGACTTCCACAGGCTTCTTTGGGATAGACTGTTCTAAGCCAGATTGTAGGAGAACTCGACTACCATGCTACAACTCGGCTTTATAATTGCTAAACAACCAAATATCGTGGTCAAATAGTCTTGCACCGTCAGCAACAAGCTCTTGGTCCTCATCCTCCCTATCTCCATACGGTCTCCACACAACCTGTACATTGAAGATTATGGTTTAGGTATAGATGATTATTTATGCTAATGAATGCTAAATATTAAAATTATTTATAATAACGAGTGCTAAATATATTACAATGACTGTTACTAAGAATGCAAACGATTACTATAATTTACAATACTAAAAGATAAATGCTAAAGCGATAACGATTTGTACTAACGAAGATAAATTCCTTCAGCGATAATTACTTAAGAATGCTAAACATTTCAACAATTTATACTACCGAATGATAAATGTTGAACCAATTGTAAATGATTTTAAACTATTTACCTCATTTAGTTGCAGACCATCTAAAATGAACTTAGCATTATCCTCATTGACATTTATTCTAGCCCACTGACCGATCTTTGAAAAATCACAAATCGCAGGGTCACACTAAGGACGCAACGCGACAATATGCTCTCATGCTCAGGCCTACAAAAATAATATATTAGTAAGACTACAATCTTCAACGAGCTTAGTCTATAAGTACTAAATATGTAATAAACAAATACATGAACAAATGGCCAAAACCCCCCGACGGTTTTCGTACCCTTACTCGCACAGTAAAGTTGACTGTACAAGTATGCGAGCATAGCAGCACCTCATGCTTAGTTGTTGACTTCATCTAAGTCTTTCAGGAACTGTAGCCACAAGTAACTTATTCTCAAACCAGAACAATTAGAAAATAAAGTAAGACCAAAAAAATAAAGAAGGAAGCTGTGCAACTCTTGGTCAACCTTTCAGATGCACATATAGTAGACCGACCTTCCCATTTATTATGAAAACAAGAAACTTTCATCGATGTGGAATTGCTTCCACAAAAAATACATTGACTTCAGTCGTCCATCGACATTCCTAGAAGGGCCATGCACTTTTTCCTTGCGTTATAGTTTGAATCCCATAATAGGACAACACTGACATGGCACTTAAGGCTAGTAATTTGCACCGCATCTTCTAGGGTCATGGTGATCTCAAAAGAAACAAATTGGAATGTGTTCGTCTGATGATTCCACTTATTTACCAGGTGGGTCATGGTGTTCCAGCACGTTTCAAAATAATGCTGGTCCAGAAGGTCGCCGAAGTGCATATTTCATAATCAATCCTTCTGATATTCACTCAGTTGTCCATACCACGACAGAACTATGGGCCACTGACACCTCCCTTCGAGCTTTTTACCTAGTGCTCTACTTCTTTTCTGACCTCCCTGTAATATAAAATAATATATTATTCGTATCAATTGTAAATTAGTCTCATTTGTGCTTCTACACCTTGTTCTAGACAGTAATCGCTATAAATAATAATCGTTGCACACACACTATCACAATAATCGCTAACACAATAATCGCTATACATAATAATCACTATACATAGTAATCGATATCACAGTAATTGCTATACATAGTAATATATATCATAGTAAATTATTCACAGTAATCGCTATCACGGTAATCGCTATACATAGTAATCGCTATCACAGTAAACCATGACAGACAAGATCAATTTATGTACCTTGGTCACAATTTTCTTCTCTTTATCCCCTCCCACCTTCATCTGCATTTCTTGTTGCTCTGCCACCTCCCACTGGTTTTCTACTTCTTTCGTCCTTCGCTTCATCGCCTCCCTCCTCTGCTTTTCAATTTTTTCTTTCCTTTTCCTTTTCTTCTCTTCCTCTTCCTGCTTTTTCCTTTCCCTTTCATTCTCTTCCTCCTCCTGCTTCTTCCTTTCTCTTTCCATATCTTCCTCTTCTTCTTTTGCCTTTCCTTCTCTTCCTCCTTCTCTTTCTTTTGTCTTTCCTTCTCTTCCTCGTCTTTCTCCTTTCTTTTTCTTTCTTTCTCTTCCTCATCTTGATGCTTCTTCCTTTGCCTTTTCTCTTTTGTTTTCATCATTTGCCTTTCCTTCTCTTCCTTCTTCTTCTTCTTCAATTGTCTTTCCCTCTCCTCCTCCTCCTTATTCTTTTTTTGCCTTTTACTCTCCTCCTCCTCTGCCTCCTTCTTCATTTGTCTTATCTACCTTGGCTTTACAAAATATTTCTGCTTCATCAGTTGCCTTTCATTTTCTTTCTCTTCCTTCTTCTTCAATTGCCTTTCCCTCTCCTCCTCCTCTTCATTATTCTTTTTTTGCCTTTCCCTCTCCTCCTCCAATTATTCTTTTTTTGCCTTTCCCTCTCCTCCTCCTCCTCATTCTTTTTTTGCCTTTCATTCTCCTCCTTCTTCTTCCTTTGCCTTTCCCTCTCCTCTGACTTCTTTCTTTGTCTTTGCTTTTCGTTCTCCTCCTTCTTCTTCTTTTTCTTTTGCTTTTCCTTCTCTTCGTCATACTTCTTATTTTTCTTTATCTTTAGTTCTTCCTCATTCTTTTTTTGGTATTCAGCCTCAATATCTGATGGATAATCCTCCGCATAATACAATTCCAACGCTTTGTCTCTATCTTTATTATTCTTAATCTTCATTATATTTTGGTACCTTTCATAATGCTCATATAGATAGGACTGACGGATAACTCCTCTAATATTTATCCCATAGAACGCCGGGGGATTTCTTGTCTGACAAGTTTTAGACATTGCTAACCTGCACAATATATAAATTTAACCGCATCATTATATGTTGCAACCTCCTCCCCAAGTATATAATAATACAAATTATCTCTTTCGTTACACAATCACCAACATTATAAATTATCGCAATATTTGGCTTCATAAGTAAACATCATTATAAAATTTAGCAAACTTAAGTACAAATCAATGTAACTTCATAAATATACATCTTTAGTGCTTTAAATGTATAAATTGTTGTTGCTTCAAACTTATAAATCGTTGTATAAATCGAAACCTTCATAAGTACATATCGTCATAACGTTTGACTTCATACATATACATTGTTGTATGATTTATCAAACTTAAATACAAATTGTGGTAGTTTCATTAAATCGTTAATGTTTCAAGCATATAAATCATTCCTGCATCGAATATATAAATCGTTGTAGAAATATAGCCTTCATAAGTACACATCGTTGAAATGTTTGGCCTTCATAAGAACAAATCGTGCTAACTAACTGTTTTTTAACACCCAGAAGGTGGATAGGTACAAATCGATTTGTTTCAGTATGAAAATAGGTGTTATTTAGCATGAATAGTAGAACTAGTTGTAAGATTTAATATTCATATTTACAAATCAATTTGTTTGGATAACGAAACCTTGGTAATTCGACAGTGGAGGAGAAACACCCAGAAGGTAGATGCAGTCGATGGTGTCAACGATGTTGCCACTACGCAGACGATGGCAAAGGATGCTCCGGCGGCAGCAGAAGACATAAAAAGGGGCTCCGACGACAGCAGAAGATGGTACAACTGCTACTCCGGTGGTAGGAGATGACAGCAAAGTTTGCGTCATCAAAGGGAGCTCCTGTTACAGCAGATGGTGCAAAAGTTTACTGCTTAGGGCAAAAATGAAACATTTGGACTATAAAGAGTTAACATCATTCTCGAATCGGCATTTCACTTTTCTAGATGCAGGATCTTGAACCGTCGTTTTCATTTTTTTGAACGAAGGACATTTTTGTCATCTTCCCGAACCATCGTTTCATGGC
Source organism: Nuphar pumila (assembly GCF_984573655.1). Taxonomy (NCBI): domain Eukaryota; kingdom Viridiplantae; phylum Streptophyta; class Magnoliopsida; order Nymphaeales; family Nymphaeaceae; genus Nuphar; species Nuphar pumila. The sequence goes on from NC_143257.1 coordinate 11,694,378, forward strand.
AAGAATGGCAGGAAAAGGTACTTATGTCTTTGCAATTGTACTGGATTACGATGCTAAGTGATGCATACATACACATAGATACGAGCCCCACAAGCTTATATACGTGGCACTCATTAGGACCTCCGAACACGCACGGTGGCTAACGGCCGTCTTGGGGGGGGGGGGGGGGACATATAACCTGCTTCGAGAGTATAGCATCTCACCAATTTTGAGGGATGAGATATGATTAGTTCTTTTGTAGGAGGCCTTGAGATGGAAAAATTTAGTGTTTTGGTCCCCTTAGTTGAGCCAATGCACTCTGAGAGTGTTCCTTCCATCTTTTTTAATCGTGATGTTCGATATCACCATGGCTCTGGTTTGGGACGGGTCAAGTTGCGGTTCAAATTGCAGCTGTTGCAGCTCGTCCTCCCTGGTCAGTATCTGTTGGAATCGGCCCCCTTCGTGAGCTTTAATCCAGTCACGGATATGAGGGACGAGCCAGCAATTCCCTGAATCTTCTCATGAAACGGGTGCCTTGGATGGGTTGGTTGCAGTCCTGAGGAGAGATGATGGAGTTGAAGTACCCCATCAAACACCACGGGTGTTCGACGGATGCCGCGATATTACTGAGCTGGTCCCATAAGTGGATTTTATTTGTACTTGTAGTTGGTCCGTATGCCGTGGTGAGGACAAAAATGAAATTCGTTCCAGTCATGAAGAAAAACGGATGGACATCGAGTTGTCCTGGATAGCAATCAGCTCGCCCTCCCAGGATGTCATGGTGCCCAGAGGACGATGATTTGAAGGTGTACCTGCAATCCCACCAGACCGAGTTGATGGGGTCAACATCCACATTCTCGATTTTCGTTTCCACAAGCGCCAAGATATGGGCTTGTGCTTTATAAGAGGAACCTTAATATGGGGCCTGCACTCTGTAACTGTGGGCCCAATGCAATGCTGTCATGTGATTGGCTACTGTTCAGCTTGGCTCATCTGGCTCGTGTGAGCCAAGCCAAGCTCGTGCTCTTATGAGCCCCAGCCAGATAAGCCAAGTCACAAGCTGGCTCGTTAAGTTGAAACACCATTTTTTTTATAGTGAAAATGGAATCTCTGACCTTTTGGCTGCCTGAACGCCCAACTAAACCAATTAAGCTTCCATATGTTTTTTTTAACATGTATCACACATAAATCCTTTATAAGATCATCTAAACGAGCCTAAACCAGCCCAGCTGAAATGAACACCCATCATTCATGCTTGGCTCAGTTACACTATTCGAGCAGCTTGTGGCTTGTCTCACCAAGCCAACTTGGCAATCACAAACAAGCTTCAGGCGAGCCGAACCAAGCTGAACCATGAGTTGCTAGGTTCATTTACCAGCCTTGCTGGCAGCTGGTTTTTCACATAGCCATTTGGAAGCTATGTGAGAAGGGAGCAAACAATGAAGTTGCCAAAGAAAGAGGGAACGAATAGTAAAAAGAAAATTGGTATGCTTCAATACATTTCAATATTTACATAGCACATTTATAATATCACACAACATGGGTCTGCGTGAGTTACAAGATTTGAAATTCAAAAATTATAGGTTTATCTCTGATTTCCTGATTTCATGTTGAACGGTTACTCATGTCATCTTAGTATCTTTGATACTCCCCCTCAAATTGGAGTGTGAAGATCCGTAACACCCAATTTGTAAATAAAACTTTGAAATTCTATTTTGTCTAAAGGCTTGGTAAATACATCAGCCTTTTGAAGCATCGATGACACATGTTTTGATGATGCCCTTTTGAATTTTCTCGCGAATAAAATGACAATCTAACTCAATATGTTTCGTTCTCTCATGAAATACAGGATTTGCTGCTATGTGTAATGCAACCTGAATATCACAATACAATGTAATAAGTTCATGCTTCATAAAACTAAGATCATTGAATAAGGCTTTTAACCAAATAATCTCACAAGCAGTGGTTGCCATTGATCGATATTTAGCCTCGGCTGAAGAACATGAAACAGTACTTTGTTTCTTTGATCTCCATGATATGGGACTGTCCCCGAGAGATATAAAATATCATGTTACAGATTTGCGACTGGTTGGACAACTTGCCCAATCTGAGTCACAATATGCTTTAATAGATAACTCAATTGTAGAAGATAAAAATATCCCTTTTCCTGGTGACAATTTCAAATATCTAATTACTCTTAATGCTGCTTCATAATGTGGCTTCCTTGGATTTTGCATATACTGTGATAAAACATGTACTGCAAATACAATATCTGGGTGTGTCACTATGAGATAGATCAATCGTCTGACTAGACGTCTATATTATGTTGGATCTTCCAATAATGAACCTTCATCTATGGTCAATTTTAATTTTTTGTCCATAGGAAAATCAATAGGTTTGGTTTCACTTAAACCAACATCCTTCAATATATCAAGTGTATATTTCTTTTGACTAAGAAATATACCAGATTCTGATCTGGCCACTTCAATCCCCAAAAAATATTTCAAGCGACCTAGATCCTTGATATGAAACCTAGAATGTAAAAATTGTTTGAGAATATGAATACCTGACTCATCATTTCCTGCAATGATAAGATTGTCAACATACACAAGTACGGCAACAAAACGGTCTCCCTGTTGTCGTGTAAACAAGGTGTAATCTGCATTAGATTGAGAGAACAATGCATCTTTTAGGGCTGTAGTGAGCTTATTGAACCAATTCATTGAAGACTGCTTGAGTCCATATAAAGATTTGTGTAGCTGACAAATCTTTTCGCGCCAGATTTTCTAAAAAGTCATTTTTGTCAAATTAGTCGACCGATGGTTTTATCAGTCGACTGGACAGAATATCTGTTTTCTGAAAAATTTAACAGCAGTCGACTAATGACTTTATCAGTCGACTGGACAGAACATGTGTTTTCTGAAAATTTAGCAGCAATCGACTAATGCTTTTATCAGTCGACCGGACAGGATGTATGTTTTTCAGAAGATTTTAGCAGCAGTCGACTGAAAGGTTTTTCAGTCTACTGATGATATTATCAGTCGACTAATTTTATCTCTAGTCGACTAAGTTTCAAAAGTTCAGATTTTCAAACGGCTCGATAAACAGATCAGTCGACCAATGATAACTGTCAGTCTACTAATAACTAACTATTAGTCGATTAATTTTGTCATTTTTCCTGAAACTTCAAAAAGGCGTGTCTTTTCATTTTTCAAACGTTTTGATCGTTTAAAATGAACTGTTTTGACACCCTTTCATACCCTCAACGTATGGAAACTTTCAACTATAAATATAAGTGTATTTTACACTCAAAATAACTTCAATTTAATCAATTTGAATCATTTACTCTTTGCTTTTCACTCATATTCATTTTCTCACTCACTTGATATTTTTACTTCAGTTTTTCACTCAAATTCCTTTGAGAGATAGTGAATTCATGAGTAGAGTATTTCAACAACCTCAAAAGCCAATTGCATCTCATTTGCATTCAAAAGAAGGGCTCATAGGTTGTTTTGTAAGTTGTTAATTATTATTTTCTATAAAAGGAAGGACTCCTTGGTTTAAAGGAGTTGTTTGCTTTCAGTAGGTGTGTTACTGAAAATGGGACCGGATTTGGTCTGTGTATGATCTTGAAGTTACACAAGGTTGATAGTGGAAATCTCAAGCGGATTTTGCTTGGGGACTGGATGTAGGTCGGGAAAGACCGAACCGGGATAAATTCTTGTGTTCCTTTGTGTGTTTGCTTTTCAAATTATAAAATACGTTAATATTCCGCAGACAATTTTTAAAAGCACTATTCACCCCCCCTCTAGTGCTTGTTGCCTCGATCCTACTGCACTTTCAAGCTCGTGTGTGGCAGCTGAGAGTTCACCTTTCATTCGTGGGTTTTCTCATGGCGTTGATTGCTTCCCAACGACGGCCATTGTTGATTTTAGTCCGGATATCATCATTGGTTCTTCATTCTAGACTTTTGTTTATTTATTCGCATTTGTTTGCGATTGTTCATGATTAATTATTGTTAAACTATTTTTGATTCATTAAGGAGTGGTGAATACATGTTTAAGAGGGTTTATGTTAAGAATTGACTGATTTGATCTAATTTTATTCGGGACTATTGTTGGGTGTGTATGAACTCGGATCCCCTTAAAAATACCAAATTCCTGTTACGAGATAACAGAGACGTCTTTGATAAAACATCCATGTCAGACTCATGTTGGAACAAATTTTCATGTTCTTTAGCTTCCTGAAAAGTTGAGATGATTGTCTACAACTTTATAGTTGAGACCTTTTTGAGATTCATTTGTTTGAACCTCTGAAATTGTCTGTCAAGGCATCGAACTGACAGAAGTCCATGATTTTATTTGTGTTACAAAATGTTGGAAATAGTGTTCGGTATTTTGCCGCTATCTGAAGATTCCCTACATAAAATTTAGAATTTTTTGACTATGTAAAAAGCTAAGATCGAAACCGACAACTTTCATGTTTGAAGCTTTTATTGACTCGTTGTCGTTGTGCTCTGAAAATATTAATTTCTGTTGTTATCAAATATTTAAATTTTTATTACTGCAATAATATTTCTTTATCATTTTAGATATTCAAAAATTTGTAGAGGGTTGTAGAAATATCAAAATATTATGATCTTTAGTGTTATGAAAAGATCTGGATCTGATCTTCATTTCGTCAGTTGTGAGTTTTCTCAAACTGCAATATTTGACAGATCCAAAATCCCTACGAACAGTCTGTCCCTGAAATTCGATAATCTGTATTGGACTTGTTTAGCAGTCCCGGTGTCAAGTCCGTGGAACGGACACTCATGCTCCGAATCTAGTATTTCTAGATTTTTTGGAAAGTTGTGCGAGTCATGCATGACTTTCATTTGGACCACCTCTATCGAAATAGAGTGCACACGTTCTGAAAATCTGTTTCTCAGAGTTCTATTCAGACTCTACAGTGTATAAGCTTCTGCGTGTGTTTGGATCCTGAATCGTGGATCGATGTGCACCGAGTCCACATCGTACCATTGCATCATTTTGGTATCTGAGCGAGGGTTGTTGGATTTTTCAATCCGACATGATTCTCGGTGTTGTGAGGAGTTCAAAAAAAAAATTTAGGTACCAATCACCATGGCGGGTCGAATGGGCGGTCGAGGTCAAAATAATTTTAATAGGGGAAGCGATGATTGTGACCACCGATATGAGGTGCGTGATTTGCAAAGACAACTCGCTGAGGCTAATCATCGAGTTGAAGATTTAACTCGTCAGTTGGCCGAAAATGTTAGATTTAACGATCGACATGATAAGAGGAGTTTGCACAGTTTTTTAGGAAACCGTGAAACTCAATCGTATGATTTTGATGATGACTTTGAGTCACATTGACAAAGTCTAAAGAGAAAAGATAACCTACAGCCACAGAGATCCCATTGGGATTCAGGCTTACGTTTTGATATCCCAAAATTCAAGGGAACTGGAACTCACGAAGAATTCCTGGATTGGATTAGCAAAGTTTGCAAAATCCTTGAGTTTAAGGAGGTACCCGAAGACCGTCGTGTGGGATTGATATCCCTCAAATTAAAGGGTCGAGCTGCAGCCTGGTGGCAATAGCTCAAGCAAACACGCAGACATCAGGGTCGAGCCCCGATTGAGCGTTTGGAGCACATGGAGCGGAAGCTTCGTGCTCTGTTTCTATCGTTAAACTATCATCGTGAGCTATATCAGAAATATCAAAGTCTGAAACAAGGAACCGGATTGGTGGATCAATACACCAAAAAATTTCATGATCTCGTGGCACAAAACGACATTCGTGAGAGTGAAGAACAATTAGTATTGAAGTATATTGGAGGTCTGAACTTCCAATTACAAGATATGTTGAACTTTGTTTAGTGTTGGACGATATCTGAAGCACATCAAAAGGCACGTCAATGAGAGAGGTCCACCCAGAGAAAGACCTTGGTTAGGCCTAGTCTTGTGACTAGACCAGTATAAAAGTTGCCCCACCCTACTATCACCCCAATGCATCAAACCCACCTAGGGTTGCGAGCCAGAATGGCCCGGTAGAAAACCAGAATAGAACCTCTGGTTTGAGAACTCCCATCAAGTGCTATACTTATGGAAAACCCGATCATAAGTCCACTGAATGTCATGGCAAAGCCTTATTCGTTGAAGGAATCCATGAGGAAGAGGATGTCAAATTCAATCCTCAGTTCGATCCCATTTATGACCCAGAGATTGAATCCTTTGAAGAAGAACCAGAAGAAGAATTTATGGATGAGGATGTGTTGCTACCTGATCGAGGTGAAACACTCATCACGAGGCGAGTTTGTTTAGCCCCAAGACAAGAAACGAGTGATCAATGGCTAAGAACTCACATCTTTGAGTCTGCTTGTACCATCAATGGAAAAATATGTTGGTTCATCATAGATTCAGGTTGCTGTGAGAACGTCATTTCAGTTGAAGCCATGACTAAGCTAGGTTTGAGTTATAAGACTCATTCTCGTTCGTATCAGATGTCCTGGCTCCAAAAGAGCGTTGATGTTTGTGTCGACCGGCAATGCTTGGTCAAATTTTCAATTGGAAACATCTATTTTAATCAAGTATGGTGTGATGTGCTCCCCATGGATGCTAGTTATATCATACTCGAAAGACCATGGCAGTATGATCGTTCTGTTATCCATAATGGTCGATCTAATTCATATTCGTTCACCTTCGAAGGGCGGAAGATTCATTTGAAGTCATCCAAGGATCTACCACCTTTGTCTTCATCTTTATTATCTGCTTCATCTTCTCGTACTCTAGTTTCCACTCAAATTTTCCAACCCACTTCATCCAAACCTGCTCCTTCAAAAGTTAAACTTTCAAGTGCTTTTATTACTAGACATGAGCTCCAAGAGGCTCTGAGTCAATCTAGCATGTGCTACTTCTTGTTCTCTGTTGATTCTGATTCATCGCGTTGTGAGTCAAAGTCTGACACCATGGATTCTAGAGTCACACCCCTTTTAGAGGAATTTCGTGAAGTCTTTCACGATGAATTACTGGACGGATTACCCCCTCTGTGGGAAGTCCAACATCATATCGATCTACATTCTGGTGCGATATTGCCACATGGTCCGCATTATCGCATGAGTCCTGTGGAGTATGAAGGGCTTCGTAGACAGGTAGAAGAATTGCTGACTAAGGGTCACATCCGTAAAAGTCTTAGTCCATGTGTGGTTCCTGCTCTTCTTGTTCCTAAGAAGAATGGAACGTGGCGGATGTACATTGATAGCCGAGCTATCAATAAGATAACCATCAAGTATAGGTTTCCCATTCCGAGATTAGATGATCTGTTGGACCAACTAACTGGTTTAAAGATATTTTCTAAGTTAGATCTGTGTAGCGGATATCATCAAATATGAGTTAGGCCAGGCGATGAATGGAAAACCGTGTTTAAAACTCGTGATGGTCTCTATGAATGGCTCGTAATGACATTTGGTCTATCCAATGCTCCATCTACCTTCATGAGAATCATTAATCAAATTTTCTGACCCTACATTGGTAAATTCCTGGTCGTTTATTTTGATGGCATTCTCATATATAGTTGAACCGAACCTGAACATCTAAAACACTTACGTTTAGTGTCCGATATCCTCAGAAAGGAACAATTTTATGCATCTATCGATAAGTGTGTCTTTTAGGCCACTAAAGTTTTGTTCCTTGGTTACGTGGTCTCGACGACAGGTATATTTGTTGACCCTTCAAAGGTTGAGTCGATTAGAGATTGGTCTGTGCCAAACTCCATTACTGTCGTTCGTAGTTTCCATGGGTTAGCTTCCTTCTATAAGAGGTTCATTAAGCATTTTAGCAGTATTGCTACTCCGTTGACTGATTGTATCAAAGAAAAAACCTTTCAATGGAATCTAGAAGTTCAACAATCACTTGAGCATTTGAAATCCTATCTCTGTTCGATGTCAGTGTTAGTTTTGCCTAATTTTGATCTTGCTTTCGAGTTATCATGTGATGCATCTGGTGTAGGTATAGGTGTTGTGTTCAGTCAAGAAGATAAACCTATGGCCTACTTTAGTGAGAAGCTGAATGAAGCCAAACTGAAGTATAGTACCTATGATAAGGAATTCTATGCTATCGTTAGAGCATTAATGCACTTGAGGCATTATTTGGTGCATCAAGAATTTATTCTCCATACTGACCACGAGTCTCTCAAATACATCAATGGTCAGCATAAGTTGAATGCATGTAGATCCAAATGGGTCGAATATCTACAAGAGTTCACATTCATTCTGAAATATAAGGCAGAAAAGGATAATGTTGTCGTTGATTCCTTAAGTAGGAAAATCATTCTCCTGTCTACCATGAAATCATTCGTTTGGGGTTTTGAAGAATTCGCATCATTATATAAGTCAGATAGCTATTTCTCAAAAATTATTAATGAAGTGACAAGTCATCCTCATGACAAATTTTCACTGGTTGATGGGTTTTTATTTAAAGGCAATTTACTTTGTATCCCAAACTGTTCTCTGAGGCAACGATTGATTTCTGAGATACATAATGAGGGACATTTTGGTTGGGACAAGACAATGATTTAGTGTCTTCAACATATTTTTGGCCACACATGCGAAAGAAAGTGAATAGATTCATGGAAAAATGTCATCCATGTCATATCGCGAAAGGAAATGTCACAAATGTTGGGTTATATTTGTCGTTGTTTATTCTTGAGAAGCCTTGGCAAGATATAACCATGGATTTCATTTTAGGATTACCTAAGACCTCTCTTGGTCTTGATTCTGTCTTTGTGGTCCTCGATCGATACACAAAAATGGCTTGATTCATCTCGTGTAGAAAAACCACGGATGCATCTTATACTACAGATTTGTTTTTCAACGAAATCTATAAATTGCATGGCATTCTGAAAACTATCACTTCAGATAGAGATGTTAAATTTGTAGGTCATTTTTGGCGTCAATTATGGAAAAAATTAGGAACCAATCTACAATTTAGCACTGTGCATCATCCTCAAACTGATGATCAAACTGAAGTTGTTAATCGGTCTTTAGGAAATTTGTTGCAAGCTTTAATTAATGAGAAACCTATGTCATGGACTCAAATAATTGCACAAGCTAAATTTGCTTTTAATAAGTCTGTAAATCGTTCTACTCAATTTATCCCTTTTACTGTTTTGTATGGTTTTAATCCATGTTCTTTTGTTGACTTAGCCCATATTCCTATTGTTGGTCCTGTTTTAAATTCTGTTCAAGATCGTGTTTCTTTGTTGCAAGATATTCATGAACAGGTACATTTGAATCTTCAAGACAATATCAGTAAGTATAAAGCAATATATGATAAAAAAGCATCGACAGGTATTGTTTGAACTTGGAGATCTGGTATGGGTTACTCTTACTAAAGAATGTTTACCTCCTGAGTTGCATGGTAAGTTGGTGCCTAAGCGCATTGGTCCTTGTGTAGTTACTGACATCATTAATTCTAATGCTTACAGGGTTCAGTTGCCGCCTCAATTCAAAACTTCAAACGTGTTCAACATCAAACACTTGGAGTGGTACCATGGTGATGCTGAAGGTGAGGAGTCGACTTCGAGGATGAAGCCTTTTCAACCTAGGGGGGATGATGCAGAGCATCCAGCGACAGAAGCGGATTTGGATCCCAATCCAAATATCCAGACCCGTTCCGAACATCTTTACCCAAGGCGAATCCACACGCTTACAGGACATCCATGGTTCTAGTGGATCTCTCAGTTAGTCGATGCTCGTCGTGATTCTTTTATTGTTTTGATTCTATTATGGAATCATATTTTGGACATTGTTTCAACAATAGTTATTTCATGTATTTTTTGTTTTTTTTTAGGAGCCCGATTCTATGGATCCGGATAGTTCTGGTACCCTGTAGGATCTTTTTTGTGGTACTAGAGAGTGTATGGGGTTCAAGGGTAGTTTTTATTTTTTTGCAAATGCGCTTCTCTTTTATGTTGGTGCAGGATCCAGTTCACAGCTTATTTGGATCTAGTTCATGATCCATCCCCATAGGGGGGGTCCTAGGTGGCTCCACCTTGTTGTGGTCCATCTTGGACCTCATTCAAATTCTGTTTGACCAGTCCAAAGTCACATTGGGTTGTTGGAGTGAGTTAATAGCTCTTGGCAAAAACGAGGCCTTGCACGCTCATTTTTTGGCACAAGGCTTGGGAAGGCCCAAGGTCTCTTTATTGTGGCTCTTCCCAAGCAAAGGAGGCTTTAATTAGAGAGGTCGACCAAGGGGAAGGGGGCTGCTTCTTTCTTTGAAAAAATCATGAATTTGGTTCTTGGCTGGCTGGTTCTCTTGTGTGGAAGAAACTCTTGTGTGAAAGTGGTGTTTGCTTGAAGAAGAAAGTGAAATTGTGTTTCTTTGTGAGTGTGGAAGTGGAACTCGTGTGCGGTTCCATTCGTGGTGGTTTTCCTATGCTCGTGTGTCGTGGATGAGAGTTCACCTTCCATTTGTGGGTTTCCTCGTGGCGTCGGTTGCTTCTCAACGACGGCCATTGTTGATTTCAGTTCGGATATCATCATTGGTTCTTCATTCTAGACTTTTGTTTATTTATTCTCATTTGTTTGTGATTGTTCATGATTAATTGTTGTTAAACTGTTTTGATTCATTAAGGAGTGGCGAATACATGTTTAGGAGGGTTTATGTTAAGAATTGACTCGTTTGATCTAATTTTATTCGGGACTATTATTGGGTGTGTATAAACTCGGATCCCCTTAAAAATATCAAATTTCTATTACGAGATAACACAGACGTCTCTGATAAAACATCGATGTCGGACTCATTTCTGAATGGATTTTCGTGTTCTTTGGCTTTCTGGAAAGCTAAGACGATTGTCTACAACTTTATTGTTGAGATTTATTTAAGATTCATTCGTTTAGACCTCTGAAATTGTCTATCAAAGCATCATACTGACAGAAGTCCATTATTTCATTTCTGTTACAGAATGTTTGAAATAGTGTTCGGTATTTTGCCGTTATCTGAAGATTCCTTACATAAAATTTGGAATTTTTCAACTCTGTGAAAAGCTAAGATTGAAACCTACAACTTTCATGTTTGGATATTTTATTGACTCATTGTTGTTGTACTCTAAAAGTATCAATTTCTACTGTTATCCAATATTTGAATTTTTATTACTGCAATAATATTTCTATATCATTTCGGATATTCAAAAATTCGTAGAGGGTTGTAGAAATATCATAAAATTATGATCTTTAGTGTTATGGAAAGATCTAGATCTGATCTTCATTTTGTCAGTGGTGAGTTTTCTCAAACTTCAATGTTTGAAGGATAAAAAATTCCTATGAACAATCTATCCCTGAAATTCAATAATCTGTGATAGACTTGTTTAGCAGTCCCGGTATCGAGTCCGTGGAACGAACACTCCTGCTTCGAATCTGGTGTTTCCAGATTTGTTGGAAAATTGTGTGAATCACGCACGACTTTCATTTGGACCACCTCTGTCGAAACAGAGCGCACAAGTCCCAAAAATCTGTTTCTCAGAGTTCTGTTCAGACTCTGCAGCGTGTAAGCTTCCACGTGGATGTGGATCCATTTGGATCCTGGATCGGTGTGTACCGAGTCCACACCATACCATTGCATCACTTTGTGGAAGGACTAGGGAAGTATTATTGTAAAATTTATTTCCTTTGTAAGGAAATATTTGTTCATAAAAAATAATATCTTGGCTTGTGAAAATCATTTTGTTTTGAATATCATAAACACGATATCCTTTTTTATTAAAAGTGTACCCAACAAATACACATGGCTTTGCTCGAGGAGAAAATTTATCCGTTGGAGAAGGAATAATTTTAACATAACACAAACATCCGAATGTATGGAGATGTTCATAGTTGATGGTTTTTCCAAATAAAAGTTCCAAAGGGGTTTTATTTTGTAAAATAATTGATGGAGTACGATTTATTAAATACGTAGTTGTTAATATACATTCCCCTCAAAAATCAATAGGTAAAAAGGCTTGAAAACGAAGAGCCCTTGCCACTTCTAGAAGATGTATATGTTTTCGTTCAACTCTACCATTTTGTTGAGGTGTTCCTACGCAAGAAGTTTGATGATCAATGCATGTTTGATGAAAAAATTCTTGAGTACAATTTGCCAAAAATTCAGATCCATTATCACTATGAATACTTCTGATTCTTGTTTTGAATTGATTTTCAACCATAGAATGAAAAAGTTTTAAACAAGAAAGAGCTTCTGATTTGTAGCGCATAAGGAAAATCCTTGTTGAACGTGAATAATCATCCACTATTATAAGAATAACGTGCACCAGTGTGTGATGATGTAACATAACCTCCCTATATGTCGATATGAATCAACTCAAAAGGTACTGATGTCCGACTTTCACTAGAAGAGAATGGTAATCGATTCATTTTTGCCTTATGACAAGCATCACAAGGTAAATCAATAACATAATGAGGTAATGACAATTTATTCTTTAAAACAAGCAATCGAAAATTAGAAAGATGACCGAGACGATTATGCCATGTTTGGGTTGATTCTTGAGACACTGCTAAAGCTTTATGAATAGTAGTAGTTGTGAAATGATAGAGTCCGCCATACAGATTACCCGCTCCAATCAGCCTCCTTAAGGTAAGGTCCTGAAAAACACAAAAATCAGAAAAGAAAACAGCCATACTATGTGATGATTTGTGAATTTAGGAACAAATAAGAGATTGTATTTGAATGTGGGAACATAAAGCACATCAAGAAGGATCAAGTTCGAACGAAGTTGGACTTTACCTACTTGATTGATGTATATACTATGACCATTTAGAAGTTTGATTGGTCTTGGATTAGGAATAACTTGCACATCAAACATAATATCCAGATATGGTGTTATGTGTTTGGATGCACCTGTGTCAATGATCCTTGGAAAATCAAATAAATAGGGAAAAGTTTTACCTGCGAGATTAGCATTGGCTGGTTTAGCATTGACATTGAGCCAAGAAGCTAGCTGATTTAATTGATCCTCTGACAACTGCGAGATAACAGAATGCTCTAGAACCGGTGCTCCACTTGTACTTGAATTTGCGGCATATGGTTCATTTGAATCTGATTTGTTAACTTTTACATGGTTGGCTGGATATCCATGCAAGACATAGCAATGCGCTTTAATGTGACCCATTCTACCACAATGGTCACACTTTGGACGTGAACGATTATTTGGGAAATGAACGCTGGTTTGAATGGAAACTCTTGATGGCGAGAGCGACATTTTTCGGCCCATGAGAATTTGGCATCAACAATCATTGAGTTTCTTCTTAAAGAACCATGGAGTATACTTTGTTTATATTGGGAAGAGGCTCGATGGTTAATATTTGACTCCGGATATTGGCAAAGGTGTCATTGAGCCCCATTAAAAATTGGTATACTTTCTCTCATTCAAGACAAATGTTAAATTCTTTGAAGGCTCCACAAGAACAATTTGGAGCCGAATTCAAAAATCCAAGTTCATCCCAAAGTGTTTTGAGATTAGTAAAATAGGTTGCCAAAGATGATTGTTCTTGTTGTAAATCAGATATTTGTTTCTTAAGTTGATAAATTCGGGCAACACTACCTTGTGGAAACCTTTCTTCTAAATCGACCCACACATCTCGTGCATCATTAGCATAGATGACACTATGTGCAATATCCTTTGACAATGCATTTAGTAACCATGAGAAAACCATGTCATTGGCTCGGTTCCATACTTGGAAATCTGCAGCAGTTGTAGCCGATCTGGGACAAGTACCATCAACAAATAAAAATTTGTTTTTAGCACTGAGGGCCATTTTCATAGCCCTTTTCCATGTAGAATAGTTGTCACCGGTAAGTGGAGTGGTAACTAAAACAGCACCCAGATTATCTCAATGGTGCAGAAAATATGGTGATGATATCTCTTTCAATCGATCAGAAAAATCAGAAGAGGCAGCCATGGACATGTATAGAAAATGCACTGTTTTGCAAAAAAAAAAACACAAGAAATGCACGGTCCTGCTACAGGCAGTGCAGTAAGTGTACCTGGATTGATAGTCAGGTGCACCAGGGAATAGAAACATACAAATGATCCACAGTGTCTGCAGAGGCCAGTAAGCAACGTGATAACAAAAAGGGCTCGGTAAGCAGACTCTGCGATAGCCTCAGAGTGCTCAGTCTGAAAATGAACAGAGAGGCATAACCTGCTCTGATACCATGAGAAAGGAGCAAACAATGAAGTTGCCAAAGAAAGAGGGAACGAACAGTAAAAAGAAATTGGTATGCTTCAATACATTTCAATATTTACATAGCACATTTATAATATCACACAACATGGGTCTGCGTGAGTTACAAGATTTGGAATTCAAAAATTACAGGTTGTTACAGATAAGTCGTGATCTCTGTTTCCTGATTTCATGTTGGACGGTTACTCATGTCATCTTAGTATCTTTGATACTATGGACCATCCAAACTAGGATCAGCCACGACCATCAGGCCCCCCACAACTAAAGCAATTCAAAGGTAGATTTGATCTACTGTAAAACGGAAGGGATATTTAAACAAAAAAGAGGAGAAAAGATGGTTTTCCATTTGAGGAAACCACCTCCCCATAATAGATTGAGGGATGAGGTTAAACCTCACTCTCCACGATCAACGGGGGGTGAGGTTATCTTCACCCCATCGTGAATAGCCCTCACGATAAGCTCCCCACCACTGTCGAGCAAGAGAGAGAGAGAGGCAGAGAGTGAGGGAGAGAGACAAGAAGAAGAAGAAAAAATTTATGAGAAGAAGCAGAGAAGAAGGAGACTCACTGGAGCTCGCCTTCGGCGAGTAAGCATCTGTCTTCTTTTTTTTCTCCTTTCATTTTTCGATTAAAATGAGAGCCGACAATCATGGCTGCCGACGAATTGCAGTGAAGGAAAAAAAAAAGAAAGAAAAGAGGGCACTACGATGGAAAGAAAGAGAGAGAGAGAGAGAGAGAGAGAGGTCGACGTCGACCCTTCTGCCATAGAGTGAAGGAGAGAGAGGGTTGGTTCAGAGGCCAGCCCCTTTGTTTCTCAGAATACGAAAGGGGCAGAGCCCCTTTCACTTTTGTGTTTTAAAAGGAGGACCAGACTGTGTCGGTCTGGGTGCAGCCCAAACCGAACCTGTCGGTCTGGGTCACACCCAGACCGAACCATGTATGAGTAAAAAAGAAAAAACAAAATAAAAAGTCAAGTCGAATCGGTTCAGAACGAGTCTGCTTAAAACAAACCACTTCAGCTTGAATCAGTTTAAAACTGAACTGATCTGGACCAAACCGGTTCAGACTGACTCAGACAAACCAAACTGGTCTGATTCAGAATTCAAGTCTACTAGGTCTCGGTTCTTGGTTCGGATCTGATCTGATATGAATCGGACTGATTCTCGATCCAATTAATCTAGACCAATTTAAATGGAACTGGATCTAGAGAGATATGGGTTTGGATCCAGTCCAACTATTCTGGATTCAGAACAAAACTAGATCTGGTTAGGATAAGTACTGAATTCAGATCAAAAATAAATCTGGATCTAACTAAATGGATCAGTTTTGGATCCAGATCAAAACTAGGTCTAGATCTAGTCCGACAATTCTAGATCCAGATCAGTAATAGGTCTGGATCCAGTTAGACAGTTTTAGATCTAAATAAAAATGGATCTATATCGAGTTTGTGATTTATTTTTGAATTATGAGAATAATTATTGAAATGACCAAAATACCTTTATATGTACCCAAGACCCATTTTGGTAAAATAGGCATTACTTTATACTCCACACTTAGAATTGAGTGAGGTTTGGTGCGTTGGACTCATATTGTAAAGGAGAATCTCTTTGTCCTTTGATCTTGGTCAAATTATGGAAAAAAAAATTGAGGTGTGACGAGTCAATTCAAGAGAAGTATTTTGGTAATTTGGTTAAAATATGCGAGGTTATGTATATTAATACAAATATGCTTGTGTAATGATCATATTCTTCTGTTAGATCAACTTGAGACTCGATTTTGATCAGAGACCAGTATTCATATTTAAGGTAAGGAATATTATAAGTAATTTTAATTGTAAATAACTTTTTTTGCATTTTTCATGTTATTGTTGATATGTGAATGAGCATGATTAAAAAGATAGATCTTGAGTGTGAGCATGATATGAATAAAATGATCATACATAAAATTATTGTAATGAAATGAGTACATACACATGTTAGTTACGATATGTTATGCATAATAGAAAGAGATTATTTTGTGATAGCATATCTATGTGATAAATTGCTAATAACATGCATTATGATGCGATTATGTTTAGACATGAATTCTTTTATTCTATTCATGTTATGTGAATGAATATATTGATTAGCATGCATAACTTTTTAAATCTTGGAAGTGATGATCTATGGTAAGGGCTACCTGGTTCGTGGCCAGAGTGCAACCACCATGGAGAGTGGCCACCGGTGATTTAACGATGTGGAGACTCTATATTGTTTCATGCTTAGTACGAGATAAGTGTGAACCCTAATGTCATCATGAGATTAGAGAGTGAAATTCATCGTGATCATTTCACAATATCAATCATGAGAGAACGAGTGAAATACGAACTTGAGATCGTAGTCTAATATGATGAACTTAATTTATAACTTAGGGTTATACTCATACAATGTTTGAGACTCTAGACGATCATGGATAGTTGAGAATCATCATGGTTATGATGTAGCATGAACCATGCCAAGATTGAGATTGAGTTTGACCTTTCGGTCAGCTATTAAAGAGGTTTTTTTTTGTTTTACTATAATGCTTGGTGGTCTGGGGATTATTGGGAGTGTATAGTTCATAGTCTGGCCAATATGCATAATTGATGTGTTCTACGTGGGTTGCTACACCCATAGATAGCTATGACCAGTCTAGCCGACCTAGTGTTAGTTTGGTTTGACAGAGTGTTTGAGAGAGTTAAATAGAGATAATTAAAACATACAAACCGTGTATGGTGTGTCAAAAACTAAACTCAGACTCGAGGCATAGAGACCACTACAATTGTTAATTAAAGTGTTTATTTACTTATAATTATTTCTTACTGGGTTGTAGACTCACTCTCTGTATAATTACAACTATAGGATCCAAACACACTAGCATAGACAAAACATGATCGGCTACTTGTTCGGTGGAGCACTTTTAGTTTTTATTTTTCTTGTCATTGAATATTTATGTATTTGTTATTTTTTATATTATGAATGATATTACAAAAGAAAGTGAGTTATTGAAAAACTATTCCAAAAATTTTCTGTAGTTATGTTTGCCCTGGTCAGGAGTAGAGCATTCAGTTTTGGTTCATATTAGAGATCATAACTACACGGAAGGCAAGTTCATGATAGCAAGAACCGCCAAACTGTTTTCCATGTTGATGTTTCTGGAGGCTCCCCTCATCAATAAAATACCATCTGATCGGCAGATAACTGAACGGCAGATTTTGGTTGCAGCCTGGTGTTCCTGAATGAGGGCGATTACAGAAGGTAGGAAGCACATTAATCCTATACACACGTGCCTGATGCGCTGTGTACATAACCTAACAATTTTGAATGTTAAACCAGCCAACGATGTGGAATGTTTATTACTGTTTCCCACAAGGCAGGGGGGAGCAAAGGGTGTGGCACAATATGCCCGTCACCTCTGCACTCCCGGTTCATTTTTCACCTTGTTTAGTTTTGCTGTATATTTTGTATCCCCATGTATAGCTTCCTCTAACAAAGGACAGGCCTCCCACAGCTTTCTCAGCGAAAAAATGAAGAAAAAATTAGCTTTTCCAAGTTCTCGACGTTTTCAAGCCGCTATATTTTAAAATATAGACATCTGAGAAGTCATCTGCGGCACTCTCTTTGACATAACCCATACTGAAAGTAATTGGAACACCCCATTTTTTATCATATTGAGAACCATTGTGATGGGATCTAATTTTTCTGATAAAAAACAATGTTTCCTTCACACATTTTCAACTTTGTTTCTGTTCTTAACCAATCTAAGGCACTCTTGCACCATCATGTCATAGTTCCCTCCATTCAGCCCGTTGATGGTTTCCATGGACAGAGGGGAAGGCCCAGTCTTTTATCGACTACCACATTCTAAAAGGCAACACCTGCGGACTGTAGTATGCTGGTAATCTGGTCTTTTGCTGCAACCAATTAGAGCTTTGTATCCTGGTTTCCACGGCTCCAAGACAAGAAGTCATTGTCGCCTGGCTTTTATAACAAAAAATTAGGAAGCTAACCAAGATCATCAAAATTTCCTTAGGACGATCAAGCCAGGAAATCATGTCCGTTAAACCACCAGGGTTCTTGAAAAAGTCAGAACAATATCCATTCCCTAATTGATACAACAAAGAGCAGCCTCAAAAGGCTTTTCAAAGTCTGGTTTGCAGATCCTGTGCAGAGAGACATTACTCAATTACTGCATTTTTTCCATTTTTCAACAGCAGACTCGGCTCAACCGCTTATATGGCGTTCCAGCACCAAACAACAGTCATGAGCTGAAATCGATCTTTCTTTTTCACTGATAACATGCATCAATGATATCTACAGTGACATTGACAAAGAATCATGATGCATACATCTGGAAGTTTTAAACAACTGCCTTCGCAGTCTGACATGTGAAAGATCAAGAGGTCGGTATCATCGCGACTCAGATTATCACTGGTTGTCTCATGTTGTGCAAGAAACCGGGTGCTGTTCGCCTGATCCACTCAAAGCGATATGTATTTGTATGAAGTAGTCCTGCAGTTAGCTCTTCCCTTTTTTGTTCTTTCGATAAGAGTTGGCTCTTCCCTTGCCCAGTGACACAAGGCAGCCCAGCCAGTGACCCATTATGTCAATAACACTCCAAAGAAGCTACAAGAAACTTGTACCGAGATTAAGATCGTTCAAATTAGTCAGGATCAGAGAACGTGTGGTTCCAACTTGCTGTGCAATCTCCAACTGCGGCTCCAAAGTCTGCATCTCATAGCTGCAAGAAAAAGAACAGTTAAATTTCACACAACAGTAGCTTCAATCATCACTTTACAATTAATCCCATCTTCACAAAGACTAATGACTGAAAAAACCAAAATTATGTACCATTTATTATAATCATGCAATCATCAGATTTTCAATCAGCCCTCTAATCATCAAACAAGAAACCAATGTTGTCAGAACCAGTTTCTCAACTGAATCATTTTTCAAAGGATTCAGAAAAAATCGGCCCCGAATCAAATTTTGTCAAATTAGTTTATTTGAAAACTGCTTTTTTAAACAATTAAAAAACTCAAAAACTAAAACAAAAAAATAGGAAAATACGGAAACAAAAGTAAATGATTACTTATAGGGTCCAGTCAAATTTTAACATACACATTTAATGGCCATAAAATATTAGAGTGAACAAACATCATAATTATCACAAAAAAAGATTCAGGCTGATTTGTATGTGAATCGGTGAAGTGCTGATTTGATTCAATTTTGATAAAAAAAATCAGGCTGATTCAGTTCAATTTTCACAGCACAGGATGGAACAATTCAAGTGAAAGACTAAAACCATGTTCTCAATGATTTAAACTAGAGAGAAGGGAAGAAGAAACAAGAGTGGTCCATCTCAACTACAAACTATAACTTACGCATACTTAGCCAGTCACGAAAGAGAACAAGAATCAAAAGAGCAAGTTACTCTTTTCTGAATCTTCAAAAGACCCCACCACTCTTTTAACATAGGCCATCAACAGTTTGTATCCTAATAAGATGTCATTGGAGTTCAAGGTGAAGATAGACCCATACCATACCAACCACAGTGCAAAAGGACACTAAGAAAATATTGCAAACTTTTCTTATACACAATTCTAAGGTTACTCTTTATAATTAAAATATAAAACCATAAAAATCTTGGTTTATCACAATTCATAAACTGTATTTACCAAAAAACATGAATGCAATTTAATCCTCATTCGCATATCCTATTAGCAATGGACCTGGGTCTAGCAATGACCTCTTTGGATGCTGTCAAAGAGGCCAGGAAAATACAAATTGCAGTGCCAAGCATAAACAACAGTATTAGTCTCTGTAGGAATGTTCAATGTGTGAGCGTATGTTGAGTGAGAGAGAGAGAGTCTTCAAAGAGTGAGCATAACTACATAATCTTGTAGATCCCTAATTGTGCATGTCCATACCATCTTAAATAGTTATTGCCATTGCATATATGAAATTTGATATGGAAAAAGGATCATGCTTCCTATAAAACCAGAAGACAGTATAAAAAACTGTCTAAACAAACACTCAAGCTACATTCCAGAGTTCAACTGATCCATCACTTTGCAGCACAGGCTTGCTGCTAAGAATAACAATCTAAAAAACGAGGTACTTTTAAGTTCACATAAAGCAGAAACAATATATTGGGGTATAAGCATATCTATAAACTGTATGAAAAGAAGTTATGGAACTTCATCATTTAGCATATGTCATGTGGTGTAAATAACCAAAATGTCCACCAATATCAAAGTGGACAAGCACAAAAGCGGTCTCTAAGAACACACTCACAAAACCCACAAAGGGTCACACACAAGAAGGCTCACAATATAAAAAATAATATTTTATTAATTAATCACAAGTATGCAAAAAGCATACTTTAACAAAGGGTTCACCCCTATTTATATACAAGAGAGAGAGGTGAGTAAGAGAGTTAAGAGAGAAGAAAGAGAAGAGAGAGAGAGAGAGAGGCCTCTTCTTGCTGTTGGACTAGATCCAACGGCTAGTTTGACTAGCCGTTGGCCTCTTCTTGCCATTGGACTAGATCCAACGACTAGTGTGACTAGCCATTGGACCAAATCCAATGACTAGAATGACTAGTCATTGGACTATATCCTATCGGCTAGTCCTAGTCAACTTGATTTTGACTAAAATAAATAAAACAAAAATATTTTACAATAAAGAATAAAATAAAATAAATATATATTATATATACATATATACACGTATATGAAGATAGGTATATACATAATGAGTAATGCTACCTACTTCGACATACTAGAAAGCATGGTTGTAAGTTGTATCTTCTAAATCAAACCTTATAGATGTACTCAACATAGTTTTTTTGATAGGGATCATCTGGATCATGATTTTTGGACATAAAAGTAGGATTTTTTAAGTCATAAAATTTTGATACATTATGAGTTGTTGTTTTTTAAAGGTCTTAAAAAATATACATATATGCTATAATCACATGATCCAAAACTTGTTTCCTACGAAATAATGCTTATAGATCATATCTATAGGGTCTAGTCAACTAAAAAAAGTTTAAGAATTTTGACAATCTAAAACTTCTATTAGGTGGGAGTAGGTACTCCGGGAGCACCGTATCATTACCAATACATAATATATATGTACAAAGATTACATATCTTAACATGTAGACCTACAAATTTTCTTCTCACACCTGTCTAGCTAGCCAATTGTTACAAAACCTTTCTTGCTCCAGCTTTGACCCAAAGAATATGCCCCCTAGTTAGGATCTGATCCGCAGGAGTCACAACTCTAGGATCCACTCCAAGAAAACCTGCCCAGCCTAGAGTTCCACTAAGGCTGGGACTCTGGTGGGACACCCTCCTAGAGTCCTCTCTAGGGTAAAATTGTGATTGTACTTTTACCTTTTTTTCTTTTGTAATTCTATAAATAGGCATGTATAGCTTAGTTTATTTTCAATGAAGCATATTGAGATTCCTCTCTATTCTTCGTTTTAGTTTGTATAATTGCTCCCTAAGGGAAAGACTCTCCTCCCACACTTGTTTCTCTATGGTCGGCTCATCGAGAATGTGTTTCTCTTCTAGTTGACACCCTCACCGCCCGCTAGGTGATATGTTTGTCTCTCTCTCTCTCTATCATTTTTCCTTTATTGTATCTTCTGCCTTGGGACACGTCCTTTCCACACGCCCCTCCATGACATCTTTGGTTGTGTCAACTACTTGAGACACACCTCTCTTCACCTCCCCGCCTAGCTATGTCCTCCTCCTGCAACATGAACCTGGTGGCTCCCTGTTCATGTGCAGCATGTCTGACACCTACACAAATATGCACCTTGCCCAACGCTACTGTTGTCGTGCCCTCCCTATTTCTACATCATACCTGCTCACAGCTCGATCTATGTACGACCCTTAGTTGCACAAGTGCAGATTCTTCTTGACCTTAAATTTGCACTCCGCAAGCCAAATCCACAAGACTGACCCCTCTGAGAATCGAGTCCTCACAATTGGTATCAGAGCATTGATCCTGCGAGTCATGCTATCTAGTAGTAAGGGACCACGCCCTTCTCGCTTTCACTCAGGTATGATTCGACGTGCGTGTTAAATTTCTAAATTATATTTTTCAATTTTGTTGCATCGGATTTTACTGTGTGGAGCGTTAGATCAGATCTAACGCTGATCTAACCTGAATCTAGAGGATTTGATTTTGCTTCTCATGCTCGTGATAGTTTTTAGGTCTCCAAGGAGCTGGACAACAGTCTTGACAGCTTTGTACAAGTGTGGCTGAATTCTTTCCCAGTCTGCACTGAGTCAAATACGTATTTTGGTCCAACCTAGGCACTTTTGGGAGGGTCTGATGAACTCAGGTTCTCGACCATTGTTCCAGAACATGTTTGTCTTTTATACGATAGCCCCATGCTTACTCGACCATTTGTAAATACAATGCTGCTAGTACTGTTACCATAACTCGTTTTGATATCATGAATATATTCAATGAGGGCTCACACCCTTCTTGTTTTCGTAACCCTGGAAACTTGCGATATGACTTAGGCATAGGAGATATATGGTGAACTCTGCACCGCATTCGAAGAAAGATCTACTCGAGTCAATAAGCAACTCGCTCAATTGGGCAAATACATAGTTACGCTCAACAAAAAGTTGGATGATTGATTTTGGTAGCTCCTCGTGCGTATCGATGGACGCAATAGCGATCAAGATTATCGTAACATGGAATCTAGCTCTGGCGGTTAGACCTCAAGGTCCACCAATGAACTCTATCAGGCCTGCCAACCCTAGCTGGAATTTTCTAAATTTTCCAGGGTCAACCCTACAAGTTGGTTGTTTTGGGTTGAGCAATATTTTCGGATTGCTTGGACAGCCGAGGAGGACCAGGTGGCCTTCACCTTGATTTACCTCAAGGAAGATGTCATCCGCTGGTATCAGTGGTTGGTGTCCTAGTTGGGGATGCCTACTTGGGAGGGCTTTTTTATAGCCCTAGTGATACGATTTGGTTTATCTGCCTACGCCAATCACCATATCTTGTTGTTCAAGATCTGTCAATAAGGCAGTGTTATCGACTACCAAGCAGAGTTTGAGAGGTTGAAGTTACCGGTTGGTCCCAAGAGTCACAAATTTGGACCTTTAATGCGGGCCTCAAATCGGACCTATAGATCGAGGTTCAGGTTGTAAGACTTATCTCCCTAATGCAAGGTTTTGAATTGGCATGAGTGGTCGAGAAGAAACTATCCAGGGTGAACTCACGTTAGACCCGAACAGTCAGAGATACGTGTATCAGGGAAATCCTATTTCTAGAAAGATCGTGCCCCTCCCCTCCCAAGAGGCCGCCCCTCCTAGGTCTATTATGCAAAACATGGATCACTCCTAGTCGCCTAGTCGAGCGTCTGAACCATGACTCAAGATGCAAGTAAGGCAACTCTATCGGGAACACATGGAAGAGCGCTACGAGAAGGGCCTATGTTATCACTGTGATGGAGTATGAACCAAGCACTACAAGTATAAGGTCCTAAATATGTACCTTATAGATAGTGAGGTTGAGGACAAAGAGCTTAGTGATCCTGAGTTGATCGATACGAGTGATGGCACTTTGGAGGAAGTTTCAAAGATATCATACCATGAGCTAGTCGGCGTGGAGGTGCCTTAAATGATGAAGGTACTTGGAAGAATTGGTTAATTGATGATTTTAGTGTTGATAGACATCGGTTCGATGTACAATTTCATGTGTGCTTAGACGGCTAAACGGGCCAAATGCACGACTACCCCGCAACACCCCTTTGAGGTGGTGGTTGGGAACAGTAGCAAGCTCAGATGCACCACCCTTTGTCCTAGGGTCCATCTAGAGATCCAGAGAACCATCTTGACCATGGATATATACATATTGTCGATTAAGGGTGCGAACATGGTTTTAGGAATGCAGTGGCTCCAGTCCTTGAATTATGTCTATTGAAACTTCAAGGACATGACAATGGAGTTTGAGTATAGGGGCCATCAGGTCTCAATCTGAGCTCTCCTAGGATACCTTCTCTAGCCGAGTCTAGACAGGTCACCAAGGTTGATCTGGAGAGCGTCTCTTAGGTGTTCTTGATGATAGAGGCAGAAAGGGGTACCCATGACCCCTATAGAGATTTTGGTTGACTTGGAGGCCTTGCTTCAAGAGTTGGGCACAACGTTTGATGAGTCCAAGGGCCTACCACCCTCTCGCTCCCATGACCATGCAATCCCCATTGACCTGCGGGCCAAGCTCATGAATGTATGGGCCTACAGATATGCACACGCTAAGAAGCTAGAAATTGAGTGGTTAGTCGGGGAGATGCTCTCCGACGGGATCGGGCCAACAAGAGTTTGTATTCTTCTTTAGTTTTATTGGTGAAGAATGACGGATCTTAGAGTTTTGTATCGATTATCGAACTCTTAATCAGATTACGATTAAAGACAAGTACCAGATTTTGGTAATTGACAAGTTGCTAGATAAACTACATGGGGTACATTATTTTTCGAATTACCCCAGGTCCGGTTATCATCAGATCTGCATGGCCCCAGAAGACAACATTCTGGATGCACGACGACCAACATGAGTTCTTGGTATTGCCTTTCGGTATCACCAATGCTCCGACAACTTTTTAGGGCCTAATGAATGATATTTTTTGGCCCTACCTATGGCGATTTATACTGGTCTTCTTCGATGACATCATGATCTACAACCCTTCTTAGGAAGACCATATGTGCCACCTGCGGATTGCCATGGAGACCCTCGCTGCATTGTATTGGAATATGAGGTTTCGGGTTTGGATTAGAATCTTGATTCAAACCCATGATGATGTCTTTTAGTGATTGTAATAGTCACGCACTTCATTAGTTTTACACTTTTTTTATTGCCTCTATCCTTTTGTATTCTCATGTATATTGAATAAGAGTAATTTTGTAACAGATTTGTTTGTTAATATACAGTTATCCACGACCCACAATGGAGTGTGTGGAATCAGTTTTGCTGCAACCCTAATTTCCTTTCTCTCATCTTCCTTCTCCCTCTCTTCTTTCTCTTGATGTTATGCTATGTTTTTACATGGTATCAGAGCGACGATTGAGTCTCGATCTTCCACCATAGTAAGTCCAACAAGTTCTTGGCTATTCCTCTATTTCTTAATATTTTTCACCTCATATTGCTTCTCCTCTTTTCAATAATATATTCTTTCTTCTACTCTTTATCTTTTCTTTTTATACTTAGTTTTCTATTTCTTCAGACCTACTCATATTCTTTTCTGATCATCGTATATTCAAAATCAAGTTTTTTCTTGATCTCTTCTATAGTGACGTTATTCAAATCTTCTTCAAGGGACATCAATTTTTTAAAAAAAATGGGGAAGGGAAACCCAAATCGATATTGGGTTTATTCTGTTCTTTGCAAGAAAAACATATACAATTTTTTTTATGTGATTTCTTTCTTATCTTTTGTTATCTTTGCTTCATTCAGATATGAAAACAACCTTTCTCATTATTCCAAAAAAAAAGGGTTTCATTATCTTTCATTACAAATCTTTTTGTATTTGTTTATTATTGCCCTACCTATTTGTTGTTGATAACATTTATTATTTGTAATAATTTTTTATCTGCAAAAAAAAAAACCGCAGTCAGATTTGTAAGTGTCAGCAGCCATTTCTATTTTTTTCAAACATGGATTTGTCATCTTCATATGCTCTCAGCTAGCTTTCTCAATCAACTAGTTTTTAAAAAATTGATTATATCCAATTTTTTAATGTGAAAACGTCAAATAACTCTTATTCGTAGCCAAGATCTCTCAGGACACCTAGATGGATCGGTCAAGATCCGACCATAGTTCATTTTGTGGGAAGAAAACTATGAAAAGGGGTTGTAGTTGGGGCAATGTATATTTGAAATTTGGATTTTGTTACTTGGATTAAACGTGATCAAGCACTAGTTGCTTATATCACGTCTATATTATCACAAGAAGTCTTGATCAGCATCTCTGATTACTGCACAACCATAGAATTATGGGATAAACTTATGCAGACATATTCACAAGTTTCAGAGGCAAGAGTGATGTTTTCAAAGAAAGAATTTCTAAATCTTAAGAAGGGTTCTATGTCCATTATGGAGTACCTTAATAAGATAAAAGAAATTATATACCAACTTTCCATTCAGATGTAGGGTTCCTGATAAGGACAAGGTGCAGTAGGCCCTAAACAGATTAGGACCTGAATAGTGTCTTTTATACTGTTTTGATACACTCTATATTTAAAGCCTTGTGACTAAAGATTCTTCAATTTGAAATAAGCTTACAGGTACAATTGAAAGCTCATAAGGTCTTGCAGATAATCATCAGGTGCTTATGTTGAATACCCAATTTAGAAGAGGAAGATAAGGTATGAGAGGAGGACAAGGTAGAGGCCAAGGAGAAAATCAGGGAGGTCGTGGATTGCTTCTACTTCTCAATACTCCCTTCATTTTTTACTCAGATAGAAGGATCCCCACCTGTTGTATTTGCAAGAAGTTGGGCTATGTTAAAGTTAATTGTTGAAATAAAGATGACTCAAGATATTCAAGGGAGGCAAACTCTCAAGCAAAGAATGCATTAAGTTCATCTGGAGGATCATGGAAGTATAATTACCAATGGATAAATAACTTATTTTGACTGTCATAGCAGGGCTGAATATAAAGCAGAATGACCAGGAAGTGTGGTACATTGATTCTGGGGCAGCCAATCATATAACCGAGGATGAAGGCAAATTTAAAGTTTTGAATCATTATTCTAGTAGGGATAGTCACTTACACTGGAGAGGTTGTCATTCTTATGTCTGATTCTAATCTTTGTTTGTCAAATATATTTCTAGCTCCTAATATAAAAAATAATCTTGTATCTATTTCTAAACTTGATAATACAAACTTTTGCATCGTTTTTACTCTTGTTAATATAAAAGATCTTCACGTGAAGAAGACGTTCGTTGAAGGAGAAAGACAAGGAAATATGTATTTCTTCAAGGAGAATCATCTACTTTAAGTTTCCCCCAAACCTTCAAAAAATCCAGAAGTTCTTTATCCTCTTGTTTTGTTAATAAGTCAGAATCTAAACAGCCAAAAGTCTAGCACAATCGCCTAGTACATTATAATAAGGCTTTTGTTGAGAAGCTTGTTTCTGATGGTTTAGTTCCTTTGTCCTGTTTGAGTTCTGAGTCAAATAAAATATGTCATAGTTGTCAAGTTTCAAAGAGTCATGTATTTATGCACTTCTTCTAATACAAGAGCTCCTAAATTATTTGATATCATTCATTCTGATGTATGGGGACCGGCTCCTATTGTTTTTTCTTCTGGAAGTCATTATTATGTTATATTCATTGATAATTATTCTCGATATACCTAAATATATTTTATGAAGCATAAGCATAAAGTTTTCAAAATATTTAAGAACCTTCATGCTTTTGTTCACAATCAATTTTCAGTGTGATGGTTGAGGCAAGTACTCTTCAAATGATTTTATTGAATACCTTAAGGAAAATGGAATTAAACGAAGAGTGTCTTGTCCCTGGGCCCTTCAACAAAATGGCCTTGCTACAAGGAAGCAGAGACACATCATCGAAAGTGCCCTTGCTATGAAGCATGAAGGATGTGTCACTTTATATTTGTGGACTGAAGCATTACACTAGTCTATGTAATTAATATGTTGCAAATGAAAGTTCTTCAACATAAATCACCATACTACGAACTGTTTGGACAACATCCTAACTATGGCTTTCTATGTGACGCCCTAAAATCCCAACTTGGAAAATTCGTAAATTCTTAGGGTAATTTTTTTTTTTTGAAATCGTTGCGCAAAGAGGAAAAACTGGCAAGGGAAAACAGTTGGAAATTCTGAGTGGGTCACAGGAAGCGACAATAGAAAGAAACATTTTATTTATTACAAATTGATACATAAGGAATGTACATCATTTTCCTTTTCAAAAGACCACTGCCAAGATCTCAAGTTCTAGAGTGTGGGTTCAGTCTATCGCCGCACATCAAGCTCCATCACACCACTAGAAGCCAAACACTTGTATCCCCATAAAACGGGGTCAGTACTCTTGCAAGTTGGTGAGATAAACCATCCATACATTATCATTTCTAAGGAAAAGCATAAGGTATGAAGCATGAAGTAGGATACAAATATGTCATAACTTGAAAACTACAAGTAACAGGCTATTGCTAACATGATGGGACAGTTAGAAATATTTAAACCAAAGTACATGTGCGTGTGTCAAGTAAGCAAGTGTGTGTGTTACAAGTCTAAGCAACAATGAGAGTAGCAAGTACAACAACTACATCAAACTGAATAAGGAAACAAGCCAAGCAACTATTGAACAACGAAATGAGGGAACTAAGCAAAAGAAGGAATTGTGCCAAACAACTGTTGAACAACAAGTAACTAAGGAACCAAGAACAAGACAAACACAAGAATAGTACTAACACAAGCAGTGCGGTAAAGATAATGCTAATTGATAAGTGACGATGTCCATCACTAACACACGTGGATAGTAACATCAAACATTTGGGTAAGTAAGCAAGGAAGATACGTGTAACCACACGTTTTCAGCACAGGTGAGCTCAACTCACGAAATGGGTCTATAACCCCTATGAACTCGCCACGGAGTTCATAGCATTCGATCCAGTTTCAAAGGCAAGCATGTATTTCTATAATGTGTTACAAGTCTCTTTTGTACTTACGGGGCGGATCACGAGTCAAGGGTAAGTCGTGTGCCTAATGCAAATGCACACGAAACTAATCAGACATTTAAGCAGTAAAGCACTTAATTAATGGAGCCCTTACGATGATGAAAATCATTGTGTACACCAAACCATAATTAGGCATAATTATGTGTATCCCATCACAATTCCTCCTTTCGAGGTACTTAGGCCCATCCGGCTTGGTGTTCCCCGCATAGCAACACGAGCAGAAATGTCAAGGTCACACTCAAACATTTACGTGCTCCAACACTACCAGCATAGTGAAGTGCCTTGCCAACGAAGGCGATAACCATATATGACAATTAGAGATGTGACAAGCATTAGCTTAATGCCAAGGGGTGAATCACCGCATACATATGTGTACTGATGTCGCATACAATCCATATGATGTACATGTTAATAAAAGCAAGGTATAATTGCTCAACCATCAAATGTAAATGTTAGTATTTACGTATCTCATTTCCATTCATGTGTGAACACGTGCAAGGGCTAAGTGGCAATCAACAAAGCAGTAAATAAGCGATCGTATTGTGATATTTGTAATTATAACAATGCAAGTTTATCCAACCTGTGCCTCTTGCATGAATTTAAAACTACGCAAATGCTTCGTGGTCCCCACGGGGTACGCAGCGAGGTCTCAGCCATATCATTCACATGCTCGGCCTCACACAACCCAAAAAGGAGCACGTCGCTGGTAAAAGCGATCTCACATCACTACTATTTCCATTTTCATTTCTAGGGTATCACAATACGTGAGCTCTCTCTCACGAACATGGGGCCATCGCCCAAAGACTCCAACTGAGTCCCAAACCTCAACAGGTCGAACTGTGCTATACCCTCATGGTGTTTCAGTTTCAAGTGTATGTCATGTCAAGTGTGAAGCACGTCTCTGGTGCAACGTATATTCATCAATATACGAATGTGAGTCAAAACAAGTAATACTCGACAAACCAACACCAGTGACATACATGTCAGGATGTGCCAAAGTGCATGTGCGAAACGAGGAAAGCCATGAAGCCTCAATCATTCGCATGAGTATCGAGCAAAAGCTACGATATGAACATATATTTATGTAAATGGCACATTTTAATATATTCAAGTGATACGAGGCTCAAAAATGCATATACAATCATTATCGTACGTGCATAGAGTGTTTCGAGCCTTGAATATGTATTTCCCAAATACGTGTATTCCAAACGTCATACCATGGAAAATCTCGCATAGTGAAGCCTTCTACGAAGGATCTTCGCGAAATCGACACTCACGAGTGTCGAGAATGAATCTTGGCTTAATCCCATTCGTATGGGAATCACGTTATCATATCCCAATGCGTGGCCGCACTCTGCTCGCATAAACGGGGCACGAACGATGCCATTTGTCGGAGGTGTCTGACGAAGGTGTGAAATAATACACGCAAGTGTATAGCGCGATGCTCGACGTGAGCTCAACACATTGCTGCCACGACGGGACAGTGGGGCACGAGCATCGAATGCCCAAGGTCGCAACGATCTCGTTGCACACAAGCGAGATTCCTCGCTTTACACGTGCCTTCGCCTCGTGGGTTGGCGGCAACGAAGGGGAAGTTGACGCCACCCATCAAATTTCGCGGGAAACTCAACGAGGACTCGACCACCGGGTCTGAGCCTGTATGTGGCTCAGACCATGGGCTGAGGAGCCTAGTTCAGCCCTTAGCTGCGCTAAAGGCAGCAACCACTATCGGGTGCCTTAGCACCCGGTGCCAAGGTGGCGCCAAGGGGAAAGTCAGAGCCCATATAGGGTTGATTGCATGGTTGGGCTGCTGGGGCCTCGCCAACCTTGGTCTACACCCCCCGTGCAGACCAAGTGCAGATGACAGCCACATTGGTCAAGGGCCAGCACTAAGCTCACCCGGGTGCACCAGCACCCGGCTAGGCCTAGAGCCCCAAAAATTGGGCTCGGTTGGGCTAAATGCCCAAATGGGCCGATTGAACTTATAGCAGGGTCCAATGATGACTAGACCCAGCTGAGTCACAAATGTGACCCTGGTCTGAACCCTTGGGTTCAGACCAGGGTAACACACCCAGCCAACTCCCAAAGTGGGAGTGGTTGACTCAAGGGACCCCCAACCGGTGGGTCACAACTTCAGCACGGTCTGGACCCTGTGGGTCCAGACCCTGCTGGGTCAAATGGGGCAGAGCAGCACACTGGGATATGCGCTAAGCCTATGCCCCTGGTCGGACCCATGGAGGGTCCCGACCAAGGCTGCAGGCCACAACCTGCACCCCACATAGGTGCGCCCATGGGGGCGACCTAACACCCAACGTGGGTGATGCGGTCAAGGCAGCATGGGCTGGACCCAGTAGGTCCAGACCCAACTGTATCAAGGGAAAAAAGGGGGTACAGGCTGGTGGTCTGTACCCCCTGGTCTGACCCACACTTGGGTTCAGACCAGGCCAATCAATGGTCGACGCCCCACAAGTGGGTGCGCCAAAAGAGGGAAATTTGGGTGCAAAGTGCACCCGGTTCCCAGCACGGGTGGTGCAATCAATGCAGCACGGTCTGGACCCAGTGGATCCAGACCTTGCTGAGACAAGCGGTGGGGGCGATGGGCTGGGGATCTGTGCCCCCCTGGTCTGACCCCGAAATGGGTCCAGACCCCTACACACTAGTCGGCGCCCCATAAGGTGGGTGCGCCAAGCTTGTACCCGGGTGCTAAGAGCACTCGGTTTGACTAGGTTGTACAACAACAAGGGGGGGGGGGACCCCACATAGTAGTGGACTCCCAGGTGGGCCTGGGTCCCTTCGTGGCCCAGACCAACTGGCCACCACCAGGGGGCTGCAGCAGCAGCCCAGCAATCCAAACCGCACCAAGGGACCACCAGGGGGCTGCAACAGCAGCCCAGCAATCCAAACCGCACCAAGGGGGGGACGCACATGAAAGTGGCCCGGACTGACCGACCCTTGGTCAGTCTGGGGACTTGCTGCGTAGGTTGCAGCAGCAACCCAAGGTGGCCATGTGGCCCCAACGTAGCTACACAAAGGGTCTGGGCTGGCTGCGAAAGAGCCTAGCCCAGCTACCTCGAGCACAGCCCTACAAAGGGGCGCTCCACCGAAAATCATACATAGCATTCGGAAAAAAAAAACGAATCATGCTACAATGTTAACGAAACAAAAACGAAAGGCATAAAAGGAAACACAGAGTTTCCATTGAACATGCTCATGGCTTGAAGCCATTACGAATCGGTTTGCAAATGCAAACCGATCTTGAGCCTCAAAGCTTGCAACCTATGCCATTCCATACAAACGAAGTATGAGAGGGAGGTGACTCACCTTAGGGAAAATGGAGGGTTCCTCCTTCAGCTGGGGCTATTTATGCCTCTCTCACACACACACACAGCAACTAAAGAAAAGAAGAAGGGAGCTGGGGGAAAGAGAGGAGGAGACGGTGGAGGGGAAAAGAGGAGAAGGAGAGAGGGTGTCGACCCTCTCTCTCCTCCCCTTCCATTTTTAAAAGGGGAAAAAGGATGGAGGGTGGGGAGTGAAAGGAGGGAGATGGAGGGTCTCCCCATCCCATGCCCTCCCTATGCCCAAAACTAGGTCAAAGGGGGTGTCAAGGGCTGGCCCCCAACCACTCCCATTGATTCAAGGGGAGTGGTTGGCTTTGACTTGTCAAAGCCAAGCCACCAAATGGAAATCGCCCCTTTTTTTGAAATTTAAACTTTTATATATATTTTTTTTAAATGAATGCATTTAATGGGGTTAGGGGCTACCCCCTAAGGGGCGCCCATCCCATCCCAAAATCATGGGGCTGCCCACCCACTTCTTAAAATGGCATTTCAAGACCCCAAAAGTTGCATTTTACTTGCTTTTCAAAAAGCCCTTCCAAAGTGAGTTTTTTTTTAAAAGTTACTTTATTTTTATTGCAATAATCATGGGCTGAGGTGGGGCCCATGCCAACCACTTCTCCCAAATGCCCAAAACAAACCTCCTTTTAAATTTTTTTCTAAAACCTCTTTTAGGTTTTGTGAAAATTACAATTGACTACATTTTTAAAACCCTATTTTGCTTTTTAAATGGATAGGTTTTAAATAATTCAAAAGCTACAATTCCAAATTATATTTCATGAAATTAAGACCTAAATTTTAATATTATATGTTTAGATCTCCAATTTTGACGAATTTGGACCTCGTTATGACTCGTACTTTACCGATATGCCCTTTTTCGCCAAATTACATAAAATAACAAGGTAATATCCTCGTTTAGGTTCCAAATTTGGAGTGTGTCCAAAGGGATATAATATCAATCAAGTCTAAAAATATCAGGGTTCAATTCGTCGTGGTTTTCCCTGAATCACCTCCTAAAGCAAATTTACGCGATCCAGAACCTCGAAATGCTATATATGCATAAATTACGAGCAAGTCTCGCGTTAAAGCCAAAAATCACCAACGTTGAAAACATATTTCATCTCAAATTTCCTCAGAAATATTGTGGGTCTTACATTCTAAAAGCATATGGATGTATTTGTTATGTTCATATTGATGCATCTTTGAGAACTAAGTTTGACAAGAAAGTGTATATTTGCAAGTTAGTTGGGTATGTTGATGATTACAAGGGTTGTCAGTGTTATTATGTTGAAAATTAGTGCATTCGCATTTCAAGAACATTATTTTTTATGAACAAAATTTTAATAAGGAAAACATTCAAAGCGGTGTTAGATTGCAATCCAATCAGTCATATCAGCCCTAGTTAGATGACAGTTTGTTCCCTATAGAGAACACATCGAGAAATGAAGATGAAGATAATTTTGATGATTCAGAAGGCGAAACAAAGGAGCAGAATGTATCAGATCAACCAATTAGCAGCTCAGATATGATGAATAGGAGATTTAAAGGTATTGTGTATGAGCACAGGGATCAGACAATAACAGAAAACAATCTAGAACAGGGGAACACCACTGCACCATATGTAACACCTCAATTTTTATAACCCAAAAAATGGTGGATTTTTTTTTAAATACTTTAACAAATACAACGGGAAAACACATTGGGTCAAAAATTTGGCGTGCTACTTCACATGAACACTTGCAACATATAATTATGGAATTCATAATTTAACAACTAATTAACCATGCATAAAATAAAATTAATATCTACAATATCCAAAATTTATTATAATTGTCCTTGAATTGAATTAAAAAAAAATAGAGTCCAAAATTCATGTGAAGGCAAAGGAAAGGTAGTCTCGGTCCCCATTACAACCTTCTGCCTTTGCATGTAAGCAGCTATTCAACTCCTTAAAAAAACATTAAAATCAGAGGGGTCAAGCACAACTTGTCTCAGTAGGATAAATTATACTAAACTTGTAAAATAGAAATACAAAACAAGAACTTCATCTGTTTTTTTTATAGCAATTTAACTCTAAGTGATTAATCATGCATTTTAATTTAAGCAACAAATATAAGAACTAGCAAATTTAAACAAATACGCATTATTAATTTTTAACTCAAATCAAATATAATGTATGAACTTAGCATATGTAGGAGTCATCAAATGCATGCATAATCTTTTTTTTTGTTTGATTAAGTGTTCTTTCTTAAATGACGAATGTAATGCCAAACTAATGTACATATATTTTCAAGCTATCACTTCTTAGCCCCACTGGTACGACACAGGCTTGAAAACCAGATCAAGGCCATGGCGCAAGGGTATTTTCATACATAAGGATGGCTTTGACCTGGCCAAACACCTTTCACCAATGATAGGGTGAGGGATGATAATTTGAAAAAGATTCCCAACACCTTTAATCCTGATGCATCAGATTTTCTCACGAGTACCTTATCCCTTTACGCTGCAGTCTAATGCAGAGGTTTTCCCATAAAATCGTGGGAGGGGAGGAGCAACCTTTCGTGCTTGAACTTACTTGACCAACAAACTTTTGTACCACTTGTCACTCTCCAGACAAGTATCTTTTACATATGATGTTGCATTGTTTTACTTATTTACTTGATGTTTTACATGAAATCATACTTGAACCTGTAAAAAGGATTTGACCTCGTATAGAGCAATGGATGCACTTGCAAAGTAGTGAAACATCAATTCATTTATACTTTTAAACATAAATACATACATATGCATAAATGAAAATTTCATACATTTCATGCTTTGGCTAACATATATGCATGTACATGAATAATACGATAAAGAAATATATCTTGCATGCATCCACATAACTGAAACATCAACATCATTATTGTCATCATAACATGTTCAAATATGCAGCCACAACTAACATTTGGGATTTAACATCACACTTTGCATGTTAGACCCTTCGCTCCATTCACTAACGCTTAGCTCCCTTTTTCGCAATATGTTTAGTTATCAAAATTTTCATTCATGACATAAGGTAGACACATCTTTACTGTATAAATCAGACATGTATATGCAAATACCTTATGCATAAAAATCATAAAAAAAAAACTATGAAACATATATACCTACGCATGAATCGGAGTTGGACCCTTGACCAACTCCTAAAATAAAAAACTCTCAACTCTGTCTAACAGTTATAGAGTTTACAGAAAATTTTGCAGATAGTGAACAAAGCTAAAATTTTCACAAATCATATAAAATTTTGTCAGCTTTTCGTAAGCACAAACCGTTTATAAAAATTCCTTTGTATGAGGGAGTTACAAATATTTTACTATAGACATATCAGACTGTTTTCAACTATTGCAGTACGATGCTCAAACCATGAACAGAGCTAAAAATTTCACAGAGGGTAGAAAATTTTGTTACCATTCCAATGCAACAAACTGCTCATCAAAACTTCTCTGAACGAGAGAGTTATGAATATTTTATTGGCTGAAAAACTGTAATTTCGGGTCTATGCATTCGAGTAGGCCCAAACTGGGTTACCTGAATCCGTACACCCATATTTTTTTTGACATAATTTTAATTAAAAACTAAAATAAAACTACACAATTAAGTCTGATCTACTCTAAATGAGACAAATCATATTTTTTCTCAGCCGATTGGCCAGAAAAATCGAATCATCTCTCACCTACATTATTTTCTCAAAAATTAATTCAAGAAAATGCATAATAAATGAAATAAATCATGGAATTTATATGTAAATAAAATTCAAAAAAATCTACAAAAATCACAGAATATCCACATGCATATATTCTACCAACTTCAATAAAAAAATTACAGAATCTATGTCACAAAATTCATGATTTCCCTAAATTACCAATTTTTTTTCTTAAAAACCCGATTTGACTAAAATTGTGATATTTCAAAATTTTGACCATAGAAATTTACCAAATTTTTACATAATGTCTACAACAACCTACTCTACTAATCCAAGTCAATACTTTCAAAAAAATTATAGCATAATTTGTGTATTTTTAAAATTTACAGATTTTTTTTTAAGAAACCGGTTTTTGAGCAAAACATGTTTTAAAAAGGGGTTTTCTCTCAGAAAACCATTCCCTTTCCATCTTTCGATAACCCTAAGCCAAACCCACGTATGGGAGGGTTTGTTTAGGAATTCAAGTGAAGTATAAATCCACCTACCTTTTGTCGAAGAATCTGCTCCTATGCGAACCGATGGGTCTTTTCGCAATATCCGGCCATTCCACGCATACCAAGACCACGACTAGGCTCTCTTTTAGCCCTCCTCAACCACATGAAGGTATTTTTTCAAAGCTCCAAGGTGAAAACCAATGGAGTTGAGGTAGGAGAAAGAAGAAAAAGTGGTTTTCAGAGAAGGAGAGAGAGAGAGAGACTTGAGATAGGCTAAAAAAATATTCAAAGACACAAAATAGGGGGGGGGGGGGTGAGCCCCTCCATAGCTTTATAGATTCTAGGGTTTGGTCAAGGGATAGATTAATTTCTAGCCCTTGATCAAGATCAAAAATAAATTTCCAAATCCCCTTGCATTGCTACTTTCCCTTTTTTTTATAAAGAGTCCCTTTTCTTTTTTGTTTGTTTTAGCTTAAGACTCATGTTATGTATTATGTATATCATATAATATACTTTATATCTATAATATATTATGGCTATGAGGGCTAGTCGACCGATCTATAGGAGCTAACTTTTCTTTTTTTTTCATGAATTAGCAACTTCCTTGCTTGGCAAGCAAGTTGACTAATTCAACCCTCTTGTTTTTTATTATTATTAATTTAAATGTTTTCTTCTTACCTTTACTTTCCTAATCTCTAAAGGGGTTCCAGCCCTTGCTGGCCCCTTTAGAATTTTTCCAAGTTGATGCCCCCCACTATGGGGCTCTTTTAAAAAAAAAATAGCAAGTGTTGACTTTTTCAACCTTGTTTTATTTTTTTGGTGACTTTGATTTTAACTTCTTTTTCAAGTTGATTTTTGTTTTTAACTTTTTAAAACTTTAAATAGGATGCCACATAGGATGGGAGGGCCCACCCATTGACTCCTATCATTTTATAAATTCTAATTAATTCTTGAAATCCATTCCATAAAATTCAAGCTAAATTTATTCTAAATTAAATTAAAATGTTTTATAAATTCATTCAAAATTCACATAAAATTTTAATGAATGAAATTTAAGCTAAAGTTATTGGTTAAGTCTTCATTTTATTTAGTTGCTGTTTTGCTTCTTTCTAATTTGTTTATCTTGAGGCTAAGGGTATTTCTTAATACTTTTAAGTCTTTGACTTGCTAGGCCACCCATTATCTCACTGAGCTTATCAAAACTCGAGCTTGAACTGAACTTAAGCTAGAATTGGGTGGGGTCATGTTGGAGTGTGGATGAGGCAGCGTCAAAGCCATTTAGAGGGTATCTTTCTAGATAAGGGTCGGAGAGAGCGGATCGTATGAAAAACCTGGGTGACATTAGCAATGTTCCCAGCAGCCAGAACCGTTATACCCGCCCCTCTGTTGTAGCTCAGTTCAAACGGGACCCAGCCAGGACGGGATTAATGGTTCTGGCGGATGGGTGACATTGCTAATATCACCGAGCGTTTCATATTATCCGCTCTCAGGGTTGGAAAGGGGGGGCTTTAACGGGTATGTATAGATAATGCTAAGGTAATATTACCATGGTCACATTTGGTTAAGGCTGGGAGAGGGGCTTTTGATTGGGCACTCATTGTCTCATTACAGTTTCTAGGGAGGGGATGTGTCTTACATGTTTTCGTCTCTCTCTCTCTCTCTCTCTCTCTCTCTCTCTCTCTCTCTCTCTCTCTCTCTCTCTTCGTAGTTTGGTGCAGTGCACCAGAACATTACTATTTGCAACAATTTCAGAAGCCAATGCAACTGAAAATTATCATGATATTCTTAAAAAATCACCTAATTGAAAGTATCACAAATTTGTCATGATATTAACGCATTTTTTGCTCTTTATTTTTCATATATGTATACATTTTGTAAGTCTTATACAGCAATATTTTCTCTCTGATTTTTCTAAGAAAAAATTTTTTAGTCCTCCAGCTCATGATACAAAGTCGTCTCTATGGCAAGAAATATTTTGCACATCTTCAAGCTCGGGTGCATAAAGATCTTCTCAAGGTTATAACGATAGATGCAGAGAAGCACAGGATCATAAATATAACCAAAAAGACACTAACGAAGAAAGAATTTATTCGTTTTTTGCGCATGTTGGCATTCTTTCATCTTTGCACCCCCAGTGAATTTCAGTCTTAACTAAAATTCATAATCAAATTTCTCCCCGTCTCGTGGTGCTCATTATACAAAGTCGTCTCTATGGCAACAAATGCCCCCATTTTTACCGAAAAGATTACATTTTTTCTTCGAAGATTTTCACACCATGTCTTGCAAACGCATTTTACTTCTAGACGAAATCACACCATGAGTTGCATCCATTGAGTCTAGGAAGAGGTTACCCACCTCCTACCAGTGCAACAGGTCATCTACTTCTTTCTTAATCAATAAGTTGTTCTTTGAATCTATCACTTGGAATCAAGGATTTAAGTAGAATAGATCTGGACCAAAAGAAAGCGGATTACAAGCTAAAGAAAGATGATCCAGTTTCATAAAAAAAAATACCCATATTACCCCTTACACCTTTCAATGGCCTTAAAGATATTATAACATGCTATTGGACCTAAATACTAATTATTTAATCCGATTCAAAAATCATAAAAATAAAAAATACTAAATACTAATACATCACATATTTGGATCAAAATTGATTCCAAAAAAAAAATCGAAAGCTAAAAAAAAAATTAAATTTGTCTTTAAGATGGACCGAGTTTATGCGTTCAGGTGCAATGACATATTTTTTTCGAAAGTGTCCTCTAAATGCGTTGCATTCGTTTCTCTCAAGGTCAAATAGCTTCGTCCTCGGAGTCTGAGTCTTGCTAATTGGATTACTGCAAAAACATTCACCCATAAATATTTTAGTTGGAATTCATTTTATAAAATTAAGGAGAACAAAATAACAATATTCATGCATTTTTTGAAGTAATATAAATTTATCAAGTTGGAAAATTACCTGATTCCTTCTCGATGAACCTTCACGAAAATTCGTATTTAGCTCTTCTCAAATTTTAAAAGAATTAGAACTTCTTGATGAACCTTCACCCATAACTGATTTTCATTTTCATTCGTCCTCCAGATGTGCTGCATTAGAACTTCTTAGGATTTTCTTATCATTAGATAAACGATAAGTATTTGTATGTTCCCCAATCTTGATTTGGCTTTTCTCAACCTACCAGATTTTTTCTTCCCATGGTTTCTCTATTCTCTTTCCTAGGTTTCTTCTTCCACCTGTTTCTTTCCTTTTATTCCTTCTCTCCTCTCATTTTCCTAGGTTTTGTTTTTAGTGGGTACCTCTTCATGTGCCTATTTCTCATTTTCCTCTCTTTCTTGATGG
Source organism: Nuphar pumila (assembly GCF_984573655.1). Classification (NCBI taxonomy): domain Eukaryota; kingdom Viridiplantae; phylum Streptophyta; class Magnoliopsida; order Nymphaeales; family Nymphaeaceae; genus Nuphar; species Nuphar pumila. The sequence continues at coordinate 11,734,203 of NC_143257.1, forward strand.
TTCAGGACCTCTTCCACCTTTTGGACCTTTTTCTGGACTTTGGATCCAAGTATCTTGACCCTCATGAACACTCTAGATGGATCCAGACCTTTAACTTCCTATTCCAATCCATAATCATATCTATGCCACTCGTCCCTTTCCTTGATCTACCAATGGCTCAAGACACAATCAAGAATGAAAACAATTCAACTTACATAAAATTTTGAAAACTTTTAGGTGTCCTAATATACATTTATTTCAGCAAGTCACTTTGGGGTTCTAGGTTTTTGGTTTCCTTCTTGACCACTCATGACATTTCCAGCCAGGTTCACCTACCGATATACTTAGACTTAGGGTTTCCAGTATGTGGTATGAGAATCTTAAGATCCAAGAATAGAAAAAAAGAGTTTGATAACTCTTGCACACAAAAATCATAGTGGCTCTAGACATAGAGAGAGGATAAAAGAAAGAGAGCACACACAGAACAAGTATTATGTCCACACAATTTTGTGAGATTATTAGAGGTGAGAAATTTAATACTTAGAATTTAGGTGAAGTAAATCCCTAACAATGTGAGTGTGTGAGGTGTTTACGGTTCAAGAATTCTTAGGAAATAACTTTCCTGAAAATATCTCAACAATGGAGGAGACTGGGTTCCATCACGATCGCCGAAACATTTATTGATGAGAAAATCCACCAAGGGTTTTTAAAGTTTTTAGAAACATACCTCCCTTTCAAAAGATATCACTCATTGAAAAGTGTATTTCAAAGTGCCAAAAGTAAACAAAAAATTATTCTCGGTGGCAAATGCAATTGACTCAGGGCATTATGTCATGTTCGATACAAAGGACGTGAACTTCTTATACAACATTAGAAGCTTGGATAAGGATGTGGTACACACCGGCAAGCATGTTAAAGATTTATTAGTTTCATCTGTCGCTATGTCTTAAGTTGACAAGATGAACATAAACGATGGAGCATCAATTTGGCATGCTAGATTGGGTCATCTTAGCATGGATAAATTGAGAGTCATGGTAACCAAAAATCTAAATGGGTTGCCAAAATTGACTTCTTTTAGAAATAGTGAATTATGTGAAGGATGTTAATATGGAAACCTTCTTTTAGAAATAGTGAATTATGTGAAGGATGTTAATATGGAAAGGCACATTGTCTTCCATTTGATAGGGCTTCCTCCATATGCAATGCTCCAATAGATTTTATTCATAGTAACCTGATGAGAACTTGTGTCACACTAACCTATTCAGGTATCTGGTTGTGAACAGTGGATCCAATGTAGTTTTGTCAAGTGGTAGTTTTGGCCATTTCTCATGATAATTGGGGAAAAGATTTTCTACAATTGTTTGTATTTGTATGTATAATCGACTTAGCAATCCTCATTCCAATGAGATAACTTGATTGTCAGGTCAGAGCTGGGATCTCAGGTTCGAACCTTTTATAGGTTATTCCAAGCTTTATATATATATAGAGAGAGAGAGAGTGTGTGTGTGTGTGGTAGCTGCTTGATCAAAGCACACTCACGCATCGCATGCATTTTTTTTGCACAAAAACACATTTTTTTGTAAAAAAACACCTTTTAGCAAGCACCACTAAAGGTCACAGTTCCGCTGGGACCTTTAGGGATGCTTCAAACGTCGTTAAATAACAAAAACTAAATGCCACGAGTGCCCTGGCTGAGCATTTAGCGACATTTTGAAGCATCATTAAAGCCTTGTTTGAAATTTTTTGCACATTTTATAGGGAAAAACGTGCTGAGTCATCCATCCGTTTAGACAACTATGGATTAAGCAGCTACCACTTTTCCTCTCTCTCTCTCTCTATATATATATAGGTTGTAGCTGCCTACTTTCTTTAGTGTCTACCGGCAGCCTACCAAGCTTTGAAAGGGTTTTTTTCATTTTTTCTAAAATCTGACCAAACAGATGTGATCTATATGTTTAATTTTATATGAATCAGCTCTTGGATAGACCGATTCCGACACAAAAGTTTTTATAAATTTTAAAAATTGACTGTACAATTTTAAAAAATATTCAATGCTTAAGTCATGTTTTTACCAAAAAAATATGATTCAAGTGTCATTTTTTACTAAATAGACCATGCCAAACACATCTGCAGGGTTAGATATGTGAAAAACTGTAACGCTCCAAAATTTCAAACTTGCGAACCTTTCGGAAAGCATGCAAGAGACTATAAAAAATCATTTTCATTTCAGAGTTTGCTTATGAAATCAGCGAAAGACTATTCTTTTGTCAAATTTAGAAAGAAAAGCTGACAACTTTGGGCACGTTAGCTAAAAGAACCAAAACTCACAATCCATGCTACTTGCAAAACACTTGGAAAAACCACTTTCATTAAAAATACCTAAATAGTACAAAATTCGGATATCCCAAGAAAAATCTGTTACAAAACCCAAAAACGTCCAGGACGCGAGCTAAGAGCAGGAAGAGAAAATCTTGAAGCCATCTTACCATCACGTAATCGCCCGTGGTGTACCTAATCATCACCTGTACCCATAGAATGGGTTAGTTTCGCGAAAAACTAGTAGGTGCACAAGAGAGACTACAAGAAATTGAATTAAGTACATTTAATTCAACATGCTAAGCAGTTTAAAGCAGATCAGCAGTTAACAGGTAAGTCGTTTCAAACAAGCAGTTCAAAACAGGTAAGCAGTTCAAAGCAAGTAAGCAGTTCAAAGCAGGCAAGCAGTGCAATTGTCAAAACGCAACACGACGATTCATTTGATCATAAGTTGTGAACTACCACGCAACAAGCAAGTCTCATGACCCATCAACCAGTGTGAACAGACTTTATGTTTCGATATTACTGGCATGAGGGTACGCACAGACAAACCGTAGAAACAACTGAGACTAGTTCGGGCATCTGTTATTCTATGTATTTTCAATAACCCGAATAGCTAGTTGAGTCTGCTCCTAAGGGGACGACTTTAGCCGAGAGAGGATTCCTCAAAAGCAGGTACTTGGCAACGGATGCATCCAACTTCTGCAGAAGTCCATGGGATCTACCACCTAGGATAATGTATGGTAGTCCCTTCCCCTGACTCCAATGACTGGGGAGGCCGGATCTTTGCCCATGGGTTGGTTGTTAACAACTTGTCCATTGGAGTTATGTATCAATCCATCCTCTCCCTTGACAGAAACATAAGGGCGAATGAGTGCGTCAGGGGTAAATTAACTGACGACTCATTCTATATGCTCTGGTCCTTTGACTAAATGAGCATCTTACCTGTGAAGGCGATCCCATTTTTATGTGTTTACAACATTGTGCATTTAGCACTGTTCGAGGTACTCTAGAACGAAAGGGATATAATTCCTCAATAAGAACCTCAACAAAAGTGTTTCACAAAGATGTAATGTTTCTCAAACTTTACTTTTGACATTCTTTATCTTTTGAAACAGCCAACAGCTTGTGCCAACATTTGGCATGCAATTTTCTAGAATCTCATCCGCTATCGGGGTATCTACATGCCTCGCATGACTCGATATCGGCCTCGATAGACGAGATACGGGTTTCTCAACAGATCCCCCGCTAAGAAGTTCGCTCAAGCCCCAATTCGGGGTTACCCGAGATATGTCGAATAGAGGAACAGAACCAGCCAATCACATTCTTCCAAATACTTTGATTTAGGCAGTCATTGATGCTTTTACGCAGCTCCCTAAAATCTTAAGTCTACTTTGCAGGACTGCTCACTCGAAAAGTCAGGATCCTTGCAAGGTATCCATCTCCTTATATGAGGATGTATCGTTAAGCTCTCGACTCAACTTTTGTCGCAAGAGGGAGAGCAATAAATGCCTTTGCATCCTCCACGAGGATCCCTTTATAGTACATGCAATGAGCAAAAACCTGAGCGGCATCTGCAATGGCAAGGCAGTAACGAAACATTTGCAAAAACAAGAGCCTGGACGCAAAGCGCGACGACAAAGGAAAGACATGACAAAAAGTAAAGGACAAAGATCGGAAAACTATGTCCTTGAGTTAAATGCGTATTCGTATGCATATATATTTATTTAATTATCATTTTTAGTTAATTGAACTCAATTCAATTATCCAAGTCCTACGTGCAATCTTCCCCTACCTTGAGGAGTTGCAAGCTTGTTGGCGCCTGTGGGTATAAACGATTGACGGCTTGGGTCGCAGAGCCAGAGTTGGATCCGTTGTACGAGCTGCAAAAGTGACAGTCTTAGCAAGCTAACACCAAAAACAAAAGGTCGGGGGCACTGTCGTTGACATAACGTGAAGGAAAAAGAAGCAGGGGCATCGTGCCCTTGCGCACCACAAGAAGCAAAGGCAGGGGCTGCAAGCCCCTACTGACCTGCTCTCTGCAACCTACGAGGAGGCAGGGAGTTGCACCCCTGCCCTCAGAAAGCGAGGGCAGGCAGGGATTCGCCCCTATCTGACAAAGTAGAAGAGAGGCAGGGGCAAAACCCCTGCCTGTCAACAACAAAGGGGAGGCAGGGGGCTTCACCCCTGTCTGTCGAGCATGCAAGGAGGCAGGGGCGAGGCCCCTGCCCGTCGATCAAAAAGGGGGAGGCAAGGGGCTTCGCCCCTGCCTGACGCCAGAGAAGGAGCAGGGGGGTGGGGGGGGGGGGGGGGGCTCGACCCCTCCCCTGCCGGAAAAAGGGGAGCACGGAGGGACTTGACCCCCTCCCTTGACCGCAGGGAGCACAAGGAGCAGGGAGGGGGCTCGACCCCTCCCTGAAATCAAGAGTAAGGAGGGAGCTCAACCCCTCCTGCGTACTACGAAGGCAGGGAGGGCTCGAGCCCCTCCCTGCGATAAACATAGGCAGGGAGGGTCAGACCCTCCCCTGCGCACCTAAATAGGGGAACAGAGAGGGGCTCGACCCTCCCTGGTGAAGACAAAAGGGCAGGCAGGGACCCCAAAACCCCTGTGTCGGAACCCTTCTCACAGGCGGCAGGGGTTTTACCCCTGCTGACCTGTCGGCAAACTGGTAGGGGCTAAAGCCCCTGCCGGACGGCCCTTCCTTGCCGTAAAAGGCCGACAGGAAGGGGCTTTTGCCCCTGTCTGTCAACGGAAGAAAAGAAAAGAGGAAGAGGAGGCGGCAGAGGGAAAAGGAGAAGAAGAACGAGGGGAAAGGGTGCGTACCTGGAGGACGCCGGAGAGCTCGTCGAGGGGAGGAGGGTCATCGGTGGTGGGATGCCGGTGGTCGTGCTCGTCGAATGCAAGATCAGCAGGGTGGTCAGTCGAGAGAGAGACGAGAGAGCAGAGAGGGGAAGGTGTTTTGTAACCCCTCTCCTGCCTTGTTGTCTTTAGAAGGCACGAGGGAGGCAGTGCCTCCATTGGGTCCGGGTCGAGTCTGGATCCGACCCAAATCCAAGTTTTTTTTTTTGGGGGGGGGGAGGGGGGTTTACAAAAAACTCCTAATTACTGGTGGTAGGCAGCTACCACTTTTCATATATATATAAAAGAAAGCTTAAGAATACAAATATTGTTTTTTGCTGAATAAGTCAAGCTTGTGACACTTCTATTACAATTGGGTAACATTCCTGGACGATGACCGTACACGCATAACATCCTCTCCTCTTGACCATCGTTCAAGATACAAGGTTGATGGTATTGATAAGCACTACCATTTTGATAAATAGAGATGGATAATGACAGTGTAAATCAATTTGAAAAAAAAAAAGTGGCTTCTTGTAATAAGTGTAGATATTGGGTTCAGTATGTGCCTTAGAAGAAAGAGAATTATTAAGATGCTTAATTGGTTACAGTTATGTAGCTGGATGGAGACTGCAGTGATTAGATGGATGGCGTATATGAATCCATGTTCGTTGGGTCCAAAGTAAGAAGAGGGCATGTAAATTACCGGAAGAAAGAATGAGGATGGCCATCAGGACCAAAAGGGAGGCCTGGAATTTTATCCTTCCCTTCCATGATCAATCGCTCTAACAAGACCAGTACAATTATCCGAGTTCGGATAAAAATAAGGCCCGGAAAGGGGCTTAAATAAATGAGTCGAGAAGTGGGAGAATTGAGATTAAACAGGCAAGTTACTTTCCAAATTCCAAAAGATTAAAGTAGGAAATAAATGCTTTATAATTTGTAAATCATTAGGGCCACTACAGTATCTTCATCACCTTTCCACACAAGGTTATACAAGGAAACTTTGAATTTGGTTCTTAAATTTTCAAGCAATAAAAAGATGATAAACTCTAGACAGTTTTAATTCCAATTTCCAAAAACGGCCAATGGTCCTATACATATATATATATATATATATATATATATATATATATATATATATATATATATATATTAACGTGCAAGATCACTTTTGAACATGACCAAAACGAACTCGCGCGGAGCATCCATTGCGCGCATGATGGACGCTCCGAAGTTGTCTCTGCTGAGCAAGAGCTTTAGCAGGGACAAAAGTTGCTGCTAAAGGTCTCTAAAGGTCTTCTTTGGCGGAACCATGCAAGGAGCATCCATCACGTGTGCAATGGACGCTCCGCGAGAGTTCGTTTTGGTCATGTTCAAAAGTGATCATGCACCTACAAGTTTTTCTTTTATATATATATATATATATATATATATATATATATAACATTTGCGGCAGTTGTTTGTATGTACAGATACCTTATTTTTCCAAAAAAAAGAGGGAAAAAAAACTTGGCACGGTTTTTGTGCCATGCACTGTTATCCTAGTTTTCTTGATAAGCCAGTTTAATACAGGGGACTGCTTGGCTAGCGGTTCTTGTGCCATGCCCTGTTAATTCTACATATTTGCATCACATTTTCAGAACAAAATACGTGAATATGATCAAAGTAATGATAGATTGATGAGGATAACTAACTCCATATCAAAAATATGTGAAGAAAAATTTTTGTTTAAAGTACGGGAACATCATTACAAATGTTTTGTACCAAAAAAAAGAACAATGAAAAATGCTAAAATTTTGAGTTGAAGAAAGTTTGGTAGACAATATATATAGAATATGAGAACGCCATTTTCATGGATGTTTTGTTCTTTTCTCTTGAATCTAACCATTCAATGTGATTTACAAGTTTGGTTTTATAAGAACCCGCTCTTGAATCATCCAATTTTGAGGCTTAAACAGGAATTTTTAGGGCTTTAAAATCAATGACTCATAATCTTCATAAATATTCACGCATTCAGAATTAGCATTTTTCAATGGTTGATTTCTAACAAATTCACCACACCAAGCACATCCCCATGGTAGGATTTGCAAAAAAAGTGTTGGAAATGCCCATATTTCTGGTTCTCATATTCTAGCTCTCATATATATATATATATAGGCATGGGAGTAACAGTGGACGATTAATGTTATTCGGACGAAGAGGCACCGCTGATTGCAAACATGATCAGCAGCACCCTTTTTTGTGCAAAAAGCTTATTCCTCAACTAAAGATCTGGGCGGAAAACAGGTCTTTAAAGGTGGTCAAAGACTGCCACTGATTCACCATGTTGGGCAATTTTAAGCAACATCAGAAGTACAGGGAGCGTTCAACCTTTGTTCAACAGAAAGGGGTTCAACGATACCCCCTTCCCTATATATATATATATAGATAGATAGATAGATATAGATATAAGTTGGTTTTAATTTTACAAGATGAGGTCAAAATATAGGTAAATACGAGATTTTTCCTTTAAAGCAAAGCTATATATTTGGAACTATGCGGTTAAATCCAAGACCCATTTTGAACTCTAGATTTGGGGTTTTTTCTCAACGAAATACCTTTTTAATACAGCTGATGTGTCAATTACCATGTTTCGTAAATTTTAGCTACTTGGTAAGTTCTGGCCAATCACAAAATACCTTTTAAATACAGCTCATGTGTCAATTACCATGTTTCATAAATTTTACCTACTTGGTAAGTTCTGGCCAATCACATAATACCTTTTAAATACAGCTCATGTGTGAATTACCATGTTTCCTAAATTTTTCCTACTTGGTAAGTTTTGGCCAACTCACATAATACCTTTTTAATACCGCTCGTGTTGATTGCTATGTTTCATAAATTTTAGCTACTTCGTAAGTTTTGGCCAGATCACATTTATGTGAATTGGAATATGTTTGAAATAAAAGTTTTGTTCCAAAATTTATCTCCTAAAGTGTGCAACCAAAAAGAAGTTTGTGCTGGGGTGCCGCCCTCCACTGGCAGTACCATACTGCATAATAGATATTCAATAGATAGTATTATTATTATCATTATAGATGCATTTATAATGGCTTAAAATCATAAGCATCGAGTCTGTAGCTAACAAAAACACTCATTAATTCCCAAGTAACAGCAAGTAACAACAGATAATCTTGAGAAAAATACCCCACCAGCTTCCCAAAACAAACAAGCATACAAACGAACAAGGAAAAAAAAAAAGGTAAACCGCTGAAAATTGAGGTCACAACAAGCACAAAAATTAATCAAGATGCCAAACAGGAAAGAGAATTTTGTTGCTTTCAAGTCATATTTTGATCAATTCTAATAGCACAGATTTAATAACACATGATATTACATTTAAAATTCAAGACATATTCTGATCAATTCTAGATATTCCAATAGCACACATCTAATATAGTAATATCACATGATATTACATTTAAAAATTAAAATCTTTTAAAGGGTTGGTAAATTCTAATCAGATTGCCACGTTGGTTGACTGCATGTCCTGCCTGAATTTCAAATTGAATTTGTATACTTGGATGTTACCATTCAAGATGTGTCATGATCTATGTAACAGGGATTCGGCTACCAGGGTGCCGCACCCGCGTCGAGTCGACGCGGGTGCGGTCAACCCGACCCTGGGTGCGTTGACCACACCCAGGGTCATTTCAGTCCATTTTTTTATTTTTATTTTAAAAAAAAAAATGCCCTATGAAAAGGGAGGGGGTGTTGCGCAGCTGCTGGAGTGTTGGGGTAACCAACCCCCACTCCCCACGATCCCCCACGACCCCCATCTCCCTTCTGTTTCGCCCCTCTCTTAGGCACTCTTATAAACCCCCCATCCTCTTACTCTCTCACTCGTTATCTCCCTTCCCCTACTTCTCCCCCTCTCGTTTTCCTTTCTTTCTCGCACCATTTGGTGAAAAGGCACACGGCTCACACGAGCACAATGGTGAGGGGACTCCTTTGGATTCACGGTAGCCGAAAGAGGGAATCAGAAAGAAATCAGGAATCCGCAATTCACAGGTAGGGTTTACTACGATTGTTGTGGGTGTATTTTGTTTCAAGTTTGCAATGGGTTGTAACACACCCCAAATATAAAGGATTTTGAAAGAAAAAAAGAGGGGTTTTAATGGCTGCCGAAAACCCCAAATCGGCAGATTTAGGGGTTTCGGTTGCTTTGAACCCCAAATCAAAAGAGGAGTTTTAAGGACTGCCGTAAACCCCAAATCGGCAGATTTGAGAATTTCGGCTGCTATGGACCCAAAAAAAAACTCAAAGATTGAAATCACGGACTGAGTACTGGCAACAAAACGTTTTTTTTTCTTCTTGTATGAAATCCATGAATAGAAATTTGTGATTTAGTTATCCTAAATTAAAATTGAAAAAATGTTTGTGATTTGCCTCAACTAATCGGTGTTCTCTTTTGTATCTCAAAGTATAGTTGTGTATGACTGTGGGTTTGCATTTTTATCCATGGTCGAAAATCTGTCTGCAACACCTGCATTAGAACAAAAAATATGTTTGATTAGTTGTTCTCACTTGCTTAGTTCTTATCCCATCATAATTGTGTAATGAAAGGTGTTGTACATTTGGATGCAAGTAGGAGTTATATTGGTCGAGATAGTATGAGATTTTATGCTAACTAAAATGTGATGAACATGAAATGTCGAGGAGTTATCTTTTTAAGTATTAAAACATATGTTGTGATTTGCAATATAGATTGTAACTATCACACCCCTAATTATTAGAAGGGAAATCTATGCGTGTTTATGGATATTCTATAACATACGGAATTTGTAGGTATTTTTGGCACACGTGGGTCCAGGGGTGTTGCATATTTAATCCCTGTAGAACTTATTTTCTTAGATACACTATGGTACTGTGCTATGCTTTACTGGATATTGGTTTTTCCAGATGATTATACCGTGATGGTAACATTCACACCAGAAATCATGAAATATGTTGTTTGTTCATGTACATTTTTTTTTATAGAAAACTATAGTTCTAATTGAATTTGAACATATTGAGTAGTGGATTATATATATATATATATATATATATTACATTTTTTTCCCTGCCGCACCCCCGCACCCATGTGGCATAGGTCATGATGTCATTAGTAAAAACCACCTGAAGAACCTCGATCATCTACTACCATATCTGTATTTTCTCCAACATTCGTGGGCGCCTTATCTGTCTATGGCCAGGATACTTCCTCTAGGTTTAAAGCACTAATCAACACCTCATAATATCATAGACAAAAGGCAATGATAAAACACAGGTTATTTTCGCACAGACCAAATGCTGCCATTGGAACAGTATTGTGATAATGGCAGTAAGAGAACAGCAGCAACTAGTATGTGGTTTTTTTTAATGACGAGGAACCCTCATCGAAGCAAGGAAAACCCTGGGTGGGGCCCCACGACCACCCTGCCTTATGTGGACCAACTCTGAAAGCTACGGACACACCCGTGCCAGCAACTAGTATGTATTATGTGCCCACAATGAACAAAAACTGCCCATACTCCAGAGAGATTTATAAGCATTGAATGTTAATAGCTTCCCAACATACACGTGATAAAGGGTATCCAGAACATATAGAAAAGAGAGTTTAGAGATTTACCAAGAGTACCTCCCAAGAAGACCAGAAAAAAAGCTCATTCACTACTACAGCTGCTCACGTGAATGGATAGAAGTTTGAGAAGAGCAAACTCCCAAGAAGAATATAGGATATAAAATAAGCCCAAATGAAGTAAGACCATTTCAAACCAATACCAGTAGAGACAGCCAAGTGTGAAATAAACCAATAAATAGGGAGACTGGAAGACAAGAATCGAGTTGCAACCTGTAGAAAAATGTTAGTATCACAGTACGGCATGTACTTGAACTCAAATGAAGACCATCTCAAACCAACACCAGTAAAGAGAACAAAGTTCAAAATAAGGGGACTGACAGACAAGAATCAAAACAGAACGCCTCAATCAATTGAATAGTTTAAGGCAAACAGAGCCTAATGCAGTAAGAATCCAGTAGAATACCTAGGATTGCCATTTTGGATTTAAAGTTTTCCATATTTTCTAGACAAATATACAATTCATTAACTTTTGATGATCTGAAAATTTTACCTCAGATATAAGTGAAGATACAACAGAAACAATGAAGATTTTAGGCTGGAGTTAATAAAACTGGAAGATGACTATTATGCACTGAGCAAATCAATGTACCCATCAGAGGTATTCGTTATTTCTTATAAATGGGGATGCATGCATTCATTTCATTTCATTTCATTTAATTTAATTTAATTTATCAGTAATACTGAAAAGGTTTTCTAAAAAATATGAGAAACCTGTCATATAGGTATGTGTACATGGTACAACATGAGTGTCTCGTATGACAGTTGTTTCCCAAAAGAAGAGTGCAAAAATGCAGCTGGGTTCTGCTTGTTAATGTGCAACTCTGCATGAATATGCATGCATATGAGTGAAGAATTCTAGTAATATATAAAGGAAAAATTGCATAAAGTATAACATAAAATATATCCTACATATGATGTAATATCCATGTTTGACACTACCCAAAAGTACCCACATCAACATGGTATGTGGGCACGTTGAGGAACCCATATTAAAGTGAGAAACCCAAGGTAAAAAGTAGATTTTTTCACAATCTATAGATGATGAAAAATAGTTAATTTTTCATATAAACTCTGTTGAAGTGGTGAGATACTGAAACTGAACTTAGGATCTATCAGTTGGTGTATGTTTAGTAGTCTAATAACGGCCCAGTAATGGAAATTTATGATTGTGTATGTGTGTGCATGTGCACCTGTTTGTGTGTGTGTGTTGCATATGTGTATATGTGTGTGCATGCATGCACACAAACGTGTGTGCAAGTGTGTATACACGCGCGCATGTGCATGGCCGCTTGCGCATAAACTGAACAACGCCTGGAGTCAAGCAAATTCATTGGCAGACACAACTTGACACAAGGCAGCATAAATCATAAGGAATTTTTTTTGAGAGACTACGGTCATTCACATAATGATTCAACTTACTGCTCTATACAGATCTGGAGATGTATGATTTACAACAAATGAGATCTAGCAATTGAGGTCAACCAGTCATTTCAAACTTTATGGCACTTGTCTTAGATTGATATGAAGTTATTCCTCCATTTTCTAAGTTCTAATAAATGATCATAAGAATGCCTATGGTTGTGCATGTACGAGCTAAGTTAATAATCAAATAGAATGACTAGTTTTTTACCTGCACATGCATCACAAAAAATGCAACAGCAACCAAGAATGCCAAGTGTAGAATAAAAGGCAGTACAAGGACCGGGTCATATCTCAGCCTAACTGAAAGATGATTACTCTCTTGTAAACAAGAATCATTAATTATTTGAACACCACCAGTATCAGTCCTCTTCCTCTTTCTATGCATGAGTTTAGCTGCCAAGGAATTAAAAACAGGTATGAGATGCTAGATATTGGAAACAGCGGGTAGAAATAAAAACATATAACGAGATTCCTACAGTTGGATAAACTCCAGGATAAAACCAAATGATCAAGAAACTGCCTTAATGTGAAACAAATATCATTTGATTTTATCCATGCATTTTATAGCTGTTATCTGCCCCTTGTGTTTCTCACCCATTATTATTACACTACTATGGAATTTATATAAAACAAATATATAAATTCATATATAAACAAGGCAAAGAGAAACCAAAAGTTTATTGTACCCCTATACAAATGAATAAGAATGGAAACATACAATATCTTGTCCCTTTTGTTAAAAATGCAAGGTCATGCACATACTTGTTGGTATTGTCATTTATTCATGGGAGCAGAGGTAGGATAGCTTTTTCTGTCATTATGCCGGCTTGTTCATGGGTAAAATGGCCCTTCTACCTAGAGCCTGCATTAGTTAACTTGTGCAGATTAGCAGCTTTACTCAATCTGAATTTTATTTATTCTCTGCATTATGGAGAATGCTCCAATATACTCGTGCAGTGCATTGTGGGACCAAACATTAAAATCAAGAGTTGGTGAACAATAGTGAAGACTCACAGCTACAGCCTGAGATGTCATAGCCAATATATTTCATCTATGGTTGTTGAAATGACAATGTGTGAATCTGTCACAGGGATGCTTCAAATTGTCCTGTGCCGTGTAGCCTTTTATACTATTCCTAAAGGAAACTACAAATGGTCTGTCATGTGACTTGGTTTGAATATTTCATCAGCTAATGTTGAATTTGTCTATCTGATTAATCTTTGTTCCTTTGTTATCCAGTCATCATAAGCTGAACTTTTAATCACAATTGATTTAGTTATGACTTGCTCAGTCTGCTTAACAATGAATTTAGGTGATGGCTCTGATCCACCATGATCTGCAAGTTTCATATATCTTATGTAGGAACAAGCAGTTCGTTGCCAGATCAAGTGTTAATTTAACAGTCACTTTCAAAAAGTTTATGTATCCAAATTCCATGATGTTAAAACAATTCTGCTGAAGTCTCAATGAGAAGCTCTGGAGTATTGGGCAATTCAAGAAACGTTTACATCCTAAATAACTTGAGATACAAAGTATATCCACTGGATTGAAACGAGATTTAATTCTCCAAAAGAACAAAATCAGACCCAAATGATCCAAATCCCAATGATTTGAGGTCAAAAACTTCATTCAGATCCAAATGATCAAAGATCCAAAAGGGACCAAATGGTCCAAGATACAAATCAAAAGTCAAATATCCAGACGGTCCTAGATGATCCAGATCCAATACAAGCCGTTTGGTATAATATTGGTTCCAATGTTGATCAAATGGGTAGATCTGATGCTGTCACATGGATTTGGCTGAAGATATGGAGGTGCTAAAAGCTACATGTTTAGCTTTGTACAAACTATAAAGAGCGGCATGAAGTAACATAATGAGCAACGAAAATTAAATGAATTATTCCAGGCTCTTAAAAATTTCTCATATTGTACAGACCATCTAATTAACACTGCATGTAATCCTGCAGACCTGTGGGTATATCAGAAAAGTTTGTGTCAAAAGACTGAATGGTATTGCACTTTCTGCCTATGCCAGTAGAATGGAATATAAAAGCATCCTTTTCAATATGATGAGCAAGAAAACCCAAAGAAAACATCACTTTATGATGCAACTTTGTGTATTCAATAATCGAGCATGCAGCCAGAGACAGAACCGGGGAGGCAAGAAGAAAATTTGGTAGCTGTTTCAGTTGGAAGTATCTCAGGAACCCAACACCCCTGCATCACAAGGTCAACCAGGGATAAATGAAATTAATCAATCAGCACAGAGATATACCCACAAACACTAGAAAAAACAGGAAAAGAAGTGTTGATTGCATCAGTTTGGTTTGAACAAAAACTGTGATCAAATACAAGTCCAATAGTTAAATAGTCATAGTTGGCAAGCATTTTCAGAAGCATATCGGATTGAAAAAATGTATGCATCTCGATTCAACTATTACATCAACCTGAAAATCTAGATCCAGAAAGTTAACAAAATTTGGATCTGGTTTGGTATTTTTTTGTCCAAAGTTGGTTTGCAGACAATAATGCTGCACCTAATTAAGCGAGTACGTTGTACCTAGATACATGCACAATCTGTATGATTTACTGTTAATTTATAGTCTTTATATATATATATATATGTGTGTGTGTGTGTGTGTGTGTGCGCGTATGTTAATATATATATATATATATATTAGGGATTTATGTATTTTTGTATTTCTTTCATTGTATTTTTCTTTGTTTTCTTTATTATTTTATTGTAATAGGTAGTTCCCCTTAGGGGCACTTTTGTAATTTTTTGTTATAACCATTGGGGGTAGCCGTTCGGCTAGTCCAATGGGTAGCTCAACTAGCCGTTGGACTAGCCCAAAGGCTAGTTGAGCTCCCACTCTATTTTAGTCTCTTGTGTGTGTGTATATATATATAGAGGGAGAGAGAGAGTAATGGGTACATGCTAAATGAAATATGTTAAATGAAACATGCTAAATGAGTTTTTCAGGGTTTTTTCATTTTATTTTTAAATTCTGACTGTACAGATGTGATCTATGTGCTTGATTTTATAGGGATCAACTCTTGAAGTGTTCGATTCTGATACATGGGTAGGTTTTTATAACATTCAAGAAATCAACGGTCCAAAATCTTTGTAAATTTTTTAGGCTCCAAATATCATTTTTTTCATCGAAACACCAGGTGTGGATTCCTCGTAAATTGACCATGCCCAACACATTTATGGGGTTGAAACTGTGAAAAAAACACTGGAGGAGCAGAAAAACCCATTTAGCATGTACCCATTATTCTATATATATATAGATATAGATATATATATATATATATGTGTGTGGGAACTAACCCACATATTCTTGTGCTTTTCATAAGCATTCTTAGATCATAAAATTATTTATTTTTATGTGTTGTAGCCCTTGAGTGGCTTGTGTTTTTGCTACCTTTGGTGACCTTGTTTTTGCCCATAAAAGGCTTCTTGTATTTGTGCACACACTTGTAATTGTGTTAGCCCATAGTGGCATCTTTTTGTGCACACTCTTATTTCGTTATATTTACATCCTTAGAATAATAGCACTTCAAGCGCATTAGCATTAGCACAAGAATTACTAACGAGATGAGCAAGGCATGACAGTTTTTTGAACAATGTAAGCTATAGGTTTCAATAAAAGAGAAAGCCGCTGAGAGTTGTCCATTATTAAACAAAACTACAAGAAAATTTTAAATACCATTCTATTTTCTGAGCACAAATATAAATTTTCATTGACCTGATGGCACACAATGCCATGAGAATTATCAGTACCAAGGGGCTGTGAACACATTTTGTTGTTAGTATGATGACTCTGATAAGCATATTCTCACAATTTTTTCTCTGTTATAAGTAAAAGCCTGAAAAGGTGAGAAGATACTACAGCCCAAAGCAGGGTTACCAGAAGTGCTATAGGGCATGGGGAAGCGTGCTATAGGTTCTAATCTGGAAATTCGCTTTCCCATCTAAGGAAAGAGAGCTTCCCGACAATGGGAAGCGTGTTCCCAGAAAAAAAGGAATCGTGTTTCCAGAGATAAGTAAACGTGATTCCCATTATGACTCCCAGAGTTGGGAATCGAGTTTCCTAGGATTGACTTCCCTAAATCTTTTGCTTGGCCATTTTTTCCCCTACCAAATTTGTTTTTGACAAAAAAAAAGAAACTTCACTTTTTTAGGTCAAAAGGATCTTTTACTTAAAAATGTATAAATGCAAAAGGGGGAACATTTTGGGGCTTTTCAAAGGCTTTTAGAAGAGAAGAAAGGGTGCAGTGCTCTCAGCTCTCTTCTATGGTTTGTCTTTGGCAAGAATCTGGCATCATGTGAGGATTTCCAGCAATGTGTGGCTTCATCATTGCCTTCCTAACAAGGTATGCCCTACTCTCTCTCTCTCTCTCTCTCTCTCTCTCTCTCTCTCTCTCTCTCTCTCTCTATATATATATATATATATATATATATATATATGCACGTCTTCTTCCTCTTCCCATGCACTTCTCCTTTTCCGTCTTTTTCTTATTGTTCTTCCTCTTACCCTGCACTTTTTCTTTTTCTTCTTGTTTTTCTTCCTCTTCCCCTGCACTTCTCTTTCTCTTCTTCTTTTAATCCCTCGCCCTATGCTTCTTCTTTGTCTTCTTCTTCTTCTTCCCTACACTTTTCTTCTCCTTGTCTTGTGCTTCTTCCTCTTCCTCTTCCTCTTCCTCTTCCTCTTCCTCTTCCTCTTCCTCTTCCCTGCCGTTCTACTTCTTTCTGCAGTTTTTCAATTTTTCTCCATTTTCCATGTTGCTTTGCATTGTTGTTTTTTTCTGCTGGTTTTAGCAGCGGACCAAGGCGAGGTATGCACTATATATCTTGTGTTTTTTTACTTTCTTGCATATGTATTGTTTATATTTTAAATTAAACTTTTTGAACATTTTAACAATATTCATTGTAGGAAATGAAGAAAATGGAAGGAATGGGGGTGTGGATGTGGAGAGGCAAAGGCAGGAAGTTCTTCCGAATCTATTGTTGAACCGAAGAAGAGAAAGATGACAAATTATTGACTATGAACTCTTGATTATGTAGTTTGAAAACTCTTAGGTTGCTTTGGTGGTGACTTTTTTGTTACAGACTTGTAATATTTTGTTGGTTTGATGGTTTGAACATTGAACTTTGAAGTTTGAATGTTGAAGTGAACTGATAGTTTTAAAGTTTAAACTTTAAACTTTGAATTGTTTAATTTACTTTATGTTTTTTAGTGCTTAAATGTATAATTTGTTTTGTGAGTTAAAAATTTTAACCATATCTCCATGTAATCTTTTAGTTTATTGATTTTGTTATCTTGCATGGATCATAACCTCATATAACAAATTTCCTAAAAAAGGTATGTTTCTTAACCAAATTTATTAGTTTTCTATAGCTTATGCTTTTACTACCAATAATGTGATAATGTTTTTATTATTTTTATATTTAGTAGCTCTTAAATTCTTGTTGTATGGATTATGGAATATGAATTTTTGTTGATGTATTAATTATTAAATGCTTGCAACATGATGCATTTGTTAAATGGTTGCACTTGCATATATGATTCAGTTTTGAGATTAATAGATCAGCTTGAATGTTATGTACTCATGCTTTATTTTGTCCATGATACCATAAATTTTATATTTTCATTAATTAAGAAAAATATAATTACATTTTTGCTTCCTGTTTTATTCCTATTCGCTTTCCCTTTCGTTTCCTTTTCACTTGCCACTCGATTCTCTCTTTGTTTCCCCAACAAATCCTTTTTATTTCCGGTTTGATTCCTAGGTTGCTTCCAGTTTGATTTTCTTGTTGCTTTCAATACGATTCCCAGTTCGCTTCCATGTCGTTTTGTGCTTCCCGCTATTTAAAATTTTAGAAGTGTCTCACTTCCCGATTTCTCTTCCGGAATCGCTTCTCGCTCCCACTACCTCGATCAGCAACCTTGGCCAAAGTAATGAAAAAAGTGAATACACCATGCACCATAGCCATTTTAAACATTTTAAACAACAGAATTTAACAAAAAGAGGAGTCATGACAGGAAAATTGCACCACCCAAAAACTGATAATGTCTGACCAAAACCTGTAATTTTCTTAACCAAAACTGTAAAACAAAAGGTAATTTCATCAGAACTACTTGTGAAAACATAAAAGCGGTTGTGTAACAAGGTAAAAAGCTTATTAATGACATTTATGAAAATAAATCCAAGTGTGAAAGTTATTGCTATTCAGCCTTCACAATAATATTGAGGCTTACCAGTAATGGCTTTGAATAAATCCATATAAGTACGGCACTCTGGATTTGCACCAAGGCCTTAATTCATCTGAGGAACTTCTTCGGCAAATGTTATAGAATCCATACGCTTGAAATGAAATGAAGGGCATGAAAACAATTAGAGATTGGAAAACTGCAGAAAAGGCAATCCGCAATGCCAACTGCAACAAAAATAACAAGAATATTTTACAGGCAAAAATAACAAGAATATTTTACAGAAGATTGGTACCGAACCCCAGCATCAGCATTTAACAATATCAGAAAAGTACACATTACTGATTCTGAAAAACGTAAGGTTGAATTTCCATCAAAATGAGCACTGTTTCTTTAGTGTTAGGGTGTATTTGGTCAAAGGAAGAGCTTTTGCTAAAATTCACTGCGATTCAAATTTTACATTTGAACCACTTCAGATCAAGTATTGTGATCACTCAAATTAACAATGGTGGATAAATTAAAGTCCTGCTAAGAAGAATATCCTTTCTCATTCATGATGCTGATAATTCAAATTCTGGATATTTTGGAGACCCAATATTCTCCATGGTATTTCCATCAGTTTTGTCAACACACTGGTATTCTTCATCACGAGCATCAACTTTTACTTTCCATACAAACAAAACCTTAAAGTTGTTTAAAACTCAAAGCTACAGAAAATAATTGTGTGGACTTACATTATGCTAACTAGAAATAGTGAATACAAAGAAGGTGCAGTTCCACAAAAAAAAAACAATAGAGCATCTTGTCCATAAAGCATCATTCAGTAACTGAAAAAAATGCCCTCACAAAATTAAATAATCATAATAGCCAGCAAAAATATATGCAGAAAAGGGCATGTGGTTAGACCAAATATGGTCACCATAAGAACTCTAACATTTGTATTATTCTTCTCTATTTTTCTTTTAGATATGATATTAAAATTGGTTTGATTGACCTAGACAAGCCTACCAGTTGAGGAGGCATATGATGCAGGGGCAAAATCATAACTTCCCAGAAGTCTTGTATTTTGATTCTTTATTACATAATCTTATGTTTTATGGTATGTGGTAATTTTTTATGTTTGCAACCCCTATTAATTTAACCATTTTAGGGTAAAGTCCATATTAATAAAAAGATTATGGGGGTCAAATGAGATAGCTCGATGGTTAGATCACACTATCATACCAACATCTCATTTCAAATCACATGGGGGTTATTCCCAGCTTGCCTATCAAAAAAAAGCCAAAGATTATGAAGTAGTTCCTCTCCATCAGCAAACGTTAGAGTCATGGCCAGTCTATCCCCTCATTTCCTTCATCATGTTGCAACAATAACCAATTAAAAAATCCCAAAATTTTAGTTATGTCATTTATCTACATTATTCTTTGCTAAACTTGCTTTATGATTCAGCAAGAGTACTTGCAATGCAATATTTCTCTAATTATGTTTTTCTTCATCGAAGCATGTGCAAATTTTGTTACCAAATATCATTCAACTTGCTTTCATTAGCTTTTCACCAAACACTCAATGGTTACTGTTGATGCTTGTATAACATGAAGGGAAGTGTCTAATTGATATATGTCTATGTATATAGACCTTTTTGTGATCTACATTTGTTTCTTAGACATTTTTAACAGTCACATATAATCTTATCTATCCTTTAAATGATAGCTTACAATCTCAACTCTCCAATAAGTTATTTCATTTCACAATATCAAAATTGTTGTAGAACTATAACCAGAAAAATTAAGCCTGCATTTCCATGGTATATATACTTCCAGATGCCTGAATTACCAAATTCTTATCATAAGATGCTTTCATGGCAGAGGTTATTGTAACGGGTTGCCAATCAAACATGGTAAAATTCCCACTGAGTTGCTTTTCAGATTCATTGGTTTTCAATTGCCAGAGATGAGACATAATAAACCTTAGCAGTTTACTGCCACAAAAAAAAAACCTATCAGTTGTCAAAACAAATATATGTAGCATCTTTTTCGACATTTGATGGAAATACAGATTCACAGCAAAATGTTGAGTGCTAAAAACTGTTTATATCGTCTTCAAAATAGCATCTTAGTAGTCTTCTCAAAATTGAATGCTTTCTTACCTAATCACAGGTATTTGTATCACAGTAACTCAACTAAAAGTAAAAGCCATGTATCTGTGACAAATCAAGAAAGACAAAGCTACTCAAAGGAACCTGGAAACCAATATTCAGTTAAATGCAAAATTTCTTCAGGAAGGGAAAGTTGGCATGCAATTATTCTGAAAAGCATTGTATTGAAACTTTGACATGTACAGTGCCAAATTGGCCTATCATCCATTAAGATAACAGCAACAGCAGCAACAGTAAGCAGCAAAGAATAAATTCCCATGTAAATAAGATTGGTTAAATTGAAAATGTACAGGCTCATGCAAGCACACACATGCACAGACACACACATGTTCCTCTGCATATAGTAGATTACATTACAAAATCAGTAGTCATGATCCTTGAATTAAAAGCTCATACATAAAAATGGATTTCAAGTTTTTACATGATACTCAAGAAACATGAACAATGATGCTAGAAAACCACAACAGAATCCAGAATTACATTCTTACACTGACTTTCTTTTTCTGCACAATGGCATCACAAGCCTGATGCATTGCTTGAAAGCAGAAATACCCAGCATTAAGAAATCCATTTGACCTTGCAGAACCAGAAAAAGCAAGCAGAATTGTAGCTTTCGTGTTGTTTCGGCAGAGCAGATGATATAACCCTCCAAATGAAAGAAGGGCATATAGACTTTCCGAGTATCTGACAGATCAAGGAAATACAAATTACCAACTTCATAGCAACCATTACCAAGAGGCCTACAGATTCATCTGGCAGGGGTTTAGTTTTACATTGATGAATAGAATATGGAGGCTGGATTGAAGCAGAAAAAAACAGAAGCCCGAAAAGCATCTCTAGAATCCTTTAAGATGATGAATGAAAGCCTGCAGAGAAAAGAACCTTTAGATCTTTTTTTTATCTTACAGCAGGTAAACAACAAAAATGACACGTAAAGAAGAATCGTAGACATAATCTTTGGTTACTATCTAATTTCTCAGAAGACTGACATTGGATGGCCTTCCCGAGCATTAAGAAGAAAGCAGTAGGAAGCATGGGAAAAGCAGTCAATAGGCATCGGTTTAGTAGACTTACAAAACTTCCACTAGAGCAACATCACACTGAGCTATCAAAAATAGATAGAGAAAAGAAAAACCTATATCAGACAAAATATGCACAAAACTGACATGCTGAGCTCATCAGCTCTTCAGGTCACCTACAAAATCCTCACAACTTAATTCTTTAAAGCTCACCAAGATTTCATATTACAGCATAAATAAATGAAAAGGAAAGTGCCAAAGCTCGGCACAGTATTAGTATGGAAACGACCTCAAAATCTGGATCTGACAAAAAAGACCAAGCAAAACTAATGAATTCTTATGGAACTCCAACAGCTAAGTTGTCCAAATGTGCAAAATTAGATATCTTACCAGTAAAAGTAAATTGATGCAAGGCAAAAGGCCAAATTATTCAGAACATATGCAGATACGCCCAACACTGCCCTGTAACCCAATAGTGGAACAAGAGGTGCAAATACTGCAAATCCACCAGGCAAGCACAATCAAGCTCATAAACAAGTAACCTACAAACATGGATCCCCTTTTATTAAAGGGATTTCAAAAACATAAGTATATCTCCAAAATGAATAAAATCTGAGCATGCTGCCTACAACATTAAAAATGAATGATTTGTGGTAAAGTTATTGAACTTACGTAACCAGTGTTGTGAAAATCGTTGAGGCGTAGCGAGGCATTCCACCCAAAACCGAGGCGAGGCGCAAGCCTCGAGGCGAGGCGCAAGCCTCGAGGCGAGGCGCAAGCCTCGAGGCGAGGCGCAAGCCTCGAGGCGAGGCGTAAAGCGTAAGCCTCAAAAAAAATTTGAAAACTTTAAAAAAATATCAAAGAATACAAATAAATAAAGAAATGCTTTATTGATGAAATAACAACCAATAAGAAATAGAAAATCTCAATTAAGTACTAAAAATATGAGATTAACATATAAAAGTAACTAAAAACTGATTACATAACTGGAAAATATATGAGATTAACCAAAAAAAGTTAAAATATACTAAGAAACTGATTACACAACTGAAATAACTGAAAAATATATGAGATTAACCTACAAAAGTTAAAATATATGAGATTATTCTAAAAAATATGAGATTAACATATAAAAGTAACTAAGAAATGATTACATAACTGGAAAATATATGAGATTAACCAACAAAAGATAAAATATACTAAAAAACCGATTATATAACTGGAAAATATATGAGATTAGATTAACCAACAAAAGTTAAAATATATGAGATTATTCTAAAAAATATGAGATTAATATATAAAAGTAACTAAAAACTGATTACATAACTGAAAAATACATGAGATTAACCAACAAAAGTTAAAATATACTAAAAAACTGATTATATAACTGAAATAACTGGAAAATATATGAGATTAACCTACAAAAGTTAAAATATATGAGATTATTCTAAAAATATGAGATTAACATATAAAAGTAACTAAAAACTGATTACATAACTGGAAAATATATGAGATTAACCAACAAAAGTTAAAATATACTAAGAAACCGATTACATAACTGGAATAACTGAAAAATATATGAGATTAACCTGCAAAAGTTAAAATATATGAGATTATTCTAAAAAATATGGGATTAACATATAAAAGTAACTAAAAAACTGATTACATAACTGGAAAATATATGAGATTAACCAACAAAAGTTAAAATATATTAAGAAACTAATTACATAACTGAAATAACTAAAAAATATACGAGATTAACCAAAAAAAGTTAAAATATAGTAATATATTAAGAAACTAAATACATAACTGAAAAATATATGAGATTAACCTACAAAAATCTTATTGATTATGTCTCAGAAATCTTGTTGTAAAAAAAATAATAAATTTTTTTTGCGCCTCAGACCTGCGCCTTGAGGCACAGAGGGCCGCGCCTCAAGGCGAGGCATGCCTTTTGTGCCTCAAGGCGCGTTTTTGATAACACTGTACGTAACTAAAACAAAAGAGTGTTTGTTAACATGAATATCAAGAATAATGATGTAGAATAAGACTAACTTTTGTTCATTGTAAGTATCATAGTGTATTGCATGATACGTATCTTGCCTAAGTGGTGTTATGATACGATACACACCTGTATCTCGATACGGGCGGATATCGTACCCGTATTGGGTGTATCTTATGATACACTCCTGTATCTTATGAGTTATAATACACTCCTGTATCTTATGAGTTATAATACACTCCAATAAGTGCAGTTGAAGTTGCACTTATTTCAATTTTTTCGTAACATATAAGGCCCTTTGAGCTCAGTTTATGCTCATTCATAAAGGGCTTGAGAGTGATTTTGGGAGAAATTTCTTTCAAAAAAAAAAGATGATGATCATGATCATGATTGACTTTATCTAGTTCTTTTTTTTTTCAAAAAACTTGGTTATGTAAAATTTGTAAGCATTGAAAAACACTTTATGATATTGTTTTTGTTTATATAAAAACAGACTATTATGAATCTTGTAACTTGTTAGTTTAGTTTTGTGGTTTAATATGTATATTATGTCACAGTTTGCATTTTTCTTGTGAGATATGCATCATATTCATAACATATTATCTTAATTATTTAATGTTCGATGTCTCATGCATGACATCGCATATAATTGTTTTGATATATGATATTATAGTCTTATCTTATAAAATTTATCATTGTTTCTTGTGTGATGATTTTTCTAGAAATTTTATTGATTCTTTTGGATTTTTTGGATGTTTTATCCAAAACATCCGATTTTTTACGATATGATATGATTGATATGTATCTTATTTTGAGCCTGACAAATACAGGTTACGATATGCTTTTTACAACCTTGCTTTTGTTTTCTTTAGTCCAGCTCTTCAAAAGAAACTTGACAACAAAACCAACAAATAGTTTGACAAGTATGGCCAAGTAGATCTTCTGTGATGCTTCACCAAAATTGGGTAAATAAAGGGGCATCTTTGTTTCAATCACGTACTTCAGTCCCAGCCTTGGAGGTTTACCCACAGTTGGATTTATATCAGCTAGATTATGAATGTTAAAAAATAAAAAAAGAAACATATTCCAATCTAACTAAAGAGCAGATGAAGAAATCATACAGGATATGAGAATTTTGCAGCAAAGTATGAGATCAAGCATTAATTTTGTCTAATCTAAATGCAGTTAGTCCTCTATATGCATATTACAACAGAATTTTGATTTTAATGAAGTTTCATTTGAATAAGACAAAAGAAATGCTTGCTGTGAAGGAAGATAACTAACTTTCTGGCACATAAGATGTTCCACCAAATCAAGGCCTCACAAAATTTAGATCTTGATTCTTGAAATGCATTGCACTATCAAAACCATGTGCAGTTTTATGGGAATAAATATGTTTGCACCCTTCAAGCTCTGGTGCATAAAGATCTTCCCAAGGATATAACGATAGAAGCACAGGATCCTAAATATAACCACAAAGACCATTGGCAAAGAAAGAATTTATTCACTTTTCACACATGTCGTTCTTTCTTCTTTGCACCCCAGTGTATTCCAGGGTCTTGACTAAAGATCATAATCAAATTTCTCCCCCTCTCATGGTGCTCATGATACAAAGTCGCCTCTATGGCAAGAAATATTTTGCACATCTTCAAACTCGGGTGCATAAAGATCTTTCCAAGGTTATAACAATAGATGTAGAGAAGCACAGGATCCTAAATATAACCAAAAAGACACTAACGAAGAAAGAATTTATTCGTTTTTTGCGTATGTTGGCATTCTTTCATCTTTGCACCCCCAATGAATTTCAGTCTTAACTAAAATTCATAATCAAATTTCTCCCCGTCTCATGATGCTCATTATACAAAATCGTCTCTATGGCAACAAATGCCCCCATTTTTACTGAAAAGATTACGTTTTTCTTCGAAGATTTTCACACCATGTCTTGCAAAAGCATTTTACTTCTAGACGAAATCATGTTTTGATTCTTTTATCGATTCTAAGGCAAGATTTGAACCAGTCTTATGACTATTGACCAAGGCTTGTTTAAATCTAAAGATGATCGGCCGTGGAGTTGAAGCGAGACTAGATTTAGGCCAATCTTCGGCATTGATGATTCAAACCCACAGGCAAAAACGTTGAATTAATACACCAGTTGATCTTCGAATCATAAACTCCTATGTGTCCCTTACCAGATTTTACTGTGATGTATTTGGCTAGACACGGTTATCAAAATGCGAGTCCAATTTCCATTTCGTTTCCATAAAATCAAGCCTCCAATGATGAATCTCAATAAGAAAACAGCTAAACAAAGCAAAAAACAAATCATGCAACCAAGAAATTCACGAACCCGATCGCGCCAAGAACGAAATGCACAGAGGAAGGAGCGGCAAGAAGGCGTAGCTTTGCTCGTACTCGTACCCGCACTCGGCGATCCTCACGAAGTAGACGCCATCCCAGACGATGCTATCCTCGATGGCCTTGCCAACCGCCGGCCAGCGAACGGGCCGCGACGGGGGGTCGATGACCCTGACGGCATCCGACGAGAGGCACGGCGGGTTCAAGGAGGCGGAGGTGTCGTAGGGAGAGGCGAGGAACCTCCAGAAAACGATGAGGGCGAGAACGGACGCCCTAGAAGCGGTCACAATGCGGAGGACCCTTAGGGTTTCTGGAGGTTGGGAGGTTTCTGGCAGAGAAGATATCTCATTCTCCATCGGTAGACGGGAAGAACCAGAGTGTCGTCGGACTACTCTATGATTTCCATAGTGTACGTGAAGTCTCTATGAGAGGCCCACACCTCTTTTACCTGCAAAAAGGATAAATTAAAAATAGAAAATATATTTGCAAGAAGAAATAAAAATAAAAAACACTTACAGCTTTTACATTGTTACAGGGCTAGCTAGCATTGGCCTCTCTCTCTCTCTCTCTCTCTCTCTCTCTCTCTCTCTCTCTCTCTCTCTCTCTCTCTCTCTCTCTCTCAGTTTTGTGTGCAATAGACCATGGCTATATATATAGATATATATATATATATATATATATATATATATATATTTAACAGCAAATCTCTAATATAGTCCAGCAAACCTCTATCTTATATTGTGATAGGGACATCTAGATGGCTAGAGGTTGGATGCATGGTGGCATTGCTTCAATCATTTTATTTGTTAATCAAGTTGTTAGATTTATTTGTTAATGTAATCCCTAACCTATGTATTTTATGTTAAACATGTCTTCAGATCGGGGCTTGAAGGTCCATTATCGAGTCAGGGATGTGAAGGTCCATCCTTGAGTCGAGGACACGGTCGGGGATGTGAAGGTCCATCCTCGAGTCAGGGACATGGTTTATGTTTGCAGGTGGTTCACACATAAACAAATCGTAGAGGATGTCACAGAAGGACACTTTTCTTTATGTTGGTTTATGTTTTCAGAAACTTGTATATTGGACTAAAACTTGTATATTATGTAATGTTCAAACCCTTAAAACTTGTATGCATTTGATGCAAAAAAACCTTTGAACTTTGAAGCAAAAACCTCTAAAACTCGTAGAGGGTGCTTATTTTCTGTATGGTACATACAATCTTTATTTTCTTTATTTGTTTTCCCTTCGATGTTAATTGTCATACAGTCTTGCAGGTATTGTTATGTTTTTCTTAGTACAGGAGATCCTGATATAGGTAGAGTTCCTTCTCCTGGCCTTAGCATGGTTGTTCAAGCCTTACCATTAGGCAGCACATCTGTTATTGGCGGTGATGGCTAGACATCTGCTTCGGCTGAAGTTCCTGTTATAATTGCTACAACCCCATGCTTTTATCTGTTCAACAAACTGCCACAGCAAGTGCAGTTTCTGTGCCACCAAGCACACCAGCTGGTCTTAATACAGCTGAAACATTAACTATTGCTCCTGCACATGCTCGTACCACTCCACAAGCATGTGTTTCATATTAAAATTGCTGAGAAACTGTTCTATTGTTTTATACCTTGTCTTCTTTGATACAGGTGTCCATCAAGACTTGGAAGCTTGAGGAATTGGCTATTAAGCAGTCAAGACAGTTGATCCCTATGACACCTTCGATGCCTAAAAACTCAGTAAGAAACATGATTCATCATTTTCCTTCTCTAAAGCAGCTCCAGTGAACCTAAGTTAGAATAAATTAATTGCATCTCCATCTTGAACCTAAGTTAGAATAAATTCCAGAGTGTTGAACTCCCATGTTGCTTGGAATCTAACATTTATAGCTTGTGTTGCAATACATCCACTGTGTCTGCTGGCTATAAATAAAAATACTTTATACATGTTATTTTGCTTAGATGCACCATTTAGCTGTAATGTGTAAATGTTTTGCTTGCATCTACTACATATGCACATGTACAACCATGCGCCAGGAGGCTAGGTTGTTTTGTGCGATTACGCATGGCAATAGCCCACAGTCACAATCTGATTTCAGATAGCTATATCCATCAATGTTCTATCTGCAATTTCATTAATTGTATTTGTATCCAAGGGCTATATAATCATCCAAACTACAATCAGTATGATATTTCTGTTGCATTTCCTCTGAAAAACTTTGGCACATATATGAAAATACTGGGAAATACTCTATTTTGCTGATGTTGTCAGATATTATTGATCACTTATTGAGCAATAAATGTTTATTCATCTTTTGAGAGATGTGCATCCTGCTTTACCATTCCAAATGTTTTTCAATCGTTTGTAATGGCAATCGATCTTTCTATAATGAATTAAACACTTTAACACAAAGGTTATCAATTAAATACTGCACAAACCTGGACCCCTATCAAAATTTTAGACCAAAACAAGAATCTCATATGACATTCAGTGCATCTATCTATCTTTCAATTTGCTGATAGAAAAGAGAAAGTTCATGTTTATTTAATTGGATCTGGCATTGGACATCATATGTTTATTGAAAACTGTGAAATGCAAAACCAAAAGTCAGAAATATGGCATAGCAAAGCAAAACCAAAAGTCGGTCAAGAAATGCATTGCAAGCCTGCCCAATCTGGGGGTGACCTAATTGATGCAGGTATTGATGTTCTTGCAGGTCATTGAAACCAAAACATGATGTTAATGTTTTGTTTTGCTTGAACTTTACATGGCTTGTACATGCAGGTTTTAATTTGTGCTTTGGTGTTTGTAGGAGGCAACAGCAGTGACATTTTGTCTGGCTGTTATAGAGAGAATTAGAGGCGACACTTTTGTCCCTTCTATTACTTTATAGCAGCCACGTTAACATGGCTGCTATTGCTACTAACCTACTAGAGAGCAATAGGGGTGACACTATTGTACCCTCTAATGTTTACTATAGCAGCCACATCAACATTGCTGCTAGTGGCCCTTATTAATAACAGCTATTTAATTGTCCCTGCTATTGCTAACAATATCAGCCGCTACTAACCTACTAGAGAGCAATAGGGGTGACACTATTGTACCCTCTAATGTTTACTATAGCAGCCACATCAACATTGCTGCTAGTGGCCCTTATTAATAACAGTTATTTAATTGTCCCTGCTATTGCTAACAATATCAGCCACATCAGAAGCCACATCTAATGGCGCAGTGATTACTTAGGAAGTCGTTAATTGGTCGCTGCTGTTGGCTGAATCAATAAGAGCCACAGGAAAGTTGCTGCTAATAGTGCTACCAATATTGACTCAATAACAGTGACATTTTTACTAATAGCAGCCACAAATGTCGCTGCTAAAGCTCCTTATCCTTGTAGTGTGTGTGAAAGCCCTTTGTGGCTGTACCGCACGTGCTCTGCAACAAGACCTCATTAGTCGGACGTTAACCCTAGAGGGTGTGTACGTGTGCTAAGACCCAATGGAAGAGCATGTTCTGTGTTCGCCAACTTATAAGAGCTAACATCGGATTTGACAACATATTTTTCTTGAATGCATTCTACAGATGTGTTGCATCAGTCTTGCTAGTTGGATTACCATAGTACCTGCAAAAATATTTACCCATAAATATTTTGGACTGAATTAATTTTATAAAATTAAGGAGAACAAATTAACAATGTTCATGCGCTTTTTGAAGTAATATAAATTTATCAAGTTTAAAAATTACCTGACTCCACTATTATCAAATTTTAAAATGATTTAGGATTTACAAAAGATGTTTTTTACTTAATATTTTATCAGAAATAATATTTAAGGATTTGACCTTATGATAAAGCTATCAAAATCTTAGAAAAATGTTGTCCATCAACAAATATTTTTTTGATTGACATCTTAATCTTAGATAAAGAAATGATTTCAGGCAAAGAATACTGCATGATGACTCAATTCCTGTTTCAGAACAAAAAAAATGAAATACATTCTAAAAAATAATAATTCAAACCAGTTATGTGAATCTTCTCTAGTTTGTTCATGAACTCAAACCAAATTCAAGAGTGAAGAGAGTGGCTTGGTGTAAATTTTTCTCTCGGTTCCTGTATTGAGAAAGAGAAGAGAAATAGAGAGGGAGAGAAAAGGGAGAGAGCGACTTCGGCTGTCACGATTTCTATTATGAAATCGTGACCTAAACTTAGGTATTTAAGTTACATTAAGGTATGGGTCCGGGTCTGGTGTATCCAGACCCGATAAATGAAAAACAAAAAATTACATTACATGTTACATAGATTGGGTACATGGATCGGATCCTATGCACCTTTTTCACCCCCCCTCAAGTTGATCATGGTTTTGGACCATGAACAACTTGCTTTTAAGCATCCAAAAGCGATCCTTGGTTAACCCTTTTGTAAATATGTCTGCAACCTGTCTTTCAGTACTGACAAACTCAGGTTCAATCTCTTTTTCTTCAACCTTCTGTCTCACAAAGTGTTGGTCGATCTCAATGTGTTTGGCACGACTGTGATGTACTGGATTGAATGACATACTGATAGCACTTTGATTGTCGCAGAACAAGGCAGTGTGGGAGATCTTTTCTCCTACTTCAATTAGAAGATGCCTGATCCATGTGACTTCGGCAGTGGCAGCAGCCATGGATCTATATTCAGCCTCAGTGCTTGATCTAGCGATAGCTTTTTGTTTTCTACTGCTCCAAGAGACTAAATTTCTTCCAATGAAGGCACAATATCCTGATGTAGATCTTCTTTCGTCGGGATCTCCTGCCCAGTCTGCATCACAATATACAACAATTTCGTGCTCGTTTTGGCCATGGGACTGTGGTAAATATATCAATCCATCCCCAAGAGTCCCTTTCAGATATCTAAGGATCCTCTTGACCGCTTCCATATGTCCAGTACGTGGCGCATGCATAAATTGAGACACTTGATTGACTGAATAAACAATATCAGGTCTAGTGAATGTGAGGTATTGTAACATTCCTATTATGCTGCGATACCTGGTGGGGTCATCACACAGATCTCCATCATGAGCGCTAAGTTTTTGATGAAGTACACTCGGAGTTCCTAGAGGTTTGCAGTCTTTCGTGCCTGTCTTGCTGAGAACATCTACGGTGTACTTGTGTTGAGTGAGTGTCAATCCATGAGCCTGGTTGTCAACTTCTACACCAAGGAAATAGCGTAGAACTCCAAGGTCTTTCATTTTGAACCTTTGACCTAATAAGTATTTTATTTCTTGAATGTGGTCCGCAGAGTTTCCTGTGATGATAATATCATCGACATAAATTAATAATAGAGTGGTCACAGACTGGCTTTTAAAAATAAATAATGAGTGGTCCAGCATGGAACGTGAAAATCCATGTTTCTGAATTTCAGATGAGAAGCTATCAAACCAAGAGCGAGAGGCTTGCTTCAGGCCGTAGATGGCTCTTTTTAACCTGCATACATGGGTTTTACAATTTTGTTCTTGATATCCAGGGGGTTGTTCCATGTATACCTCCTCCTTCAAATCCCCATGTAAGAATGCATTTTTTACATCAAACTGGCTCAACTTCCATCCATGTTCAACAGCCAGGGAAATGATAATTCGAATCGTTCTCATTCTTACAACCGGACTAAAAGTCTCATCATAGTCTTGCCCTGCTTCTTGAGTGAATCCTTTTGCTACAAGCCTTGCTTTATATCGTTCAATAGTTCCATCTGGCTTGTACTTGATTTTGTAGACCCATTTGCATCCGACAACATTTTTGTCGGGTGGTCTGGAAACAACTTCCCATGTTCCACATTCATGCAATGCTTGCATTTCATCACTCATGGCTTCTACCCATTTCATAGAAGTTGATGCCTGATAATACATGATGGGCTCTTCATCCTTATTGATGGCAGTTAAAAACAATTGAAGGTCCAAGGAGAAGTTGTTATAGCTAACCCACCTGTCAATAGGATGCCGTATGTGGTTTGATTTTCTGACTGCAAGGGTATGAGAAGGAGTAGGATTGGCGTCTGAGACCTGATCTAAAAGACTTGATGTTGTCGGTCTCTGTCTGGAATAGACAATGCCTTTGTATCTGCCCGGTACTTCCTCTGCATTCTGTGACCCCGACATCCCAGTGTTCTCAAAAACCTCTTCTTTTTGTCGCACGCAATCTGAGGAACATGTTTCATTGGAGCCAGCAAAAAATTCTGAGCTTAGCTAAGGATGGTAAATTTCAATTGGCATACTCGTTGTGTTAGCTGCGTGATCAAAATTTTGTTCATCAAAGACAACATTTCTTGAGGTTCTGATACGTTTGTTGTTGGGATCATAACACCTATACCCTTTGTAGTCATCTACATATCCTACAAATCTGCACTTTTGGGCTTTGTCTTGAAACTTGTTTCTCAGGGACTGATCGATATGCACATAGCAAACACATCCAAAAACAGGCAGATCATAATAACTGGGATAAGTTCCAAAAAGACAGTGATAAGGAGACTTATTTTCCAGAATAACCATAGGCAGTCTGTTTATCACATGCACAGCAAAATGGAAGGCTTTTGTCCATAAGTTGATGGGAAGATTGCTGTCATGAAGCATACTCATGGCACTTTCAACGATATGCCTGTGTTTTTGTTCAGCAATTCCATTTTGTTGAGGGGTGTGAGGACAGGACACCCTTCTTCCTATTCCATTACTTTGAAGAAAAGAGATAAAATCACGGGATGAGAATTCCCCACCTCCATCACATTGGAAAAATTGAATGGACTCAGAAAATTGATTTTTGACAAGTGAAAGAAAATTTTGAAACAAAGAGAAGACTTCCGACTTATTTTTTATGAAATATATCCAAGTGTATCGAGTATAGCTATCAACAAAGATTAGATAGTATTTGCTCCCAGATCCAGAAACAACTGGGGCTGGTCCCCATACATCAGAACGATGATCTCAAAAGGTTTTGAAGCTCTCTTATTAATGGAATGAAAAGGCAATACATGACTCTTGCAGGAAAGACAACTGGAACATTTGTGACTGTTCTCATCCCTATTTAGACTTTCTTTTGGAATGAGATTATTAGATACAAGTTTCTCAATGAAATGACCCCCACAATGTCCTAATCGACTATGCCATAAGAATGGCTTATTACATTCAGAAATACTAAAAACATTAGCAGAAGAAGATGAACACGACTCTAATGAAGGCTCTGAATTCAGGTGGACAGGGCGGACAACATGACAAGGAGCTTCTTCAAAGACATACATATTGCCTCGTCTCTTTCCTTCAGCGAATGTTTCCCTCGTGCGAAGGTCCTTGACCTGCACAGAGAAGGGAGTGAATTCAACTGAAGCATTATTATCATCAATAAGTTTGGAGACAGAGACAATATTTTTCTTAATGTCAGGAGCATGAAGAACGTCAGAAAGAGTAAGAGTGGAATGTGACATGGGAATGACAGTTTTTCCAACATGAGAAACAGGATGGTGGGACCCATCTCCAGTGACAATCTTACTTTTTCCAAAATAAGGAATGGGATGAGAAATCTTACCTGCATCACCTGTTACATGAGTCGCTGCCCCTGAGTCGACAACTCTGACAAGGCAGATATCAACAAATCTTTAATCTCTCCACTGCTTGAGAACTTCCTTTTGTTTTCTGTCTGTGGACCCTTTCCTTTCTCTGGATTATGCCAACAATTTGCCTTGATATGCCCCTTTTTATTACAAAGGAAGTAAGTAGGAATGGATCTTGGCCCCTGCGCATGAGCTAACATATTTGGAGTGGGAAGTAAACCACGCCCTCCGTGTCCACTTCGCCCTTGTCCTCCTCGTCCGCGTCCTCTACCATAAGACACCCCTGTGGCAAAAACTTCTTGAGAATTTGTGTGAACGTGAGATTCCTCAGAGAACCCTTTCAGAGTTATCTCATACTGAATTAATTTTGCTCGCAACTCATCAAAGGTAGGTAGAGAAGGGAGACATAATAAGGAAGTGACGATCATGTTGTAGTCGGATCCCAATCCACTCAGAGTCTGTTGTACCATATCGCTGTCATTCACCGCGCATCCTATAACTGCAAGTTGATCTGTGATAGTCTTCATCTTGTTCAGATATTCCATGATGGTCATGAAATCTTTTCTCAACATCTGGAATTCCCTCTTGAGAAAAACCATTCTCGCTTGCGGAACTTGTGAATATGTTTGAACCAATTTTTCCCAAAGTTGCAGAGCAGTACAATTGTCGGGGATGGCAACAAGGACCTCTTGGGACAAGGTGGAAGTGATGTAAGCAACCACTGATTGATCTTTCCTTTCCCAGTTGAGGTACTCAACATTCTTGACTTACACAATTGAACTTACTCCTTTGTCGTCTTTTCTTCTCTCGTAACAAATTCGAGTGGGACGGGAGTGGTTCCATCAAGGTGACCTAAGAGACCTTGACTCCTTATAAAAGGAATAATTTGCCTCTTCCAAATCAAGAAGTTTGAGGTAGTTAACTTTTCAGAAACGAGTTTTGTGAGAAAACTTGAGGAAAGGTTGGATGAAGAGGAATGAAGATCCATGAAAAGGGTTTTAACAAGAAAGAGAACCGCCTTTTTGAGTTTTTGAGTATTGACAGATTGCTCAGTCTGCAGTCAGAGTGGTTTGCTGATGGCCTTTTTTTTTTTCGGCTGTAGTAACTCAAGGATAGACCGATCAGAAACTGTCAGAAGAAAGCACTGAGTTTTCAATGTGAATCCCACTTGTAACAGTCAAAACAAGAATGATACGAAAAAAAAATTAAGGCAAAGGAATGAAACAGGTTTTCTGTCCCACAGCAAGCTGAACAACAAAAATTTTGTTGGATCCTGCGTGAACAGATTAGGGATTCACGTGAGATGTGAATCCACTAAATGAAGTAATCGCAAAAATGAAGTACACGTGAAATTAGGGATTCACGTGTGATTCACTGCATGAAAAAATTGGGAAAACAAAAAAGGGAAAACGAGAGGTTGATATTGAAATCGTGATAAAAAAAATCAAGATTCACGTGAGATGTGAAACGATTAGGGATTCACTGCGTGAAAAAATGAGAAAACAGAAAGGATAAAAAAAACCAAGATTCACGTGAGATGTGAACTGATTAGGGATTCACGTGAATCCTGTGTGACGTGAACTGATTAGGGATTCACATGGGATGTGAATCCACTAAAGGAAGAGATCGTGGAAATGAAATCCACGTGATATTAGGGATTCACAGCGAGGAAAAGGTGGGAAAACAGAAAGAGAAAGGAGAAGTGGAGATTGGAATCGTGGTAAAAGAAAAAACTGAAGGAGATGAAGAAAAGAGTAGGCGAAACCTCAAACCTTGATTTTCGGCACCTTCGGAATCCACTTCCACCCTTAGTTGGATCTTTGCTCTGATACCATGTAAATTTTTCTCTCGGTTCCTGTATTGAGAAAGAGAAGAGAAATAAAGAGGGAGAGAAAAGGGAGAGAGCGACTTCGGCTGTCACGAATTCTATTATGAAATCGTGACCTAAACTTAGGTATTTAAGTTACATTAAGGCATGGGTCCGGGTCTGGTGTATCCAGACCCGATAAATGAAAAACAAAAAATTACATTACATGTTACATAGATTGGGTACATGGATCGGATCCTATGCACCTTTTTCACTTGGCTCAGGAGAAGCCTGACATCCAAAACTTCTCTTGAGTCTTCATTGTCTTCAAACTCATCGAAGATAGGATTTCATTGAGAGATTCTTCACGGTGTCCTTTGGCAAAAATCATAAAGCTTTGGACCTCTTTGTTCCTCACATCTTCATTGAAGATTGATTCACTCTTGAATTTAATCAGAGGTTCTTCGTGAACCTCGTTTATGAAAAGGGGGAGTAACATGGACTCTACCAAATTAGGAAATTCGGTAAGCTGCCCTCTGATACCAACCTGACACAAAGGAATGGTAGTTGGGGGTGGGATGCAAAAGAATCCCCTAACGGTGTCCTGATCACTAAGTCCTAACAAACTACAAAAATCTAAGATCCCGTGTTAGAGAAAAAAGGTGACAACAATAGTCACTTGCTCCAGGACTTCATAATCATCCACAATGGAGCAATTTCAAACTCAATAGGAGTGCAACATGATGTTAGATTCTAGCAAACAAAAAAAAAAAAACAGAAAAACTCAATAGGAGTGAATACCCACTTCGTGCGTCCCCACTGTGAAACGCAATAGGGTTTGGTTGGTTTGGGTTCACATGAATTTTATTCGTGAATCAAATCCTATGTGTCAGTGATAAATCACATATAAAATATCACATTTAACTCGTATTAGTCGAACTCTTAACAATTCAAATAAAATTAGTTTTCGATAATCAAGCAGAGTAGAAATAGATCAGTTTCAGTGCAGTTTGGACCTAAAAAACACTCGAAACATTGCCTTTTTAGCCAAAACAGGTATACGTATCAAACAATCAGGCATAAAAATTATAATTAGCAATGCTAGGGACCTAACGCATTCAGTTCTTTACGGTGAACAAACAGGGATGTCAAAACTGGTCCCACAAGTGGACAATTTTGTGTCTGATTCAACCGTTCAAACGTTACAGAAAAGTTAAGATCGCTTAAACCCTATCCTCAATCAGTTTATAAAAAAATGAATACTCAGCCAGGTATTTCAATCAACAAAATTTGATCATTAACAGTTCTAAAGAAAACAGATTCAAGAGGTGTCCCCCTGTTTCACCTTCAATCAAACAAAGTTTTGATCCTGACCGGATTAGGTAGATGCCCAATCAAGTTCACAAACTGATATTGATCAAGAAAATGAAACAACGTTCAGCATGTCGGGCATCCAAGGTAACTGAAAAGTATTTCAGTTCAAGAAAAATGTCTAAACAGATTTTGCATCCACATTTTTTTGTCTACTTAAATCAGCGTTAACAACCTGATAGTCAACAATGAAATTGCACAAATCAGTCACAAAAAAATCAAATCACAACAATATATTTTCCTGTCATTGTCATTGATAGTTCATGTTCTGAGCCAAAAATAGATTCAGATAAGAAGAGGAAAAAGGGGCAAAAGCAAATAGATACAAACACAAATCATATTTAGTTCATACGAGACATTCAACAAGAAAAAAATAACAGAGAAAGGGGGGTTCAAATTTGTTAGCTCCGACCAGAAGCTGGCTGAACACGCCCTTTTGTTGGGTCTTAGCACACACACAGACCCTCTAGGGTTGACGTCCAGCCAAAGAGGTCTTCTTACAGCGCACGTCCAGGACGGCCACAGAGAAACACTGAGAGAGAGAGAGGGGTGGCTTCCAAGACTCTTCTCTTTTTTTTCACAAAACAAAACTGGTTTTCCTTTTTCCTTAGGGTTCTTTGAGGAAAATAGGGAAAAATGTGTGGGAGGAGAGGAGGCTAGGGCTGCCGCCCCCTAGACCAATGGATGTAGGTTCACCACCTCCCAATGATACTAATACCATGGTGACAAAAGTTTAAAACGGCAATTTCTCGGCAGTGAATTTCTCGGGAGATTTTCAACTTTTTGAATATTTCTCGAGTTTTTTTCGGCAAAATCTCGGGAAAAAATAAAAAATCAAATAAATTCTCAAAAAAAAACTAAAATAATAAAATAATAAAATAAAATAAAATAATTTAGTTTTACATGCAAAAAAATAGAGAGTGAAGAGGGTGCCATGGTGGGATCAATGCTAGCAAGTGCTAAGAAACATCCTTGCTTTCTACTTTTCCCTTTTGACAAATTATTATAAAGACCACTTTGTGGGATATTCCTACTGTTTTGCTTCTCTTTAGCCTTTAATAAAGAGAGTTTAAAGTGTGATTAAAATAGTCTTTTCAGTCCTTTTCTAAGAACACAAAGGAGGATGAAAAAAGAGTGTAAAAGCAACCCAGTCAGCCTATTTAACCAGTTCAATGTAACCTGTAAAACTGCATAGACAAATAGAAGGGTCTGCCTAACCCCAGCTTTCTAGTAGGAAAAAAAAATCTATACTCGGATTTGGACCCATTTTATGAACTGAGCATAGGCCTAGAGCTACCCTGTTTATGCAGAGCAGATGTATTGGGAAAAATGATCGCTGGATTAGTTGATCAGTTTTTGATGGGTCCTTCTTTGATGACTCAGGTTCAGAACCTTGTTAGCTGGCACTTTGTGGGTTAAATTGATGAAGCCTGAAAATGACCGAGCGTTCTTCAAGACAGTCACAAAAAGAAAAAATGCTCGCCACTGATGCAAAAACTATCCACCATCTATAAACAAGAAAGCTGCATCAATCATTTTGTCCAATAATTCAACACCCAAGATCAGCTTCTATCATTTTCACCTCCACTGCAAACCACTCAATCGATGCCCATTATGCTGAAAGGTGTTTTGAACCCTTTGCTATCATGGAATACTCTCTTGAGCATCAAGTGAGTCAAGATTTTAACACTACAACCCTCGATTACCACAAGATGAAATTATAGGAGAATCGATTTCCGGATCATAGAGACCATTTCCTAAATTCGTTATTAAAAGAAGAAATTGAAAAGCAAAAACGATTTAGAAAGTATCATCCCACCATTTTATTAGTATCATCCACGCTCTTCTCTGTAATACAATAAAACAATAAAACCCCTGAAAATCCCTAAGAATCTGTAGGCTCAAAACAATAAAACCCCTGAAAAACTACAGAAAACGTAACCAATCTGCAAAAAACGTAACTATAAAAAATTGAGAGAGAGATGAACCTGTTGGCTTGGCTGTTGCAGACTTGCAGTCGGACAGTTGTTCCATCTCAGAGATCTCACAGTCACAGCGTTGTTGTTTTTTTGCAAACAAGTGGGAAGGGTTTCAAGGGTTTTTGCAGTCGGACCATTTTTGCAAACATGCTAGAGTAGAGTCTAGGGTTTCAAGGGTTAAGTCTGACTCTTAACCGTTAAGACCGTGGAAAATAACGTTGACAAAAAACTTGAGATATTATCGCCAGATTTAGTAAATCTCGCGATAATATCGTGAGAAAATGTCACAAACCAAAAATCTCGCAAGATTTAACCGTTTAAAACGTTTACCTAAAATCTCGCATTTTTTTGCGAGATTTTTCATAAATATCACGATATTTTTCACTATGACTAATACAAGGCTGCCCTTTTAGGGCCAACGAGAGTGGGTTCTCTATCTCTCATGAGGATTAATAACATGTGTGTCCCTTCTTGGTTTAATAGGAGGTGTCCCACCACTCATTGGACTAGGGGTGGCAAAATCTGACCAGACCCGCCAACCCGCTGCTTAGCCGGGTTAGGGTTTGGCTTAAATGGGTTTGTGTCATAAACGGGTCGACCCGCCTAACCCGTTTATTAAACGGGTCGTGTTCGTATTAGGGGTATGCCAACCCGCCAACCCGTTTGACTTGTTTAATAAACTGGTTAGGCGGGTGGGTCAACCCGTTTACACGAACCCGTCAACCCGCAACCCGTTTTTGCGTTTCTAATTGTGTTATTCGGGGCAATCTATAAACAATATATGAGACTTGATCTAGAATTTTCAAAAAAATTCAGCACCAAAACTGAAATTATTTCTTTTAAATAAATGCTTACAAGTAAAAAGGAAAAGGAAACCCTAATCGGGTTCCCTTTTTCGTTTCTCTGAGAAAATGAGAGAGAGGGAGAAGAGCAGTCGGAGCTGCAGGTGATCTCCGATGAACGAGATGGACTAAACCCTCTCCAGCTCAGAGAAGCGACGATGGCGAGGATGTCCTTCTCAGTCGTTGCCTCTCACGGCTCCTTCTCGAGAAAGCAATGACTAAGACGGTGAGGGTTTTCCACCTCCTGCAGTGACTTACTTCCGGCAACGCGGGTAGCCCTGCAATTAGACAGGTTATTCGGGTTACTCGGGTCGGTTATCGGGTCGACCCGTTTAATAAATGGGTCACCGTGTCGTGTAATCTTGTCATGTCGACCTGACCCATTTATTAAACGGGTTAACCATGTCGGGTTACCCGTTTAATAAATGGGTCATGTTTGTGTTTGCCACATTCGACCCGTTTAATAAATAGGTCGTGTTCGTGTTGAGGTATTCTGACCCACCAACCCGCCGACCCGACCCGCCAACCCAATTGCCACCCCTACATTGGCCAATGAGAGTTGCATTCATTGAGTCTAGGAAGAGGTTACCCACCTCCTACCAGTGCAACAGGTCATCTACTTCTTTCTTGATCAATAAGTTGTTTTTTGAATCTATAACTTGGAATCATGGATTTAAATGTAAAGTGGCAAAATATGCATATCCAAGTAGAATAGATTTGGACCAAAAGAAAGTGGATCATAAGATAAAGAAAGATGATCCAGTTTCATAAAACAAAAATTAAAAATACCCATATTACCCCTTACACCTTTCAATAGCCCTAAAGATATTATAACATGCTATTGGACCTACGTCCTGATCCAATTATTTAATCGGATTCAAAAATTATAAAAATAAAAAATACTAAATACTACTACATCACATATTTGGATCAAAATTGATTCCAAAAAGAAATAGAAAGATAAAAAAAAAGCAAAATTGTCTTTAAGATGGACCGAGTTTATGCATTCAGGTGTGATGACATATTTTTTCCGAAAGTGTCCTCTAAATGCGTTGCATCCATTTCTCTCAAGGTCAAATAACTTCGTCCTCGGAGTCTGAGTCTTGCTAATTGGATTACTGCAAAAACATTCACCCATAAATATTTTAGTTGGAATTCATTTTATAAAATTAAGGAGAACAAAATAACAATATTCATGCATTTTTTGAAGTAATATAAATTTATCAGGTTGGAAAATTACCTGATTCCTTCTCGATGAACCTTCACGAAAATTCGTATTTAGCTCTTCTCAAATTTTAAAAGAATTAGAACTTCTTGATGAACCCTCACCCATAACTGATTTTCATTTTCATTCGTCCTCCAGATGTGCTGCATTAGAACTTCTTAGGATTTTCTTATCATTAGATAAACGATAAGTGTTTCTATGTTCCCCAATCTTGATTTGGCTTTTCTCAACCTACCAAATTTTTTCTTCCCATGGTTTTTCTATTCTCTTTCCTAGATTTCTTCTTCCACCCATTTCTTTCCTTTTATTCCTTCTCTCCTCTCATTTTCCTAGGTTTTGTTTTTAGTGGGTACCTCTTCATGTGCCTATTTCTCATTTTCCTCTCTTTCTTGATGGTTCAGGACCTCTTCCACCTTTTGGACCTTTTTCTGAACTTTGGATCCAAGTATCTTGACCCTCATGAACACTCTAGATGGATTCAGACCTTTAACTTCCTATTCCAATCCATAATCATATCTATGCCACTCATCCCTTTCCTTGATCTACCCATGGCTCAAGACACAATAAAAAATGAAAACAATTCAACTTACATCAAATTTTGAAAACTTTTAGGTGTCCTGATATACATTTATCTCAGCAAGTCACTTTGGGGTTCTAGGTTTTTGGTTTCCTTCTTGACCACTCATGACATTTCCAAGCTTAGGTTTTCCGGTACAACAATCAAGGGCACCGGCAAGCCAGGTTCACCTACCGATATACTTAGACTTAGGGTTTCCAGTATGTGGTATGAGAATCTTAAGATCCAAGTGTAGAGAAATCAAGATAACAAAAAATATGCGGAAGCAATATAGGATCTAACAAAGGCACAATCAAATCACAACACAAGGGTTTACGTGGTTCGGTCAACATGACCTACATCCACGGGGCACGAAGAGAATAATCTACTATAATGAAAGTAGAGAGTACAATGTAGAGAGTACAACGTCCAATAGCTGGCTCAAAGCTAAATATAATAACAACAAAGAAATCACAGGAAGAAATGAATACAAGATTACCTCTCCGATGCACAACCCGAGTCAAAACCCACACCACAACCAACACCTCTTTCTGAGGATCAATGTGTGGTGACAAACCTTCTTCCTTCCTTTTCTTCTTTCTACTCTCTCTCTCTCTTTTACTTCTTCTCTCTTTACACACTGCACACAACCACTCTACCCTTCTCCCACCAGCATACAGCCTCTGCACCCTTATTTATAGATGGCATAGAGTCTTCTAGATATGAACCTTCTAGAAGTGAGCCTTCTAGACTCATTCCAGAAACTGAAGGGGTTTTAACCCTTCAACTTCCTGCATTAATGGGAGTTAGGTGGCTATTTCACTTCCCCACATCATTAATGAGGGGATAGGGTTGACCATTCAACTTCTCCTGCATTAATAAGAAGTGGGTGGCTATTCCACTTCCCCACACCATTTGAGGGATAGGGCTAGACCCAACAATCTCCCCCTCCAGCCTAAGGGGATACTCCAATTCATCTAATCAACTGAAGTTCATGCTAGGCAGTTGCCGACATGTATTTTGTTTCTCCATCGGTAAGACCTTTGTCAGCATATCTGCATCATTATCATTTGTGGAGATCTTTGCAAGATGAAGCAAATTTTTCTCAAACACATCTTGGATCCAATGGTACCTGATATCTATATACTTTGACTTTGAGTGAAAACTCGAATTCTTGGCGAGA
The DNA here is from genome assembly GCF_984573655.1 of Nuphar pumila. Taxonomy (NCBI): domain Eukaryota; kingdom Viridiplantae; phylum Streptophyta; class Magnoliopsida; order Nymphaeales; family Nymphaeaceae; genus Nuphar; species Nuphar pumila. The sequence goes on from NC_143257.1 coordinate 11,776,692, forward strand.
TGAATAACACTTTGATTGTCGCAATACACCAAGTACTTGTCTTGCTCAAAACCCAACTCCATCAAGAATCTTTTCATCCACAACATCTCTTTGCAAGCTTCTGTAAGAGTAATATACTCTCCCTCAGTAGTAGACAAAGCAATACACCTTTGCAATTTTGACTGCCATGACACAGCTCCCCCTACAAAAGTGAGTACAAAACCAGATGTGGACTTCCTCGTATCAATATCTCCAGCCATATCTGCATCTGTTTAACCTGTCAAGACAGGTGATCCACCACCAAAGCTTAAACAAACTTTGGAGCTCCCTTTGAGATATCTAAAGATCCACTTTACTGTTGCCCAATGCTCTTTTCCTGGATTTGCAAGGAATCTACTAACAACACCTACTGCATATGCGATGTCTGGTCTCGTACATACCATCGCGTACATCAAGCTTCTGACTGCTGAAGCATAAGGAACTTTCTTCATTTTCTCCTTCTCCTCGTCACTTGATGGACTCTGCTCTGAGTTCAGCTTAAAGTGACCTGCAAAAGGAGAACCAACTGGCTTTGCATTGTTTATATTGAACTTGTCCAACACCTTTTCGATGCATTTCTCCTGTGATAACCATATCTTCTTGTTTTTTCTATCACGAGAGATCTGCATGCCCAATATTTCCTTTGCTGGCCCCATGTTCTTCATTACAAAGGTCTTACTCAGTTTCTTCTTAAGCCTGTCAATTATAGACATATCTTTTCCAAGGATAAGCATATCATCAACATATAACAAGAGAATAATAAAATTCTCACTGAACCATTTTATGTAGACACAATGATCTGCAACCGATCTATTGTATCCATTTTCAGCCATAAATGAATCAAATTTCTTGTACCATTGTCTTTGAGCTTGCTTCAGCCCATACAAGCTCTTTTTTAACCTGCATACAAGATTTTCTTTACCTTTGACTTTAAAGCCTTCTGGTTGCTCCATGTATATCTCCTCCTCCAAATCACCATGGAGAAAAGCAGTCTTCACATCTAGTTGCTCAATCTCCAAGTCCAGGCTAGCAGCAACACCTAGAGCAACACGAATAAAAGACATTTTAACAACAGGAGAGAAAATCTCTTCAAAGTCAATACCTTGCTTTTGACCAAAGCCTTTCACAACCAATCTAGCTTTGTACTTTGGTTGAGAACATTGTTCTTGAGTCTTCAACCTGAAAACCCACTTGTTCTTCAAGGCCTTTCTGCCTTCTGGTAGTTCCACCAAATCATAAGTGTGGTTCTTCTGCAATGCATCCATCTCATCGTGCATAGCTATTAGCCATTGCTCTTTCTGCTCACACTCTTGTGCTTCCTGGTAACTCTCTAGTTCACCTGCATCAGTAAGCATCACATACTCATGTGGAGAATATCTTCTGGAAGGTTGTGACTCTCTGGAAGATCTTCTCAGTTAAGGTTCTATAAGAGGTTGTTCTCTAACTTCTTCCTGCTCAACATGGCCTGCAGGTAAATCAACATTCGTCTCTGCATCATCTTTCTGCATTGTTCTTCCTTCAACTTGTGCCACTAGAGGAGTAACTGGATCTAAGTAGATAGATTCACCTACAGAAGTCTGAATTGACACTTCTTTCTTGATATCTTCAAGTGCCTGGTCTTCAAAGAATATCACATCTTTGGATCTGAATACCTTATGCTTCTCTGGATCCCATAACCTGTAGCTGAATTCAGCATCACCATATCCTAGAAAAATGCATTGTCTCGTCTTATCATCAAGTTTGAACCTCTCATCCTTGGGGATATGTGCAAATGCCCTGCATCCAAATACCCTCAGGTGCTTGTAAGACACATCATTTTCTGACCATACCCTATCTGCAACATCATTTGCTAAGGCATGAGCAGGAGACAAGTTGATCACATCAATTGTTGTCCTTAAGGCCTCGCCCTAAAATTTCTTTGGCAGCTTTGACTGTGCAAGCATACACCTGATTCTTTCTGCAATGGTACGATTCATCCTTTCTGTAATTGCATTGTGTTGTGGGGTACCTGAAACTGTCAACTCATGGCGAATTCCATGAATTTTACAATATTCATGGAATGGACCTGTGTACTCGCCACCATTATCTGACCTGATACATTTCAGTTGCTTTCCTGTTTCTCTCTTAACCATAGCATGAAATTGCTTGAATACACCAAGAACCTGATCCTTGGTTTTCAGAGGGTATGCCCAAACCTTCCTGGAGAAGTCATCTATAAAAGTAACAAAATAAAGTACACCACTGAAGGTTTTCACATCAGTAAAACCATTAATAGTTTTTGTTCTCAGAGGACCACAAACATCAGTATAAACTCGCTCCAGAATGTGAGATTTTCTATGAAAGGCATTTCTAACAAATGATACTCTATGTTGCTTATCAGCTAAGCAATAAACACACGGGTTTAGACATGTACCTTTTAACTCTGGGAGTTGCTCCCTCTTAGCAAGAATCTGCAAGCCCTTCTCACTCATGTGGCCTAATCGACTATGTCACAAATCAATAGAAGAGTCCTCAGTTGTATTCAACTGTCCCTTGCATACCTTGCCTTGCATCTTGTAAAGAGTACAACATCTCTTTCCTTTGGCCTGAACCAATGACCCGCTGTTGAGTTTCCACTGTCCTTGGCTAAAAACACTGCTTCTACCCTCTTTATTAAGCTTTCCTACTGAAAGCAAATTCAACCTCAAGTCTGAAACATGTCTGACATCCTTGATCACCAACATGTACCCAAGACTGGTCTGGAGATGAATATCTCCAATACCTACAATTTCTGACGTTCCTGTGTTTCCCATTCGGACAACACCAAAATTACCGGTTCTGTATGTATTGAAATATTCTCTCTGTGGTGTGGCATGGTACGAGGCTCCTGTGTCTATGACCCAATCTATATCCTGACATACACAGATACATAAATCATTAATAGTAGACAAAATCACAAGCTCACCTTCAACTGTGGCTGTGGTATCTTCTTTGGTTTCTGATGATTCTGTCTCTTTCCCTTTTTTCTGATTTTTCTTTGTCTCTTTGCACTGATTCTGGAAGTGCCCTTTCTTTCCACAATTATAGCAAGTGATGTCTTTCCTTTACCTGAACTTGCTCTTATATCTGCAGTCATTTTTTCTGTTTTTTGACCGACCCCTGCCTTTGGATGAACTCACCATCAATGCTTCACCAGAATCCTCATTCGGTGATGGTCTTCTTCTAATTTCATTGGAAATGAGTGTACCTGTGACCTCTTTCATATCCAATATTTCTTTTCCATAAATTATGGTTGTCACAAGATGCTCATAAGATGGTGACAATGAGGTTAGTAACAACAAAGCTTTATCCTCATCTTCAAGTTTAACATCCAGACTAAACAGACCAACAATAATCTTATTAAACACACTAAGATGGTCAAGAATGAGAGTACCTTCATACGAAGACTATAAAGTTGTTTCTTGAGGTGTAACTTGTTGGACAAGTTCTTGGTCATATAGAGGCTCTTTAGTCGCAACCACAATCCCGCTGCTGTCATCTCTTCCATCGCGTTACACATGACTTCATCTGATAGACACAACTCAATCACACTAGCAGCCCTCAAGTCAAGATCATCTCATTCATCATCGGTCATGTTTTTTGGCTTATTCGCCTTCCCGACAAGAGCCTTGTGCAACCCTTGCTGTGCAAGTAGAGCTTTTACTCTTCTTTGCCATAAGGAAAAGTTTTCTTTGCCATCAAACCTCTCCACCTCAAACTTAGAGCTAATTGACTTAGAAGACACGATTTTCCACAAACCTGCTCTGATACCACTTATAGAGAAATTAAGATAACAAAAAATATGTGGAAGCAATATAGGATCTAACAAAGGCACAATCAAATCACAACATAAGGGTTTACGTGGTTCGGTCAACACGACCTATATCCACGAGGCACGGAAAGAATAATTCACTATAATGAAAGTAGATAGTACAATGTAGATAGTACAACATCCAATAGCTTGCCCAAAGCTAAAGATAATAACAACAAAGAAATCACAGGAAGAAATGAATACAAGATTACCTCTCGGGTGCACAACTCGAGTCAAAGCCCACACCACAACCAACACCTCTCTCTGAGGATCAATGCGTGGTGACGAACCTTCTTTCTTCCTTTTCTTTTTCCTACTCTCTCTCTTTTTCTTCTTCTCTTTTTGCACACTGCACACAACCACTCTACTCTTCTCCCACCAGCACACAACATTTGCACCCCTATTTATAGATGGCATAGAGTCTTCGAGATATGAACCTTCTAGAAGTGAGCCTTCTAGACTCATTCCAGAAACCGAAGGGGTTTTAACCCTTCAACTTCTTGCATTAATGGGAGTTAGGTGGCTATTTCACTTCCCCACATCATTAATGAGGGGATAGGGCTGACCCTTTAACTTCTCCTGCATTAATGAGAAGTGGGTGGCTATTCCACTTTCCCCACACCATTAATGAGGGATAAGGATGGATGCAACACCAAGAATAGAAAAAAGAGTTTGATAACTCTTGCACACAAAAATCGTAGTGGCTCTAAACATAGAGAGAGGATAAAAGAAAGAGAGCACACACAGAACAAGTATTATGTCCACACAATTTTGTGAGATTATTAGAGGTGAGAAATTTAATACTTAGAATTTAGGTGAAGTAAATCCCTTACAATGTGAGTGTGTGAGGTGTTTACGGTTCAAGAATTCTTAGGAAATAACTTTCCTAAAAATATCTCAACAATGGAGGAGAGTGGGTTCCATCATGGCCGCCGAAACATTTATTGATGAGAAAATCCACCAAGGGTTTTTAAAGTTTTTAGAAACATGCCTCCCTTTCAAAAGATATCACTCATTGAAAAGCATATTTCAAAGTGCCAAAAGTAAACAAAAAAATTTTCTCGGTGCCAAATGCAATTGACTCAGGGCATTATGTCATGTTCGATAAAAAGGACGTGAAGTTCTTATACAACATTAGAAGCTTGGATAAGGATGTGGTATACACCGGCAAGCATGTTAAAGATTTATTAGTTTCATCTGTCGCTATGTCTTAAGTTGACATGATGAACATAAACGATGGAGCATCAATTTGGCATGCTAGATTGGGTCATCTTAGCATGGATAAATTGAGAGTCATGGTAACCAAAAATCTAAATGGGTTGCCAAAATTGACTTTTTTTAGAAATAGTGAATTATGTGAAGGATGTTAATATGGAAACCTTCTTTTAGAAATAGTGAATTGTGTGAAGGATGTTAATATGGAAAGGCACATTGTCTTCCATTTGATAGGGCTTCCTCCATATGCAATGCTCCAATAGATTTTATTCAAAGTAACCTGATGAGAACTTGTGTCACACCAACCTATTCAGGTATCTGGTTGTGAACAGTGGATCCAATGTAGTTTTGGCCATTTCTCATGATAATTAGGGAAAAGATTTTCTACAATTGTTTGTATGTATAGTCGACTTAGCAATCCTCATTCCAATGAGATAACTTGATTGTCAGGTCAGAGCTGGGATCTCAGGTTCGAACCTTTTAGAGGTTATTCTAAGCTTATATATATATATATATATATAGAGAGAGAGAGAGAGAGAGAGAGAATATGGTAGCTGCTTGATCAAAGCACACTCACGCATCGCATACAATTTTTTTGCACAAAAACACACTTTTTTGTAAAAAAACACCTTTTAGCGAGCACCACTAAAGGTCCCAGTTCCGCTGGGACCTTTAGGGATGCTTCAAACGTCGTTAAATAACAAAAACTAAATGCCACGAGTGCCCTGGTTGAGCATTTAGCGACATTTTGAAGCATCATTAAAGCCCTGTTTGGAATTTTTTGCACATTTTATAGGAAAAAATGGGCTGAGTCATCCATCCGTTTAGACAGCTATGGATTAAGCAGCTAGCACTTTTCCTATATATATATATATATAGGTGGTAGCTGCCTACTTTCTTTAGTGTCTACCGGCAGCCTACGAAGCTTTGAAAGGTTTTTTTCATTTTTTCTAAAATCTGACCAAACAGATGTGATCTATATGTTTAATTTTATATGAATCAGCTCTTGGATAGTTCGATTCTGACACATAAAGGTTTTTATAAATTTGAAAATTTGACAGTGTACAATTTTAAAAAATATTCAATGCTTAACAAGTCATGTTTTTACCAAAAAAATATGATTCAAGTGTCATTTTTTACTAAATAGACCATGCCAAACACATCTGCAGGGTCAGATATGTGAAAAACAACCCAAAAACTCCTAATTACTGGTGGTAGGCAGCTACCACTTTTCATATATATATATATATATATATATATATATATATATATATATATATATATATATATATATATATATAAAAGAAAGCATAAGAATACAAATATTGTTTTTTTACTGAATAAGTCAAGCTTGTGACACTTCTATTATAACTGGGTAACATTCCTGGATGGTGTCGGTGACAGTACATGCATACCATCCTCTCCTCTTGACCATCGTTCAAGATACAAGGTTGATGGTATTGATAAGCACTACCATTTTGATAAATAGAGATGGATAATGATAGTGTAAATCAATTTGAAAAAAAAAGTGGCTTCTTGCAATAAGTGTAGATATTGGGTTCAGTACTTGAGATGTTACCATTCAAGAAGTGTTATGATGTCATTAGCAAAAACCTCCTGAGGAACCTCGATCATCTACTACCATATATGTATTTTCTCCAACATTCCTGGGCGCCTTATATGTCTGTGGCCAGGATACTTCTTCTAGGTTTAAAGCACTAATCAACACCTCATAATATCATAGGGAGGGACTGCCGACAAAAGGCAATGATAAAACACAGGTTATTTTCGCACAGACCAAATGCTGCCATTGGAACAGTACTGTGATAATGGCAGTAAGGGGACAACAACAACTAGTATGTGGTTTTTTTAATGATGAGGAACCCTCATCGAAGCAAGGAAAACCCGTGCCAGCAACTAGTATGTATTATGTGCCCACATGCCCACAATGAACAAAAACTGCCCATATTCCAGAGAGATTTATAAGCATTAAATGTTAATAGCTTCCCAACTATGTCACACGGACTCGGCTCCAAGGTCGCCGCACCCGCGTCGACACGCACCGACACAGGTGCGGACACGGGTGCGGCTCGGACTCGGTCAACCCGACCCTGAGTGTGGTCAACGCACCCAGGGTCATTTTGGTCCATTTTTTGGAAATTTTTTTTTTGAATTTTTTTTTTAATTTTCTGGGCTACAGCTGTAAGGAAAAAAACCCATCACAACTAAAAAACCTGTACACTTTCAAGTTTTAAGTACAGAATGGGCACAACTCAAGTTTTTGTGGTTTTTTCCTGTATGAAGAAAGTGAATTATTACAGTGTATGAAGAAAGTGAATTATTACAGTGTATGAAGAAAGTGCCCAAAAGTGAATTATTCCTGTATGAAGAAAGTGTACAGAATGCCTTCACAACTCATCACCTGTCCCCTAATGGGCACAACTTTGACTGAGTCTTATATATATATATATATATATATATATATATATATATATATATATATATATATATATATATATATATATATAATTTTTTTTAATATATATATAGCCGAGTCCCCGTGTCCAAAATTTTTGAAATTGCGCCGCACCCGTGTCGCACCCGCACCCGCACCCGCACCCATGTGACATAGCTTCCCAACATACACGTGATAAAGGGTATCCACGACATATAGAAAAGAGAGTTTAGAGATTTACCAAGAGTACCTCCCAAGAAGACCAGAAAAAGCTTATTCACTACTACAGCTGCTCACGTGAATGGATAGAAGTTTGAGAAGAGCAAACTCCCAAGAAGAATATAGGATATAAAATAAGCCCAAATGAAGTAAGACCATTTCAAACCAATACCAGTAGAGACAGCCAAGTGCGAAATAAACCAATAAATAAGGAGACTGGAAGATAAGAATCGAGTTGCATAGAAAAATGTTAGTATCACAGTACGGCATGTACTTGAACTCAAATGAAGACCATCTCAAACCAACACCAGTAAAGAGAACTGAGTTCAAAATAAGGGGACCGACATACAAGAATCAAAACAGAACGCCTCAATCAATCGAATAATTTAAGGCAAACAGAGCCTAATGCAGTAAGAATCCAGTAGAATACCTAGGATTGCCATTTTGGATTTAAAGTTTTCCATATTTTCTAGACAAATATACAATTCATTAACTTTTGATGATCTGAAAATTTTACCTCAGATATAAGTGAAGATACAACAGAAACAATGAAGATTTTAGGCTGGAGTTAGTAAAACTGGAAGATGACTATTATGCACAGAGCAAATCAATGTAACCATCAGAGGTATTCGTTATTTCTTAAAAATGAGAATGGATACATTCATTTCATTTAATCTATCAGTAATACTGAAAAGGTTTTCTAAAAAATAGGAGAAACTTGTCATATAGGTATGTGTACATGGTACAACATGAGTGTCTCGTATGACAGTTGTTTCCCAAAAGAAGAGTGCAAAAATGCAGCTAGGTTCTGTTTGTTAATGTGCAACTCTGCATGAATATGCATGCATCTGAGTGAACAATTCTAGTAATATATAAAGAAAAAATTGCAGAAAGTATACCATAAAATATATCCTACATATGATGTAATATCCATGTTTGGCGCTACCCAGAAGTACCCACATCAACATGGTATGTAGGCACGTTGAGGAACCCATATTAAAGTGAGAAACCCAAGGTAAAAAACAGATTTTTTCACAATCTATAGATGATGAAAAATAGTTAATTTTTCATATAAACTCTGTTGAAGTGGTGAGATACTGAAACTGAACTTAGGATCTATCAGTTGGTGTATGTTTAGTAGTCTAATAACGGCCCAGTAATGGGAATTTATGATTATGTGTGTGCATGTGCACGTGTTTGTGTGTGTGTTGCATATGTGTATATGTGTGTGCATGCATGCACGCAAACGTGTGTGCATTTGTGTATACATGCGCGCATGTGCATGGCCGCTTGCGCATAAACTGAACAATGCCTGGAGTCAAGCAAATTCATTGCCAGACACAACTTGGCACAAGGCAGCATAAATCATAAGGAATTTTTTTTGAGAGACTACGGTCATTCACATAATGATTCAACTTACTGCTCTATACAGATCTGGAGCTGTATGATTTACAACAAATGAGATCTATCAATTGAGGTCAACCAGTCATTTCAAACTTTATGGCACTTGTCTTAGATTCATATGAAGTTATGCCGCCATTTTCTACGTTCTAATAAATAATCATAAGAATGCCTATGGTTGTGCATGTATGAGCTAAGTTAATAATCAAATAGAATGAGTAGTTTTTTACCTGCACATGCATCACAAAAAATGCAACAGCAACCAAGAATGCCAAGTGTAGAATAAAAGGCAGTACAAGGACCGGGTCATATCTCAGCCTAACTGAAAGATGATTACTCTCTTGTAAACAAGAATCATTAATTATTTGAATTCAAAACAGGTATGAGATGCTAGATATTGGAAACAGTGGGTAGAAATAAAAACATATAACGAGATTCCTACAGTTGGATAAACTCCAGGATAAAACCAAATGATCAAGAAACTGCCTTAATGTGAAACAAATAGCATTTAATTTTATCCATGCATTTTATAGCTGTTATCTGCCCCTTGTGCTTCTCACCCATTATTATTACACTACTATGGAATTTATATACAACAAATATATAAATTCATATATAAACAAGGCAAAGAGAAACCAAAAGTTTATTGTACCCTTATACAAATGAATAAGTATGGAAACATACAATATCTTGTCCCTTTTGTTAAGAATGCAAGGTCATGCACATACTTGTTGGTATTGTCATTTATTCACGGGAGCAGAGGTAGGATAGCTTTTTCTGTCATTATGCCTGCTTGTTCATGAGTAAAATGGCCCTTCTACCTAGAGCCTCCATTAGTTAACTTGTGCAGATTAGCAGCTTTACTCAATCTGAATTTTATTTATTCGCTGCATTATGGAGAATGCTCCAATATACTCGTGCAGTGCATTGTGGGACCAAACATTAAAATCAAGAGTTGGTGAGCAATAGTGAAGACTCACAGCTACAGCCTGAGATGTCATAGCCAATATATTTCATCTATGGCTGTTGAAATCACAACGTGTGAATCTGTCACAGGGATGCTTCAAATTGTCCTGTGCCGTGTATCCATTTATACTATTTCTAAAGGAAACTACAAATGGTCTGTCATGTGACTTGGTTTGAATATTTCATCAGCTAATGTGGAATTTGTCTATCTGATTAATCTTTGTTCCTTTGTTATCCAGTCAACATAAGCTGAACTTTTAATCATAATTGATTTAGTTATGACTTGCTCAGTCTGCTTAACAATGAATTTAGGTGATGACTCTGATCCACCGTGATCTGCAAGTTTCATATATCTTATGTAGGTACCAGCAGTTCACTGCCAGATCAAGTGTTAATTTAACAGTCACTTTCAAAAAGTTTATGTATCCAAATTCCATGATGTTAAAACAATTCTGCTGAAGTCTCAATGAGAAGCTCTGGAGTATTGGGCAATTCAAGAAACGTTTACATCCTAAATGACTTGAGATACAAAGTAGATCCACTGGATTCAAACGAGATTTAATTCTCCAAAAGAACAAAATCATACCCAAATGATCCAAATCCCAATGATTTGAGGTCAAAAACTTCATTCAGATCCAAATGATCAAAGATCCAAAAGGGATCAAATGGTCCAAGATACAAATCAAAAGTCAAATATTCAGACGGTCCTAGATGATCCAGATCCAATACAGGCCGTTTGGTATAATATTGGTTTCAATGTTGATCAAATGGGTAGATCTGATGCTGTCACATGGATTTGGCTGAAGATATGGAGGTGCTAAAAGCTACATGTTTAGCTTTGTACAAACTATAAAGAGCAGCATGAAATAACATAATGAGCAACGAAAATTAAATGAATTATTCTAGGCTCTTAAAAATTTCTCATATTGTACAGACCATCTAATTAACACTGCATGTAATCCTGCAGACCTGTGGGTATATCAGAAAAGTTTGTGTCAAAAGACTGAATGGTATTGCACTTTCTGCCTGTGCCAGTAGAATGGAATATAAAAGCATCCTTTTCAATATGATGAGCAAGAAAACCCAAAGAAAACATCACTTTATGATGCAACTTTGTGTATTCAATAATCGAGCATGCAGCCAGAGACAGAACCGGGGAGGCAAGAAGAAAATTTGGTAGCTATTTCAGTTGGAAGTATCTCAGGAACCCAACACCCCTGCATTACAAGGTCAACCAGGGATAAATGAAATTAATCAATAAGCACAAAGATATACCCACAAACATTAGAAAAAACAGGAAAAGAAGTATTGATTGCCTCAGTTTGGTTTGAACAAAAACTGTGATCAAATACAAGTCCAATAGTTAAAATAGTCATAGTTGGCAAGCATTTTCAGAGCATATCTGATTGAAAAAATGCATGCATCTCGATTCAACTATTACATTAACCTGAAAATCTAGATCCAGAAAGTTAACAAAATTTGGATCTGGTTTGGTATTTTTTTGTCCAAAGTTGGTTTGCAGACAATAATGCTGCACCTAATTAAGCGAGTACGTTGTACCTAGATACATGCACAATCTGTATGATTTACTGTTAATTTATAGTCTTATATATATATATTAGGGATTTATGTATTTTTGTATTTACTTCTTTCATTGTATTTTTCTTTGTTTTCTTTATTATTTTATTGTAATAGGTAGTTCCCCTTAGGGGCACTTTTGTAATTTTTTATTATAACCATTTGGTAGCCGTTCGGCTAGCCGTTGGATTAGCCCAAAGGCTAGTTTAGCTCCCTCTCTCCTTTAGTCTCTTGTGTGTGTGTCTATATATATATATATATATATATATATATATATATATATATATATATATATATATATATATATATATATATATATAGAGAGAGAGAGAGAGAGAGAGAGAGAGAGAGAGAGAGAGAGAGAGAGAGAGAGAGAGAGAGAGAGAGGGAGAAATGGGTACATGCTAAATGAAATATGTTAAATGAAACATGCTAAATGAGTTTTTCAGGGTTTTTTCATTTTTATTTTAAATTCTGACTGTACATATGTGATCTATGTACTTGATTTTATAGGGATCAACTCTTGAAGTGTTCGATTTCCGATACATGGGTGGGTTTTTATAACATTCAAAAAATCAATGATCCAAAATCTTTGTAAATTTTCGAGGCTCCAACTATCATTTTTTTCATCGAAACACCAGGTGTGGATTCCTCGTAAATCGACCATGCCCAACACATTTATAGGGTTGAAACTGCGAAAAAAACACTGGAGGAGCAGAAAAACCCATTTAGCATGTGCCCATTACTCTCTCTCTCTCTATATATATATATATATGTGTGTGTGTGTGTGGGAACTAACCCACATATTCTTGTGCTTTTCATAAGCAATCTTAGATCATAAAATTATTTATTTTTATGTGTTGTAGCCCTTGAGTGGCTTGTGTTTTTGCCATCTTTGGTGACCTTGTTTTTGCCCATAAAAGGCTTCTTGTATTTGTGCACACACTTGTAATTGTGTTAGCCCATAGTGGCATCTTTTTGTGCACGCTCTTATTTCGTTATATTTACATCCTTAGAATAATAGCACTTCAAGCACATTAGCATTAGCACAAGAATTACTAACCAGATGAGCAAGGCATGACAGTTTTTTGAACAATGTAAGCTATAGGTTTCAATAAAAGAGAAAGCTGCTGAGAGTTGTCCCTTATTAAACAAAACTTTAAAACTACAAGAAAATTTTAAATACCATTCTATTTTCTGAGCACAAATATAAATTTTCATTGACATGATGGCACACAATGCCATGAGAATTATCAGTACCAAGGGGCTGTGAACACATTTTGTTGTTAGTATGATGACTCTGATAAGCATATTCTCACAATTTTGTCTCTGTTATAAGTAAAAGCCTGAAAAAGTGAGAAGATACTACAGCCCAAAGCAGGGTTACCAGAAGTGCTATAGGGCATGGGGAAGCGTTCTATAGGTTCTAACTTCTAATCTGGAAATTCGCTTTCCCATCTAAGGAAAGAGAGCTTCCCGACAATGGGAAGCATGTTCCCAAACAAAAAGGAATCGTGTTTCCTGAGATAAGTAAACGTGATTCCCATTATGACTCCCAGAGTTGGGAATCGAGTCTCCTAGGGTTGATTTCCCTAAATCTTTTGCTTGGCCATTTTTTTCCCCTACCAAATTTATTTTTGACAAAAAAAAAAGAAAGTTCACTTTTTTAGGTCAAAAGGGTCTTTTACTTAAAAATGTATAAATGCTAAAGGGAGAGCATTTGGGGGCTTTTCAAAGGCTTTTAGAAGAGAAGAAAGGGTGCAGTGCTCTCAGCACTCCTCTATGGTTTGTCTTTGGCAAGAATCTGGCATCATGTGAGGATTTCCAGCAATGTGTGTCTTCTTCATGGCCTTCCTTACAAGGTACGCCCTACTCTCTCTCTCTCTCTATCTATCTGTCTATCTATATATATATAGATATGCACGTCTTCTTCCTCTTCCTCTGCACTTCTCCTTTTACGTCTTTTTCTTATTGTTCTTCCTCTTACCCTGCACTTTTTCTTTTCCTTCTTGTTTTTCTTCCTCTTTCCCTGCACTTCTCTTTATCTTCTTCTTTTAATCCCTCGCCCTATGCTTCTTCTTCTTCCCTACACTTTTCTTCTCCTTGTCTTGTGCTTCTTCCTCTTCCTCTTCCTCTTCCCTGCAGTTCTTCTACTTCTTTCTGCAGTTTTTCAATTTTTCTCCATTTTTCATGTTGCTTTGCATTGTGTTTTTTTCTGTTGGTTTTAGTAGCGGACCAAAGTGAGGTATACATTATATATCTTGTATCTTCTTACTTTCTTCCATATGTATTGTTTATATTTTAAATTTGCTTTTGAATTGAGCGAAATGGATATGTACTGAAAGTGAATGTGGATGCTTAACTGGTATGACCACTTCATATTTATAAATGAATGTAAAGTTAAAGAAATATATTGATGCATAGGTGTTATCTCATATTTAAGGCATGTTCTTCCATGGGCCCTAAAGGGGTCAAATTTTATAAATATGACTCAATGGAGTGTTGCATGGAATCAATAGATTAAAAATCTAAACATGTAACACTAAATATTAATGCTTACAAGAAGCAGATAAGCAGTACTAGTTTGGCTTTGTAGATACCATACTTGAGTACGAAATGTTGCTCCTCCCTAGCCACGAAGATAAGAGAACCATCTATATTAGACTGCAGCGTGGAGGAATAGAATCTCATGAGTAAAGTTTGCTGCATTGGGATGGAGGTGTTAGGAGCTTCTCTCACTCTTGTCGTCCCTCACCCGACATTGGTGAATGGTGTCTGGCCCGACCAAAGCCATAATTATTTGAAAACACCACTTGTGCCATTGCCATGATCCAGGATATTGTCTTTATTTATACCCATAGGGGTAAGAAATGAAACATAAAGTGAATGTGCATTTAGTTAGGCATATCATGCATCATTTAAAAAGAAAACTTAATTAAAGATAATAAAGTCACTTATGCATATGATTCAAATATCGACAATGGTAAGTGCATGCATTTTTTTAACTGCTCATGCATATTTAAATATTTATAGTTAAGTGAATGTTTTTGATTGAAAGAATTATGTAAATGTATGGTTAAAAGTCTTGTAAAGAATTGCATGTATGTATCCTTAGTGTGCTTAATAATGTTTGGGTGTGCAAGTATCAGATTAATCGTATGCATGAGCATTTTAATTTATGTGTATTGCATAACGCTGTCCTATTGAGGACTTAATTGTCTAACCCTATTATTATTTAATGTTTTTAGATAGTGAATAGATGACCATGTAATGGCGGGAGGTTGCGTCTGGGTCCTCCTTCCCAGTAAAGGTTGGGGGACTCAGTTTCATAAAGCATTTATAGGACACTTCATGGTTTACAACATTGATGGGTCTGATGAATAGAATTATTCGACCTTATCTGGATTTGTTTGTGATAGTCTTCATCGATAATATTTTGATTTATTCAGAGAGTGAGTAAGATCACGGAGAGCACTTGAGGATTGTTCTCGAGACACTTAGACAACATCTATTGTATGCCAAATTTTCTAAGTATGAATTTTGATTGGAGCAGGTGATGTTTTTGGGACATGTGATCTCATAAGATGGGATGTCAGTGGACCCTGCTAACGTAAATTCACCTCGATGATTATGCCTTGAGAAAGATTTTTCCTTAAGATTTTTTAGCTTAATTGTTTAAGTATTATAGTTTTGGAATTGTATTAAATGGAAGCAATCTTAGACTGAAAGCAACCAAAGAGCATGTCAGATATATGCAGTTTTCTTAGTCTTGCAGGATACTATAGAAGATTCATTCAGGACTTTTTTAAGATCGCAACATCGATGGACAAACTACTTTGTAAGGAGATAAAGTTTGTATGGACGTAGCAGTGTGAAGAAAGCTTTCAAGAGCTGAAGAAGAGGCTTACTTCAGCCTTAGTGCTCACTCTACCATCAAGCCATGGAGGATTTGTAGTCTATGAGGATGCATCAAGTACAAGACTTGGATGTGTACTCATGCAACACAACAAGGTCATAACATATGCTTTGCGCCAACTGAAAGTTCATGAACGAAACTATCCCACACATGATCTGAAACTAGCAGCTATAGTTTTTGCACTTAAAGTGTGGCAACACTACCTATATAAAGAGCAGTTCGAGGTTGTCTTGGATCATAAAAGTCACAAGTATATTTTCTCTCAGAAAGATCTGAGTATGAGATAGAGGCCGTGGTTAGAATTCTTGAAGGATTATGACTTTTTCATATCCTACCACTCAGGCAAAGCTAATGTAGTGGCAAATACATTGAGCAACAAAGCAAAAAGCCTCACAAGCATGATCAACAATGAGTGGAGATTACTCGAGGACCTGATTAATTGGAAACCTTTTAACACAAACTCAGGTCACATTCAGATCACAAGCTTAGTTGTGCGAACCGAACTCATGGATCAGATTATTTCTCAGTAGAAGGATGACCCAAGCTTCGCAAAGATGGTTGCAGCGTGAAAGCAAGACAAAACAACCCTATATCTAGAAGAAGATGGTAGCATCTGATACAATCAAATGTTATAGGTGCTAGAGGATCAACAGATATGGAGGGAGCTACTTGATGAAGTGTATAGAACTAAGTATACTATATATCCAGATAACACCAAGATGTATAAGGATCTTCATAGGAACTACAGGTGGAATGACATGAAGAGAGATATCACAGAATATGTGTCGAGATGTTTGGTATGTCAGCAGGTCAAGAAAGAATATTAGAGACCTGGAGGAACACTGTAGATGATCGAGATACCTTAATGGAAGTGAAAAAATATTACCATGGACTTTGTGGTAGGTCTGCTCAGGACACAACACCAGTACAATACTATATGGGTCATAGTGGATCGCTTTACGAAGTTGGCACACTTCTTATCGACCAGAGTGAATCAGATATTGGAGAATCTAGTGGACTTGTATATAGACGAGATCGTCAGATTACACAGAGTGCCTGTCTTGATTATTTCTGATAGAGATCTGAGATTTGCGTCCAAGTTTTGAGGACAAAGCTTAAGTTTAGCATGACTTTTCACCCACAGATGGATGGACAGTAAAAAAGGACAATCCAAATGCTAGAGGACATGTTGCACGCTTGTGCATTGGAATGGAAGGGCAATTGGAGTAAACATTTGAAGCTAGCCAAGTTCGCCTACAATAACAGTTACCATTCGAGCATCCGTATGGCTCCATATGAGGGTTTTATATGAGTAACCATATAGGTCGCCGATTTGTTGGAGTGAAGTTGGTGATCGAGTGATTAAGTCACCAATAGTACTGCAATACTACACCAACCAAGTGCAGTTGATACAAAAGAGACTTTTGACCGCTCAGAGCTGTTAGAAAAGTTACGCAGATCCAAAGCATCGTGAAGTCTCATTTGAAGTTGGGGATCATATATTCGTTAATGTATCGCCAACCAAGTGTGTGTTTCGATTTGGCAAGAGAGGTAAGCTAAGTTTGAGGTATGTAGGACCTTTCCTCATCCTTGAGAAGATTGGCAACCTATAGATTAGCACTCTCGCTACAGTTTTGAACATTCACGATGTTTTTCATGTGTTGATGTTAAGGAAATATGTGCCAAACTTGACACATATTATTCAATATGATGAGGTTAAAGTGCAGAAGGATCTCATGATCGAGGAGCGTCCCATAGAGATTTTAGACCGACGAGAGCAAGTATTGCAAAATAAGATGATTCCTTAGGTAAAAGTATGATGGCAACACAATGGACTCGAAGAATGCACATGAGAGCTAGAAGCGGAGATGAAAGCGAAATATCCAAGCCTATTCAGTAAGTAACCCTAGACAAATTTTGAGGATGAAACTTTTTTAAGGGGGGGGGGGGGGTGGATGTAATGCCTACGATTTTTTGAATTTTTTTTGTAAATTTTTGCAAATGTCTTTGTATGTGATAATTTGATAATGATAATATGTATTAGATAATATACATGGATTATGTAATAACCACATTTTTTCCATTAAAATTTTTAATATTTTAGGCGTAATTTGGGGGATTTAGGCATGGCTCCAAGTTTCGGATCCAGAACCCATACCTAAGTGCTACCTCTTATACATATAAACCTATTATATATATATACGTAAATAGAAAAAAATATATATCATTAGGTAGGGATTTGGATCCAACTATGAATCCACATTTTAAGCAAGACTCGGATCCAACACACGGTTGGATCTCGAGTTGTGGGTCACGGGTTTCGGACCCGGACCCGGGCTGCATTATGAGTAGCAATAAAAAGGGAAAATTGGGGTTAGGGTTCTGAAAGAACCCTAACACGATTTTGGCAAAGGGGAGCGTTGTGGAGCCGCCAGGGGAAAATCTCGCCCTCCTTCCTTTTCGGAAGGAAGGGGAAGGGGGTCGCTCCTCTTCAAAAGGGGGGGGGGGTCTCACCTTTCTTTCGCCTTCTGCATTTCCCTCTGCCTCCCATCTCCCTCCCATTTTTGTGTGCGCCAGCAGAAGAAACCGACACCCTCTACATTCCCCTCTGTCTCTCCTCTTCTCTCCGTCTTTGTCTCCCCTTCTTCCTCTCGACTTCTAGCTTCCCCTCTCAAACAACTTCGCGGTGGTACAGTTGGGGCCGACCGATTTCCCCTCGTGGTAGCAGTAGCCTCTTCGTCGAAAAAGGTAGGTTTTACTGTCCCTTTTCTTAGGGTACACTGTGCGCTCGGGTATGTGGTGTGGGCTGATCGAAAGCCCCAAATCAATTGATTTGGGGATTTCGGCTGTCGTGAAAGGAAACCCTAATTGAAAAGAAAATTGGGGATTTTTGGCTACTGTGAAAACTCCAACTTCTAGGGGTACCTTTCGATTTCTGTAAAACAGGGTGGGGGTTTGGCTGTTAATCCGCTCAAGTTTTGAATCAGTGATGGTTTGAGCTTGGTTGAGTATACTGTCTTTGGTGCATTTTGGGTTTAAATGTAAATTTGCTCTCATTTAAGTATTAGGAAGTTTTTTTTATAGGTCGATTACCAAGTCATGATAGTTTTACGATTTCAGTTGGATATGGTAGTGGTGAAATAGGTGATTGAAATTTCTGCTTGCTTTAGCTGAGATATGGCAACTACCTATACTTAACTCTGAAGTTACTGTTATTTTGACTGGTTCCATGTGCCAAATTATCAAGGTATATTCATGTTTTTGATTTTCACAGCACTGTCATGTTGGAAATACCCTAAGTTCATCTGATGAAGCCTTGATTTTATTTGACATATCAGTGTTTGTACATGCTTAAACTCGGTGTGGATCTTTTGATCTAAATGTCAAAATTGTTGTTTAAAAGCATGTTAATATATGTTCAGTATGTGTGCTGAAATACTGCTTAAAAGCACGATAATATATGTTCAGTGGGTAGAATAATGCTCAGGTATTATCTAAGTTCAGTTTCTGTGCTGAAATACTGTTTAAAAGCACAATAATATATGTTTAGTGGATAGAATAATGCTTAGGTATTATCTAAGTTCAGTCTGTGTGCTGAAATTCATTTTTCTGAAACATGTATGTGATTGTTCCGATTATGTGTTACATTATGTCCTGCACATACAAGTGTTCTGATTATACTTTAGTTCATGACCAACATGATATAATTGGTTTCAGTTATATGTCACTTCACGCCCAACATAATGGTAGATGATTTTGGTTACACCATAATCCATGATCAATATGTCTTTATATCTTTGATTACACTTGGTTTAAAGACCAACACATATATAGTTGGGTACATCCCACTTTAGGCCTAGTATAAACATATGTCTCAGGTCGGGTACTAGATGCGGGTACTCGGGTTGATGAGCTTGCACTCAATGTCAAATAAAACTAATGAAAAACTTAATCTTAAATGTTGAGTGCCCGATTGGTTTGAAGGTGTCGGGGCTTGTGTGCTTGACTAGTTTAAAGGCACCGGAGCACTCTGAGTGAATTTGTGCAATCAATATGAAAAAAAAATTGGATGTTTAGGCCTTGGTAAAATGACTAAGGTTGGGGACCTACTACTATGATAGTAGGAGGTAGTTTGGGGAAATGCCCCTTTACTTTGAGTAATTTAATTAAATGAAAAGAATAACCCACTCAGATTCGGGCTTACCTTGGAGAGGGTAGGTGGTACAAAACTTTGGGGACATGTGTTTAACTATTTTGAGCGAAAATGACTTGTTGGTCTCCAGTCCTTGGAGTTGGGGGGACCCGGACTACCAATGTGTTCTAGGTGATAGCTCTTTGTTCTTTTGTAGAAGTTAGGGATGCATCCTGTTTTGGTTTTGGCTTTTGTGAGGTTCTCTCGGTCACTGACCGCTCCCTTAGGATTTACAGTTTCGGTTATAATGTTCGAGTTAATAAAACATCCATGAATAATAAACCCCCGAATGTTCTCTTCCATTACGAGTGATTAGGCCCGCGTGTACCAGCAGGATAATTAAAGATAAACATTTGAATTAGATCATTGTGAACACCCCAAATTTTTCAAAAATTCCCTTTTTGTCCCTAACTCACATTCTCTGAATAATCAGGTCAATTTTTAACCAAAAATTCCATTCATTTCTCGGATTCATTGGAATCCAGACACAATTTTCATTTCTGACCAAATTTCTGATCCAAATCAGACCCAGATCCATCCTGAAGTCCCAATTAACCCTACTTTTATCAAAAACCTCATTTTAAACATTCTTATATCTCAAAATAAAAAAATTTTCGCAAAAATACTTCAAATGCCTCATTTTGGTCCAATCTGTTAAAATACTTCAATTTTATTTTTTAGTTTTTAAGATCCCTTTTTACTAAAAACCTCTTTTTTTTTTTGAAAAAACTTTTTAAGAGCCTTTTTGAAAATTTTGAAAAATTTGGAGGTTTCTTTTTAAAAAATCCCAACGGACTTTCATTGTGAGAGAAGCCGCAGTGGCCTTCCTCTCTCTGCTTCATCTCTCACGATCGCTCATCTCCAACATCCTCCTCTTCCAGAATCTTCCTTTTCCTCTTTAAAAAGACACGCAGGGGACTCCACTTCACCATCCAGCTTCACCCCACCACGTTCTTCTTCCCCTTCTCTCACAATCGCCTTCAACCCCTCTTCTCCTCTTTCCCTGGTGTCTTCCCTTTTAATCGACTGAAAGTTGATCACCATCCAGAAGAGTAAAGGTAAGAGCTACCATTTCTCCCCTCTTTAATTCTCAATAAATTTTCTTTTCTATTTCATAGTTTCAATTTCGTTATTTCCTCATTTTTTCCCTTTTTAGGCAAAATGATGGAATCAACCAGCATATAGCAGTGTCGACCCACCCATTGCTACAGAAAAGGAACGAATCATTCCAATATTTTTTCCCTCTTTTTTTCTTTTTTTTTTCTTTTCTTTTTTTTTATTCTTTTCTTTTCTTTCTTCTTCTAAAAAAAATGCTATGATTCTTGAATTTCTGTTTTGATTATCCATTTATATTGATTGTCATATTGGTCTTGATTTTCCTGTTGCTTCCTCGTTAATTTTCTGTTAAACTAGATTATCTGTGGTGTATTGAGTGTCTTCACGATATCCCCTGCAATCAAGTTATAGTCCATCATCATCCTGCATATCGCAAGTTCTTTTGATTTTTCTATTTTGCATTTCAAGTCCCAATTTATATTTGATGTCCGGTTTTGATTGCATTCTCGTTCACATCGATCTCTGTGATTATATCATATTCCTGCATCTTCATGGTTTATGTAACTGAGTTCCCCTTTCTTTTCTTTTCTCTTTTTTGTTTTTTTTTCCTTTTTTATTTTTGTTCTGCACTTATATTTGATTTGTTGTGGGATGCCTGCCCGATTCAGCATGAATTCTTGTTTTTACTGCAATACTTTGATTGGCATAAGATTGATCAAGAGTTGATGTGAAAATATTGGGTTCGCTGACATTTGTAGTAAGACCCACTCAGGCCCCTCCCATCTGGAGGGCTTCTTCATACAGGTTCGTAAGGGTGGTGAGAATCAGCGTCTTGAATGATGCTCTAAAAGAGCATGTATAATGCTGAAAAGAGAGGAAAGAAATAGGTTCTAATCCAAAGTTATCATCAAGTCTCTTTCGGTGATACAGAAGCATGATTACATTGAAGAATTTGAAGTTGTTGATGACCACAAAGCAAACAAGATTGTTGTTGGGTTGAATGGTAGATTGAACAAGTGTAGAGTGATAAGCTCTCGGTTCGATATTGGAGTGAAGGAAATCGAGTCATGGACTACTCGTTTACTTCCTTCAAGACAATGGGGTTATATTGTTTCAACCACATCAACGTGCATCGAGATCTATGTATTCTTTCTCCTGGATACAACCCCTATCACCCATAATCCACAGGAGGAACGACAGAAGGTAAAAGAAATTCATTCCTGAGTTTACGCAGGGATGCTCTGTGAATAATAAGAGAATGGGTCCCAGGATCCAGACTTTGCTAAAGGCAGATTCCCGTGTAATGCTTGCCATGTACCACACCCTTCCGTTATTATCATGATATCTCTGTTATTAAAAAAAATAGAAGAGTAAATGGCTATGATGATCATCATATTTTCCCCTTCTTGTTATTATCCTGCATCATCATTCAATACTCCTGTAAGTTTTTTTTTAGACCGTCGGCATGATCAATTCAGCCTTTGTTTTCACTATGGCTTAGCTATAATCCCCTGCCCACATCATTTAGACATTCACTGCCTTTTTCATGTTCCACCACCATCCAGCTATTTGAAGGAATATATTGGATTATGTTGTCTTCTCCTTGAACAAGTGCTCATTCATACGCTAGCATCAACCTTGGTTTCCACTGCCCCTTTTGCATCTATCATATACCAATGAGGATAAAAAGAAGGTTTTAGGAAATAATTTCAATAATTTTCTATTTACATCTGGGTCGTATGTTAGTCCAACAGATCAGTGGGTATCAGGCCTTTGAAGAGATAGTGCTGATTATTTATTAGACACAACATGGAATTGTTGTATACAGTGTAAAAAGGGTCCTGTAGGAACTGGCTTGAATGCCTACTTTCTGTCTTGATGGACGAGTTCGAGTAGTGCATACCTTCAAACAAAAATCAGATTATGTAAGTTTCTAGTTAGCATACATCCCCTTTCTTTCTACTAGAATTTGTTGACTGACTTTCTGCAAAACAGGTGAAACTGTTGTAGCATAACACTTTGTTTTCTATGCATTGTTGTAGCATAATACCTTATCTTCTATGCATTGCTGTAGTATAATATCTTTATGTTCTCTCTTGCGCACCTGCTGTAATGATACTTCTGCATCTCCATCATTCACATCCCTTGTCACTCCCACCTTGCAGCCACTACACCTTCACATTTCTGCACCTACTAAATGCACTGCTCACCACCTACTATTCACTATTACATCTCCCAACTACTTACCTATTTGCATTCATCTCCCATATGTTGTTATAACCATCCTCATATAGCATCACCACCACATCTACATCACACCTCCAGCACTCACCTCTATGCCTGTGTATACACTTCACTACCACACTTGCATGTTCACACAATGTCACCTCATGTCACATCTGCACATCACAATAACCCCACCACACTTGCAGTATTTCTTGTTGTATTAGTTACAACATCTTGCCTGCATCATTAATGCATTCACTTCAATAGATATCGTCTGAATGGTATAATTCACCGTGAAATCTTTTGATTTCACTGAAAATCTTTTCTTCATATCAGCAAGTGCCCTGTATTATCAATACTTTCATTCCAGTGGATATCATGGTGTATATGTTGTTAATTGGGAATAAAAGTGTATGTTTAGTTCATTGTGAAATCTCTTGACTTTGCTGTGAAAATTTATCTGCTATATTTGGTTGATTGCAAATTGGATCTGCCATATTGAGTTACTGATAACATTACTCTGAATTTATCGTAAAAACAAATCCTGTATTTGAATCATCTTGCTGTCAGCTCAGATTTGCAGGAAAAGGATTATAAGATCTGATTGTTTTTTTTAGCTTAAATCACTGTGAAATTACAGTATGCAACATCTTATTTTCCTTCCTGACTTTGCATTGCATATATTGGGCAATGCCTATTTTCCCCTGCATATCATTGTGACCACTACCATTCCCAGCATTATGCATGTAGCCACCTACAACATATTCAAACTCACCCATGTTAGCATCATTTCCTACACCTTGCTGTTACTCCACCCTCATTTGCTGCATCATAATCACTAACAACATATTCAACATTTACACCTCCTGAACACCCTTCACAATAGCTTTATACTACACTGATCACCACTTCCTGCACATCTGTTAAACACCCAAGTCCATCCTCCTTCATACTCAACTCCATTACCAATCCCTAACACCCACCTAGGCATTAGCATCCTCCCCTGTGCTCACTCTAAGTGTACAACACCTCCTTGTATATCCGCACGTCATCCGTAAACATATGTTGGAACTCTCATTTTACTAAGGAATATGTGTTAACAATCTTTTTCTGTTATGAGTCTATGTAATACCCACGATTTTTATTAGATAAATAAATTTAGATTTTTAAGTCATTAAGGTGATACATGAATATTTTATTGTTTTAATTATTTATTCGTAATTGGATCTTGAATAACCTATTTGGATCCTTGAAGTAAATCGGATTTTAATGGAAAAAAATTTCTACAACACTTTAGTGGGAATTGGTATAGCTTAAGGCGATGTTCGGATCCACAATATTGCATTTGGATCTTCGATATCAGAATTTCAATATTAATCTGGATCCTTGTATTGAAACCATAAAGATCAATGTACATTTAGCTGAATCCATAATAATTCATTTGGATCCATAATTCTAAATCAGAGTATGATCAAAACTTTGGATTTCTGGATCATAATTTTTTTAAAAGGATTGACGAAGCACAATGGATTTTGGATCCATATTAATTTTTGTTAATTTTGGATAACGTAAATGGATCTATATTAACCTATGAAAGACCCACAAGATTGTATCGAAGAATAAACCAAATGTATTAAGAAAATAATATTTTAAAGCTTGAATCCTTAGACAGATCCAAATTGCCCAACTGGGTGGTTTCATTAAAGATTTGGGTTGCGGGTCTAAGTGGTGGCCAAACCAAAACCGTACCCAATTGGGGTGTAATATATATATACATATATATATATATAAATAAGATAATAATACTAATACTAAGTATAAATAAAAATATATGGATCCGTATGGGTCCAAATATCAGACCCAAACTATCGATGGGCCGCATATCCAAACCGTGGCTAGATCACGGGTCATGGATCCGGTTGATTTATGCCCCGCACCTCACCGTGCGTTAAGTAAAGAAAAAAAAAGAAAAAGAAAGAAAGAGGCCCCTACCCGATAAATAAAGTGTTAGGTTTCATTTTTGAACCCTAACTCGTCGTGAGGGGTGGCTGTGGAACGAAGAGGTGCAGCCAAGACGAGTGAAGGAGGTAACCACCTCCTTCCTTTTCGGAGGCACACCCTCCTACTTAACTCCTTTCTCTTCTCACTGCAGCCCCACCCCTCTCTGCCCTCTTGCTCACAGATGGCCTCAGCCAACACACTCGCATCCCCTTCCTCTCGTTACTACCCTCCCTTTTTCGTTCTCTCTTCCTCTCCCTCTCATTTTCCTTTCTTTCTTACACCAGCCGGTGAAAGACACACGTCTCACACGAGCACGACAGCGAGGTTACTTCGGTTTTTCCATCTCTCTCATTCGTGTTCGTGGAGTCGGCGTGAGGAGGGCTTGACTTCACAACGGCTAGGGACAAACAATCGAACGAAGTTGGGGATTTCGCATCGCCGAGGTAGGTTTTACTGTGATTTCACATATCTACTGAGTTTTCAAGCATGCTTTGGATTTGCCGTAATTCCTAACTCGAAAAATTGGGGTTTTGGGTTGCCGTGAATCCCCAAATAAAAAATTTGGGATTTAGGGTAGGGTTTCTGTAAATTTTTTTCAGGTCAATCATGGGTTTGGTGGGGTGTGGGTTGTCCAAAACCCAAATCGATCGATTTGTAAGGGGGGGGGGGGGGAGGGGGAATCCCCAATTTGGGGTCGTCTGTCAACCCCAAACCGAAAACCCCAAATCTGCGATTTGGGGGTTTCAGATTATTATGAAAAAAGAAGAAGAGAAAAAGGGGACTGTCCGTGTTTCACATTTCCGTAAAAAGAGGACTTTGGAGGTAGCAGTGGATAAACCCAAATTTGGAGGGGTTTTCTTCCAGACTTGTGATGACGAATGCTAATTTTTTTGTATAATTAATGTTGTAATACAAATTAGGCTTATGTAAATTTTGATTGACAGATCATATCTTTCTTATTCTGAAACATATATCACGCTTGTGTTGATTTACGTTGGCCGATTGCATCCGTTCCAATCTATAACCTGATTATGCTAAATTACATCAGCCGATGTTGATTATTTTATTCTGTAAAGCTATGCTGAACTTAGCATAGTTTATGATTAGCCGATGTTGATTGTTTTATTATGTAAAGCTATGCTGAACTATCATAGTTTATGATTGGCCGATGTTGATTACTTTATTCTGTAAAGTTATGCTGAACTTAGCATAGTTTATGATTAGCCGATGTTGATTGTTTTATTCTGTAAAGCTATGCTGAACTATCATAGTTTATGATTGGCCAATGTTGATTACTTTATTCTGTAAAGTTATGCTGAACTTAGCATAGTTTATGATTAGCCGATGTTGATTGTTTTATTCTGTAAAGCTATGCTGAACTATCATAGTTTATGATTGGCCGATGTTGATTACTTTATTCCGTAAAGTTATGCTGAACTTAGCATAGTTTATGATTAGCCGATGTTGATTGTTTTATTTTGTAAAGCTATGCTGAACTATCATAGTTTATGATTGGCCGATGTTGATTACTTTATTCTGTAAAGTTATGCTGAACTTAGCATAGTTTATGATCAGCCGATGTTGATTATTTTATTCTGTAAACCTATGTTGAACACATCATAATTTATGTTGACAGATGCTGATGGTTTCATCCTGTAAATCATAGCATGTTTATGCTAGCCGATTAAAACAATTTCACTATGTAAACCCTAACTTGTCTAGGTAAATTCCTGTTAGCCTATTTTTGTCTATGTTTTATGCTGTGAGATATGTCATGCTTATAATAACTCATGTTAGATGTTGAAGATACTGGTAGTTACCATGTTTGTGGGAAATTTTCATTTCAATATTGAGACCCTATATGACAATAAACTATGCTGAGCATACATAGAAGCTGTTATATATATTAGAGGGTGACTCAACACATAACCTGGTGCACGTTGCAATCTTTAGACATGTGCCTTGCCTAATGGGCAAGACAGATTGTATTACCCGATACGGGTATTTGGGCTATTAGCCTGTGTGTTAAGGCAAGTAAAATGATGAAAACTTAATCATAAAGGTTGTGCGACCAACTGATTTAAAGGTACTGGGGTCTTGGTACTTTACAGTTTAAAGGTACCGAAGCATTTAGAATAATGATCATAATACTGATAAGAAACTTAAATTTAATTGTTTGGGGAAACCTTGCCCAAGGGGCGATACGGGTTAAGTACCTAATGTAGGTACGTGGTCTGGTTCAAGTATATTGGTAAGGAAATTAAATAATAACTTTTGTGCTTGATTGGTTTAAAGGCACCAGAGCACTTTGGGTGGGTTATGCAATTAATATGACAAAGGATTGGGACTGTTCTATGCACCTTGGTAAAATGACTAAGGTTGAGAATTCTACTACTATGATAGTAGAAAGAAGTTGGCAAAATGCCCCATACTTCGGGAATATAATTAAATGAAAAGATTAACCCACTCAGATTCGGGCTTACCTTGGAGAGGGTAGGTGGTACAAAACTCCGGGGACATGCTTACTGTTTTGAGTTAAAGTGACTCGTTGGTCCCCAGTCCTCGAAGTTGGGGGGGACCCAAACTACCAGTATGTCCTAGGTGGTAGCTCTTTGATCTTCTGCAGAACTTAGGGATGCATCCTGTTTTGGTTTTGGCCTTTGGGAGTTTCTCTCGGTCATTGGCCGCTCCCTTAGAATTTTAGTCTCAGTTAGAATGTTCGGGTTAATAAAACAACTTTGAATAATATACCCCCGAACGTTCTCTTTTGTGATGGTTGCCTTGGCCTGTGTGTACCCGCGGGATAAGAAAAGATAAACATTAATTAGAATATTTTAAGTATCACAGTGATTGAAATTACTAGGGAGACATGTTTATATTATTCCAGCATGTTCTGAGCTTGTGATGAAATGAAATACTGAAAGGTGTAGATATGAGATAATTGAATTCATATTGTGGTTGTTACATGACTGATATGCATGTTGCTGCTATTGCACAATCCGCTTTACTTGCTTATGTATATGTCTGTTATAGTTGTTGCATAGTCTGCTTTACTTACTTTTAAGCATTCAATGGAATCAGTGGCCATGATATATTTAAATGCTGCAAATGATATTACCTTATCATGAAATGAATTCTGTACTCCTTCAATGGTTGATTTGGTCTTGGTAGTGTTCATATATTCTAGCTAGAAACTTAATTTAACAATGTGCAGTAGTTTGGTAATGTTCATATTCTCATGCTATGTTTTATTGTCCGTAATTAAACAAATCCCTTGCATACTTGTTACTTAGTATATTTGCCAAATTTACAGTAATTCCTACTTAGACGTGGTAGTCTAATTCCAATCAATTTACTATTTTCAGGTAAAGAATATGGTTTATGAGCGGCTGCGGGATGAGGCATTAGATAAAAGTTTTTGGATTTATTGTTCCAGGAATCGCTTGGGTTTATTGTAATTTTTAACTGTTCATATAATTTATAACTCTAATGTTAATTTTCATTGATATTGAAATGAAATAAATGTGTTGGGTTTTCTCTCCACCGTAATGTTCCAGAATGTTTAACCCCATAATATTACTTGTTTCCGCTGTTAAAAAAAAATCCTCTTAAATTTGGGTTAAAATTTTGGGGCGTTATAGTCTACCTATGCCTTAGATACCTCTTATTATGTACCATTCATACATCATATCTTTAATGTACTTCACTGTTAGCATCTAGGTAGTGTGCATATATTTAGATACCAAAGTTAACAAATCTCAATAAAATTTTAACATTGCTACAACTCAATCTTAGGATCTTTGATTCCACCAACCGATCCCAATGTGCTGTAGCTTCTTCTTTCTCACATCAGTCCAATGAAGGCTGAGGTTTCTTTCATTTCATAACATGTCTACATCACCCTTAGGCAAATCCATGTAGGTTTGCATTTACCTCAGGACATTGCCTATGCCTTCCTCATATAGGTTTTCATTATACGTATATATATGCTTTCTCATTAACATAAGGCATATCCATGAACTTTTCATCAATTGCATTCTAAATTCAATATGATATTTGCAATCTTTCTCTATGTTCGCCTGTTATTTTGTGCTAACTCTGTCTTGCAGAAAAGATGTAAAAATATCAAATTCTTTCTTTAGGATTCTAATTTCAATTTCGATTCAAAGGTTGTAATAATTAGATGTTAATGAGAATTCTTTATTTTTTAGGGTAGAATGTATGAGCACGTAAATATCACGAATTACCTATTTTTCATCATTTTACCCTTTTTTATTTTTCAAAAATTCATGAATGGAAACACGAATGACACATGCACCATTCTAATAAAAGGTGATTAAATCCTAAGTTGACGATTTACATCAATGACCATAGTCAAGGTGTGAACAAGACTTAGGATTTTCATCTTTTATGGAATAACATTGGATCCACACTAGATCCCTTTTCAGAAAATCATCATATTTTTAAATATTTTCCTTCCTTATCAGAGTTTAACTTAAAATTAACTCAAAATATATATCAATGTCTATAGTCTGGATATATTGAGAGTTAATTTCATTTTAAACTCTATAAAGGCACAAAAAAATGTGTTTTATTCTTCATTTGAATTTAAATATGATTATTATATAATACATTTTATGATCAAAGTCAGAAATGTATTATATCTTCAATCTTATTTTAATTCATTTAAAGAATGAAATATGCTTTTCAAATTCAATTTTCAAATTCTCTAATTCATTTCATCATTTGGGATAAAATTACATTATATTTCCAGACATTCTTTTTCAAAATCCAAGTGATTTTGAGATATATTTTCAAATATCTTTTTCATTTCTCAACCCAATCTTCAATTTTTTATTCCAATTCATCTTTTCATCTGATCTCAAAATCCAAAATTCAATTTCAAAGACCAACTTGACTTTGAGATTTCAAATTTATTCTTATATTCAAGATGCAATTTCCAATTCAAATCAAATTTCAAAGTTCAATTCAACTTTGGAATTCCAAATCCATTTCCAGGATCAGGATTCAATTTCAAAATCAGTTCAACATTCCAGACCGTATTTCAAAGTTCAATTTAACCTTTGAAATTCCCAGATTCATCTTCTAATTTCATATCGGATTCCAGATTTCAAATCTCATTCTATCTGAGATTCTCGATTTCGGATCCAATTCCATCTTGGGTTCCAGATTTCAAAAATCAAATTCCATCTCGGACTCCAGATTTCAAATCCAAAACCATCTTGGATTCAGATTTTCGAATCCAACCCCATTTTCCAAATTGATTTTCAATTCCAGACTTAATCTCATCTGGTTTTCAAGATTCCAATTTCAATTTCTATTTTCCAAAACCACTTTTCTTCCAATTCTAAATTCAATTTCCAAGTCAAAAATTCCTATTTTAGTTTTTGAATTCAAAATTCAAAACCAAAGATCCCTTTTCAAAATCGATTCTTGGGAATCAAATTCAAATTAAAAGTCCATTTTGAAACTTCATTTTTACTTCGAAATTCTATCTTAGCTTCAAATCCCCATTTCTCTTCATTCTTTTCAATTCAAGATTTATTTTCCCAACCCTGATTATTCCAAGACTTAGAACTTTGAATCTCTTTTCAGATCTATCTCAAGTTCTAAGTTAGATTCAACTTTAAAAATAAAAAATAAAAAATTCTTCACCATATTCTCAAATTTATTTTAAGATCATTTGGAAAATCCTAAACTCTCTAAATCATTCTTCTCAAAAGCATACATCTTTGCATTCACATTTTCACAAGCATGATTCTTTGTGCATTCTTGGACTTAAAATAAATACTTAGACAATATTTAGGCAAAGCAAAAGGCATAAATTCGATCCTTGGTTTGATTACCCCTAGTAAAGGCGCCAGGAACGGTCGAACCTCATACCGACGAGCGAGCCTCATCTTTCTTTTTCCCACAAAAATTTCAAAAACGGAGGTGAGTAATCTTTTAAATCTTTTTTTCAAAATTAAGATCAAGTGAGACCTTCACAAAAGAATTCCTCACTCTCTTCTTTTCTTTTCTTTTCTCTCTTCTTTTTTGTCTTTTATTTCCCCTTTAAAAGGGGCAATAGAGGTTAAAAAGGAAAAGAGAAGGAAGAGAGAGAAACCAAGAGAATTTTTTTTGCGATGATCACAGGAGTTGGCGACCGAGATGTGACCCGTCTTCGTTCGGTCGAATATATGCCTTTGCTTTGCTTTGTTATTATCTAAGTCTTTATTCTACAAATGTCAGCTTCATTTTCATGCAAACCCTAGGAGCCTAGACTCTGTTCTAGCTGACATCAATGCATATAGGATTTAAGTATGGTTTGGTAGGACCAAATTGAGGAGATTATTCCATGCTCACATTAGACTTAGGTCTGAAATACAACTCTCCTTAATTCTAGGGATTGAATGCAAACAATGTATGCAAGTGTATGCTTCTCTTCATTTTAAATCTATCTTTTTAGGACTTGCATTAGAGCCATCTGATTTCTTGCATGTTGAACATGTTTTTGAAAACATCCCTACCTATATTGTCTCGGTCTTCACGTTGCTGGGCTGTCTCACTGAACCATAGTTTGGGAGAGAGCCTCACAACTGGACCACTTATTTGGGTTCGCGCCCCCCTACCACATACCTAAGGGCCATAGTCTGAGGTATATCGGTAGGTGCTCAAGGATGTTGGGAAGCCATTACCTAAGAACCAGAGAAATATTCTTATGCCACGTACTTCGAGCTTCGGCTTGAGTATATCGGTGTATCTTGATTGGAATCAGATGATCTGAACCTTAGAGTTAGGATTAAGGTCCTACGAGCCTTTTCAAATATTGCATTTAGAGTCAGCTTCTAGGGAGTGCTATTCTGTGCATCATTGCTTGTATAATTTGATTCTTTTGTGGATATTATCTTGAAAAATCTTATTTTTCAAAACCCTGGATGTTTATTTCACAAAAATTCTTTTATTTTCTTAAATCCAGGATTGTATATTTCTTATTTTTTTTATTCTTTCACAAATTTCTTAAAAACCTGGACATTCTTTTAAGTTTTCCCTCTATCTTTCAAAAAGTCTAGGCGTATTTTCTTCTGATTTATTTAAATTCTTTCGATCCTGCCTGCAATTTTTTAAAATATTCAGATCTTGTCATTCATCGTCAAATATGTCTTCAAAAATTCTATTTTCTCATCCAAGATCTATTTTTATCAAGAGATCTCTCTTCAAATCTTTTAGTATCTCTTTCTTCGTCTCTCTTTTTTTTTTTCCAAAAACTCCTCGAGTTT
The DNA here is from genome assembly GCF_984573655.1 of Nuphar pumila. Classification (NCBI taxonomy): domain Eukaryota; kingdom Viridiplantae; phylum Streptophyta; class Magnoliopsida; order Nymphaeales; family Nymphaeaceae; genus Nuphar; species Nuphar pumila. Next base: position 11,809,044 of record NC_143257.1, read on the forward strand.
AAATCCTTCCTTTATTCTACAGAAAACATCGACATTTCATCATGGTTCAAATGAGAGTAGGAAGGAGGGCAACTCAACTACACGATGACAGTGAGGTGGAGGAAGTGAACTCACCCAGATTTTCCCGGAAACATGATTCAGATGAGGATGATGTCGATCAACAATGTACAAAATATTTCAAAAGATGATGGCAAAAATGATGTCTGAGCAAGCTGAGGCAGGTTCAAAGAAAACATCCTCTAAAAATAAAATCAAAAGAAAGCCAGTAAAGAAATATGTCAGGATCAACAAGAAGAAAATTCGGCAAGACAACACCTCTGAGGGTACAAAATCGGCAAGGGAGGATTCCGAGGAAGAACATTTTGTGTTCGTCCCAAAACATCTGCGACAGCCCAAGAAGACGACAGAAGAGCCCGAATCGGTGAACAAGCCTAGAGATGGGGTCCCGACAGAAGATTCAATCCAAGCACTGACCAAGATGGTCAAGGATCTGCAAATTCGAGATAAGGGAAAGAGAGTATATACCAGACAAGACTTCTACCTTGGTTTAGATGGGGACAACAGCTTGGAAGACCTCCCCAGAAAATTCATTAAGTTCGATGGATCCGGCAATCCAAAGGCCCATCTCGCCATGTTCTTCGCAGAGTGTGCCAGATTCAGTGAAGACAACCGTTCTCTTTTCTTATGCTTCCCACATAGTCTCGAAGGCGTAGCAGCAAAGTGGTACGCAGAACACATAAACCCTGTTGAGCTGCGTGATTTTGATAAAGTTGTTAATCTGTTCGTGGAATGGTTCATGTTCAATACTGAAGCACTGCCGACCCTCAATCATTTGTACAATCTGAAACAAAAAAGACAAGGAAAAGACCGTAGATGTCATTCACAGGTGGAGAGATACATGTAACAAAATGAGAACCCCCATCTCAGAGGAGCACACACTCCAGGTTATTTTGAACAACTTCTCTCAACCTCTCAGAAGCCTTATTTCCACCTACCCATCAAAATCATTCATCAAACTTATTGAACGAGCTGAGTGACTCGAAATGGGGATGAACAATGGGATGTATGAAGGCATCACCCTCATCAAGAGCGATCAAGACCCCAAAAAGAAGGTGAATTATACCTTCTCGACCAACTCTAGCGGCAATAGCAACAAGGATAGCAAGAACAAACAAACAGGGCAACGAGAGGAGCCCTTCAAGCAGAATGACAAACCGGTTCTGGCCAAATAGAAGGAAAAAATAAAACGTGAAGGTTGGGGTTATGATCGCCAATTCACTACTCTGGAACAGTCCCTCGAGCAGTTTCTAGAGTATATGTTGAGCAAAGATATGATTAAACTTCTGAGAGTTGTTGATCCTCCGGTCCTCCTGGGAAAATGGAAAGACAAATTCTACAAGTTCCATCGAGTAGTAGGGCACGATACCGAGCACTGCTTCGTCCTAAAAACCAGGACTGCATCAATAAAAACCTTCTGATAGAGGACAAAGATAAAGAGCAGCCCGCCGTCCTGACCAAGCCTTTCCCAGATCATTCAAAAAGCTGACAATGCTAGAGTCCTTCTGCTTTCCTCCATTTTCTTTACCAACCATCTTGTAAAGGGCAAGTAAGCCCGAGTCTTTTGTGACCTTTTGCTCAAGATGCTTGTAAATATTTTAGTCTTTGTTATCGGTTTTGCTTCTTCTTATCTTTGATCCTTATTTCTTTTGCCATATTGAGGCATCTTTTATTGTTAAAATTACATTTACACTTCAAAATACTCTTTGCCATCAAATTCACATTCTTTTCAAGATGAGGGGAAATCCCGACATCATCCATGAGAGAAATGATATTACCTATGAGGGTTTTTCAAAATCATAAAAATCTGAAAAATTTCTGCAAAATCTTCGTCATGATCACCAAAAGTTCAAAATTTTTATCCAATCTCTTCCAAAATCAACCAGCGTGTTGATCCTCCTTTTCAAAATCGGTTTCAAAACTATTGTTTTCAAAGAATCAACCCTCATGTTGATCTCTCTTCAAAATCAACCCTCGTGTTGATTCTTCTTCAAAGATCCGCTCTCGTGTTGATCATTCTTCAAAATCAACCTCACGGTTGATCCTCTTTCCAAAAATGTTTTTCTTATGAACAGTCTTCTCTCACTTTAAAGATCCCACGTGCAGGCAGGATCAAACAAATTCTTTTCCTTAATCAACTCTTTTCATTTGTCAATTTTTATCAGTTTTATCAAATTTTATTCATCTTTATCGTTTTTGTCAAATTTTATTGATTCTTCATTGATTTATTGATGTTTCTTGTAAATTCTTATTTCAATTACCCTTTCAGGTTAAGGGATAAACCTGATGCCTCTTTCCCATGAGGTATTCCTTTTTCTTTCTTTTTCCCACTCAGGTTATGGGACAAACCTGAATTTTCCTCTTAGGTTAAGGGATAAACCTGAACCTCGCCCTACGAGGTCCTTCTTCCTTCAGGATAAGGGATAATCCTGAAGTCTTTCATCGTCTTCCAAACATCCTCAAATTTTCCACCAAATTTTACCAATTTTTACCAGATCTTTGTCAATTCTTTAGTAATTCTTATTCTTTATCAAATTTATCAATTTTATTGATTCTTTATCATTTTTTATCAATTCTTGTGATTCTTTATCAACCTTTTATCAATTTTGTCAAATTTGTCAATTTTATTCTTTTCCCATTCAGGATAAGGGATAATCATGAGACCTCTCATAGGAGCAACAATGCTACCTGTGAGAATTCTTTTACAAGATAATTTTTATCAGTTTCTTCAATTTTTCTTTCATCAATTTCTATCTCTTTGTTTCTTCAATATTCTTCTTTCCCCATTCAGGATAAGGGGTTAATCCTGAAAATCAGACCACGTACAATTAACTATGATGGTCTTCTTCATTTCAAATCAAATAATTCAGTCCTCGAACTGGTCATTCTCAATCCTAGATCCGGTCCTCGCACTGACAATTTTTCAAAATTCAATCTTCGGATTAAAACTTTCTGTCAAATATCCGAATTTCAAGTCAGACTCTTTTCTTTTTTAAAAACCCAACCCTCAGGTTGGTCCATACATCTTTTTTAAAATATTCGAGTTCCGACTCAAACTCTTGTCCTTTTCAAAACCCAACCCTCAGGTTGGTCTAGCCATCTTTTTAAATATCCGAGTTCCGACTCAGGCTCTTCTCTTTTTCAAAACCCAACCCTCAGGTTGGTCCATCCATCTTTTTTAAATATCTGAGTTCTGACTCGAACTCTTCTCCTTTTTTTTCAAAAACCCAACTGCCAGGGTGAACCTTCTCCCAAAATCAAACCTTTTGGCTGATCCCTTCCAAATTTCAAGCTTTAGGTTTATTCTCTTCAAAATTCCTTCCCTTCCCCTTCGGGTTAAGGGATAAACCTGAGTTTCCCATTGAGGATAAGGGATAATCCTGAAACCATTTTTAGAAGCAACGCAACCTTCTATAATGGTCCTTCAACAAATCCATTTCTCACATCGGTCCTTCTAAACCCAGTCAAACTGGTCTTTCATCAAATCCAATTCTCACATTGGTCCTTCCAAATCCAGTTTAACACTGGTCCTTCATCAAAATCTAATTCTCACATTGGTCCTTCCAAATCCAGTCCAACACTGATCCTTCATCAAATTCAATTCTCATATTGGTCCTTCCAAATCCAGTCTAACACTGGTCCTTCATCAAATCCAATTCTCACATTTGTCCTTCCAAATCCAGTCTAACACTGGTCCTTCATCAAAATCTTTCACCAAATCCAATTCCCACATTGGTCCTTCCAAATCCAGTTTAACACTGGTCCTTCATCAAATCCAATTCTCACATTGGTTCTTCCAAATCCAGTCTAACATTGGACCTTCATCAAATCCAATTCTCACATTTGTCCTTCCAAATCCAGTCTATCACTGGTCCTTCATCAAAATCCTTCACCAAATCCAATTCTCACATTGGTTCTTCCAAATCCAGTTTAACACTGGTCCTTCATCAAATCCAATTCTCACATTGGTCCTTCCAAATCCAGTCTAACACTGGTCCTTCATCAAAATCCTTCATCAAATCCAATTCTCACATTGGTCCTTCCAAATCCAGTTTAACACTGGTCCTTCATCAAATCCAATTCTCACATTGGTCCTTCCAAATCCAGTTTAACACTAGTCCTTCACCAAATCCAATTCTCACATTTGTCCTTCCAAATCCAGTTTAACACTGGTCCTTCATTAAATCCAATTCTCACATTGGTCCCTCCAAATCCAATTCTCACATTGGTCCTTCAAAATTCCAATGTTTACATTGGTCCTTCCAAAAATTCCAATTCCTCAAATCGGTCCTCCAAAATTCCAATGTTTACATTGGCCCTCCAAATTCCAATTTTTCAAATTGGTCTTTCAAAATTCCAATGTTTAACTCTGTCTGTGTATAACTGTTTAGTTATACACTGCCGGTCCCAAGCCCGGATAAAGGAGGAGGGTTGCGGTAGGCCTGTGACAGCCAACATAAAAACTTTGTCATACCCTATGAAAATGAACCAATATGAGAATTTCGTTGGGGCGTTCCCTACTGAGCGACGCGCTGTACTCTCTAGGCTCGGAGGCAGTGATAAATGGGCAAGGGTTGCTAGGTCGTCGCCCAGAAGCGATGCGTCACACCGACGCCCGGGTGTGGTGTCATATAGGCAAGGGTTCCCTCACTTTGTTGGACGGGTGGGGGTAAAGAAGTTAGTCCAAGACCATAAAATTAGGCTAGCCACTTGGAACATAGGGTCTTTAACTGGTAAGTTGGTAGAGTTAGTAGATGTTATGGGTAGGAGAAAGATTGATATTTTATGTCTTCAAGAGACCAAATGGGTAGGTGAGAAAGCAAAAGTGATAGAACCTTGGGGATATAAGATTTGGTATACAGGAATAAATAGGAATAGGAATGGAGTAGGGATTGTTATGAGTCGTCAGTTTATAGATAATGTAGTTGAGGTCCATAGGAAGGGTGATAGAATTTTACTTATTAAATTAGTATTAGGTACATATATTATTAATATTATTAGTGTTTATGCACCTCAAGTAGGTTTAGATGATTCCATTAAGCATCAATTTTGGGAAGATTTAGATGGAGTAGTACAAGGGATATCTTATGGAGAAAAGCTTTTCATCGGCGGTGACCTTAATGGACATGTAGGCATTAGTAGGGATGGATTTGAGAGTATCCATGGAGGCTATAATATAAGAGAAAGAAATGAAAGTGGAGAAAGGATTTTAGATTTTTGTTTGTCCTATGATATGATCTTAGCAAACACTTGGTTTAGGAAGAGGAAGTCTCACCTAGTAACATTTAAAAGTGGGGTAATACGAGTCAGATAGATTTTTTCCTACTTAGAAAGAGAGATAGGGGTTGTTGCATCGATTGTAAGGTTATACCGGGAGAAAGTGTAGCTACACAACATAGAGTCTTAATTTTAGATCTTAGAATTAGACAATGCCGCAAAAGGGATAGACATATGATAGATCCTAGAATTAAGTGGTGGGCACTGAAAGGAGCTAAACAAGGAATGTTTGTAGAGCAGGTAGTTAAGGAAGCTGATTGGTGTCTCGAGGAGGATTCAGAATCAATGTGGAATAAGATAGCGGGTGGCATGAGAAAAGTGGCTAAGGAGGCATTGGGTGAGTTTAAAGGTGGTGCACCACTAGGTAAGGATACATCATGGTGGAACGAGGATGTCAAATTAGCTATTAAGGTTAAAAGAGAGTGTTATAGAAATCTAAGTAAAAGTCGTGATAATGAGAATTTGGAGAAGTATATGATAGCAAAGAAGGAAGCTAAAAAAGTTGTTCGAAACGCGAGGACTAAGGTATATAAGGAAGTTTATGACAAGTTGGATACCAAAGAAGGCGAGAAGGATATTTATAGGCTTGCAAAGATGAGAGATAGGAAATCGAAGGATTTGGGTATGGTTAGATGTATCAAAGATGAAACGCAAAGGGTTTTAGTCAAAGATGAGGAGATTAAGGAGAGATGAAAAGATTATTTTGATAAGCTATTTAATGATAGTCATGCTCAAGATCTTGGAGACTTCTCCATTCCTTTTCATGAGATAAATTGTGACTTCATGCGCAAGATTCAAAAGAAAGAAATTGCAGAGGCTTCGAAGAAAATGAAATCAAGAAGGGCAGTTGGCCCAGATGGTATACCTGTCGAGGCATGGAAATGCTTGGAAGAGAAAGGTTTAGAATGGTTGACAAATCTTTTTAACTTGATTTGGCGAACAAATAAGATGCCTAATGAGTGAAGGAAGAGTACTTTGGTGCCTTTATATAAGAATAAGGGTGATATACAAGATTGCACAAACTATCGTGGTATAAAACTCATGAGTCATACTATGAAACTTTGGGAGAGGGTGATTGAGTCTAGGTTGAGGAAGGTTGTCATGATATCGGAGAATCAATTTGGTTTTATGCCTGGAAGATCAACTATGGAAGCTATACATCTTCTTAGACAACTTATTGAAAGATATAGAGAGAGGAACAAAGATTTGCATATGGTTTTTATTGATTTAGAGAAGGCATACGTTAGAGTACCTAGAGACGTTCTCTGGTGGACAATGATGAAGAAAGGTGTTTCTCTCAAGTACATTAGTATAATTAAAGATATGTATGAAGGAGTAGTAACCAATGTCCGCACTTGTGGAGGGGTGACAACCAATTTTCCGATAACGGTTGGGTTACATCAAGGATCTGCTTTAAGCCCTTTCCTATTTGCGATAGTGATGGATGAGCTTACGAGATCAATTCAAGAAAATGTACCGTGGTGTATGTTGTTTGCTGATGATATTGTTTTGATTGATGAGTCTGCTAAGTTAGAATTATGGAGACAGACATTGGAAGCTAGAGGTTTTAAGTTGAGTAAGAGTAAGACTGAATATATGGAATGTCGGTTTAGTAAGCAACGAAGTAGTGATGGGAGTGTAGTGAAGCTTGGTGAGCAAGAAATACCGGTGAATGATTATTTCAAATATTTGGGATCCATCATTCAAAAGTATGGAGAAATTGATGGAGATGTAAATCATAGGATAAAGGTTGGGTGGATGAAATGGAAAAGTGCAACTGGAGTGCTGTGCGATCGTAGAATGCCATTGCGGCTGAAGGGAAAGTTTTATAGGACGACTATTAGACCCGCTTTACTATATGGTACGAAATGTTGGGCTGCCAAGAGACATCATATTCAAAAAATGAGTGTAGCTGAGATGCAGATGCTTAGATGGATGTGTGGAAATACAATAAAAGATAAGATTCAGAACGAGGAGATACGTAAGAAGGTAGGTGTTGCACCCATTGAAAATAAGATGCGAGAGAATCGTTTACGGTGGTTTGGACATATTCGGCGAAGGCCTAATGATGCTCCAGTTAGAAGGTTGGAGAAATGGGAAAATATATTAGTTAAAAGAGGTCGGGGTAGGCCTAGGAAGACTTGGATGAAGATGATAGGAAAGGATATGAATGCTTTGAACCTCACCGAGGACATGGCATTGGATAGAAATGATTGGAGGAAAAGGATTCATGTGGAAGACCCAAAATGATTTTCTTTTTTGGTTCATATCGCTGACCCCAATTGTTTTGGGATGAAGGCGTAGTTGTTGTTGTTGTTGTCCTTCAAAATTCCAGTTTTACACTGGTCCTTTAAATTCCAATTGGTCCTTCAAAATTCCAATGTTTACATTGGTCCTTCCAAATTCCAATTTTTCAAATTGGTCCTTCAAAATTCCAGTTTTACACTGGTCCTTCAAAATCCCAATTGGTCCTTCAAAATTCCAATGTTTACATTGGTCCTTCCAAATTCCAATTCATCAAATTGGTCCTTCAAAATTCCAGTTTTACACTGGTCCTTCAAAATTCCAATGTTTACATTGGTCCTTCAAAATTCCAATTTTCTCAAATTGGTCCTTCAAAAATTCTAGTTTTACATTGCTCATTCAAAAATTCTAATGCTTTTCATTGGTCCTTCAAAATTTTTAATTGGTCCTTCAAAATTCCAATTTTCTCAAATTGGTCCTTCAAAATTCCAGTTTTACACTGGTTCTTTAAAATCCATTTGGTCCTTCAAAATTCCAATGTTTACATTGGTCCTTCAAAATTCCAATTTTCTAAAATTGGTCCTTCAAAATTTCAATGTTTACAATGGTCCTTCCAAATTCCAATTTCTCAAATTGGTCCTTCAAAATTCTAGTTTTACATTGCTCCTTCAAAAATTTCAATTGATCCTTCATTAAAATTCCAATGTTTTCATTGGTCCTTCCAAATTCCAATTTTTCTCTAGTTGGTCCTTCAAAATTCCAGTTTTACGCTGGTCCTTCAAATTTCAATTGGTCCTTCAAATTTCCAATGTTTTCATTGGTCCTTCCAAATTCCAAATTCCCAAGTCAGTCTTTCAAAATTCCAATGTGTACATTGGTCCTTCAAAATTCCAATTTTCTCAAAATTGATCCTTCAAAATTTCAGTTTTATCCTAGTCCTTCAAAATTCCAAATATTTACATTGGTCCCTCAAAATTCCAAATTTTCACAAATTGGTCCTTCAAACTCCAGTTTAACACTGGTCCTTTACCAAAATCCTTTACCAAAATCCTTTTACCAAAAATTCCTTTACCAAAATCCTCCTTCAAACTCCAGTTTAACACTGGTCCTTTACCAAATTCTTTTACCAAGGTCCTTTACCAAAATTCTTTACTTAACCTCATTTTTTAAGTTGGTCCTGTAAGAGCCAGTTTTACTGATCAAGATTGCCAAAATAAAAAATGTTCAGTCTGAGGTCCTATCTGTAAACACCTCAAATTTTCCTCATCCATTCTCAAACAATCCTCCTCATGTAGTGCCAACCCTGTTAGGTCAGTGTAGGAGTCAAACCCCGAGTCAGTTTCAGAAAATCACCACTTTACCCACTTTCATTAGGAAAATTACCATTTTACCACTAGGTCATCCCGAACCCCAGTCAGTCGGAGTCAACCAAGCTCGTTGGTCAGTTCAGAACAGTTAGAATATCAATCATTTCAAGCTCATTTGAGTTCACAGTGAGAAAGCCATTTTCATTTCTGACAATTCCTGCCAAAATGAGATCATTTCTTTAGAAATGAACTCATTTTTTACTCAAATCCAAGTCAATTGTCTCAGAGTCAGTCATTCAAAGTCAATCATATTTCCCAGAGTCTAACTTGAGCTCACCAAGAGTTCAAGTGCTCCGGTTTCAGTTCAAAACCATTTGCAAGAGTCCAAGAGCCCATTTTAGCTCATTCAGCTAAAATTGAGCTGAATCCAGTCAGTTGAGCTAGTGTTCGAGCTTTGATTTTAGTTCATGTCAGTATGACTGATCTTTGTTCTAGCTCAAACCCAGCTCAAATTCGTAATTCACTTCACTCTAGTGACCATTCCGTACCATTTCTTTATAAATGGCGGTTTTTCTTATAAATTTAGTGGGAAAGGTCAATTGAGTTAGTGCATTGTCAGTCCAATTGAGTTCTGAAACTCTAAAAACCAGCTCAATCTAGTTCATTTCAGTTCAATTTAGCTAAAACCCTAATTTTCAGTGTCACTCTAGCTCGGTAGGGCCTGAAAACCATTTCTTCAACCATTTTGCAAATTTTAACAATTTTAATGCTTTTTAAACTGGTACAGCTGCCAATCGGGGTCTAATATCCAAAATTCTTCATTCAGAGTCTGCATCTCGCATAGCATTTGATATCATTTCTCATTATTTCATATCATTTCTCATCATTTCATAACATTTCATCACATTTCATTTCATTTTTGAGATCCAGAACTCCAGTTTTATAAATTTCAATCCAGATTGAGTTTTAAAAGTTTTCAGAAATCAATTTCAAACCCTAGGTTTCTAAAATTGACATTTTTTCCCCCGAGATTCTAAATTTAAAAATATTTTCTCAAGAAAAATAATCTGGATTTATTTCAAACTCAAATTTTCAAATTCTACACTGGATTTGCTTCGTAACGGGGTATTGAACTTCAAAATCCGAGCTCATTTCAAAAACTGCCAAAAAAAGATCATTTCGTCCAAGAATTTTTTCTAAAAAGACTATTCTACCCCTAAGATTCTCAAAACTAATTTCAAATTTGAAAAATAAGCCCACTCTGAGATGACTTATTCATTTACATTTTCCTTTTATTAAAAAAAAAATGTGTGTTTCTTTTCAATTTTCCTTTTATTTGTTTGTTTTTATTTTTTATTTTATTTTGCGAGGTGCGACCCACAAGGTGGTCGCCCAAACCTCCAGCCTCTCTTCCTTCTTCTTTTTTTTTCGCTCTTCTTTCTTCCCTCTTTCATATTCCTCTTCTTTCCTTTTCCCTTCTTCCTTTTCTTTCCTTTCTTTTCTTCCCTTTCTTTCCTTCTTTCCTTCCTTTCTTTCCCTATTCTCCAACCCATTCACGTAAACCCTTCCTCTCTCTCATTCCTCTCTAATTAAACCCTAGGTAGAGGCCAATTAAAACCTAAGTTTTTCTCTTGAAAAAAGAAAAAAACACAAGGTTAACCCACGGCTGCCCCCTTACACACCTCTCTCTCTCTTCCTCTACACCACCACCATTGATTCCAGCCTTCCACCTCAAGCTGCAGCCACTCTCCAGCTCATCTACAGCAGCCTTGGAGGCAGCCGATCTCCCATCTTGAAGCATCCTCTTCCAACATCCATTGCTCCAACCACTTCCTCCAACCATTGGTTCAGCCCTTCCAATCTTCAGCAGCACCTTCGGTTGGTGCTTCCATTGCAGCCACCTCCTTATCCTTCACATCCAGCAAGTCTGCAACACACCTGCAAGTCCAGCCACCATTGCAACGACCTCCACCAAGGAGCTCCTCTCTCCAGCCAAGGCAACAACAGGGTTACCTTGAAGCCGCCATATCCCTCCACCTTGAAGCACATCAACCGGGCCATCACTGCGGCATAGCCTCCTTCCTCTAGCCTTCTTCATTGGTGCGACAAAAAACCCAAACCTCCATCATTGTTGCAGTAGATCCTTGGCCACATCAAAATCCCAAGGTAATAAACTTCATCTTCTTTTTATATTTTACATGGACTTAGAGCTATACGGATGAGATGGTTCATCCGTTCAATGGATGAAACCCCTCATTCTGAATAGCTTAAATAAATCTCAAGCCTATTTCTCGGATTGTTTTAGTTTTCTTATTATTATTTTTATAACTTTCATGTTTTAGACAGTAGGTTTAAGTTTTATTGCATCATTTATTTCATTTATTTGATTTAGTTTATTGAAGTTTCATTAGTAGCCTGTAACTTTATGTCCATGCATCCAGTCTAGTCATCATTTCATGCAAACATTTTCTTGTATAAAGTTTGAAAATTTTATGATAGTTATAATATTTTGTCTGTGATCTCCTGCCGAAATATGGATCAATTTGAATTTCGAAAACTCATTAAACAAATCGAATCCCAAATTGGGATTTCACGTCTCCAGAAACTCCAATTTCTGTTTTAGCAGACAAAAGCTTCCGAGATCTCCTAGATGGATGATTCAAATCTCCTCCTAAAAATTACAGTAGATTCACAATGGAATCTACTAATTTTCTGAAAATTTTGGGATCTTTATAAGTAGATTTGACCTTTGTTAAAAATCAATTTTCCCAGACCTTTGGGAAAACCTCAATTTTTTCTTGTCAGGGTATAAACAGACCCTAATGCACTGTGTCCACTCAATCCGTAGCCTGAATGCAAAAACTTTCAACATGAAAGTTGTTCCTAACCCATTTCTCTGTCATTTCCCAAAATCTGGGGATTTTGTGGAATATAAAAGTATTTTTTCTAGATTTATCTTTTCTGTCTGACAGATTCTCATATCCAAAAGTTCCAGAGATCTAGGTCTCGGATAATAGCGTTCCCATTTCTAAAACATAACCCGAATCTCAATACTATAAAAATATAAATTTTTTTTTTGTCTGCCAGAGACAGTTTCCCATAATTTCAGCCTTTTTCCCATCTGTCTGATATTTTTCTCACATTTTCTCCAGAAACCTATATGTTTCCCCCAAATTCTAGAGTCACCGGATTCCGTTCCAACTTGCCAGAGCTGTACAGCTCCGACCATAGGTCAAAACCAAAATGTATAAAAGGAAAAAATCTTTGACTTACTGTCCTTTGTCACCCCATAAAATTTGGGAAATTTTTATGGAAGTTTGATATTCAAAATCTCATTTAGAATCAACATTTTAGGCAAAATTTTGATTTTTTTAGATTTTTAGCTATTTTCCATATTAAGAAAATACAAAAAAATAGATTTTTGAGCTCCATTCTATTTTAGGGTCAGTCAAGGTGTCCATGCCAAATTTGTCTCAATTCCAAGTTTATTTGCTTTGTATGTTAATTTATTTTTAAATTTAGAAGCGAAAATCAGGCGAAAATCAAGTTAAATTTGATATTTTATGATATTTTTGCCATTTTAGGGTTTTATTCATGTAAATAAGCTTGTCATGTCATATTAGGGTTAATTTCAATCTCATTTGCATTTCAATTTTCCATTTTTGCAAAATTTATTTCAGAAAACCCTGGTTTCAAGGCCATAGTCTTGTTATGAGGGGCAATTTGGTCATTTTGACCACAATTTCGAAATTTCAATCTTTAATTCTTCAAATTTTTATGCATATCATCATATTATGTTTGATTTTTTTTATTTGATTTTCAAATTTCCAAAATTTACAAAATTTCTTTACGAAAACTTTGATTTCAAGGTCATCAGGGGCATTTCGGTAATTTTGACCCCAATTTCGAATTTCCAAGTTTATTTTTGAAATTTATTCATTATTTATCATTTTTATATACAAAGGGGTATGATTCTGGGTTTATATATGAATAATATTCGATAATTTCTCATATTTTCGGATAAATTAAAAAAAGCCTACATTTCTGTGCTAACATGTTTTCTAGTTTTACAGGAACATCCAAGAAGAAGACTTAGCTTTTATTCTTTTATTTCAATTCAATATAATATCAAGTTGTAATAATTTGGAATAAGAGTTACTTTTCAGCTTAGAATAGTATTGCATTGCATATAGTTTGATTTTTGAAAAATTTGATATCTGATGTATGCTGCATATGCACATTTTCCAAAATCACTGTGGTTGGCACGAATGACACATGCACAAGCTCTTATGAAGTTTATAAACTTGGTGAGATTCATATTTATGGACATAGTCAGAATACGAAGAAAACCAAGAATTATGATCTTCATATTACCCACATTCAGCCTACACCCTTAGGCTAACTTCAAAGTTTCAAAAGGATTTCCCAATTCCTCAATGAAATTCTCTTTCAAATTCATGTTCATCCATTCAATTTGCATCATTTTCAAACTCATTTTCTAATTCCATTTCAGAGAAATCAATTTTCTCAAGAATTTCCAAGTCTTTCTCAGGATTTGATTTTCTTAGAACTCTGAATTTTCAAATGAGATTTCCAAGTATTTTTCAAGTTCAAATCAAGATTTTCCAAGATTTGCACATGTTAAATTTCATTTTCCAATCTCAAAAATCGATTTTCTCAGAGTTTCCATTTTCCTAAGAATCCATTTTCCATTTCAAAAAATCATTTTCCAATGAACTTCCTATTTTTCTCAATATTCTCAAATCCATTTCCTAAGAAAAGTAATCCAAATCTCAAAATCGATTTTCCCAAAGTTCAAGTTTTCCTGAGAATTCATCTTCAAATGCAAATTCTTGATTTCCAATGAAATTCAAAGATTTTTCCAGGAATTCCATTTTCAAGCACTTTTCCAAGTATATTTCAATTTTCTAAGGCAAACATCATATTTCTCAAACTTGCATCTTTTCAAAATTCTATAGCACATGCCTGATTCTCTATGCATTCTAGAAAAATAGAGCATAATTTAGATAATTTAACTTAGCCAAAGCACACAATTGATCCTTGGTTCGATTACCCTTTGGTAAAGGCACCAGGAGCGGTCGAACCTTGTACCGACAGGCGGATTCCATTCCACGGAATTTTCCCACAAATTTTCAAAACGGAGGCGAATAATTTTCAAAACTATTTTCAAAAACTTTGGTCGAGTTTGACTCGCAGAATCATTTCTCTCACTCTCGCAGAGGGGAGGAAAAATTTTGCGATAATAACACTATCAAAATCTATATTGAGTGATTATTTCACAAAGGATTCTCGAAAACTTTGCCAATTTGCTAAAAATATGTCTTGATTCCAATATTTTACTGTACAAAAAGAATCACCTCAGATTACCTCTAGTATTCTTTTCAAAAGGGTAAAGCCTTTTTAAAAAAGAGTAAAATTCAAATCTTCTCTCCATTGATCAACCAAGAGGATGTAAGAAATATTCAATGATGTTGAAAAGCTAGAAGTAAATCGATATTGATCATAGCTATGACACATGTTTAAAGATGATTTTCTGGCAACAAGGCAGTGGAAATATCCTGAGCGATAAAAAGAATCCACTAAATGCATATCTTCTCATTCATTTAAGCTACAATCAAATATCCGCAAAGGTGATCTCTAAATTGACGTCAAGTTGAAGGCGAATATGCAAGCTAGACCCCCGGGACCAAAGAAGATTCGGATCATCTTCGAGATGAAAGAATTTGTGACAAATCCTTCAAGGGAACGTTCAGATCACCATCAAGATGAAGGCAACTACGCTGAACCTCCCGACAAACCGTAAAAGATATTTGATTGCTGCTATCATCAAGAAGATTTTTTGACCAATGAGCCCATATCACCAGTATAATTCCTGAGAAAAAGAAGGATCAGAACATCTCCAAGATGAAGGAGTTTGTGACGTACCCTTCCCCGAAGAAAAAAAAAGGAGAAAAATCAGGACATCTCCAAAATAAAGGATGATGTAGAAACCCAAGAAAGCTCAATGTCTCAAAAAGAGTGTCAGAAAGATCATTATGGGAAAAGCCCCAGGATATCAAACTGCCAAAATTGCCAGAAATCATCTTTTCTTATGAGATATCCTTTCATCAATATCTTTTTACTACTCGCTTTTATGAAATTAAGAGTATCTTTTCTCTATTCATGTCAAGGAAATGGATAACTTCCTTAAAGGAACTCAACAACATAAAAGTTTGAATCTGACTCTGAAATCCGAGAAGTTAACCTCATTAGAGAAAATACTCTAGGTAAAAAAAGGGGGAATATCTTTCGCACACACGTGCACATCTTTCATGCATTTGAATCAATTGCAATCCCATCTTATTGGCAAAATTTTCTGGTTATCAAAAAATGAAATAAATGCTTAATATCTATTTTGATGCAACCTAGCGTTGTTTATATTTTTCAAAGAAAGTTGCCTCATTCAGATGAGGTTATTTCTCCAAGTCCCATCATGGTTTTCCCCATCAAGAAATCCATGCTTTGTATATCCATTCAAATAAAGATTATACCTGAACCTCGTCTCATGAGGTATTTTTCAAAAATGTCCCATCGTGGTTTTTCAAATATCTTTGTCCCATCCAGGTTAAGGGCTAAACCTGAGTCTTCTAAAAAATTCTTATCTTTGTCTCAGCCATGAGACTTCTTAAAAAATCTCTCCCTTTTACCATTTCGGGATATTCATCCCAAAGTCCCAGCACGATTTTTTCATTTTCTTCTATTCAAATTATTTTCTCGAGGATTTCATTCTCTTCCCAAAACCTTTCAGGATAAGGTATCAAACCTGAGAATAATGTTTTACAAAAATAATTCTTCCACACCCAGTTCAGACTTTCTGACTGGGGCATTTTAAGAAAATTTGGCGTGTCTTCTTTGCCGCTAAGCTTGGCTTATAACCGACTTAGCAGCAAAGAGGGGCATCTGTGAACACCTCAAATTTTTCAAAAATTCTAAAAATTCTCTTTTTGTCCCTAACTCACATTCTCTGAATAATCGGGTCAATTTTTAACCAAAAATTCCATTCATTTCTCGGATTCGCTGGAATCTAGACTCAATTTTCATTTCTGACCCAATTTCTGATCCAAATTGGAATCAGATCCATCCTGAAATCCCAATTAACCCTACTTTTTATCAAAAACCTCATTTTAAACATTCTTATATCTCAAAATAAAATTCTTTTCACAAAAATACTTCAAATGCCTCATTTTGGTCCAATCTGTTAAAATCCTCATGTTTTCGGGGTTTCTTCTTTCAAAAACTTAGAATTTTATTTTTTAGTTTTTAAGATCCCTTTTTACTAAAAACCTCTTTTTCTTTTGAAAAAACTTTTTAAGAGCCTTTTTGAAAATTTTGAAAAATTTGGAGGTTTCCTTTTGAAAAATCCCAACGGACTTCCGTTGCGAGAGAAGCCGCTGAGGCCTTCTTCTCTCTGCTTCATCTCTCACGATCGCTAATCTCCAACAACCTCCTCTTCCAGAATCTTCATTTTCTTCTTTAAAAAGACACGCAAAGGACTCCACTTCACCCCACCACGTTCTTCTTCCCCTTCTCTCATAATCGCCTTCAACCCCTCTTCTCCTCTTTCCCTGGTGTCTTCCCTTTTAATTGACTGAAAGTTGATCACCATCCAGGAGAGTAAAGGTAAGAGCTACCATTTCTCCCCTCTTTAATTCTCAGTAAATTTTCTTTTCTATTTCATAGTTTTAATTTCGTTATTCCCTCATTTTTTTCTCTTTTTAGGCAAAATGGTGGAATTGACTTGCATATAGCAGTGTCGACCCACCCATTGCTACAGAAAAGGAATGAATCATTCCAATATTTTTTTTCCTCTTTTTTTCTTTCTTTTCTTTTTTTTCCCTCTTTTCTTTTCTTTCCTCTTCTAAAAAAAATGCTATGATTCTTGAATTTCTGGTTTGATTATCCATTTATATTGATTGTCATATTGGTCTTGATTTTCCTGTTGCTTCCTCGTTAATTTTCTGTTAAACTAGATTATCTGTGGTGTATTGAGTGTCTTCACGATATCCCCTGCAATCAAGTTATAGTCCATCATCATCCTGCAAATCGCAAGTTCTTTTGATTTTTCTATTTTGCATTTCAAGTCCCAATTTATATTTGATGTCCGGTTTTGATTGCATTCTCGTTCACATCGATCTTTGTGATTATATCATATTCCTGCATCTTCATGGTTTATGTAACTGAGTTCCCCTTTCTTTTCTTTTCTTTTTTTTTTTTCTTTTTTTTTGTCCAGCACTTATATTTGATTTGTTGTGGGATTCCTGCCCGATTCAGTATGAATTCTTGTTTTTACTGCAATACTTTGTTTGGCATAAGATTGATCAAGAGTTGCTGTGAAAATATTGGGTTCGCTGACATTTGTCGTAAGACCCACTCAGGTCCCTCCCATCTGAAGGGCTTCTTCATACAGGCTCGTAAGGGTGGTGAGAATCAACGTCTTGAATGATGCTCTAAAAGAGCATGTATAATGCTGAAAAGAGAGGAAAGAAATAGGTCCTGATCCAAAGTTATCATCAAGACTCTTTCGGTGATACAAAAGCATGATTACATTGAAGAATTTGAAGTTGTTGATGACCACAAAGCAAACAAGATTGTTGTTGGGTTGAATGGTAGATTGAACTAGTGTAGAGTGATCAGCTCTCGGTTCGATATTGGAGTGAAGGAAATCGAGTCATGGACTACTCATTTACTTCCTTCAAGACAGTGTGGTTACATTGTTTCAACCACATCAACATGCATCGAGATCTATGTATTGTTTCTCCTGGATACAACCCCTATCACCCATAATCCACAGGAGGAACGACAGAAGGTAAAAGAAATTCATTCCTGAGTTTGCACAAGGATGCTATGTGAATAATAAGTGAATGGGTCCCAGGATTCAGATTTTGCTAAAAGAAGATTCCCGTGTGATGCTTGCCATCTACCACACCCTTCCGTTATTATCATGATATCCCTGTTATTAAAAAAAAAAATAGAGGAGTAAATGGCTATGATGATCATCATATTTTCCCCTTCTTGTTATTATCCTGCATCATCATTCAATACTCCTGTAAGTTTTTTTTTAGACCGTCGGCATGATCAATTCAGCCTTTGTTTTCACTATGGCTTAGCTATAATCCCCTGCCCACATCATTTAGACATTCACTGCCTTTTTCACGTTCCACCACCATCCAGCTATTTGAAGGAATATATTGGATTATGTTGTCTTCTCCTTGAACAAGTGCTCATTCATACGCTAGCATCAACCTTGGTTTCCACTGCCCCTTTTGCATCCATCATATACCAATGAGGATAAAAAGAAGGTTTTAGGAAATAATTTCAATAATTTGCTATTTACATCTGGGTCGTATGTTAGTCCAACAGATCAGTGGGTATCAGGCCTTTGAAGAGATAGTGCTGATTATTTATTAGACACAACATGGAATTGTTGTATACAGTGTAAAAAGGGTCCTGTAGGAACTGGCTTGAATGCCTACTTTCTGTCTTGATGGACGAGTTCGAGTAGTGCATACCTTCAAACAAAAATCAGATTCTATAAGTTTCTAGTTAGCATACATTACCTTTCTTTCTACTGGAATTTGTTGATTGACTTTCTGCAAAACAGATGAAACTGTTGTAGCATAACACTTTGTTTTCTATGCATTGTTGCAGCATAATACCTTATCTTCTATGCATTGTTGTAGTATAATATCTTTATGTTCTCTCCTGCGCATCTGCTGTAATGATACTTTTGCATCTCCATCATTCACATCCCTTGTCACTCTCACCTTGCAGCCACTACACCTTCACATTCCTGCACCTACTAAACGCACTCCTCACCACCTACTATTCACTATTACATCTCCCAACTACTTACCTATTTGCATTCATCTCCCATATGCTGTTATAACCATCCTCATATAGCATCACCACCATATCTACATCACACCTCCAGCACTCACCTCTATGCCTGTGTATACACTTCACTACCACACTTGCATGCTCACACAAT
Source organism: Nuphar pumila (assembly GCF_984573655.1). Lineage (NCBI taxonomy): Eukaryota > Viridiplantae > Streptophyta > Magnoliopsida > Nymphaeales > Nymphaeaceae > Nuphar > Nuphar pumila. The sequence continues at coordinate 11,827,977 of NC_143257.1, forward strand.
GTCACCTCATGTCACATCTGCACATCACAATAACCCCACCACACTTGCGGTATTTCCTGTTGTATTCGTTACAACATCTTGCCTGCATCATTAATGCATTCACTTCAATAGATGTCGTCTGAATGGTATAATTCACTGGGAAATCTTTTGATTTCACTGAAAATCTTTTCTTCATATCAGCAAGTGCCCTGTATTATCAATACTTTCATTCCAGTGGATATCATAGTGTATATGTTGTTAATTGGGAATAAAAGTGTATGCTTAGTTCATTATGAAATCTCTTGACTTTGCTGTGAAAATTTCTCTGCTATATTTGGTTGATTGTAAATTGGATCTGCCATATTGCGTTACTGATAACATTACTCTGGATTTATCATAAAAACAGATCCGATATTTGAATCATCTTGCTGTCAGCTCAGATTTGTAGGAAAAGGATTATAAGATCTGATTGTTTTTTTTAAGCTTAAATCATTGTGAAATTACAGTATACAACATCTTATTTTCTTTCCTGACTTTGCATTGCATCTATTGGGCAATGTCTATTTGCCCCTGCATATCATTGTGACCACTACCATTCCCAGCATTATGCCTGTAGCCACCTACAACATATTCAAACTCACCCATGTTAGCATCATTTTCTGCACCTTGCTGTTACTTCACCCTCATTTACTGCATCATAATCACTAACAACATATTCAACATTTACACATGCTGAACACCCTTCACAATAGCTTTATACTACACTGATCACCACTTCCTGCACATCTGTTAAACACCCAAGTCCAGCCTCCTTCATACTCAACTCCATTACCAATCCCTAACACCCACCTAGGCATCAACATCCTCCCCTGTGCTCACTCTAAGTGTACAACACCTCCTTGTATATCCGTACGCCATCTCTAAACATATGTTGGAACTCTCATTTTACTAAGGAATATGTGTTAACAATATGTTTCTGTTATGAGTCTACCTATGCCTTAGATACCTCTTATTATGTACCATTCATACAACATATCTTTAATGTACTTCACTGTTAGCATCTAGGTAGTGTGCATATATTTAGATACCAAAGTTAACAAATCTCAATAAAATTTTAACATTGCTACAACTCAATCTTAGGATCTTTGATTCCACCAACCGATCCCTATGTGCTGTAGCTTCTTCTTTCTCACATCAGTCCAATGAAGGCTGGGGTTTCTTTCATTTCATAACATGTCTACATCACCCTTAGGCAAATCCATGTAGGTTTGCATTTACCTCAAGACATTGCCTATGCCTTCCTCATATAGGTTTTCATTATACGTATATATATGCTTTCTCATTAACATAAGGCATATGCATGAACTTTTCATCAATTGCATTCTAAATTCAATATGATATTTGCAATCTTTCTCTATGTTCGCCTGTTATTTTGTGCTAACTCTGTCTTGCAGAAAAGATGTAAAAATATCAAATTCTTTCTTTAGGATTCTAATTTCAATTTCGATTCAAAGGTTGTAATAATTATGTGTTAATGAGAATTCTTTACTTTTTAGAGTAGAATGTATGAGCACGTAAATATCACGAATTACCTATTTTTCATCATTTTACCCTTTTTTATTTTTCAAAGATTCATGAATGGAAACACGAATGACACGTGCACCATTCTAATAAAAGGTGATTAAATCCTAAGTTGACGATTTACATCAATGACCATAGTCAAGGTGTGAACAAGACTTAGGATTTTCATCTTTTATGGAATAACATTGGATCCACACTGGATCCCTTTTCAGAAAATCATCATATTTTTAAATATTTTCCTTCCTTATCAGAGTTTAACTTAAAATTAACTCAAAATATATATCAATGGCCATAGTCAGGATATATTGAGAGTTAATTTCATTTTAAACTCTATAAAGGCACAAAAAAATGTGTTTTATTCTTCATTTGAATTTAAATATGATTATTATATAATATATTTTATGACCATAGTCAGAAATGTATTATATCTTCAATCTTATTTTAATTTATTTAAAGAATGAAATATGCTTTTCAAATTCAATTTTCAAATTCTATAATTCATTTCATCATTTAGGATAGAATTACATTATATTTTCAGACATTCTTTTTCAAAATTCAAATGATTTTGAGATATATTTTCAAATATCTTCTTTATTTCTCAACCCAATCTTCAATTTTTTATTCCAATTCATCTTTCATCTGATCTCAAAATCCAAAATTCAATTTCAAAGACCAACTTGACTTTGAGATTTCAAATTTATTCTTATATTCAAGATGCAATTTCCAATTCAAATCAAATTCCAAAGTTCAATTCAACTTTGGAATTCCAAATCCATTTCCAGGATCAGGATTCAATTTCAAAACCAGTTCAGCATTTCAGACCATATTTCAAAGTTCAATTTAAACTTTGAAATTCCCAGATTCATCTTCTAATTTCATATCGGATTCCAGATTTCAAATCTCATTCTATCTTAGATTCCAGATTTCGGATCCAATTCCATCTTGGGTTCCAGATTTCAAAAATCAAATTCCATCTCGGACTCCAGATTTCAAATCCAAAACCATCTTGGATTCAGATTTTCGAATCCAACCCCATTTTTCAAATTGATTTTCAATTCCAGACTTAATCTCATATGGATTTTAAGATTCCAATTTCAATTTCTATTTTTCAAAACCACTTTTCTTTGAATTCTAAATTCAATTTCCACATCAAAAATTCCTATTTTAGTTTTTGAATTCAAAATTCAAAACCAAAGATCCCTTTTCAAAATCAATTCTTGGGAATCAAATTCAAATTCAAAGTCCATTTTGAAACTTCATTTTTACTTCAAAATTCTATCTGAGCTTTAAATCCCCCTTTCTCTTTATTCTTTTTAATTCAAGATTTATTTTCCCAACTCTGATTATTCCAAGACTTAGAACTTTGAATCTCTTTTCAGATCTATCTCAAGTTCTAAGTTAGATTCAACTTTCAAAAAAAAAAAATATTTCTTCACCATATTCTCAAATTTATTTCAAGATCATTTGGAAAATCCTAAACTCTCTAAATTATTCTTCTCAAAAGCATACATCTTTGCATTTACATTTTCACAAGCATGATTCTTTGTGCATTATTGGACTTAGAATAAATACTTAGACAATATTTAGGCAAAGCAAAATGCATAAATTCAATCCTTGGTTCGATTACCCTTGATAAAGGCTTTAGGAACGATCGAACCTCGTACCGACGAGCAAGCCCCATCTCCCTTTTTTTTCGCAAAAATTTCAAAAACAGAGGCGAGTAATCTTTTAAATCTTTTTTTCAAAATTAAGGTCAAGTGAGACCTTCGCAAAAGAGTTCCTCACTCTCTTCTTTTCTTTTCCCTTCTCTCTTCTTTTCTGTCTTTTATTTTCCCTTTAAAAGGAGCAATAGAGGTTAGAAAGGAAAAAAGAAGAAAGAAAGAGAAACCAAGAGTAAAAATTTTGCGATGATCACAATCATCTTAGGTATCACATCTGAGTAGGTACTGATAGATTTAAAATTTTATACATATACAGTTACTTGTGACATATGAAGATTTAATTTCAGCATGCAATGAAATTTGTGTCTATGTGATATTTAAATTTTGTTAATGATGTTACTTGCTAGTTAGATTCTGATAAATTATTGACTGTCGTAGCATAGAGCTTTATTGATTCTTGTATATACTGAAAATCACCCACGACACCCACATCACATACTTGACACATGATATACCTGCAAGAAAAATTACAATAATTCCTATTTAGACAGTTGTAGTCTAATTCCTATAAATTTATCATTTTTCAGGTGAAAAATAGAGTTTATGAGTGGCTACGAGATGAGGCTTGGATCGAGATTTTGGATTTACTGTTTTTGAAATATTTTGGTTTTCTTTTTAATTATTAGAATATGTCATTAAACTCTGATGTTATTATTCATTTGATAATGAAATGAAATAAATGATTTGGCTTGCTCTCTACTGTAATATTCCGGAATGCTTAACCTCATAGTATTTGTTGTTTTCGCTGTATAATTATAATAATAAATCCTCAAAATTTGGGTTGAAATTTTGGGGCATTACATATTAGATCTTGGAATAAGACTTAGAAAAAAATGACATACATCCCTAGTGAAAATTAATTTTGAGATACATTTCTGAGAAATTGGATTTTTTTTTTAAATATATATAATTAAGCTAGATGAATTTTGGTTTAAAAGAAGTTCTCATACAGATTTTAAAATAATTTAGATTGCATTTAGAGTCATGCATTTAAAACTTAAAATATAGTTTTGAAAGAATTGAAATCCAAAATAATAAATATAGCTAATTAGTAAAATAATTAAATAGAATGAAAACTTTAATTCAACTAAATATAATAAAATGGTAGAGGTCCATAGGTGGGTTGTCCCATCCTATGTGTTACCTCCTTATTAACTTAAACAAACAAAAAAAGTGAAGTTAAAGCTTTAAATTCAAAGTTTTTAAAAGTTACCAAAAACCAAATCTTTATACCAAAGTCAAAACTTGTTTAATTGCTAAGGAGAGTCTCCCAAGAGGGGGGGGGGGGGCATCCCATCCTAGACCTTTGTAGGATGGGAGGGATGTAAAATGTAGAAGGAAGGAAGGGGGAATTAAGAAAAGGAAAGAAAGAAAAAAATAAAATAAAATAAAGCTTGACAAGGTCAAACTTGCTTGCCAAGCAAGCAAGCTTGGCCCTAATCAAATTGGAAAGGGTTGAAAACCACCAAGGGGGTGTCAACCAGCCCATACGCCTTATTTTATTTAGTATATAATTTATACTATAAATGATATAATATATACTAACCTAAGTCTAGTATATAGAAAAAAAAGGAAAATAAAATAAAAGAGAATAGGAAACAAATAAGTAGAGGAATGAAAAGGAAGATAGAGATTAGATGAAGGGCTGAGATTAGCCCCGCCCTTGACCTAATCCCATAGCTTTATTAAAAGGGAGGAGGGGCTCACGTCCCTCCCTATTTGGCCATTTTCTTATTGTTTTTAATTTCCTCTCTTATCTCTCATTCTTCTCCCTCTTGCTTCTTCTTTTCTCTTTTTCTTTTCTTCTATCCCTAGTGGTTTTCCTCTTGTGGAACCAAGAGGTGAACCTACATATATTGGTGGAGTGGTATGATTCTCTAGACACAGCCACCACACAAAGTGAACAATTGGTTTGCTTAAGTGGATCGCTTTTTCTGACCCAAAGGAGTGTTTTCGCGTGAAAGGTAGGGAGTTCTATTCTCTATACGTAAATCGAAACTCATAGGCACAAGTTTATTCTAATTTCTAATAAAACAAACCCTGTACCAAACCTCTCACATGTGGGATTGGTGTTGGATTTGTAAAAATCAAAATAGAGAGGGTTTTCAAAAGAAAACCCCTCTCAAAAATCATTTTTGTAAAAAAAATATTTTATTGAATTCAAATTATCATATTGTCAAAAAGAAAAGCTTTCATAAAATCTATTTTGGATCAATAAAGAGGGGCATAGTCCGACTTTTCTAGAGAAAAATTGGTCCATCCCCTTGAGCGAATGTTTTGTATTTTATGTATTATGACATTTCAGAAACAAACTGTATTTTAGTTAAAATAGGGTAAAAATCTATTATTTTTTTGCATAAATCTTAGTAATAAATTGTGATATCATGTTTATATGCATCTGGTAAGCTGTTTATCATGTTTTGTTATTTTTGTCATGAAAAAATATACATCTTTGTGCTTGAAATTGTGAAAATACCAAAATTTATTTATGAGAAAATTGGGTTCAGAAAGATTGATCAATTTTTTGGCCTAACGACTGCAAAAATAAGATTGGTTTATGATGAATTATGTAAAACTCATATATTGATATTTTTGAGATTTTGTTTAATGAGTTTATGTGAAAAAGAAACGGAAGTATGAATTCAGGTGGCTTATTTCTGCTTACCCGAATGCATATTGCTTGCTATTACGTATTTTTGGCTTAACACTTGACTGATAAATCATTTGTATCTCTCTCGTTCGAAGGAGTTTTGATGAATGATTTACTGCATTGAAAAGCTAACAAAAATTTATAGTGTGAAAGTTTAAGCCTAGTTCCCTGACTAAGCACTTAACCATAATAGCCGGAATAGAAAAGTATAGGCATGCACTAAACTAGTCGTATCTCTCTCACCCTCAGAAATTTTTACGAACGGCTTATGGCATCGGAAAGATGACATAATTACCTATACTCTATCAAAATTTCAGTTCTGTCTGATGAATATACGCTTTTCTGTGATAGTTGTAATAGTCAAACCAAATTGAAGTTTGACAAATTTTGAATCGATTAAAGGATCAGTTAGCATATATGTGTGATTTCAATACAGCTTTCGAATATGTTTTTGCAATCGCACCATGATGCATACCTACTATCAAATGAATTTATGCAGGGATTGTGTGCTCATCATCGGCACAAATTGAATAAAATAAATATGCATCGACTGGATGAAATAATTGTACATCGATTGAATGAAATGTTTATGCTTGAATTGGCTATGTCTCCATTTGCTTTTGAATTGAGCAAAATGAGTATGTACTGAAAGTGAATGTGGATGCTTAACTTGTATGACCGTTGCATATTCATAAATGAATGTAAAGTTAAAGAAATGCAATGACACATAGGTGTTGTCTTGTATTTGAGGCATGTGCATCCATGGGCTCTGAAGGGGTTGAATTATGTAAATATGACTGAATAGAGTATTGCATGGAATCAATGAATTAAAAATCTAAACATGTAATACTAAATATTGATGTTTACAAAGAGTGGGTAAGTGGTACTAGTTTGGCTTCGTAGTTGCCGTACTTAAGCATAGACGGTTGCTCCTTTCCAGCCACGAAGATAAGAGAACCCTCTATTTTTTACTACAACATGGAGGAACATAATCTCATGAGTAAAGTCTGATGCATCAGGATGGTGGTGTTGGGAGCTTCTCTCACTCTTGTTGTCCCTCACCCGAAACTGGTGAATGGTGCCCGACCAGGTCAAAGACACAATTGTTTGAAAACACTGCATGCACCATGAGCATGATCCAGGTTACTACTTGTATTTGTACCCTCAAGGATAAGAACTGAAACATAAAGTGAATGTGCATTTAGTTAGGCATAGCATGTATCATTTAAAAATAAAACTTAATTAAAGATGTTAAAGCCATTCATGCGTACAATTCGAATTCGGCAATGGTAAGTGCATGCATTTTTTTAACTGCTTATGCATATATAAATGTTTATAGTTAAGTGAATGCTTTTGATTGAAAGAATTATGTAAATGTGTGGTTGAAAGTCCTATAAAGAATTGCACGTATGTATCCTTAGTTTGCTTAATAATGTTTGGGTGTGTGATTATCGGATTAATCTTGTGCATGCATATTTTAATTTATATGTATTAAATAGCTCTGCCCTACTGAGGACTTAATTGTCTAACCCTATTATTATTTGATATTTTCAAGTAGTGAATAGACAACCATGCAATGGCAGGAGGTTGCAACCGGGCCAAGCCATTCCCATTTTTGGACATGTTTTGGATTGCGAGCATTTACACGTGCTCAAGACTCTTATAAATTTTAATTTGAAAGAACTTGGATGTTATTTAATTCAAAGTTGTAATGGACATTTAATTATGTGTGAATGTTCAATTTTAAATTTGAAGTGTATTAGAAAAGGATATGATAGAACTGTAATACACCAAAGTTTTTATCTCATTCAAATTTTCACTACATAATTTCAAAAAAATACATAATTTTTTAGATAGAAGTTTTGGGGTGTTACAATCCTACATTCGCATCACGTTGTATGTGTTTTCTTTTTCTAAATATGTTATTATGAGAAAACATCTTGAAACATTTTATGTCTTGGAAAGACTAAAGAATTCTTACGTTCTTTTAAAGCTTATGTCTGGAAAGGAGCCTGTTGGTGCATATACGGCAGCCATTCAAGACATGGGTCTGCCAGCTAACGTGGAAAAGGCAAACCCCTAAAGAAACCCATGAAGAAATGGCACATAAAGGAGGAGTACATTGGACACATGGCCATCCAATGAGGGTTAGGGGGTCTATTATGGGAATTAATGGGCGCTTGACGTCTTGGTTAAGCTATTAGGCTACTAGACTTTCTCCACCCATCTTTAAGGATCTTTGGAGGCTTGTACTCCCTTTTCCTTACCAAGCAATGTCAGTCGCATCATGGGTTTCGGTGCACTTTACGGAAGGTAGTCCTATCCCGTCCCAGGTATTGGTTGATCAACATATTACTTCTGGCACATAAGAGGTTGAAGGTCCCACGAACACCTAGGATAAGTGTTTCTACTGTGGAGAGATGGGCCATTCCATCGAGGCATGCTAGCTTAAGTTAGGCCATGATAAAAGGCAATTGGCTACATAAGGACTGGAGGACATAGCTTCTTCAGTACAGGGTTCTTTGGGAGTACCTAGACATGTTGAGGTATCATTAGACTCAACGGGTACGCAAACCAACAAGTTGCTCAACTACTCGCCAAACTGCCCAATTTACAACTTGACTTCACCCCTTTATACGTCAGACTCACCACATTATATGCCAACAACACCCCCTATAGGCCTGAAGCCCTCAATGACACTCCATCTTTAACCTCCTCTCCTCCACGCAGGCTTAGGTGCACGGGTAACACGATGAGATTTGTTAAGTTATACTCGAATCGTTCTTGAGAGGAGGTGCTGCCAATTTTTTTGAAAGAAGCTTACCGAGCTTAGAAAGAGCGTAGAACATCCTTTATCAAACAGAGGAGGCACTGCCAAAATTCTGACAAGTTACTTTTTATAAATAGAAATGATTGTCATGCTTCCTTCGTCAAGTAGAGGAAGTGTTGTCAAAATGTCTGGCAAAATACTGCATGGGCTAGTTTGAATGGCACGATAATGCCCCTGTTGTCGGAACCCTGCTGTGATCATCGCAAATTTTTTTCCCTCTTGTATTCCTTCTCTTTTCCTTTCTAACCTCTATTTCCCTTTTTGAAGGGGAAAATAAAAGACAAAAAAGAAGAGAGAAGAGAAAAGAAAGGAAAGAAGAGAGGAATTCTTTTGCAAAGGTCTCACTTGACCCTAATTTTGAAAAGATTTTGAAAGATTACTCGCCTCCATTTTTAAAATATTTGCGGGAAAATTGAGAGACGGGGTTCGCTCGTCGGTACGAGGTTCGACCGTTACTGGCGCCTTTACCAGGGGTAATCAAACCAATGACCAAATTTATGCCTTTTTGCTTTGCCTTAATATTGTTTAAGAATTTATTCTAAGTCTAGAAAATGCATAAAAAATCATGCTTGTGTAGATGCAAAAAATGTAAGCTCTTTTGAGAAGAATTTGGAAATTTTATCCAAGTGATTTTGAAATTATGAAGAATATGATGAAGAAAGGGTTTTTGAAAGTTGAAGACGGACTTGGACAAGTTAGATTTTCTAACTTAAGATTTAGAATAGATCTTGAGTTTTGAAATAATCAAAGATTGAGATGAACCTGGATTTGAAGAAGGAAGTTTAGAAAATAAGAATTGAAAATCGAATATGGACTTTAAAAATGGATCTAGAATTGAGAGTAAAGATGGAATTTGAAAAATAGAGTGGAATTCTAGATTTAAAGTTTGAAATCAGAATGGATCTTGGGTCTAGGTGGAATTTGAAAACAGAATTGGATTTTTAGATCTGGATTTCAAGATAGATTTGAATCCGAAATCTGGAATCCTAAATGGCATTGGATCTGAAGTCTGAAATCCAAGATGGAGTTGAATCTGGAATTTGGAATCCTAAATGGAGTTGGATCTGAAGTCTAGAATCTTCAATGGAATTTAGAAGATGGATCTGGATTTTGGAAATTCAGATGAGATTTGAAGATGGATCTAGGCTTTGGAAATATAGATGGGATTTGGATTTTGGGAACCCAGATAGAACTTAAAATGAGATTTGAGAAATCCTAGATCAATTTTCAAAATTTGGGAAGAAGGATAGATAATGAAACTTGATTTTCAAACTTGAATTTTAAAATCAGGAAATGAATCTAGGAATTTCAAAGTTTAAATTGAACTTTGAAATACAATCGGGAATATTGAATTGTTTTTAAAATTGAATCCTGATCCTGGAAATGAATTTGGAATTCCAAAGTTGATTTGAACTTTGAAATTTGATTTGAATTGGAAATTGCATTTTGAATGTAGGAATAAGTTTGAAATCTCAAAGTCAAATTGGACTTTGAAATTGAATTTTGGATTTTGAGATCAGATGAAAAGATGAATTGGAATAAAAAATTGAAGATTGGGTTGAGAAATGAAGAAGATATTTGAAAATGTATCTCAAAATCACTTGGATTTTGAAAAAGAATGTCTGAAAATATAATGTAATTCTATCCTAAATGACGAATGAATTAAAGAATTTAAAATTAAATTTGAAAAACATATTTCATTCTTTAAAAGAATTGAAATAAGATTGAAGATATAATACATCTTTGACTATGGTCATAAGATGTATTATATAATAATCATATTTAAATTCAAGTGAAAAATAAAATACATTTTTTGTGCCTTTATAGAGTTTAAAATGAAATTAACTCTCAATATATTCTGACTATGGCCATTGATATATGTTTTGAGTTAATTTTAAGTTAAACTTTGATAAAGGGAGAAAATATTTGGAAAATATGATGATTTTTAAAAGGAGATCCAATGTGGATCCAGTGTTATTCCATAAAAGATAAAAATCCAAAGTTTTGTTCACACCTTGACTATGGCTATTGACGCAAATCATCAACTTAGGATTTAATCACCTTTTTTTAGAATGGTGCACGTGCCATTCGTGTTCCCATTCATGAAATTTTGAGAAATAAAAACTTGATATGAAATAAGCATTTCATGCTCATACATTCTAATCTGGCACTGAGATGTAAGGAATTTTCATTATATCTAGCTATTACAATCATTGAAACTGAAGTTAAAATGACAAAAATCTCAATCTAAAGAGGGATTTGATATCTTTCCTGCAAGACAGAGTTAACACAGAGCAAACATTGCAAAATTATGGAGGATCCAACAAAGTCTAAATGTTATGCTTATATTAGAGAGCAAGAGAACAAGTGAATACACTGATGGGAATGTATCATCTAAATACCTATGAAAATGCAATGGAGATGTACGAGGCTATACTTGTATTGAAAGAGTGCATACGCCTATATCCGATCCTAATTGGAGATGGATGCTAATGGATGTGTCCATGCCTAGATGGGTTAAATGCTCCTGCTGATGCCAAACTAGATTGGAAGTTCATGTGGGATGGGTGATAGACACTGGGTAACCTGGATATGATGCTAGAGATGCAATGTAAATCATGAAGGGTAAGTTCCTATTGGTCATAAGCATAAGAGATGAAAAAGGGGGATGATCATGTAACATAATTCCCATATTTTGCAGGATGATCATTCAAATCTACTCACCACATCATAATAGGGCTGTAAATTATTTCTCAAAATAACTACAAACTGATTTTTTTTTACATCATTGGCTAAGTGAATTTCAAGTGATATTAACAAATGAGTTCTAACCTAATGAATCAACATGTTTTCAAAAAACTAATTCATATGCCTATAGTGAATGGATATAATAAAATACATACAGTGAAGTGTATGACAATCATTGCTGTGAATTTGACTTTAGATTAAGGGTATATTTAAAGGTATTGACAGCACAGGCTGGGAAGGAGGGTGAAGATATAATTAAAGGTATTGACAACACAGGTGGATGGAGGTGCAGTGACATAATCTGGAGAGTTGATGCTGCAACAGTGCAGGGAACAACAAATAAGCTACGACAATGGATAACAATGCTATAAGTACCAAAAAAAAGGCAGCAAATGGAAGACATACCTCTTCAGCAGCTTCCAGTTGATTAACATGCAATGAGTTCTTGAGAAGTCTTGGCTGGAATGTCCATCTCATATAGATAAAGGCATGGGTCACCAATAACGTATGGATTCCCCTTTTGATCTATTCTTTCTTTTTTATTTCAAATTCTCCCGATAGGTGATACATTAAGCTTCCCACTTTTGAATCCTATGAAGGGTTCTCTGCAATATGTAATAACATGAAATTGTTAAATTCAGATATCCAGAAATAACATGCTCATGAACCCAACACTCTTTGTTTCTATTTCCGCTTGGCAGGATTTATCTTTTTACTCACACACCAGAGCCACTTAGAAGCAAATCATAAAATCATTAAATTATGAAAGGGGCCTAGTGGAAGACATATTCCAACTAAAACTCCATAATGACAGAAGTTAAAATGAAGCTGTTGGTACTAGCAGCTCCTAATTTCTTGATGCTGAGAAAAATAATCCTTTATATCCCTTATTGGAGTATCTAAGTCTGCCATATAATGTAATGTGAAATTGATAAATTCCTGAACAAATCAGTGGAATCAAACATATGAATTACTATTAAAGGTTTTCAAAAGGTAGATGGTTCAGTAACGTGAGACATCTATTTTGAACTTATCTTCTCCAAGAAATGATTCGAACTCTTGGCAGGCAATAACTATGGAGACCGGACTGAACAAGAGAGGGAGCCATGAATGCTGTCCATATCGTGAACACATGCACCATTACTGGGATACAATTCATCAACCCCAGTAATTGAAACATACATCATATCCAAGTAGTGTCACTGTGAATATGATTATTGAATTCCCAAACTCTGCTAAAAATAAATGAACTGAAGGTTAATGTAATTACCCATCAAAGAACTCCACAAAACTCACCTGGATGCCAATGAGTTTCCCGTTCTTATAAGCAATGAGGCCATTCTCAGAAAAGACACAATCATCACCCATAATTACTGTCTTGCTGAGTGACCTCGACATTTTTGCAAGATCAGATCCCCCAATAACATCAACAATTATAGCCTCTTTAAGCTTCAACCATCTTCCAGAAGGTATGGTGAGCATGTTGTGGAGATGAGGGCTCTGACCAATGTATGATGAACCACCCACGAGACCAAATCAATCCTGATTATTTCTTGCAACAAACAATTATTCTTAAGATAAATGAGGAAGCAACTGACATATAATAACAGTCACATGGTTGAAAGGAACGTCCAGAAAAACAATAACATCAGTGGATGGGTTACCAGGGATGCCAAATCAATGTATATTATGTTATGATAAAATCGATTAATATGAATGACAGTCATAAACAATGACACTGAGAAAACAGGTGAAAACATATAAGGGAAACAAAGATCATGCAAAAATGAAGATACAAAAGTCATATAAACAGTAGTTCAGGGTAAACCGAAACACTTACAGGGAAATTTCAATAAGGCACGAAAACATGAGAATCTAGGCTATATGATATTGGAGGATATTTAAAAGCATAATGAAAAGAAATCACCTAATAGTGATATTATGCAATATGAAACAAAAACAAATGAAAACTGTGAAGAAATGTATATCAAATATAGGAACTTAGGTCAAAGCATGCGGAATGGATTGGGATTAGATAGTGTGCAACCTTAATGAGAGAGAATTCTTATCAAAGCAATTGGAATTTTTAAATTCTGCTTAATGGTGTTACCCAGTATCTAAGTATTTACTGCTTAAGGGCTAATCAGTAAGAGGCATCAGATGGTAGGTCATTCAAGTGAATTTACAGGAAAAGAAATGCATGAGTTACAGGCAAATGAACGAAATAAGGGCAACATGCTGAATCGACATAAGTATGCCATAATGAAAGATACAGAAAAACAAAAAGAAAATGATCAAAACGTAAACGATGTTAGCTGAATGAAATCGAGATTTAACTGCAGTATGCTAATAAAGGGGAATCACAATGAAGTAAAAAAAAAATTTAAAGCCAGAAGGAAAACATAAACCGAAAAGTATGAACCAACAAAAGAATTAGAAAAACAAAATAGAGAGAGTAATGACCAACAAGCAAGCAAAGTCAAAAATGAATCGGATGGAATAATCTCAAATGAAAATGGACGATGATAAACAGAAATGTAATGCATAATGAAGCTCAAATATGATTAAAAATGGATTAGATATCATGAACAAAAGAAAAACTAGATACAGTTGGGCATTACTAAAGAAAAGCGCAACAAAAATGAAAAAAAACAATAAAAATAAAAATAAAAATAATAAAAAGAAGAAAAAAAGAAAAAAAATGAAGGAAATATGTTGGAACTTATATGCTCCCGTTGATTTTGCACATGCATGGATCAATCTTGCCATAAGCAGATCAACCCTACACAAATGCTCCAGCGAAGAGATTTAAACAAAAAAATTTAAAAAAATCAAAGGGAATTGAAAATCATAAAGGAAATCGAAACTAAAAAGAGGGAAAAGTCAAATAAATGCAGATGCTACTTGAAATTCAAACCCAAGTGAATTGGCGATGCCATTGCAAGGCATCGCCGGTTACCCATATGTAGGAAAATATGAAAATCCAAAATCTGCCGTGAATGTGAAACATAAATAAGCGTAAGATATTACAAGGCAGACAAGAAGATATACATGAAAAGGCAATGAAAGCGAGAATAAGAAAATGCCCTAAAAACAAATCCATGAAAATCAAGACTCTCATGAATAAAAGATGAAAGGGGAAGGGTTTTTTTTCTAGATTTTTGCAGGGATTCTGACAGAGGGAAGAACTCTCTTCTGGTGTGGGGATCTTCTATTGAATTTTCACTGATCGGAGGGCTTTGCTTCTTCTGACATAGTTCTGTAGCGGCAGGCGTTCCGATGGAGGGAGTTGCAGTTCCTTCAATAGCTTAGAGAGGAGGCTCTCAGGGAGAGAAGGAGAAAAAGGGGAGAGAAGAAGGAAGAAGAAGAAAGAAGAAGAAAGAAGAAGAAAGAGAGATGCTGGGGTGAAGAGGCGGTGATCGAAGAGGAGAGAGGTGCTGGGGTGAAGAGTCGGTGCCCTCGACGGAGAAAGAGAGTCATTTTTAATAGAAAAGGAGGAGAAGATTCCAGAAAGGGGGGAGAAGAATCGAAGGGCGGCTCATGAGTGAGAGCAACCTTCCTGGTCGTCCGATCCTACACGTCGGGTTTTCAGAGATAAACCCTTAAAAGTTTTGCAACAGGGGCCCCTTTAATGTTCTGAAAGTTTTTTTAAATTCGAGCTCTTTTCAATGTTTTCAAAAGAGGGTTTTCACAAAAACCCTGATTTTCAAAGGATGCTTTTAAAAGCTATATTTTTGTATTTTTCTTTTATTTTTCTTTTCTATTTTTTGGTGTTTTTTTTGAAATGAAAGCTTTAAAAACTAGAGATTTTTAAACTAATTTTATGAAATATTTATAAAGGCAGTGTCTCCTGAGGATTCAGGCTTTTATTTTTGAAACGTTTCTCATAAAATGGGGTTGGATCCGATTCGGCTCAAAAACTGGGTCAGAGATAAAACTTTGAGTCCGGATTCTAGCGAATCCAAGGACTGAATGGAATTTTGGTTAAAAATTGACCCGATTACTCAGAAGACGGGAGTTAGGGGCAAAAAGAGAATTTTTTGGATTTTTTTGGAAAATTTGGGGTGTTCACAGATGCCCCTCTTTACTGCTAAGCCGATTGTAAGCCGAGCTTAACGGCAACAAAGACACGCCAAATTTTCTTAAAAATGCCCTAGTCAGAAGGTCTGAACTGGGTGTGGAGGAATTATTTTTGTAACATTATTCTCAAGTTTGGTACCTTATCCTGAATGGCTTTGCGAAGAGAATGAAATCCTCGAGAAGAAAGTAATTTGGACAAAAGAAATTGAGGAAATCGAGATGGGACTTTAGGATGAATATCCCGAAATGGTTAAAAGGAGAGATTTTGAAGAAGTCTCATGGCTGAGATAAAAATAAGAGTTTTGAAAAGACTCAAATTTAGCCCTTAACCTGGATGAGACATTTTTGAAAAATACCTCGTGAGATGAGCTTTAGGTATAATCTTTATTTGAATGGATATACAAAGCATGGATTCTTTGATGGAAAGACCATGATGGGATTGGGAGAAATACCTCACTAGAATGAGGCAACCCTCTTTGAAAAATATAAATAACGCTAGGTTGCATCAAAATAGATATTGGGCATTTATTTCATTTTTGGATAACCAGAAAATTTTGCCAATAAGATGAAATTGTAGTTGATTCAAATGCTTGAAAGTGTGCACGTATGTGTGAAAGATACTCCCTTTCTTACCCAGAGTATTTCCTCCAACGAGGTTAAGTCCCCGTATTCCAGAGTTAGATTCAAATTTCAAAGTTGTTGAGTTTCTTCAAGGAAGTTATCAATTTCCTTGACATGAATAGAGAAGAAATACTCTTAATTTCATAAAAGCAAGCAGTGAAAATATATTAATGAAAGGATTTTGCATGAGAAAAGATGATTTCTGGCAACTTTGGCAGTTTGATATGATCTTTCTGGCACTCTTTTGAGACATTGAGCTTTCTTGGGTTTTCGGGAGAAGTTCATTACATCATCCTTCATTTTGAAGATGTCCTGACTTTTCTTTTTTTCTTCGAGAAAGGTACGTCACAAGCTTCTTCATCTTGGAGATGCTCTGATCCTTCTTTTTCTCAAGAATTATACTGGTGATATTGGCTCATTGGTCAAAAAGTCTCTTGATGATAGCAACGATCAAATATCTTTTAGGGTTTGTCGGAAGGCTCAACGCAGTTGCCTTCATCTTGGTGGTGATCTGAACGTTCTCTAGAAGGATCCGTCACAAACTCTTTCATCTCGAAGATGATCCTGAATCTTCTTTGGTCTCGAGGGTCTAGCTCGCATATTCGTCTTGATCTTGACGACAATTGAGAGATCCCCTTTTGAAGATATTTGATTGAAGCTTAAAACGAATGAGGAGATATGGATTGAATGAATTCTTTTTATCGCTCGAGATTTTTTTCACTGCCTGATTGCCAAAAAAATCATCTTTAAAACATGCGTCATAGCTATGATCAATATTGATTCGCTTCCGGCTTTTCAACATCATTGAATATTTATTTCGCTAATTATACCAAGGACATTTCTTATATCCTCTTGGTTGATCAACAGAGAGAAGATTTGAATTTTACCCCTTTTCACGAAAAGCTTCACCTTTTTGGAAAGAATACTAGAGGTAATCGTAGGTGATTCTTTTGTGCAATAAGATATTGGAATCAACACATATTTTTAGCGAATTGGCAAAGTTTTCGAGAGTCCTTTGTGAAATAATCACTCAATATGGATTTTGATAGGACCTTTAGCTGAAATTTGGAAGAAATAACATGAAAACATTGGTTTTATCAGACAACATTGGCTCAACAGGGACTCAATCTAAGAGTCGTAAAGAATATTGGATCCGTAGGGATTCATCCTACAGACCGAATTTTTGAAAAATGAAGTCAGTTTAATAGGAATTTAGCCTAAGAGTTGTAAAAGAATTTTTTGACCAATAAGGATTTATCCTACAGACTGAATTTTTGAAGAATAAATTCTGGTTCAATAGAAATTCAACCTAAGAATCGCAAAATAATATACATCGATAGGAATTCAACCTACAAATTAGAATTTTGAAAAATGAATTTGGTTCAATAGGAATTCAACATAAGAACCGCAAAAGAATATGGATCAGTAGGAATTCAACCAATGGATTGGATTTTTGAAGAATGAATTTGGTTCAATAGGAATTCAACCTGAGAACCGCAAAAGAATATGGATCAGTAGGAATTCAACCTACGAATTAGATTTTTGAAGAATGAATTTGGTTTGATAGGAATTCAACCTAAGAACCTCAAAAGCATATAGATCAGTAAGAATTCAACCTATAGATTGGATTTTTGAAGAATGAGTTTGGTTTAATAGGAATTCAACCTAAGAATCGCAAAAGAATATGGATCAATAGGAATTCAACCTACGGATTGGATTTTCGAAGAATGAATTTGGTTCGATAGGAATTCAACCTAAGAATCGCAAAAGAATATGGATCATTAGGAATTCAACCAACGGATTGGATTTTTGAAGAACGAATTTGGTTCGATAGGAATTCAACCTAAGAACCTCAAAAGCATATAGATCAGTAAGAATTCAACCTACAGATGAATTTTTTGAAGGGAAATTGGTCCAAGAAGGAATTCAACCTAAGGGCCTTGATCAATAGGAATTCAACCTAAAGATTAAATTTGAATGGTCTGAAAGGGGTTCAAAATGAGAACTGCGAATCAGTAGGAGTTCAACCTAAAGATCGCGGATCAGTAGGGGTTCAACCTAAAGATCGACTGAAGGAATGGTCCTAAAGGGGTTTAACCTAAGGATTGCGGATTCGTAGGGGTTCAACCTAAAGATCGCTGATCAGTAGGGGTTCAACCTAAGGACTGCGGATCAGTAGGAGTTCAACCTAAAGATCGTTGATCAGTATCGGTTCAACCTAAAGATCGACTGAAGGAATGGTCCTAAAGGGGTTCAACCTAAGGACTACGAATCAGTAGGAGTTCAACCTAAAGATCACGGATCAGTAGGGGTTCAACCTAAAGATCAACTGAAGGAAAGGGTCCTAAAGGGGTTCAACCTAAGGACTGCGGATCAGTAGGAGTTCAACCTAAAGATCATGGATCAGTAGGGGTTCAACCTAAAGATTGACTGAAGGAAAGGGTCCTAAAGGGGTTCAACCTAAGGACTACGGATCAATAGGAGTTTAACCTAAAGATCACGGATCAGTAGGGGTTCAACCTAAAGATCAACTGAAGGAAAGGGTCTTAAAGGGGTTCAACCTAAAGACTGCAGATCAGTAGGAGTTCAACCTAAAGATCGATTGAAGGAATGATCCTAAAGGGGTTCAACCTAAGGACTGCAGATCAGTAGGAGTTCAACCTAAAGATCGCGGATCAGTAGGGGTTCAACCTAAAGATCGACTGAAAGAAAGGTCCTAAAGGGGTTCAACCTAAGGATTGCGGATCAGTAGGAGTTCAACCTAAAGATCGCGGATCAGTAGGGGTTCAACCTAAAGATCAAGTGAAGGAAAGGGTCCTAAAGGGGTTCAACCTAAGGGCTGCGGATCCGTAGGAGTTCAACCTAAGGAGCCACTGGGTCGAGAAGGACTTCTGGTTCACAAAGGGATTCAACCGGTGAGCCATATTGGTTCAACAGGGGTTCGACCTACAAACTATTGATTCCATAGGGGTTCAACCTAAAGATCACAATTTAAGAAGGGAGGGTTCAACTCGTGGATTGAATGGACCATCATAGTTAGTTGTATGTGGTCCGGTTTTCAGAATCAACCCCTTATCCTGAACGGAGAAAAATAAAATTTGAGAAGAACTGATGGAAAGAGATAAGAACTGATGAAATATTTGATAAAAATGAAGAGAAGAATCTAAGGAAATTGATGAAAATTATCTTTGTATAAAAAAATTCTCACAGGTAGCATTGTTGCTCCTACGAGCGGTCTCAAGATTATCCCTTATCCTGAATGGGAAAATGAATAAGAATTTTTGAGAAAATTTTAAAAGGAATAAAAGTTGACAAAAATTTATAAAATCAAGGAAAATTGATGAAAATTTATTTTATGAAAGAATTCTCATAGGTAGCGTTATTGCTCCTATGAGGGGTCTCAGGATTATCCCTTATCCAGAATGGAAAATGGAATAAAATCGACAAAAATTGATAAGAGGTTGGTAAAGAATCAAAAGAATTGATAAAGAATAAAAAAAATGATAAAAAATGATAAAGAATAAGAATTAATAAAGAATTGACAAAGATCTGGTAAAAATTAGTGGAAAAACTGAGGATACTTAGAAGACGATGGAATACTTCAGAATTATCCCTTATCCTGAAGAAAGAAGGACCTCGTAGGACGAGGTTCAGGTTTATTCCTTAACCTAAAAGGGAAAATTCAGGTTTATCCCTTAACCTGAGTGGGAAAATTCATAAAGAGGAAATGAATACCTCATGGGAAAGAGGCATCAGGTTTATCCCTTAACCTGAAAGGGTATAAAGATTGACAGATATTGAAAGAATTGATGAAAACTCGATGAAAATTGATAAAATTAATAAAGAAGGATAAAAATTGATAAGATTGACAAAAGATCAAATGAAAATTGATAAAATTTGAGAAAAGACGAGTTTATTTGATGCTGCCTGCAAACAGGTTTTTGAAAAATGAAATTTCATAAAAAATGCCCCAGTATAACTAAGAAGGAAAAAAAATGCTATTTGAGAAAAATAGGAGAATTTAAAGATGGGATATTTAGAAAATTTTTTTTGAAAGAAATTGTGACTAAAGAAGGAATCAGGTTGACAAAATGATATCCCATTACCAGGGATTGAGTCATCGCAGAAATTGCGACAATTGCATTGCTTCTCCATGAAAGGGAATAAACAATTAGAATATGAAGAAAAAATGCTATTTTGAAAAGGATATCTCTTGACGAAAAGAGATTTAATTTATGAAAAGATAAACAAGGATTTTTGAAATAGAATCAAAAGACACACTGGAAGACATGAAGAAAGAAGAGTTTGAAAATAAATGTCAAAGATTTAAAATTTGAAAAATTGCAGGCAGGATCAAAGAAATAAGAATTGAAGAAATCAGAAGAAGAAAAGAAAATACACCTGGGTTTTGAAAATAAAGAGAAAATTTTGAATAATATGCCTAGGGCTTTAGAAAATATAAGGAGATAAAATATCACAGAATCACAACTATACAAACAAGGATGCACAAACAACACTCCCTAAAGCTGACTCTAAATGCAATATTTTAAAATAGCTTGTAGGACCTTAATCCTAACTCTATGTTTCAGATCATCTGACTTCAATCAAGGTATACCGATATACTCAACCCGAAGCTCGAAGTACGTGGCATAAAAATATTTCTCTGGTTCTAAGGTAATGGCTTCCCAACATCCTTGAGCACCTACTGATATACCTTAGACTATGGCCCCTAGGTACGTGGTAGGGGGCGCTAACCCAAATAAGTGGTCCAGTTGTGAGGCTCTCTCCCGAACTATGGTTTAGTGAGACAACCCAGCAACGTGAAGACCAGGACAATATAGGTAGGGGACGTTTTCGAAAACATGTTAAACATGCAAGAAATCAGATGGCTATAATGCAAGTCCTAAAGAGATAAAATTTAAATGAAGAGAAACACACACTTGCATACATTGTTTGCATTCAATCCCTAGAATTGAGGAGAGTTGTATTTCAGACCTAAGTCTAATGTGACCATGAAATAATCTCCTTAATATGGTCCTACCAAACCATACCTAAATCCTATATGCATTATGTCGGCTGAGACAGAGTCTAGGCTTTTAAGGTTTGCATGGAAATGAAGCTGACATTTATAGAATAAAGACTTAGATAATATCAAAGCAAAGCAAAGGCATAGATTCAACCGGACGAAGACGAGTCCCATCTCGGTCGCCAACTTCTGTGATCATCGCAAAAAAATTTTCCTCTTGTATTCCTTCTCTTTTTCTAACCTTTATTTCTTTTTTTGAAGGGGAAAATAAAAGACAGAAAAGAAAGGAAAGAAGAGAGGAATTCTTTTGCGAAGGTCTCACTTGACCTTAATTTTGAAAAGATTTTGAAAGAGTACTTGCCTCCATTTTTAAAATATTTGCGGGAAAATTAGGAGACGGGGTTCGCTCGTCGGTATGAGGTTCGACCGTTCCTGACGCCTTTACCAGGGGTAATCGAACCAAGGATCGAATTTATGCCTATTTGCTTTGCCTTAATATTGTTTAAGAATTTATTCTAAGTCTTGAAAATGCATAAAGAATCATGCTTGTGTAGATGCAAAAGATGTAAGCTCTTTTGAGAAGAATTTGGAAATTTTATCCAAGTGATTTTGAAATTATGAAGAATATGATGAAGAAAGGGTTTTTGAAAGTTGAAGACGGACTTGGAGAAGTTAGATTTTCTAACTTAAGATTTAGAATAGATCTTGGGTTTTGAAATAATCAAAGATTGAGATGAACCTGGATTTGAAGAAGGAAGTTTAGAAAATAAGAATTGAAAATCGAATATGGACTTTAAAAATGGATCTAGAATTGAGAGTAAAGATGGAATTTGAAAAATAGAGTGAAATTCTAGATTTAAAGTTTGAAATCAGAATGGATCTTGGGTCTAGGTGGAATTTGAAAACAGAATTGGATTTTGATCTGGATTTCAAGATAGATTTGAATCCGAAATCTGGAATCCTAAATGGCATTAGATCTGAAGTCTGAAATCCAAGATGGAGTTGAATCTAGAATTTGGAATCCTAAATGGAGTTGGATCCGAAGTCTAGAATCCTCAATGGAATTTAGAAGATGGATCTGGATTTTGGAAATCCAGATGAGATTTGAAGATAGATCTAGGCTTTGGAAATATAGATGAGATTTGGATTTTGGGAACCCAGATAGAACTTAAAATGGGATTTGAGAAATCCTAGATCAATTTTCAAAATTTGGTAAGAAGGATAGAGAATGAAACTTGATTTTCAAACTTGAATTTTGAAATCAGGAAATGAATCTGGGAATTTCAAAGTTTAAATTGAACTTTGAAATACGATTTGGAATATTGAATTGATTTTAAAATTGAATCCTGATCCTGGAAATGAATTTGGAATTCCAAAGTTGATTTGAACTTTGAAATTTGATTTGAATTGGAAATTGCATTTTGAATGTAGGAATAAGTTTGAAATCTCAAAGTCAAATTGGACTTTGAAATTGAATTTTGGATTTTGAGATCAGATGAAAAGATGATTTGGAATAAAAAATTGAAGATTGTGTTGAGAAATGAAGAAGATATTTGAAAATATATCTCAAAATCACTTGGATTTTGAAAAAAAATGTCTGAAAATATAATGTAATTCTGTCCTAAATGATGAATGAATTAAAGAATTTAAAATTAAATTTGAAAAGCATATTTCATTCTTTAAATGAATTGAAATAAGATTGAAGATATAATACATCTCTGACTATGGTCATAAGATGTATTATATAATAATCATATTTAAATTCAAGTGAATAATAAAATACATTTTTGGTGCCTTTATAGAGTTTAAAATGAAATTAACTCTCAATATATCTTGACTATAGCCATTGATATATGTTTTGAGTTAATTTTAAGTTAAACTCTGATAAAGGGAGAAAATATTTGAAAAATATGATGATTTTTGAAAGGAGATCAAATGTGGATCCGGTGTTAATCCATAAAAGATAAAAATCCTAAGTTTTGTTCACACCTTGACTATGGCCATTGATGAAAATCATCAACTTAGGATTTAATAACCTTTTATTAGAATGATGCACGTGCCATTCGTGTTCCCATTCATGAGATTTTGAGAAATAAAAAGTTGATATGAAACAAGCATTTCATGCTCATACATTCTAATCTGGCACTGAGATGTAAGGAATTCTCATTATATCTAGCTATTACAATCATTGAAACTGAAGTTAAAATGACAAAAATCTCAATCTAAAGAGGGATTTGATATCTTTCCTGCAAGACAGAGTTAACACAGAGCAAACATTGCAAAAATATGGAGGATCTGGCAAAGTCTAAATGCTATGCTTATATTAGAGAGCAAGAGAACAAGTGAATACATTGATGGGGATGTATCATCTAAATACCTATGAAAATGCAATGGAGATGTACGAGGCTATACTTGTATTGAAAGAGTGCATACGCCTATATCCGATCCTAATTGGAGATGGATGCTAATGGATGTGTCCATGCCTACCTGGGCTAAATGCTCCTGCTGATGCCAAACTAGATTGGAAGTTCATGTGGGATGGGTGATAGACACTGGGTAACCTGGATATGATGCTAGAGATGCAATGTAAATCATGAAGGGTAAGTTCCTATTGGTCATAAGCATAAGAGATGAAAAAGGAGGATGACCATGTAACACAATTCCCATATTTTGCAGGATGATCATTCAAATCTACTCACCACATCATAATAGGGCTGTAAATCATTTCTCAAAATAACTACAAACTGATTTTTTTTTACATCATTGGCTAAGTGAATTTCAAGTGATATTAACAAATGAGTTCTAACCTAATGAATCAACATGTTTTCAAAAAACTAATTCATATGCCTATAGTGAATGGATATAATAAAATACATACAGTGAAGACAACACAGGTGGATGGAGGTGCAGTGACATAATCTGAAGAGTTGATGCTCCAACAGTGCAGGGAACAACAAATAAGCTACGACAATGGATAACAATGCTATAAGTACCAAAAAAAAGGCAGCAAATGGAGGACATACCTCTTCAGCAGCTTCCAGTTGATTAACATGCAATGAGTTCTTTAGAAGTCTTGGCTGGAATGTCCATCTCATATAGATGAAGGCGTGGGTCGCCAACAACGGATGGATTCCCCTTTTGATCTATTCTTTCTTTTTTATTTCAAATTCTCCCGATAGGTGATACATTAAGCTTCCCACTTTTGAATCCTATGAAGGTTTCTCTGCAATATGTAATAACATGAAATTGTTAAATTCAGATATCCAGAAATAACATGCTCATGAACCCAACACTCTTTGTTGCTATTTCCACTTGGCAGGATTTATCTTTTTACTCACACACCAGAGCCACTTAGAAGCAAATCATAAAATCATTAAATTATGAAAGGGGCCCAGTGGAAGCCATATTTCAACTAAAACTCCACAATGACAGAAGTTAAAATGAAGCAGTTGGTACTAGCAGCTCCTAATTTCTTGATGCTGAGAAAAATAATCCTTTATATCCCTTATTGGAGTATCTAAGTCTGCCATATAATGTAATGTGAAATTGATAAATTCCTGAACAAATCAGCGGAATCAAACATATGAATTAGTATTGAAGGTTTTCAAAAGGTAGATGGTTTAGTAACGTGAGACATCTATTTTGAACTTATCTTCTCCAAGAAATGATTCGAACTCTTGACAGGCAATAACTTTAGAGACCGGACTGAACAAGAGAGGGAGCCATGAATGCTGTCCGAACCGTGAACACAGGCACCATTACTGGAATACAATTCATCAACCCCAATAATTGAAACATACGTCGTATCCAAGTAGTGTCATTGTGAATATGATTATTGAATTCCCAAACTCTGCTAAAAAGAAATGAGTTTCCCATTCTTATAAGCAATGAGGCCATTCTCAGAAAAGACACAATCATCACCCGTAATTACTGTCTTGCTGAGTGACCCCGACATTTTTGCAAGATCAGATCCCCCAATAGCATCAACATTATAGCCTCTTTAAGCTTCAACCATCTTGCAGAATGTATGGTGAGCATGTTGTGGAGATGAGGGCTCTGACCAATGTATGATGAACCACCCACGAGACCAAATCAATCCTGATTATTTCTTGCAACAAACAATTATTCTTAAGATAAATGAGGAAGCAACTGACATATAATAACAGTCACATGGTTGGAAGGAACGTCCAATAAAACAATAACATCAGTGGATGGGTTACTAGGGATGCCAAATCAGTGTATATTATGTTATGATAAAATCGATTAATATGAATGACAGTCATAAACAATGACACTGAGAAAACATGTGAAAACATATAAGGGAAACAAAGATCATGCGAAAATGAAGATACAAAAGTCATATAAACAGTGGTCCAGGGTAAACCGAAACACTTACAGGGAAATTTCAATAAGGCACGAAAACATGAGAATCTAGGCTATATGATGTTGGAGGATATTTAAAAGCATAATGAAAAGAAATCACCTAATAGTGATATTATGCAATATGAAACAAAAACAAATGAAAACTGTGAAGAAATGTATATCAAATATAGGAACTTAGGTCAAAGCATGCAGAATGGATTGGGATTAGATAGTGTGCAACCTTAATGAGAGAGAATTCTTATCAAAGCAATTGGAATTTTTAAATTCTGCTTAATGGTGTTACCCAGTATCTAAGTATCTACTGCTTAAGGGCTAATCAATAAGAGGCATCAGATGGTAGGTCATTCAAGTGAATTTATAGGAAAATAAATGCATGAGTTACAGGCAAATGAATGAAATAAAGGCAACATGCTGAATCGACGTAAGTATACCATAATGAAAGATACAAAAAACAAAAAGAAAATGATCAAAATGTATGTTAGCTGAATGAAATCGAGATTTAGCTGCAGTATGCTAATAAAGGGGAATCACAATGAAGTGAAAAAAAAAATTAAAGCTAGAAGGAAAGCATAAACCGAAAAGTATGAACCAACAAAAGAATTAGAAAAACAAAATAGAGAGAGTAATGGCCAACAAGCAAGCAAAGTAAAAAATGAACCAGATGGAATAATCTCAAATGAAAATGGTCGATGATAAACAGAAATGTAATGCATAATGAAGCTCAAATATGATTAAAAATGGATTGGATATCATAAACAAAGGAAAAACTAGATACAGTTGGGCATTACTGAAGCAAAGCACAACAAAAATGAAAAAAAAAACAATAAAAGTAAAAATAAAATAATAGAAAGAAGAAAAAAAGAAAAAAATGAAGGAAATATGTTGGAACTTTTATGCTCCTGTTGATTTTTCACATGCATGGATCGATCTTGCCATAAGCAGATCGACCCTACACAGATGCTCCAGCGAAGAGATTTAAACAAAAAAATTTAAAAAAATCAAAGGGAATTGAAAATCATAAGGGAAATCGAAACTAAAAAGAGGGAAAAGTCAAATAAATGCAGATGCTACTTGAAATTCAAACCCAAGTGAATCAGTGATGCCATTGCGAGGCATCACCAGTTACCCATATGTAGAAAAATATGAAAATCGAAAATACGCCTTGAATGTGAAACATAAATAAGCGTAAGATATTACAAGGCAGACGAGAAGATATACATGAAAAAGCAATGAAACCGAGAATAAAAAAATGCCCTAAAAACAAATCCATGAAAATCAAGACTCTCATGAATAAAGGATGGAAGGGGAAGGTTTTTTTTCCAGATTTTTGCAGAGATTCTGATAGAGGGAAGAACTCTCTTCTGCTATGGGGATCTTCTATTGAATTTTCACTGATTGGAGGGCTTTGCTTCTTCTGACGTAGTTCTGTATTGGCAGGCATTCCGATGGAGGGAGCTGCAGTTCCTTCAATAGCTTAGAGAGGAGGCTCTCAGGAAGAGAAGGAGGAAGAGGGGAGAGAATAAGGAAGAAGAAGAAAGAAAGATGCTGAGGTGAAGAGGCGGTGATCGAAGAGAAGAGGGGTGCTGGGTGAAGAGGCGGTGCCCTCGATGGAGAAGAAGAGTCGTTTTTAAAAGAAAAGGGGGAGAAGATTCCAGAAAGGGGGAGAAGAATCGAAGGGTGGCTCATGAGTGAGAGCAACCTTCCTGGCCGTCCGATCCTACACGTCGAGTTTTCAGAGAGAAACCCTTAAAAGTTTTGCAACGAGGCCCCCTTTAATGTTCAGAATTTTTTTTCAAATCCAAGCTCTTTTCAATGTTTTCAAAAGAGGGTTTTCACAAAAACCCTGATTTTCAAAGGATGCTTTTAAAAGCTATATTTTTGTATTTTTCTTTTCTTTTTCTTTCTATTTTCTATTTTTGGTGTTTTTTTGAAATAAAAGCTTTAAAAATTGGAGATTTTTAAACTAATTTTGTGAAATATTTACAAAGGCAGTGTCTCCTGAGGATTCAAGCTTTTTTTTTTGGAACTTTTCTCAGAAAATGGGTTTGGATCCGATTCGACTCAAAAACTGGGTCAGAGATAAAACTTTGAGTATGAATTCTAGCGAATCTAAGGACTAAATGGAATTTTGGTTAAAAATTGACCCGATTACTCAGAAGATAGGAGTCAGGGGCAAAAAGGGAATTTTTTGGATTTTTTTGAAAAATTTGGGGTGTTCACACTTGCCTGAATGACTCATTCCACCTCCGCCTGTAAGGGCACCATACTCGTAAGGGTCGATGCGCCAGAGTAGTTGTTGCGCCTTGACTAGGCTAGTGCTTATCATGGCTATATATGTCGAGCAGTCTATCCAAGGTGATCATTATCTATGCATGTCCATGTGAAACACTATTATACAACAAGACTCGTAAGGGTCTGTGTGTCAGAGTTGGTTTTCCATCAAAAAAGGGTGAAGCAATCATGAAGGCCATAGATGTTGACAGTGGGGTCTTGCATACATATGAATAAAAGTTAACGATAGTCCCTGAACCACATAGGCAGTCTGTGCTTCAAAATACTGAATAGGGTCAGAGTATATATTTCCTTTAGTGCAGAACACACTGGTTTGCCCAAGTGGCATTCGAATGTCCAATAAGAACAATTATGTCGCCGAACTCCTTCAGGATTTATGCTAGCTATGGCAGACAATGATGGTACAACTGCGAGTGACACAAATTTATTATGAACCAAAGAGTTCAAAGGACCTCCCCGTCACTCAGGAGGTTTGAAGGTCGGGTTATCCTTAAGATCTAAGGATTGAACCCCACTATTATAGTAGAGGATGCATATGAAATGACCTAGTGGGGTTATCCCTGCATGAGCTTTGACTGCCAACTCGTTATGGGCAGAGTCACTCAGGCATCCGGGGTATATAAAATACATATCACAATAAACCCCCAGATAGCTTTGTTTGACACTAAAGATAAGTTCTCTCATGTATCAGGGGGTCAACGATTTAATATCAAAACAATGCATTAGTTATAGGTTCAATGATGGTTGAATGAATGAATGTGCGTTGTTCTGATGATTCATGCATAACCTTGTTAAAGGTGTTGAGATCGGTATACAATTGGACCGATAGGGCAAAGACCCGTGTTGTATTTGCATGACTAAGCTAAGCTCGAGGAGTTTTCACTTGGATTTGTGGGATATTGAGATGCCAAGTCCTGGAGACTTGAACCTTGATGTTTCAATCGTAGCCCTGAGGAGGCTTTCATGATATACGCTAAGTGATGGAGATGTTGTTTTGAACTATGGCCCTAAGTGGCTCCTTGTGTTTTCATAGTTTATACTTGCTTTGAAATTGAATATTTTCCTACCAGACCAGTGATGGTTATGACCCCATTTAATGGGGGATACAAGTACTGAACTTGCAATGCAATATGCGAAGCAAGGCGGCATCAAGTTCTAGGGTTTCTCCAGACAGTGTTGAACCTTTTCATTTATAAAATCAGTTTCATAGAATACTACTTTTCTGAGTTGTAATGTTTGTAATAAACAACTTATTTTGATAAATGGATTATTTTGGTGGTTAATGAGTGCTTGGCTACATACCTGTGATTCACCCAGTATTTTCTAAAATCGATGACTCATTATCGTCTATTTTCACTGCTAAAAACATTTTCTAAATTCTGCGGCAAAGAAAAAGAAAGAAGAAATCCATGATTTTTTGACCAAGTTTTGTTTTGAAAATCTAGAGCGTTACAAAATTGGTATCATAATATGTCTAAAAAACCTACTTCAAGATTCATCATGTTCGCAGTATCGCAGTGTAAGTATATTTTCAAGTTTCTAATCATGAAAAATCCTTGTCAACTATAGATGGCAACCCATGATTCATGAGGCCATTGTTGTCAGTGTCGAATCATGTACTCTAAATGTTTGTGTCTATTTGAAGTCCAAGATTGCTAATTTTGTGATGAAGAGGGGCATTCCGCCAATGAATGCCAAAGGAAACACACCGTTGATATGGGTCAACAGGTATCACTTGGTCTTAGAAATAAGACATCGCTCATTAGTGGACCCCATCATTCTAGTGTTAGGAGTACTAGTACCCCATCAATCTCAGTAGGATTACCGAGTGTGGGAGGCAATGGCCGACTTTTTCCTACTGAATTCTATCGTTCGCCAAGCTATCATCCAGAAACACCTATGCCTAGCCTGAATGGCCCGGATGAGGGATACAACTCCTTATATTCGCCCATTTTGATCTCAGACTCTCCAAGCCTTAATGCCACCATGTCACAGAATGGACGGGCATCACTGGTCTACCCATCGGCTTCACTTGAGAGTGGGGAAATACTGCCCGAGTCAACTCCAACTGCGCCTAAGCCAAGGCGATATGGTGACTGATGGGCCTATCTACGACTATTTACATCGAAAAAAAAATCTAGTTCTTAGAAACTGGTTATGTTTTAAGTCAATGGACTCACGTGTGAAGTTTTCTCCTCCTATGTCCACCAGTGAGGCGTGACACTTATAAATTAAAGAAGATGTATGCTTGTTTGTAATGTAATATATACATACAAGTAAAATTTTTTACTTCCCTATATATATCAAGAAACTGAACCACATTAATTGTATGTGACTAGATAAATGACCCCTACAATGAAAAAAACTATGCCAAGTGAGGAGTCTCACATGTAGGGATTCTTATTATAGACTCTCAACAACTTAGTGACTGTCATCCGTGAAACAAGGACGGAATCGGCCCCGCCTCGCAACAAGAGCACTAGAGGAATAACTTATGAAAAGTTCCTCAAACTTGACCCATCGGTCTTCGCCGGTAGAGCTGATCCAGAACTTGCAAAAAGTTGGATCAAGAAAACGGAATGTGTGTTCTTGGTATTAGAAGTGCCAGAGGATAGAAAGACAAACTTCGACACGTACAAGCTAAAGGACTACACACAGAAGTGGTGGAATACTATGAAGACTATTCAGTTCTCAGAGTACAAGATCATCCCTTGGGGTAACTTTTGAAAAGCCTTCCTGGATAATTATTTCTCGATACACTCCCAAAACAAGAAAAAGATGGAGTTTCTAGAACTAGAGTAGGGTGGTATGAGTCTCATTGACTATACTACCAAGTTTCAGAATCTTGAGTGATATTGGTTCAGGTTATTCGAGACTGACTAGGAGATGGCCGACAAACACATAAATGAATTGCGAGAAGGGTTACAATCTCGTATGATAACCAGTATGCCCCAGACATTCCAAGCTACTATGGTGGCAACTTCAAAGATTAACACGAACTAGGAGTGAGCAATTAGAATAACAAGAGGACGTTCCCAAGTGGGCAAGAATCATGACCACATTTCCATAAGAGGGATTTTCGAGTAAAAACTTTGCTTCATTGGACGAGAGGCCACCACGGATAAAGGAAGCCATTTATCCCTACCAACAGTCCAAATTTCGTTGCTCGAGGTGTAGCGCACATCACTCCAGAGAAGCGTGTCCCCACGATACAGAGGGTGTCTATATTGCGACAGACAAGGCCATCATATAAGAGAATATCGTAAGAAGGCCTCAGACCATCAACAGAGAAGTATGAGATTTGGATGACCCTCCCAACAAACAGAGAAATGTCCCACATTCCAATGGCCACCACTACCTATGGCAGAGCAGAAACCCGTGGCGGGTCGTGTTTATACTCTATCGGCTGAACAACTCACGGATAATGATTTTATCGAGGAACTTGAATACCCTTGTTAGGTAGGAGTTGTGTTGGGTAAAGAGCAATTGGAAAATAAAATCAAATGAATGCTCGAGCCTAAACAAGTGGCTCATGACCTTGTGTATGATCATTTGAATTGATATGTATTTGTTCTCCAAAGTAATGATCAAAGTTTTTGGACTTGTCAAAACAAATTTATACGTACTTATGCCCAAATTGATGTCTATTTACGCAATTAGGGCACTAAAAGTTATTTGATAAAATTTGTAAACCATTGAGAAAATGATCCTAAGAAGAGAACCCTATGAGGTTTTACATATCTAAGATCAGATAGTCTAGCCAAGGCGAGCCTGTGAGGATGTGCAACTCCACGACCAGGCAGTCCTAAGAGACCCTATGTGAGTGCACATGTCCAAAACTAGTAGCTTGGCTAGTATGATTTTATGAGGGTGTATTGTCCCAATATCAGACGAGTCTAACAAGGATGAGCCTGTGAAGAGGTATATTTTCAAGACCAGGTAATCTGACAGGGAACTTGTTCCAATATGGTAAATCTTTGTGAGAGTGATCAGAATGTATGAAATAGTTATACAGTTGAAGATAATAGATTTAACTAAGCTTTTATTGTGATAACGTGATTTGATACTAAACCCAGATATGAAAAGTATACCCTCATTGATCTAAATCATGATATGGGGTTATGATTGGAATGAATGTGATAACAAACTAGGTGAATGACACACCACACCTACTTAGAAACCTTACAAATGATTGCAAAACTGCTATCTAATATCTGACTATGATGGATATGTTGACATACTAGTGAAAAAAATGTCACACCTACATAGTTTTTTTGCTAATAGCATTATTGATCCAACATTCGAGAGAAATATCTTGAGCTATTCACGTAGTACTCATAACACAATTTCGAGGACAAAATTCTTTTAAGGGAGTAATGATGTAAGACCCGCACTTTTTCAGTAAAAAATTTGAATAAATCTAAAAGGTATTTTATGTAAAAATGTCATATGAAACCAAAATGCAAAACAAATAGATTTCAACAAACCAATTATACTTATGACGTACATATCCTCGCAGATATATGCTCAAACAATCAGGGAGCCATAAATCTCTCGCTAAATAAAATTAGGAGATTTCAATGAGCCAACTCGCTTAGTTTTGTAGATACGAAGAAAATGGTGTACTCACATTTTTTATAAAAAATATCGGTGAAACCCCAAAAATACGTGAGACCCACAAAAATTTATAATGAACCCCACAAAAATATTTCATCAAAAATATTATATGGGACCCATAAAAATATCTTATGGAATCATGAAGTGGGCCTCACAGGGACATAAAAGTCTTTTTGTTACTTCACTACCAAGTTTGGATCTTGGATCAAGTGGGTTAACTGGGTCAGATCTAGACCACATGTGGATCCAAGATCCACAAAATTGTCTATAAATAAGAGGTGACCCCTCTTAGAAATCGTCCCCCCTTCCTATCTCTTCTTTTTCTCTCTCTAGCGCCTCTCTCCTCTTTCCTCTCTTTTGGTTCTAGCCTAGACCGAGCCCACTTGCAGTGAGCTTGGACCTGCCTAGCCTAGGTGGAACCTAGTTGGTAAAGATTCACTTAACCTACCAGGATAGCTTTTCTCTCTCCTCCCTTATCTTGGTCTTAGCCTAGGTCAAACCTACTTGACCTAGACTTAGCCTACTTGAAGTAAGCCTATACCCACTTGGCCTAGATCGAACACAGTTGAGACAAAACCCCTTAGCTCTGACAGATTGACCTCCTCTACCATTCTCTTGACTAGGTCCAACCCATCTGACCTAGCCTAGCCCAATTAAGGTAGGTTCAAATTCAGTTGGACCTAAGCTAAGTTAGGCCCAATCCAGTTTTTGGTCTAGACTTCATCGTATCATCATTTCGTTGAAAGCTGCAAGAGATACTCTTAGTTGTGACTATACCGAACATAAAGGACGTGTTGGCCATGACCTAAGAGTGCCTCAACTACCTTGTTGGATCACAACCGCCTAGCTTGGGTAGGTTTGCGCACCAAACAGTGTCAAAGTTCTACTCTTCTAGATATATAGGCATTTATTTATGCTTTTGAGATTGTTGTCACGTCGAACAATGTCAAGGCTCCTACTTTCTATTATATATATATATATATATATATATATATATATATATATATATATATATATATATATATATATATATATTTGCTTATGCTTTTAAAATTGTCGTTGCGTCAACTGATGCTAAGGCTCCATATTTTCGTAATATATATGTATTTGCTTATGCCTTTAAGATTGTCATCGCATCGAACAATGTCAAGGCTCCTACTTTCTGTAATATATCTATATATGTATTTGATTATGCATTTAAGATTATCGTCGCATCGAATGATGTCAAGGCTCCTACTTTCAGCAATATATATGTATTTGCTTATGATTTTAAGATTTTCGTTGTGTTGAACGATGAAAAGACTCCTGCTTTCTGCAAATATATACATATTTTCTTTCTGCAAGTTATTTAGTTCAGTTTCTCCCACCGAATATTAAATATGCTTTCACTTATGCCGCTGTATTATTTCGTGCACAGGCTTTTGCTTATACTACATATAGTTGCGCATAAGTAAGCATACAAACGAAGATCAACTCATATCACTAAATGCAAATCTATATGCCCATCCTCGATCAAGACTTTGATTGATGAAAGAAATCTCTATTAAAAAGGTTTTGCTCTTTGTGCAAAACCGTTTTTTCATAAATACCTAAGTCACTTGTGCATGACCTAACTAAGGCCTAGGTTCCAATGAACCATGATAGATGCAAAGTTTGGATAATGGTGCACATCTATCCCCGATTAAGCGTAGTGTTTCCTACATTAAAGGGAGGAAGTGCTGCCCAATTTTTGAAAAAGATCCTCATCGAGCTTAAAAGAATGCAACACTTTCTCTGTCGAAGAGAGGAGGTGCTGCCGAAATTTCTGAAAGAAGCTCATCGAGCTTACAAAGAGTGTAGCACATCCTTTATCAAACAGAGGAGGCACTGCCAAAATTCTGACCAGTTACTTTCTATAAATAGAAATGATCGTCACGCTTTTTTCATCAAGTAGAGAAAGTGATGCCGAAATGTCTGGCAAAATACTGTTTGAGCTAGTTTCAATGGCACGATGATGCCCCTGTTGTCGGAACCCTGCCTGAATGACTCATTCCACCTCCACCTGTAAGGGCACCATACTCGTAAAGGCCAATGTGCCAGAGCAGTTGTTGCACCTTGACTAGGCTAGTGCTCATCGTGGCTACATATATCGAGCAGTCGATCCAAGGTGATCGTTATCTATGCATGTCCATGTGAAACACTATTATATAACAAGACTCGTAATGGTCGGCGTGCCAAAGTTGGTTTTCCATCAAAAAAGGGTGAAGCGGTCGTGAAGGCCATAGATGTTGAGAGCGGGTTCTTCCATACATATGAATAAAACTTAACGATAGTCTCTGAACCACACAGGCATTCTGTGCTTTAGAATACTGAATGGGGTTGGAGTATATATTTCCTTTAATGCAGAACACATTGGTTTGCCCAAGTGGCATTCGAATGTTTAATAAGAGCAATTATGTGGCCAAACTCCTTCAAGACTTACACTAGCTATGGCAGACGGTGATGGTACAACTGCGAGTGACACAGATTTATTATGAACCAAAGAGTTCAAGAGACCTCCCCGTCACTCAGGAGGTTTGGAGGTCGGGTTATCCTTAAGATCTAAGGATTGAACCCCACTACTATAGTAGAGGATGCATATGAAATGACCAAGTGGAGTTATCCTCGCATGAGCTTTGACTGCCAACTCATTACGGGCAGAGTCACTCAGGCATCTGGGGTATATAAAATATATAGCACAATAAACCCTCAGATGGCTTCGTTTGACACTGAAGATAAGTTCTCCCACGTACCAGGGGGTGAACGATTTAATATCGAAACAATGCATTAGTTATAGGTTCAATGATGATTGATTGAATGAATGTGCGTTGTTATGATTATTCATGCATAACCTTGTGAAAGGTATTGAGATCAATATACAATTGGACCGATAGGGCAAAGACCCGTGTTGTATCTGCATGACTAAGCTAAGCTTGAGGAGTTGTCACTTGGATTTGTGGGATACTGAGATGCCAAGTCTTGGAGACTTGATCCTTGATGTTCCAATCGTAGCCATGAAGAGTCTTTCGTGATATACACTAAGTCGTGGAGACGTTGTTTCAAACTATGGCCCTAAGTGGCTCCTTGTGTTTTCATAGTTTATACTTGCTTTGAAATTGAATTCTTTTCTACCAGACCAGCAATGGTTCTAGCCCCGTTTAATGGGTGATACAGGTCCTAAACCTACGATGCAATATGCGAAGGAAGGCGGCATCGAGTTTTAGGGTTTCTCCAGACAGTGTTGAACCTTTTTATTTATAAAATCAGTTTCATAGATACTGTTTTTCCAAGCAGTAATGTTTGTAATAAATAACTGATTTTGATAAATTAAATACTTTGGTGGTCAATGAGTGCTTGGCTACATACTTGTGACTCGCCATATATTTTCTAAAACTAACGACTCATTATCGTCTATGTTTCCTGCTCAAAACATTTTCTAAATTTTGCTGCAAAAAAAAAGAAAGAAATCCATGAATTCTTGACCAAGTTTTGTTTTGGAAATACGGGGCATTATAGTATCTCTGAAATGTCAAACTATATATATGAATGTAGTACCTTATTTTCAAACATCGGCAAGAGTGCGAAGGTTGATGACATTCGCAACACTAAGTAATGATCAATTGCTTAAAGGGGATTCACACAGTATCTCTTGAATGTCAAACTATATATGCTAATTTAGTATAATATTTGCGAAGTTGTGTAGGTTTGAGTTACAGAAAGTTCACAAATTCTGCTATGTGAATATCTTGATGTCCTCAAAACAATCATGTGAATCTTTATTTTAGTGAGAGTTTGCAAAACACAGAGGGTGTATCGATATATCACGCAAACCTTATGAAGTTTGACCATGCAAAGGGTAAAAAGGTTCTAAAAAAGTCCGCAATTTACTAATTTAACCATAAGGCAGATTTTGGAATTTGTGAGATATTTTGGCAAATGTGTCATTTTGTTGTACAGTAGGGCCATTTTCCATAAAAAAAAGCAAATCAAACCTTTCCTTTGGCGTTTTAAAAGTTAGTTTTCAACCATAAGCTTATTCACTTGTTGGAGCGGCTTCTTCACATTCTCGATCATCAACTTTAACTATTCAAACTACACCTTCCACATTGCCATCATTATTGTTAACATAATATCTTGGCTTCACACCTTGAAGGCAAATTGTTTTTCCAATGGATGGGAGATGCTATAACCCTTAAACTAGAAGATGGTTCATATGG
Organism: Nuphar pumila; assembly: GCF_984573655.1. Classification (NCBI taxonomy): domain Eukaryota; kingdom Viridiplantae; phylum Streptophyta; class Magnoliopsida; order Nymphaeales; family Nymphaeaceae; genus Nuphar; species Nuphar pumila. The sequence goes on from NC_143257.1 coordinate 11,864,740, forward strand.
TTGAATAAGATCCAACTGTAAAGGTTTTTGATATGTAGATGTCATAATAGACATTGCTGGAGCATTTGGGATCTGGACCTACAGGGATGCTATAAATAGGGTTTTCTCTCTTGTAATGTGCAAAATGCTGATGAAAAATTTGCCCATTCTAACGTGTTTGGGGGTTATTTTCCTTTGAAATGAAACAATTCACTCCTCTTTTTCTCTCTTCCTCTCTGTTTCTCTAATGCTTGTTGCAAATGAGCATCATAACAGAGAGGGTATTGCGTCTTCTCCCCCGAACACGTGTTCAGGGGGGCTCGACTGAGCACCACGTGGCACTCAGTCTGGTGTACAGGACCCGTACAATGCCGTACACTGGCCTGCGGGTGTACGGGACCCCCCATACACCTGACTGAGCGCCACACGGTGCTCAGTCCCCCCCCCCCCCCATAACATATGCGCTCTCAGCTTTTAAAAGGAGGGGACAATTCAAAAGTTGACTAAAAACCCACCTGACCACACCTCGTCAGTATTCAAATATTTAAAAAGCAATGCAATTTATATATTGACAGATGATTTCTAGCAAATAGATCATGCTAAACACATCTATGGGATTAGCACTGTCCACATGGTATGGACAGTTAGGAGGTACCAGTTTTCTTTATATATACATATGGGATTGCATGTGCTGTCTTCATGGGTAAGAACTCATATGGTGAGGTTATTTTCACCAAATCTGACCTCATAGATGTGTTTAGCATGGTCAAAACAGTAGGAACGTACACTTGGATCATGGATTTTTGACAGTATTTTGAGGTTTCAAAATTTAGTATATTGTAGCTTGTTGACTTCATAAAATCTGACATATACACTAAAAAACATGGTCCAAAAGCCAGTTTCTACTAAACTTGATATGTAGATCACATCTGGACGGTCAAATGTGTAAAAACCTGAAAAAATAAAGATATTACTTGTTTTCATTACGAGGATCCTTACCCTCGAGAATAGCAAACTTTACCCCTTAACAAGCTTATAGCCCTTTCAAGCTCAACTCATTTGTGTGCATGAGCTAGCGTAGGCTTGGTGTTTAAGCTTGGCTTGTTCGCATTTTCAGATGAGCTTGGGCTGGGTTTCAAAGAGTCAAATCGGGGCTTGCCTGACTTTTTATGCAAGCCTACTCATTACATTACCATTAAATGTTGTTAGAATAGAACATAATCGGCCCCCTTTTGATACAATGAGAAGGCTGATCAGACACCTAGAAAATCAGCCTGATTCAATCTGAATCAAGTCTGAATATATAATTTTTTTTTAATATTTTATAAAACTTTTATTTTAATACAAATTGATTAGATTCAGAGAAATTCATGATCTTTTTTTAGAAAATTAATTCAGTTCAAAAACTGATTTTGACAACATTGTTACTATTCTTTTGATGTCGAATGAATGGGGATGGTCACATGTTGCCATGCAAATTGAATTCTAACCTTTAGAAATCTAGAATAACACCATGCAAGTCATATTAACATATGCCATTTAGGGTGCATGTCATCGGTGATAGGAGTGCTACACGCTATCACATGCTGACACGGCATTGTCATGTATGAACATTATTTTGATATGATTTTGTAATATTTCAATAAAATTGTATTCTTATATGTTAAAATACCAAAAAATAACTTTGTATTGATTAAAAGTAAAAAAAAGGTGTCATTGTGTCAGATTTTTTGATTTTTTTTTTGAACTTTTCTGTCAAACTCCAATGCGTGTGGGTCATACCTGGCCATATCTTTGTGATGTAGGGCATCATGATTTAACTTTTCTTTACATATTGCATTTTTTTTGAAAAAATGACCGTACTATATGACAAAAAATGATGTATTGTCAAAAAAACCCTATAATTTTAAAAAATCTGCCTGATGTCCAAAATCGCAAATATCCAGCTTCAAAAAGACCATTTTAACCTTTGTACAATGGACCTCTTGAGGTTTGTGCGATATATTGGTATGCTTGTCGGTTATTACAAATACTCACTTAAATGTAGATTCACATGTTTTTTTTACGGACCTCACGAAGTTCACGTAACTATATTTGTGAGCCTCCTGCTAAACTGAACTTATAGAAGTTTGCAAAATTCTACTAACTCACATATATAACATGAAATTTGTGAGATATAGTGTGAATGTCATGTTAATATATCATAACATCACAAATATTGGACTAAATTCACATATATATAACATGAAATTCTTGAGATATAGTGCAAACCTCATGTTAATATATCATAACATTATAAATACTAAACTAAATTCATATATATATATATATATATATATATATATATATATATAACAATAACTTTGCAGGATATAGTGCAAACTTTTTATGATCCTTAATAAGCCCACAAATTAGGTCAATAAGTCAACAAATTAGGTACTAACTTCGCAGTTCAAGTCATTATGAATATACTTTTGTGTGGTTTTCTGTATGAGCATTAAATGTGAATTTCCTTCATTATATAAAAACTAATTGTCGCACTCAGGGCCATTTTTGTATAAACTAGGTTTTTTGTGGTCCTTAACTAGTAGTCCTCAACATGCTTCCCCCCAACAACAATTTTGGAAACTATTTTCAGTGAATCACAAGCGATGATTCATCGACAATGATTCATTGATGGCACTTCATTACGAGAAAAATCATCAATGACAAGTTTTTCTGGTAAGCACATCTCTAACAGGTGAATTTATTATTTTTTTGAAACAATAACTTGAATCAATTATTTTTTTGGACATTAGCTTGAGTTAGTTATGTTGTGAAATAATTGCATGTTTTTTTAGTTATCTTTGCACATTCCATTGGTTTTCCTTGATTAAATCATTTGTGTGAGTGTTTGTGTGATTATATATTGCGTATCCTATATTTTAAACATGATTAGAGAACACTCTTTATTTCTTTTGGTTGTTTCCTTAAACGATTCAAGTTTTTTTATAGGTTATTCTGATTGTTTTTTGCAATGTTTTTTTAATAGCCTATGCTTGTCTTTGTTGCCTGCTTGTTTATCTATATTTTTGTGTTGTTATTGTAGGAAATTTTGAATTATTTTAATATAGCGACTGAGAATACTGACTCGAAGGGGGCCACACCCACAACATCTGATAGTGTTAGAACACAATAGAAAAAATAAAAGAAAAATTATGTATTGGGTGATAGTTTGCATTATGAAGTATAGAGTAGGCTTGACATATGGGTAGAGAGGGAGTGTGCTCCATAGCTAAAAGTCATGTTCGATATTTTCTACAGAAAATGCAGCATCGATAAATTAAGACCCAAACTTCTATGCTCAAACTCATAGCAGCTAACACCTTTAATACAAGGCAAATACCAACAAAGACTTGAAGCGTGATCCAATTGTAAGGATGAATGTACAAAATTTGTTAATGAGTTTGTGGCCACAATTAAGTCTCCCATTCCAAAAGTATCTAAGGAGGGGGGGGGGGGGAGACTCAGTGGTAAAGAAGTTTCACCCATAGGCTAACTCTGAGCTTATTAATAACCTCAATCTTCGGATAGAGAAAGCTGAATATGCGGCTACCTGCAATGGCAGTGGTGAGATGAAGACAATACATCAGCAAGGAGAGGATGTGAACACTAAGGTTGAGGTGAATGTGTAAGCTCCTCAGGAAATGTAGGTGAATGAGGGTCCTCAGAAAGTGAAGGTGGGTGGATCTTATGCTAAGACAAAGGTTGAGGTTGCAGTAGAGAGTGCATAGGATCTAATGCAACGGGGAACAAGGTTCGGTGCTCTCAGAAGGGGGTCGCAGTGGAGAACAAGTTTTAGTACTCATGGACAGGTACTTTGTTTATTTGTTATTTTGTATATACATGTTTGTAAAATACTTGCAATCATTATCAATTTTACATTCAATCAATGCTAAAATTGTTATATTTATTGCACTTCAATCTTTAAAATGTTATATATATGTGTGCAATTAAATGATTAATTTGATTGATTCCATCAAAATTAATTATGATTGTAGGATCTACATTTACAAGATTCAGAGGATCTAACAAGCTGCATGCCGGTTCTACTGGTTTTAAACACACAAGCAGTTTATAACACTAATAGAGGATGTGATGAACTGGTTGGATCAAATGCATTTTTTAAAATTCTTGGAGATCACATCATGGAACATCAGTCACAATCTTTTAGAAGTCATTGTGCAATTTTGAAATCCGACAACCAACATATTTCAATTCAAAGATATTGAGATGGTCATCATGTTGATAGATGTGACACGAATCACTAGATTAAGTGCCATGAGAGCTAGTGAGTATACATCAATGAGAAGAATTCAAGCACATGTGTGATGTTTATTTGAGAGCAAAAGAGGATGTGTTTGACAGTAAAATGCTGAAATTATTATGGCTGAAGAACCACTATGACTCCTAGCAGGGCGAGGAGAATGAAAGGATAAGCTACCGTGTGTTGGAGGGAAGGTCGGTGTTAGCATGAACAAGTAGGTGAGAGTATTCTTGATCTACTTCTTTGGTATATGCATATTCATTAATACTAGTGGGAAGATGATTCATAACTCATGCATTCAACTGTTACAAGACTTGATTCAGGTCGAAGAATACACATATAGAGCAACCTCACTTGCATATCTATACGAAAGTTTAAGTAGCGTGAGACATGGAAGAAGAAACATAGTTGATATGTTGATTTTGTTAAAGATATTATGTTTTTTATTATACTCAATTATTATTTAACATTTTTGATATATTATATTGTGTATTAATCCATATTAATTATTGTATTAATCTTTGCATGTTTAGATATGAGAGCTAGAAGGCCCTTAAGACATAACTGTCTTTCTGAATTTTCATGTGTTGCAATGTAGAGTCAGTCATACAACAAACAAAAAGGGTTATGATCGAAGAGCGTTGGGTCCTCTCATGATAAGGGATCATTGTGTTGTATCATTATGTGGGCTGACCATGACATATATTAGTATTATTCAAACAATGTACTATATTTTTTATAAATAATGTGATATAGGACTAATTATAAATGAAACTTCGGTTTGTAGGTAATGTGGTACCCCTACGAAGACACAGAGGAGGATCACTTGAATGTGGTTGTGCAAGCGAAGGTCATTGCAAGAAGGGACATTTGGTTGCACAACATGAATGAAGTTGTGCACCAAATGGCCAATCGAGTGGTTCATCTATCTGGTTTTCTTCAGCAACCACCCAGTCACCCTTGTGCAGTTAACAAAATAGTCATGTATACAATAATGAACTAAACAAAGGATTACCCCATGATCTTCTTCTCTAAACTTGAAGATTGGTATGAAGGCGACAAAGATATCATCTTATCAACGATGGTATATGCCTGCAATAATAAGGATGTAGCTGTTGCCACCCTCCTATTTGCAAGCAGTCCCTCAGCAAAGTGAGTCATTAATGAGGAGGAACTTGGGCTGATGTAAACACCCCAAATTTTCCACATCCATTCTCAAACAATCCTCCTCAGGCAGTGCCAACCCTGTCAGGTCAGTGTAGGAGTCAAACCCCGAGTCAGTTTCAGAAAATCACCATTTTACCAACTTTTATTAGGAAAATTACCATTTTACCCCTAGGTCATCCCAGACCCCAGTCAGTCGGAGTCAACCAAGCTCACTGGTCAGTTCAGAACATTTAGAATATCAATCATTTCAAGCTCATTTGAGCTCATAATGAACATACCATTTCTATTTCTGACCATTCCTGCCAAAATGGGATCATTTCTTCAGAAATGAGCTCATTTCTCACTCAAATCCAAGTCAATTGTCTCTGAGTCAGTCATTCACAGTCAGTCATGTTTTCCTGAGTCTAACCTGAGCTCACCAGGAGTTCGAGTGCTCCCATTTCAGTTCAAAAGCCTTTCCAAGTGTCTAGGAGCCAATTTTATTCCATTTCAGCTCTTTCAGCTGAAATTGAGCTGAGTTCAGCCAATTGAGCTAGTGTTCGAGCTTTGATTTTAGTTCATGTCAGTATTATTGACCTTTTTTTTAGCTCAAAGTCAGCTCAAGTTCGTAATTCACTTCACTCCAGTGACCATTCCATACCATTTCTCTAAAAATGACAACTTTTCTTGAAAATTCAGTCGGAAAGGTCAGTTGAGTCAGTGTCTGGTCAGTTCATTTGAATTCTGAAACTCTAAAACCCAGCTCAATCTAGCTCATCTCAGTTCAATCCAGCTCGAACCCCAATTTTCAGTGTTACTCTGACCCAATAGAGTCCCGAAAACTATTTCTTGAGCTATTTTGCAAATTGTATCAATTTTAATGATTTTTAAACTGATACAAGTGTCAATCGGGGTCTGACATCCAAAATTCTTTATTCAAGGTTAGCATTTCGCATAGCATTTCATGTCATTTCTCATCATTTCATATCATTTCTCAGCATTTCATAACATTTCATCACATTTCATTTCATTTTCGAAGTCCAGAACTCCAGTTTTATAAATTTCAATCCAGATCGAGTTTTAAAAGCTTTTAGAAATCAATTTCAAACCCTGGGTTTCCAAAATTGACATTTTTACCCCCCAGGAGTCTAAATTTGGAAATATTTTCTAAAAAAAAAAAAAATCTGGATTTCTTTTAAAATCAAATTTTCAAATTCTACACTGGATTTGCTTCGCAATGAGCTATTGAACTTCAAAATCCGAGCTCGTTTCAAAAACTGCCAAAAATAGCTCATTTCGTTTGGAAATATTTTTTCGAGAAAAACAATCTGGATTTCTTTTAAAATCAAATTTTCAAATTCTACACTGGATTTGCTTCGCAACGGAGTATTGAACTTCAAAATCCGAGCTCGTTTCAAAAACTACCAAAAATAGCTCGTTTCGTCTGGAAACTTTCTGAAAAGACTATTTTACCCCTTTAATCGTCAAAATGAATTTCAAAAGTGAAATTTGGACCCGCTCTGAGATGGCCAATTCATTTGCATTTCTATTTTATTAAAAAAAAAGGGATGCTTCTTTTTATTTGTTTATTTTTGTTTTTATTGATTTTTATTTATTTTTTTATTTTTATTTCTTTTACGGAGGTGGGACCCACAAGATGGTCGCTCAAACCTCCAGCCCCTCTACTTCTTCTTTCTTTTTCTTCATTCTTCTTCTTTCTTCTTATTTCTTCTCCTTCCTTCTTTCCCTTCTTTTTCTTTCTTTTCTTCCTTTCTTTCTTTCCTTTTCTTTTTCTTTTCTTTTTTTCTTCTTTCCTTCCATCTCCTTCTCCCATTCACGTAAACCTCTCCAGCCTGCTCCTTCTCTTCCTTTCCCTCTTTTTTCTTCCCTCTTTCCTTCCTCTTCTTTCCTTTTCCTTCTTCCCTTTCTTTCCTTCCCTTCCTTCCTTCTCCTATTAGCCAACCCATTCACGTAAAGGGTTTTGCCTAAGTATGAAGGCAATTAAGCCCTAAGTTCTAAAAAAATAAAGAAAAGACGTTGGCTGCCTCCCATCTCATCTCACGTTGCTCTCTCTCTCTTTCTCTCTCTCTCTCTCACTTGGTTTTCCATTACACAACTCTCCCTCACCTACTTGCATCAGCTGGGCCTCCATCACAGCCACCTTCCACAGCAGCAGTTGGGCCACCTTCCACAGCAGCAGCTAGGCCTCCAACAGCAGCCTTCCTACAGCAACAACTACCTTGAAGCAGCCACAACATCATCAAAGTCCCAACATGTACAAGGTGCTGCCCATCATCTCCATTGCTCCAGCCGATTGCACTTTCTCCACTCATTGCAAACAAGGATCCAAGCTACGCCAACCCCCAACATCTTCAAGCTTTGCAGCCATTGTAGCAGTCACCTCCTTGGATGCCCAACATCTCTGGTCATCTCCAGCTGCAGCGCCATTGTCGCTTCAGCAATACCTCCAGCCACGCCTCCTTGTAGCCAGACAACTTTCTTGGTAACACCACCTTCAACATCCTTCCAGCCGACGCCCCTTGAGGCTTTCATCCTTCAATCAACCTAGGCGGCATCTCAAGTCTCCCTGCAGCCATCTCTGGTTGAGTCCAACAACATCCATCCACCCCTTTAGCCACAGCAACCGGTGCACCACCATCATCTTCAGTTGGCCACTTTCAAGCAGCCATCACTTTGCCGATCCAAGGTAGGACCCTTAAGTCTGATAAACTCTTTAGTTTGAGGTTAGTTTTAATACTTTTAATTCATTATTTTATTTTATTTTATTTTATTTTATTTAGTCTCATTTTAAGCATCCCTCTGTATTGAACATATGAGTATTATGTGTGTGGGCAAAATAATCGATAAGATCCATCCATTCAATGGATTGGATCTCTCGTTTCACAAGCCAACAACAAAAATAGTTTATGCCCCTTATTGGTTCTCGTTTTCCATGTCATTTCATATTAAAATGTGCATTTAGGATAAGCTACCATTCATTTTATACGTTTTATTGTTATTTAATTTAGGATTCGTAAATTGTCATTTATACATAAAGTCCATGTGTTATTTTATGTGAGTTTCCACATCAATAAATTCTGTAAATTTTAAAAAAGTTAGGCTTACATGTCTTGGTTTTACTGCCGAAAATTTGATTCGATTCGGGTTTTGGAACCCATCCAAATTTGTAAAACCCTAAATCAAGTTTTCTGTCTCTCTGATTCTCCAGTTTATGCTTTAGCAGACTTTAACCTCCGGCACCACCCTTGTGGAAGATTCGGATCATCCTCCAAAAATCACAGTAGATTCATGATTGAATATACTAATGATCTAGAAATTTTTAAGTTTTTCCAATTAGTTTTGATATCTGTAAAAAATCGGATTTCTCAGACCCCTGGGAAAATATCGATTTTCTTTCGTCAGGGTATAGACAGACCCTAATGCACCGAGTCCACCCAATCTGTAACTTATCTGCAAAAACTTTCAACATAAAAGTTGTTCCTAACATAATTTCCTATCATTTACCAAAATTGGGGAATTTTTGGATCTGTTTCATTATTTTCCCCAGATTTTCCATTTCTGTCTAACAGATTCCAATGTCCAGAAATCTCAGAGATTCAGGTCTCTGATAACAGTATGGCCTTTTCCAAACCATAACCCAAATCCCCATGGTGTCAAAATATCAAATCTTACTCTGTTTGTTAGGGACATTTTCCCACAATTTCAGCCTTTTTCCCATCTGTCTTCCATTTTCCCCATGTTTTCTACCGAAACCTGTTTGTTTCCTCTAAATCCTAGAGTCGCCAGATTCTGATCCGACTTGCCGGAGTGTCACAGCTCCGACTATAGGTCAAAACCAGAAAGTGTAAAAAGCCAAAATCCTTTCCTTACTGTCCTCTGTCACCCCATAAAATTTGGGAAATTTTTATGGAAATTTGATGTCCTAAATCCCCTTTAGAATCAACATTTTAGGCAAAAATCACAAAATTTAGGATTTTTATTTGAATTTCCATATTTTAAAATACAAACAAAATAGATTTTCGAGCTCCATTCTGTTTCTAGGGTTATTTTAGGTGTCCATGCCAAATTTGGTTCAATTCCAAGTTCATTTTCTCCATGTGTTAGTTTATCTTTAAATTCAGAAGCGAAAATCAGGCGAAAATCAGGCGAAAATCAGGTTAAATTTGATATTTATGATATTTTCATCATTTTAGGGTTTTTATCATGTACATAAGCATGTAGAATCATAATAGGGTTAATTTCAATCTCATTTGCATTTCATATTTTTCAATTTTGCAAAATTTATTTCAGAAAACCCTGGTTTCAAGGCCATAGTCTTGTTATCGGGGATGACCTAAATTTCGAAATTTGAATTTCTAATTCTTCAAAATTTCATGCATATCATCATATTTCATCATATTATGTTTGATTTATTTCATTTGATTTTCAAATTTCCAAAATTTACAAAAATTCTTTCAGAAAACCCTGATTTCAAGGTCATCAGTGGTATTTTGGTCATTTTGACCTCAATTTCGAATTTTCAAGTTTATTTTTGAAATTTATTCATTATTTATCATGTTTATATCAAAGGGGGTATGAATTTGGGTTTATATCTGAATAATATCCGATAATTTCCCATATTTTTGGATAAATTCAGAAAAACCTACATTTTTGTGCTAACCTTATTTTCTAGTTTTGCAGGAACATTCAAGAAGAAGACTTAGCTTTTATTTTTTTTATTTCAATTCAATGTAACCTCAAATGTAATAATTTGGAATAAGAGTTACTTTTCTGCTTAGAATAGGGTTGCATTGCATATAGTTTAATTTATGCAAATTTCAATATGTGATGTATGATTCATGCACATTATTTCAAATTCACTATGGTTTACACGAATGACATGTGCACAAGCTCTTATAGAGTTTATAAACTCGGTGGGATTCGTATTTATGGCCATAGTCAGAATACGAAGAAAACCAAGATTTATGATCTTCGTATTAGCCACATTCAGCCTACACTCTTAGGCTAACTTCAAAAATGCACTGCATTTTTCAAAACTTCAAAAGGATTTCCCAATTCCTCAATGAAATTCTCTTTTCAAATTCATATTTATTCATTCATATCATTCAAATTGCATTATTTTCAAACTCACTTTCCAATTTCAATTTCAGAAAATTCAATTTTCTCAAGAATTTCCAAGTCTTTCTCAGGATCTGATTTTCTCAAAATCCTAAGTTTTCAAATGACATTTCAAAGCATTTGCCAAGTTCAAATCAAGATTTTCCTATGTTTTCAAATTCTCAAATTTCAAAATCCCAAGTTTTCAGAAATTCATTTTCTCATATTTTCCAGTTTTCCTGAGAATTTATTTTCCATTTCAAAAGTCATTTTCCAATAATTTTCTTAGATTTTCTCAAGATCCTCAAATCCATTTTCTCATAAAAGCAATTCCAAGTTTCCAATCTCAAAACCAATTTTCTCAGATTTTCAAGTTTTCCTGAGAAATCACTTTTCAATGCAAATTTCTGATTTCCAATGAAATTCAATGATTTTCCCAAAAACGCCAATTTCAAGCACTTTTCCAATCATTTTCCAAATGCATTTCAATTTTCCAAAGCAAACATCATAGTTTCTCAAACTTGCTTTTTTTAAAAATTTCATAGCACAAGCCTGATTCTTTGTGCATTCTTGAAAAAAAAGAGCATAATTTAGCTATTTGAGTCAAATTAAAGCACATAATTGATCCTTGGTTCAATTACCCCTGGTAAAGGCGCCAGGAACGGTTGAACCTCATACCGACAGACGAATCCCATTCCATGGAATTTTCCCGCAAATTTTAAAAACGGAGGCGAGTAAATTTTCAAAATCATTTTCAAAACTTTGGTCGAGTTTGACTCGCAAATTCGTTTCTCTCTCGCAAGGGAGGGAAAAAATTTTGCGATGATAACAGCTGAGGAATCGAATGCATGTAAAGACTTTAAGTAGAGCAATTGACCAGTTGGTTATTGTATTGGCTAAAATTTACATGTTGAAGGAGTTACTTTAAGCAAAGGAGTCCATTATAAGAACTCAAGTTGTTCTTATCATTAACAAAGATCAGGTCATCGATGACCTATGAGCGAGCCAGATGCATCCACAACAATGACTTCAATATTCAATTATATATATATATATATATATATATAACAATGATTTATTGTAAATTTAGTTACTATTGTAAAACATTGAATGTAAATTTGATAGATTATTGAACATAAATTTAATAGATTTTTTAATGTTTTTTTTTAATTTGATGTTCTATACATTATGTTTTGTAAGTTAGGGTGTTCTATACATTATATTTTGCAAGTTCTGGATGTTCGGTATAATATATTGTGTAAGTTTTGGATGTTATTTAAACATGTTTGTATGTTTAACTTCGTTCCAGGTTTAGTGTTTTGTAACAAAGACATGCATAAAATGTATTGGTCATTGTAAATCATTAAGTCATTGAATTGCCTTTGATTGAATTATGTATTTACTGTAAATTAAATTTGAATTGAACATGTGAACTTAAAATAATAGATGAATTGTGTAAATGCCATGAATTTGAATTAAGTACATAATTTGAATGTAATAGGTGAATTGTATATCTGCTATAAATTAAATTTAAATTGACTAGGTGAACTTGAATGTAACAGGTCAACTTGCAAAAAATGATCAAGATTTCTGAGGATGAGGAAGTCTAAAAAAAATATTTATAAAAAATGACTAATATTTACGATGATGAGAAAGTTCACAAATAACAAACATGCAAACCTAACACATAAGTCCGCAAAAATAATTATGTGCACAATGACCAATATTTGCAAGGATGAGAAAGTCCACAAAAAATAATTTGTGGACAATAGGGTCAAGATTTATAAGGAAAGGAACTCTACAAAAAAGTTTTTGGCAAAAAAACCCAATATTTGCGTGGATGAGGAAGCCCAGAAAACATATTTTTTAAAATTTTTTTGTAGACTTTCTCATCCTCGCATATCTATGTCAATGTTCACAAATTGTTTTTGCAGACTACTTCATTCTAACAAATATTGGTCCTACTATTTGCATAATTATTTTTTTGAACTTCCTCATTCTTAAAAATATTGGTCATTGTGCGCATAATTTCCTTTGCAGACTTAAGTGTTAAGTTTGCACGTTTGTTATTTGCGGACTTCCTCATCCTCTCAAATATTAGTCATTTTTTACAAATATTTTTTGCAGACTTTTTCATCCTCGTAAATCTTGGTTATTTTTTGCAAATTATTTTTGCGTACTTACTCATCCTCACAAATATTGGTGAATGTGTGTATAATTGTTTTTACGGAATTAAATGTTAGGTTTGCATGTTTGCTATTTGTGAACTTCCACATCCTCGCAAATATTAGTCATTTTTCATAAATCTTTTTTGAAGACTTCCTCATCATCACAGATCTTGATCATTTTTTGGAAGTTATTTTTGTGAACTTTCTTATCCTCTTTCACCTGCTCAATTCAAATTTATAGAAAATACATAATTCACCTGCTCAATTTAAATTTACAACATTTATATAATTCATCTATTACAGTCAAGTTGACCTGCTTGATTCAAATTAAATTTACAATATGTACATAATTAATCGAAGACAATTTATGATTTAATGATTTACAATGACCAATATGTTTGTGGATGTCCTTGTTATAGAACATTAAACCTAGAATGAAGTTAAACATATAAATCAGTATAAAGAATATCAAGAACTTATAAAACATACTGTATAAAACATTCAAAACTTATAAAACATAATGTATGTAAACCCCATAAATTATTGATATTTTTATGAGGAATAAAGGTGAATTTAATGTTAAAATATTATTTAAACTGAAGATAAGATTTAATTATAATTTGAGCTTTAATTTGGATTTGGAATGAATCGCAAACTAAAAATTTACACTACAAGAAAAATGCTAATTAGCGACGAAAATTTGCGATGGATTTTTTTCCATCACAAATTTGTGACGGATTAGCGAGAGAAAACTATTTGTCACTAACATTCAAAAAATTTGTAAAATTAGCGACGGAAATATCTCTCTCGCTAAATCCGTCACTAATTAGCGATAGATTAGCGACAATATTTTTTCGTCGCCAAAACACTACAAAAATGCTAATTAGTGACGAAATTAGCGAGGAAATTTTTCTGTCGCTAATTAGCAACGGATTAGCGACGAAAAAATTCTCTCGCTAATTCTGTCACTAATTTTCGATTTAAACTGTCCCACCTGAGGCACAAAATTTTTCCTCCCCCCGTTCAAAAATTTCCCTCCCTCCATTTTTATTGGTGGAATTGCAAGTTTTATTGGTCATGGAGATCCCTACGACCATGATTTGGTGATAATGGTGGATGTGGTCCCCACCACCACCATGCGCTTCTCAGGACGCCAAAAGCCCCGCCCTTCCTCTGATAACGCGCATCGACCACCTCTTGCACCCTCCGAGCGTGACAATGGCGTCGGCCCCCAGAGGCCAAAGGCTCGCGAGATCAACTCCCGCTACCTCTCCCCCGTGCCGTCCTCCTTCTCCCGGTGGTGCCCCTCGCCAGTCTCCACCGCTCATCCCGCCTCTCCTTCGCCGGATCTCGTCTCCACTACGACCCCAAAAAGGTCGCAGTCGGCCGATCGACGCCGCTCTTCTACCCCGCGCGTCCACTCCTTCGCCGGCAGTTTATTTTGTGAAGTGGGCGCCGGAGGTCCTCTAGCCGTCGACACAGAGCTTGTCAGTCTCCTTCCAGGGGGAGTCATTCTCCCTCCCGATTGGCCACCGTGAGAGGCCGTATGTGGCTGCCCACGTTCCTTCTTCCGTCATGACTGGCTCGCTGCGAAAGAGCATCCCGATGTCGAAATGCATCGGTTCTGTGCAAAAGACCACGCCGAAGAACATGTCAGTTTTGTGCAAAAGAACACGCCGGAGAACGCGCCAAAGAACAAGCCGGTTCTGTGCAAAAAAAATTGCTCAATGCGCCGGCAGAGAGCAATTTTTTTTAATTTTTTTTTTTAAAATTTAACGACAAATTAGCGACGGATATTATCCATCGCTAATTTAAAATAGCGAAGGACTCACGACAAATCATGTCCATCGCTAATCCGTAGCAAATTAGCGACGGATAAGTTATGTCACTACTTAGCGTCAAAAAATTCGCGATGAAAGTTATCCGTCTCTAATCCGATGCTAATTCGTCGCTAAACTGTTTAGCGATGGATTAGTGTCAAATTAGCGACAGATTTAGGTCGTCGCTAATCCACAAGTTTCTTATAGTGTTAATTTGAATTGAGTGTGCATTTGAATTTGGAGTATCATTAATTTTGATTTCAATTTTTGGATTTTAAATTTGAATTTGGATTTAATTCAAATTCAATAAATGAACCTCAGATATTCTAATTAGATTTGGATTTGATTCAAATTTTTATCTAAACTATAATTAAATTGAATGTCAATTTGGAATTTGAATTATACAGTAATTTGAATCCTTGTAAAATTGAATTTGGAATTTAAATTGAATTTGGGTGTAACGCCTATGATTTACAGAGCATATTTTAATGAATAAAATAATAGTAATAATAATTTTTATGAAAAAGAAATATAATAATACAAAAATTTCCAAGTTGAATGTTAAAAAACATTTTATAAAGAATTAAAGTTGATCTTAGTTTGATTTTAGTGAAATTCATATTCAAATTTGAATTTATTAAAAATTAGTATTTAATGGAATAATGGATAAATTTTGTCAAAATAAAGTCGAATATGATTTCAGATGAATTTATGTTTAATTAAATATGTATGTAATATAATTAAATTAAATTAGAATTGGGTTTATATGGATTTAAAATCTAAATTCTAAAATAATATAAAATATTATCAATTTTATGGAATGGAAACCTTGAATTAACTAAGTTTAATAAAATGATAGAGGTTCATAGGGTGGGACATCCCCCTATGTGGGCACATCCTATGTGGCACATCATGTTAGAATTTAATTTAAAAGTGCAAGTTAAAAAACTTTGTTAAACTATCTTTCTAAAAGTTTCCTAAAAACAAAACAAGTAAAGAGGAAAATAAAGAAAAATAAATTCAAAACCTACCAAATAAATGGTATGGTAGTGTTAGGCTAAGTGGTTTTGGAAATTGGTAAATTTGGGCTGGAACTTGAGGAATTAAGAAAGGTTTGAAAGAGGGGAGAAACTCTATAAAGAGCCAAGAAGTTTGGTCTTTTTAGAATTTTATAAGTCTTTCTCTTCTCTTCTCTTCTCTCTCTTTTCCTTATTTTTCCCCTTGCTTCTCAACTTTCTCCATTGAGTGTAGGAGGTCTGAACCTCCATTAAAGGTGGACTGATCAAGGAGTTGCAGCCACACATCGAAGGAGTGGTGCATATTGAGCCATTGAACCAGTTGTTTCGACATTCACACCGATCGATTTTGATGAAACAAGGTAGGGGTTCTATTCTTTATCCGTAGATCAAAACTTGATGCACGAGGGGTTTTGAAAGAAAACCCTTCATGGATCAATTGGTCAACAGAGAAAAGGGGATAATAAGATTCCACTGGTAGGGTTGGTTCAGTCCCTAGAGAAAAAAATAAAATAAAATATATAATGTGCAAATTGTGTTGGTGTTGGCACAATTAAGAAAAAAAAGGGAGATTCAGTAAGGGGTTTAGAACAAACTGTCATGAAATCGGGTATGAGATGTTGTATCAAACTAACCCACAACTAGATTAATTCTGATCAACCCTATAAACCATCCAAATCAGCCCCTACATGGATTGGGTTTGGTTGGTTCTGAGAAAAAGTGAGATTCATGGGTTTAAACTGCCTGATTTTTAGGAAAATCGGTAAGTAAAAAAAAATAGTTTAAGATCCCAAAAGAGGGCTACGGATCAGACCCTAGGCTGATGTCCATCAAGCCTAGATCAGTCCAAGATTTTATCCCTAACCAATTTTATAACTGGACTGATATGGGGTTGAGAATAGTCGTGCCCGTGCACCAACCTAAACGTGTGTTCAGTCGGGGATCCTGAACTCAATACAGGATATATTTTTCATGAAAAATTGATATTATGTTGTTGTTTTTCTCAATTGTGGACTACAATATCAATGGAATAAAATTAAAAATAGAAAATAATTGTTGTTCAAAATAAATGCATAGTGTATGAAAAATACCGAAAACTTTTCTAAGAAAAATGTTTTCAGGATAACGGGCCATTTACCCGATTAGATGGCTAAGGTTATGCGGTCAATATGCCAACATTTTTGTGTTGTTAATGTTTGAATTTTATTTTTTTCATGTATGATATGTTGTTAGTGAAAGACTATGTAAAGTAATTTGGTTTGCATATTTCTGCACTCAAATGCACTTTACTCGATATTTTGCATAACCAGCTTGACACATGTCCAGTAAATCATTTGTATCTCCCTCATTCAGAGGAGTTTTTATAAACATTTTACTACATTGAAAAGCTAACAAAGTTTTACATGATGAAAAATTGGGCTATGTTCTCAAACTGTGCACAGAATAGTGACAATCATAATAGAAAAGTACAAGCAAGCACTAAATCGATCGTATCTCTCTCATTCAAAGAAATTTTTATGAGCATTTTATGGCACCAGAAAGCTAATAGAATTTCCTACATTCTATTAAAAACTGAGCTTTGTTCTCAGAATGTGCACAAAACTGTGATAGTAAAAAAAATAGGTCAGTTTGGGGCCCATCGAGTCTTG
Organism: Nuphar pumila; assembly: GCF_984573655.1. Taxonomy (NCBI): domain Eukaryota; kingdom Viridiplantae; phylum Streptophyta; class Magnoliopsida; order Nymphaeales; family Nymphaeaceae; genus Nuphar; species Nuphar pumila. The sequence goes on from NC_143257.1 coordinate 11,881,942, forward strand.
AACTAACTAAGGACCAAAACAGCAGTGAATGCAATGCATGATTGGTTTTCAATTTTTTTAAGGATTTATTATAATTGTAAATACAATTCTAACACTGATATTATGAAGGTGTTGAGTGCCCAAATGGGGCATGAATTGAACAAGGCATTTGTTGCATGTATATGCCTTATTGCAAGTTGTAATCGAAATGAATAAAACATGTATTGAATAAGGTGTATGGATGAATCTATTCTATTGATGAATAAATGTTTAAAATTTGAAATGATATAAAAATAAGCAATTGTGTATGACTATTGATTGACATTGCAACTCTGCATCCGCGAGCCCAAAAGGAGGCCTGAATCTTTAATTAGATTTGTATTGTAAACTGCATAAACTTAACGAATTAAAAAGGTTAATCATATGACACTAAACTATTGATGCTTACAAGGAGAGGGTATACAGTAGATTTTGGCTTTATAGATATTGTTTTTTAGCACAAAAGGTTGCTCCTTCCTAGCCACGAAGATAGGAAAGGCCTCCATAGTAGACCGCAGGGTGGATGGTTAAAAATTCATGAGTGAAAATATGATGCATTAGGATGACGATATTGGGAGCTATCTCTCTATACACTCGTCCAACACCTATACACTCGTCCAACACCTGAGACTGGTGAAAAGTGCCCAACCAGGTATGCAACAACAAATTGCATGAATATACTTCCTGCACCATGACCCTAATCCAGGTTATTGCCTGTGTCATACCCACAGGGCTAGGAAGTGAGAACCTAAATTGATTATTTATTTAAATAGTCATGGCATGTAAAAGAAAACCTAATTAAAGATAATTAAGTCATTCATACATAAATGATTGTCCATTCAACAATGGTAAGTGCATGCATATTTAACTATTCATGCATAAAATCTCAACTGTATATGATTGAAAATTGTTTGATGCATTGTAATGTATGTATCTTTGAATTGAGGATTGTTTGTTTGCATGTGTGAGTTGAAGGAATATTATTTTGCATACTTGTTTTAATTTATGAGTACTGAATAACACTTCCTCCCAGGCTTTCACGAGTCTGAACTGTTTTATGGGGTTTCAGGTGGAGTAGGATGTACGACTGTAGAGTGGATGTGGAATGCTTGGGTGGCATCAAGAGCCAATCCCTTTCTTTTCTGGGGATAGTTTTAGAAAAATAATTATTGTTATTTTGGATTGAAAACACTCTGATGTAAATTTTAAATTATTGAAACTGGATTAAATTTTACTAGTGAATATTACTCACATTTTAATTCAGTTATGATGATTGATTATACTATAACCCGCCCAGAAGGTTTAACCCAAAGAAAAATGTTGCTTCTGCTATTTTAAAAAGAAAAAGAAATTATCTGAAATTTTTGGGGTGTTATAATGTAAAAAACATCAAATATTAAAAGAACATCAAAAAATCTATAAAATTTACATTCAATAATCTGTCAAATTTATATCAAATGTTTTACAATAGTAATCAATGTATAATCCTCATAATTTTTATAACTCAACATCTAAGATCTTACCATCCAGCACCTCATTGTCTAATGTCTTGTCCTCCGCTTTTTGTTTGCTCTTTAAACAAATTTTGTTCTGTTATCGTCCTTTTTGTTTTTTTGCCTCCTCAATCTTTTTTTTTGGTATCGTCGAAGTTGTCTTCTCCCTCATGATTTTATAGAATTAAATCATATGCTTCTTGTACTTTGTTACATCATTATGTAAAGAGAGTTTACTATAGATTACATCCTAAAACTTAACCAAACAATACACATAAACATGTACCTATATGAAGTTCAATACCTTGTTTCTATACAAGCACTGCATGTACATTAATACAAATATACCATAATCATACCTGTAACAATCATATATCAAGTCAAGAACATATACATATATAAATTAAGTTAATAAGCATATGCAAAGTAATTACTCATTTTATTGTTGAAGAATATCGTTAATGGTGTTAACAAGCTCGTGAGAGCATGATAGGGGAGGTTGTGAGGCAATTACTCACCAATTTATCTTCCAACAATTTTAACTCGCTACCCGATTTCCAAACATGTGAATCAGTTGGCTGGTTTAGCCTCTGCAGGGCTAGCGTCATTTGTTGTTTTTCACCGCACAACTTATCCACCATATATGACTCCTCTGGTATGTGTACACTTGTTATCAAGACCTTAATTCAGAGGTCCTTCCCATCTCTAACCCGACTAACAGTCCATTCAACAAGCACAAGACTTAGGGTGCTTTGATGGATCTTCGAACATGGCAAGCTCCCCTCAAGCCAGATCTCTTTATAATTTTATATACCTCCCTTAGGCAAATTTTGTTTTTGCAGAATCGAGATGTGGATAACTCATGCCCCCAAGCAAGTATGTTGAACACACTCCTTCACACTTGCCAAGCCGCCTTATCAAGACATCTTAGGTGGTCAGTAGCTTGCAGGTTTATCTATTTGGTTAGGCATTTCCTAATTACAATGTCAACTCGAAGACCCACCATAGTGAGTGTTCATCACCATCGCAGATTGGATCAAGGTTCCACCTGATATAAAGATAACCAAGGCCACCACTCGTCATGACTAGAAATGGGTTCTCCAAGAGAAACCGATCAGTGACAGTCAAGGAAAACCAAGTTGTGATGAAAAAATCATAACTCAAGATACAAAAAAAAACTAAAAATTGGTTAGTATTTGGCCAACAGATATACGAGCTTACACACCAAATTTCAGGCTAAACTCCCAAGGGTTGGGGCTCAATGAATTTTTGAAGTTTGGGGTCACTATCAAGACTAGGTCCCAGTGCTAGATCTGACTAGGTCTGGGTATTAGAATTTTGCAGGGCAAACTGGGGTAGATCTGGGTGAGAATTTTTAACAAAAAATTTTCAACATGTGGAGAAGATAGAAAATAATTTTTTGGATTTTTTTTTGTTGCAGACTCACCCAATTAAAATTTTTGAAAGTCAAGCAAGAGTTTGATCTTTAACCGAATTTCAGTCTCCCGCCAGAAATTTGGATTCGACTTGAGAGGGGTCTAGCGAGGTCAATACGACTCTAATTTGAGCAAAATAAAATTCCAAATTAATGCTCAAAATGTGTATAATCTGTACAAAAAATATCAGAGCCAATGAACTCCTCTATAAGTCACGACAGCCAAAATATGTTGAGGTGTCTGGAGCACTCAACTAGGACAAGGTATGTTGACTATGGATTTGGTCTCCAATGTCTGGATCTCACTTTCTGTGCTTAGATCGGGGTTTCGGCAGTTATAAAACTCCACGAAATTTGCCAGGCTTCACTTGATACAACTTGTTGCATCTCGAATTTCAGGCACACAATTTCTGATCCCGAGACCAGTGGGTTATGGGTTGCTTGCACAAACTATAGGCAAGAACCACCAGTTTGGATCTTTGTGATCCAGAATTTGAGAGGTTTGGGTTTGAACAACTCTAGGATCTACCTAGGGATGTGTGCAAAGTCCTAGTATAATTAAATGTGGTCTAGAACACATGAATAGGTTGAAAAAGGTGTAGAATGGTCTCATAGTCCAAATAGGACCAAACAACTAAAGCGAGTAGGATTGTTTTAGGGAGTTGGGGTCTACGGGTGAAAGGCTAGGTAGGGCTCAATCACAACTTGGTTGAGTTAGAGGAGGTTCTAGGAACATGAAAAGAGGTCTGAAGAGAGGTTGGAACATTGAGATAGGTGCAAGTCAGTTTTGAAAGTCAGAAATGTCGTAGTATGCAGACAACACTCACTCAATAGGTGTGGTTTTGGGTGTTCGGGTAGTTTCAGGATATGTGGGAGTTCAAAGAGGCTTCAAAGGTTGTGAAAGCTTAGGTATACCTCTAATATACATCTAGGAATACCAGCAAGGGGTTATACCAGCAAAACTATGGCTGGGGAGTACCACCACATTGAAATCCCGAGTTAGGCATCACCTATGGGCTAGAAGGGCTTAGGCCCTTGCAACGATTCAACCCACTTTTCTGGTGAGGGCTTGAGCTCACATCTATCATAGAGAGAAAAGAAAATTGTGAGTGAGAGTAAAGGGAGAGAGAATAAGAAGAAAAGAAAGGGATGTCTAGATAGAGAGAAGGACCTTCAGATAGAGAAACTCTGAAATGCAAGATTTAATTCATTCATTCAATAATCAATAAGAAGATCCCCGACCGTTATTTATAGATTTGGGATCTGAGGTAGAGTTCAATTATAATTTATAAAATTAAGCTAACCTCTATAACTAAAACACCCTCTAGTTACTAAAAAATAAGTCCTACTTGACAACAAGAACTAAGCTAGAATAAGTTCTCTATAGTCCTATTCTGGAGCCTAGTTTCCTAAAATTTTAAAAAATAATTATGCATAATTTGGACTCTACACATTCTCTCCTTCCTAGAAGGAGGGAGATGATTATAGAGAGGGGGAAACACTCCCTTGTGGGCCTCATTGGTTTTCTCCCATTCATTTTGATGTTGACACGTCATATGCTGGAGATGCCATCTCAATTTTATAAGATGCTAACACTTGTCTTGAGTCGGGTCCACTCTTGACTTGCCACCTAAGCTGCCTTGTCAACATGTGTGAGTCCTATGATGATTGGGCCGTCCACCTCAACACTGGATTTGGGGTGTCATTTGGATATGGATCATTGGCTAGATCTGAATCCCCTCTTGGGCATAGATCTCTAGTTGGGTTTACTCTCCGGTGGGTAGGAGAGACCTCAAGAGTTTTACCATTTGGAGGGTAGCCTATGTCTGCTAGGTTATGGGGAGAGGGGTTCCCTTGGATTATCCAATGTGGCTCATAACCCAACGGAGCAGTTTCAACAATGGGCGAAAATGGCTCAGATTCAGCTTGGATCCTGTCATATCTGAACCTGAATCCAAAATGCAATTAGTATATCCAGATCCACATCCATCAAGATCTGGATTTGAATCAGATTAGATGAGGTAAGGTTGAACTTTATTTCAAAATACATATGGCAATACTGGCTCTCTAAAAATTAGAACAGAAACAAGCTATTTACATGTAAAAAATGCAACTGATAACCCAAATCTGAAAATAATCTGATTGAACAGATCTGAGTCTTACCTGAATGCACATTTGGATCGGTTTTACATAAAGAAGGTGTTGCGCGAAGTGGTAGCAGCTGCAGCACTTTATTAGCTAAAAGAAGGTGTTAATTAGGTATTTTGCTATCTTTAACCAGGAACTCAAACATGTACTATTGCTTTTTGTTGTTCACATGTAATCTAGTAAGTTAAACGATATCTTATAAGTCGGGAGTTCAGGCCATCATATATATATATATATATATATATATATATATATATATATATATATATATATATATATATATATATATATATATATATATATATAGAGAGAGAGAGAGAGAGAGAGAGAGAGAGAGAGAGTAATGGGTAATATGTTAAATGAGTTTTTCAAGGTCTTTTTGTTTTATTTTTAAATTCTGACCATACAGATGTGATCTATGTACTTGATTTTATAGGGATCAGCTCTTGAAGTGTTCTATTCGACACATGGGTGGGTTTTTATAACGTTCAAAAAATCAACCGTCCAAAAAATCTTTGTAAAATTTCAAGGCTCCAAATATCATTTTTTTCATAGAAAACACATGATCCAGGTCCTCTTAAATCAACCATGCCCTGCAAAAAAAAACACCAAAAGAGCAGAAAAAACTATTTAGCACGTTTAGTTTAGCAAATACCCATTTCTTTCTGTATATATATATAGAGAGAGAGTGAGTGGTAGGTTCTAAATCCTATTTGTGCTTAATGAAAACACATTTTAAAAGGACATTAAACATTTTTGTCGCAAAAATGTGCAAAACGTACATAAAAACACTTTTATAGGAGGTTCAAAATGCTGCTAAAACTCAAAATATTAATTCCGGGTGTACCCCCGCTGGACGCTTTGGTGACATTTTGCCAAAAAAATGTTGAGCGTCCAGCAGCTGTGCGATTCATTAAGCACAGATGGGATTAAGCACACGGACCACTTTTCCTATATATATATATATATATATATATATATATAGAGAGAGAGAGAGAGAGAGAGAGAGAGAGAGTAGCTACTTATTACATACCTGCTGAACCGTGCTCAAGCATGCTGATCGTCCATTGCCCGCAAGTGATGGATGGTCACCTTGACAAAAATACATTTTTTGTGTGTTTTTTAGAATTAGTGGCGATTTTGAAGCACGGCTAAAGCTCTTAATGGATGTGCCTGGTATTACCTTAAAAGGGTTTTAGCAGCGCTTTTGAAATGCCCTAAAGCTCCCGAGACCTTTAGCGGTGGTTCAAAAGCACCTGAAGTCTTTTTTTTACTTGATTTTGCCTGTTTTAGCGCATTTTTTTGCAAGAAAAATGCCGAGCGTCCATCACGATGCGCGATGGACACTCAACATGATTAAGCTGCGCTTAAGCAGCCACGCTTTACTCTCTCTCTCTCTCTCTCTCTCTCTCTCTCTCTATATATATATATATATATATATATATATATATATATATATATATATATATATGAAACCGGAGCAGAAGACACGTGGTGAGCCCAACCACCAGAATAGGTGGGGGCATATTTTCCGGGAGACCTAGCTAGCTTTCAAACTTGCTATAGTTACCTAGCTAGTCAGATATATCATGAGAAAATCAGGTTAACAGGAATGAGAAAGTTTGGGGGCATGGATAACAGTGACGTGAGTGTCGTGGCAGAATAACTTGTTAAAGAAAAGGTAAAAACCGGTCAGGATGGATGACTCTTGAAAGTCATGATGACCAAGTCCAAGTGCATAAGCCTGTTGGTATTCCAAAGCCGTGCAAAGTATTTCTTTAGTGACACTACCACAGTGCACAAACTTCATTCAGGAAAAAGATACTGTACCCCCACATTGGTATGATTCATTGAGCCCATCAACTGTACATGAATTCCCTTGCATGTGTTAATGAGCAAAGTTATATAACCCTCATTCAAACCGTCGGGCCTGAATGCTAATTACAACAACCTGGTCAGAGCGGGCCTAGTTCAACAGATACTTCTCAAGTAGGCTGGTAAACAAGTCGAACATGGCATGTTCGGGCTCGGCTAGTCTGCCAATGGACTGAGCTCATGAGTAGTCTCATGCCAGAACGAAGTGAGCCCGACATATTTTATCTAAACGAGCTGCACCTCCTGTATTTTGATCGAGCTCAACTTGTTTAAGCTAAACCAGCTGTTCATGGTTCGGCTTGCTAGTTATACAAACTGATCACCAACAAGTTCATGACAAGCGAAACTGAGCAAAGTCACCAGCTGCTCAGTTCGTTTACCAGCCTTATTCTCAAGTTAGTAAGCTACATTTTCCGCGGGATGCTCAGAATGATGTTTGAGAACAGAGAAAGTTTAGCATTGCTGGCTTAGAGCGTTCTCTATCTTGAGCTAAGTATATAAACTAATGGATTTAACCAAATATAGCCAACAACATTGTACGAAATAATTTATTCCAGACACTAAAAAAAGCCCATACGAAAAGTGTTTCTGAATCCCATGCATTGTCCACACGAGTGGGTACCGCCAGGCCCTACATAAATAAAAGAACTCAACACACTGTTCCGTTCCAGCTTGTATCATGTTATTATTACCTATCACTAGGGGTGGCAATCGGGTCGAGTTGATGGGTTGGCGGGTCAGCATACCTCAACACGAACCCTGACCCATTTATTAAACGGGTCAGCTGTAGTAAACATGAACCCGACCCATTTATTAAACGGGTAACTCGACAAGACACAGTTAACCCGTTTAATAAACGGGTCGGATCAGGTAAACGGGATGGCGGGTTAACGAGCGGGTAAACGGGTTGGCAGGTCAGGTTCGAGTAAACGGGTTGGCGGGCGGGTCGGGGTCGGGTAAACGGGTTGACCCTCCCGCCTAACCCGTTTATTAAACGGGTCAGCCGGGTTGGCGGGTTGGCATACCCCTAACACGAATCCGACCCGTTTAATAAACGGGTTAGGTGGGTCGACCCGTTTACAACACGAACCCGTTTAAGCCAAACCCGAACCCAGCTAAGAAGCGGGTTGGCGGCTCGTGTCAGATTTTGCCACCCCTACCTATCACCCAAGGGAAAATTACCCAACTGAGGCTGTAGGGTCGGTCAATGACACTCGGGTCCCAACTAGGGGTGTCAAGGGGTCGGATCTGGTTTGGATCCAAACCTGGATATGACTAAAAGTGCGAGTTTCGGGTCTGAAACAAAATCCTATTGGGTCTTTCATATAGAAAACCATACCTGGACTCTATAAGAATTACGCAAACCAGACCTAGTCCATATATACATACCTTGTAAAATATTAATTTTACATTTAAAAAATCATGGGTCTTAATCGAAACTCGAGTCAGCCCTCCGGTATCAAATTTCACAAACCATACCCAGCTCCATGTACCAATCGGACCCTTTAAGACCAACCCAAATTCTAATCGAACCTTAATCTTTATCACCAAACCCTGACCTTATAGGGTTTGGTAAGGGTCGGATCCAGGTCAAACCCGACCCATTGACACCCACGATTTTGATTCATTTGCCACTATATAATCTCCCTCATAGCTTGTAAAGTTATAGTCTTGGCCATGCATGCTTGGGATTTGATTCATGGCGATTAGTTCCAAAAGCCTACTGATCTTTTCGATTAAGAGGGTCAAACCTTGTCTACATGCAAGGGAACGAGGGCGGCCCACTGAAGCAGCAGGTGACTGGTGTGACTTGTGAACGTGGTTGCAGCTCTAGCAGGAACAGGTGGGGCGGGGACGGGTAGAGACGCATCCCTGGTCAAACAAAGGGAGGTTTTACTCCCTCGGTTTCCTCTTCTCACACACTGACCAGACAAGCGCCGGACGGCGCGGTCTGGCGCCGTTTCCAACCTTTAATTACAGGGAAAAGAAAGGTCGCACGGTTTCGTATTCTTTTCTGATGGTAAATAAAAAAATCCAACTGCGAAAAGGAGAAGGGTGGGAAACAAATACAAGAAATTCTTTCGTGTAGAGAGAGAGAGAGAGCACTGAAGCGGCGCGTGGGGTCCGCCACAGTGACATCATCTCGGCGCATCCGTTACGTACATTTTCGACGTGGCAAGGAAAAGACACGAATCGCATGTGACACCTATTTCACATCGTGTATTTTTTTTTTCTTTTCGGCATTTTTTTTATTAGGATGAGAAACCCTGACCGAAGCAAGAAAAATCCGAGTAGGGAGGGCCCTACGATCACCCTGCCTTGGGTGGCTAAGGCGTACGTTTCTCTCCCCCCAAGCTTCTTCTGCATCACCAGTAGTTAGACAAATGTGCAATGCCATTGCACCTGATCCAGCCTCATTAACAAGTATCAATTTGGGTAACTCACTTAAGCTTGGAGAGTGAAAATTGTTCAGAACGCAGGTCTGTCATTTTATTTTTATAGAAGATGATGTTTGGATGCAACCACTTATCCAGATGAACGGGACAAGGTGGGATGTTCTATTATAGATCACAATGCAATTTCTCAGCTTATCCCATTTATCTGGGTAAGTGGGTGCACCCAAACACCCCTGAAAGGAAGAAAGTAAAGACAGAGGGAACTGAGCACCGTGAACAAACTGCATGGGAATTCTCATTAATCTTTGAGAGAGGATCACGTTAGAGGCACCTCTGAGGGCAACACCATCAGAAGCGCCTTGGAGGTCGTTCGTCTTAAAAATGAAAGACACCCATCAAAACAATGAACAAGCTCATTGTGAGCCGTTGATTTTAAACCATTACGATGCAGTCCTTGCGAAATGCGAATGACATCGGATAAAAAAGAGATAGAAATCACCATCTACCAAAATTTACTATTGAAACTCTTGTTATAATTATGTCTTTATCTGACTGACGTCTTTGATAATATTAGTAACCATCATTTATGTAAAATTTGGTAGACGGTGGTTTCTCTCTGTTTTTATCTTTTCAAGAAGAATAGCGAATAGCGAATAGCGAATAGCGAAATGACATCTTATGTTATATAAAAAAAAAAGACATCTTATGTTATTATAAAATAATAAACATAGAATAATCCATTAATGTAAAGAAGCAGGTAAGCTTTGGTAAGAGCGACAGCACGTCGAGCCATCGAATCGGCGAGGGAACACCGAGTCTCAAAACCAGCTTGTCCACACGAAGAGAGAAAGGGAGTTTACACACGTGTAAGGAGGAGTGGGAGTTGCTAGAGCCTATTCACATGTTTGCTTCACGCAAGCTGTTAAAGGCGGAGGGGGGTGGTGGGTTTGGCGTGGCTTTAAAGGTTGAAAGCTGAAAAACGTTTTAAAAAGGAAAATTACAAAAGAAAATCAAAAGTCACACTCAGAAGCAGAGAGAGAGAGACGTCTATCCCTCACCTTCCAACCCCTCCCTACAAAACCACCTTTTCTACAGAGTTGAGCTCTTCCGTAGTTCCGCTCCCGGAGAGAGAGAGAGAGAGAGAGAGAGAGAGAGAGAGAGAGAGAGAGAGAGAGAGAGTTTCCTCTCCCCTTAAGTTTGTTTCTTCCTTTGCACAATGAGCGGCAGTAGCGGGGGAGGGGGAGGGGGAGGTGGGCCGTGTGGAGCCTGCAAGTTCTTGAGGCGCAAGTGCGTGAACGCATGCATATTTGCGCCATACTTCGACTCGGAGCAGGGCGCTGCCCACTTCGCAGCCGTCCACAAGGTATTCGGTGCAAGCAACGTGTCCAAGCTCCTCCTCTACATCCCACCCCACAAACGCCTCGACGCTGTAGTCACCATATGTTACGAGGCCCAAGCGCGTCTCCGCGACCCCGTCTACGGTTGCGTCGCCCACATCTTTGCCCTCCAACAGCAGGTACCCCTTCTTTCCTCACTTTCTTATCTTCCAATCTATTGTTTTGAAGGTTAGTTCCTTTCTTGATTTCTCATACCAAAGGATTTGTTGGTGATGCTAAAAAAACAACAGGTGGTGAATCTGCAGGCGGAATTGGCGTACATGCAAGCCTATCTCTCAACCCTAGAGCTCACACCTCCGCCACCTTCAGTGCCACCCCCTCAGGCACAAACAGTTGCAGAGCTCCCATTCACCTCAAACTTCACCAACTTCGATCTGTCGAATTTCTTCGACCCCGAGTGGTCGCAGGCTCAGCAGCAGCAGCAAGCTGAAATTGCTCTTCGCAGCAGCCGGAACCATTTGGACCAAGCGGCCGGAGGTGAGCTTCAAGCACTCGCTAGAGAACTCCTTAGTAGGCACAGATCAGCGGCACCAATGGGTTCCTCCACTAAAGCCCTCTCCAATTAAGAAACTTCATCCCTTCGTCTTTATTCGATCCATATATGATCTAACGGCGTTCATAATTAATTTTCTGGCGGGGCGTATCATCTATGCCGACCACCTAACCTTCAATCAGAAAGACCAAAGAAATAGAGTCAGTCAGAATAGCTAGGTAGCGCAGTAGCAAAAAGAAAAAAAAAAAGTACCTCTGTTCGTCTGGGCGATGGGTTTTGCTTTACCCTTCGTTCTTTTCTGAAAGAGGACTGTTTGCTAACTGGGAAGTCACATCTTGATGGATGTGTAAAAGCTTAATTCTAAAATTCTACTCCTCCCTGCTCAGATGTGTCTGAGTCTGTGTACTGTGTAACTCGTGTGTAACTCTTCCATTCCTTCTTAAGACGATGATCGCGTACGAGGGCATGATTTCTTTCAGTGATGTCACGTGCGCTTCATTATGGTGATGCAACGTCGCACACGTACGCATGCACACGTTCAAACCAGGAAACAAAAATTGTGTGGAAGAGGATATCACTCGTCCGCTCCTGATTAGGTTATTTAGCGGCGGGTCAGAAAAAACATGAAATGAATTGAAGGCATTTCCCTTCAAATATATTGATAATTGTAGTTTTTTTGGGGGGGTTTATAACCCGAAGAAATCAGCCCATCCTAGAAGACCTGGTCCGGCTGGCTCAGCCTGTAATACCTATCATGCTGGCCTTATAAAACTCTGAGGCTAAGACTCCTGCCCGCGAATGCAATGGGTTGGCTTGTGCAATGGGTGACGCCCATGGGAATCGAACCTTGACTGCTCGTCTAGCAGCCTAGGCCTCACCCCACTAGTCCAACCCCCCTTGGGGCAGATAATGGTAGCTTGAAAAAAAAAATTCAAGCTACCATCAACCTGCATTGTGGATCTGCAATGGAAGCGTGTTCTGCTGTTGATGGTGGTGATGGAATTTTTATGTGTTTTCATTGTGGTCTTAGTTGTTGCTTTGTGTGATCAACATCTGTGAAACAACTAGGACATGCGTTATTGATATGTCAAGTTCTTCAATCACACTCATGTGTTATAGTTCTGTATGGCATTTGCACTCTTCATGCATGTTCTTTTTTTTTTGGCATTTTTTCATATTTTCTCGTTTTCTGTTTGTAACTACTGCAATATTATTTTCGTGTTGCTCATTTTTGGCATTCCAAATTTCAATTGCATACAACCACGGATGTTTCTTGACGCCTAAACATTGTCCGCTGCTGTTCTGTACCCCCATGGAAGAGTAGTAGACGGACAGTCATAGATGCACCCAAAAAACAAAAGAAAGTTTTCCTTTGGGATGCACGGACAGGGCAGGACGCACTCAAACACGGCACACACTGACGCTGAAATGGTGTGTCCTGCAGACGCCTAAACATTGTCCGCGGCTGTTCTGTACCCCCATGGAAGAGTAGTAGACGGACAGTCATGCACCCAAAAAACAAAAAAAAGTTTTCTTTTGGGATCCACTGGCAGTGCAGGACAATGCATCCTGTCCTGTCCTCAAACATGCTTGGATGTCCCAGTGCGTCTTGTCCACACGCTTCTGTGATTCAAACGTCCCCTAAGAATTCTTGTCAAGTATACCAATCAGATGAACAGCCTCCAAAGCACCATGGATCTGTTATTTTATCTTAGATGGGTCTCACGAGTTTTTTCAGGGCCATTGATGATCTAAGTGATGAGCATCTTGATCATACAAAATGGACGGCTGAAGTTAAACCACGTGTTTGGGAGGCCGTTCATCCATTGTCGTATGCAACCCTTACGAACCGATAGATTACCATCAGAGATACCTGATTTGATAGGCACTCATTACTTTTATTACTCCATCATTCTCCCGATGAAGGCCGGGTTGACGAGCCTTTGAGTTTTCATCTTCTACTTGTTACTAATAACCTTTTTGTTCTATCAACGGGTTCTTCCCTGCTCTGACAGGAGCAGTTAGTGCACGTCACTTTGTGTTGAAACATTACAAGTTCGAATCCCAATGATATATGATCGAATCCCAACGATATAGGGTTGTATAACTTGCAGGGGTTTGCTTAACCCCAGCTTTCTCTGTCTAAAACATAAACGTATTTTTTTTATTTTCAACTTTGTGTTACGTTTGAAATGCATGAGTGCTCTTTGACGAAATAAACAAACGAGGGTGAACACGTAATTCAACGCCTAAGTGTAATTTATCACGGGAAGCAAACCTAGTATTGGCTCACCAGCCATGTCAAACAGTCGATATGTTGGCTTCACTGTTCCCTGTTACACATGGAGGATTAGATTTCATGGCCAGTACATTAGGATCGGATTGAAAGAGAAATCAGTGGCATGTTGTGAAATACTTTGTATTAGGGGGTAGATCCAGGAATTTAAGCTAAGGTGGGCACAAATGCACAGTAAAAAAATATTTTTGATGACAATAAACTATACTAGCAAAAAAAAGTGAGAAACTACTTAGCGTCATAATATTTAGGAACCTAAACAATATGTTCTCATTGATAAAAAAATTTATTTAATAATTACATAGTATCATTATATCCAAAATTTAGTTTTGTTTGATATAAAGACAAAAAGAAGATACCTTTCACGAATAATGCATTACAACTAAGCTCAAGCATCCATCTTGAAATGCATTCAGCAAAATGAGACATAGGAACACAAACATCTTATAAATAAATAATCAATTAATTAGTTATTTTTTTAAAAAAATCTACAAAATACATCATAAATATTTTATATATAATTTAAAAAGTATAAGCCCCTCAAAATGAAGAGGAACATCAGATAGTTATAGAATACCTTTTACAATTGGCCTCATTGATTTTTTCATATTTTGAAAATCATTCATAATTGATTTATTGTTAATGGTCTCAAATATGTTTTGTTGTTGTATATAACCAAAACATAATTTTATTCATTCATCTCTCGTTCGATTATGCAATCTTGTTGATCATTCTTTGCTTGGGCATACCAGTGCTGCACATCATCGCAACTCGCCTTCTCTTTATCAGATTGCTGAACGTAAGAAGTTGTATAGTTTGTGACAACAACCGATCCAATCGCAACCATGAAGCGTATTTGATGCAAAATTTTGCAAAGAAAAATAGTTGCAAAAACTGTGGAAATTTATCAATGGAGTCAACCGTTAGCCTGTATTTTTTGCATCACTCGAACAATCCAGGTACAATGTTGGTATCCTAGGTTTTAATCGGTGATAACTATTCGACTTGGAAATGAGCTATGTGTATGTCTCTAAGCACAAAAAATAAGCTCAGTTTCATCGATGGATCGGTTCCAAGATTAGATACTTATTCTACTTCGTTTGCGGCATAACAAAGATGTAATGATATGGTGCTTTCATGGATTTTGAACTTGATTAATAAGGATTTATCTTCAAGCGTTATATATTTAGAACCTTTATTTGATGTCTGGAATGAACTTTATGAGCAATTCTCTCAATCTAAGGTACTACACATCTATCAAATTCAGTTTGATATAATTAACCACAATCAACACAAATCACTCATTGTCATTTATTTTACGAAGCTTAAAAGAATGTGGGACAAGTTAGCTTTATATGTCCCATATCCGACTTGCTCTTATGGAGCAATGAAAGCGGTACAAAACATGCAACAAAGAGATCGATTGATGCAATTTTTTATGAAGCTTAATGATAGCTATAGCTCTATTCGAAGCCAGATTCTCTTAATGGAACGAATTTCATCTGTCTCAAAGGCATATGCCTTCATCATTCAAGAAGAGAGGCAAAGAGAGATGCGAGCACTTCCTCCATCATCCAATAAATATGGAATGTTGGCTGCCACAATTGAGCATAAGGATGATAAAGACATGAATCTAAGATCCAACCAAGACCATGTTAAAATGCTCAAGACCCAAATGTGACCATTGTGGCAAATTAGGTCATATCAAGACTTGATGTTATCAACTTCATGATTATTCAAATTCAACCAACAATGGCAATACAAGTACAAGAGTGAATTCAGCTATATCGAGTGAAGGAACTGTCATTCCTCATATCACACCCAAACAATATAAATATCTTATAACCCTTATGTCACAAGGTAAACCAGAACCACAAGACAACCTAGCATCTAAAACTTTAGCCTTTCTTTCTTGCTCTTCTTGTTGGATAATAGACACTGGGGCCACAGATTACATAGTTTTTATTTTAGACTTGTTACATTCTCCACAACCTATTATTTGCCGACCAATAGGATTACCCACCCGATTGTTTGATGGAGTCACCCACATTGGTAGTGCAAGCATCAACTCACAAATATGCCTAACTAATGTCTTATGTATCCCTAGCTTCAAATACAATTTGATATCCATTAGCAAATTGACAAAAGATTTACAATGGGATGTTTTCATCAATGAATCTTATATTTTCCTAGACCGTCACTCGAAGCGGACGATTAGAGTGGGTAAAATACAAAATAGGCTTTATATGTTTGAAATCAAGAGTGGAGTCGCCCTCTCTAATTTCATCTTTGCTCATCTTTGGCATTATTGTCTTGGCATATTTTGTATTCTCATTTTTAGTATCTTGTTGATTCTAATAAAATAAATTCTTGTAAGTTCGATGGAAAATGTTCAATTTGTCCTTTGACTAAACAATCACATCTTTCATTTCCAAATAGTGTCACTAACTCTACATCAATTTTTGAACTCATTCACATTGATTTATGGGGAGGATATCAAACTCCATCATTATCTGGTGCATATTACTTTCTAACAATTATAGATGATTACTCTCACTCAACTTGGGTTTACCTAATGCATTATAAATCCAAAACATTTTTTCTTATCTAAGATTTTTTTGCCATGATCAAAACCGAATTCAGAATCCAAATCCAAATCCAAAAGGTTAAGAGTGATAATGAAAGTGAATTTTTTTCCAATGAAATGCAAACATTTTTTTCCTAAACAAGGTATTTTTCATCAACATAGCTGTGTTTATACCCCCCATTAAAATAGAGTGGTCGAACGCAAGCACCAAGATCTTCTCAATATGGCTCGAGCCTTGCATTATCAAGAAAATCTTCCTATCAAATTTTGGGAGGAGTGTATCATTACTGCTACATATCTTATAGATTGTGTCCCTAGTAAGGCCCTTAATAGACAAATTCTTCATGATATCTTGTTCTAGAAAAGTCTTAATTATAAACACCTCAAGGTTTTCATGTGTTTATGCTATGCTCACAGTATAAACCACTCCCATAAATTTAATAATAGAGCAAGGAAGTGCATTTTCATTGAGTATCCATATTGCCAAGCTGCATATCATCTGTATGACCTTGAGTCCCATATTATCTTCACCAGCAGAGACGTGATCTTCCATGAACACATTTTTTTATTCCAATATGTTACATATGCACCGCCTAATGATGGAGATATTGTCCTATCCATTACTTTCTTTGATTCTACACTAGATGGTCCATTTTCAATCCAAGAAACTGATTCTACCACTCAAAACAGCATTACACCAGATTCTCTAAATCAAAACATGTTGAGTTCGCAAGATTGTCCAAATTCATCTGAATCTATTCCTACATTTTCAGTCAATCCAAGTCCTTCTAGTTTGACCCAGTCAGAACCACTTGTTCTTGTTCTAATCAGACGGTCCTCTAGAGAGAGAACTCAACCTACTCATTTCAAAGATTATAAATGCTACATTGCATTTTGCTTACCCACATTGGACGCTCAAAGTGTCAACTAGAAAGGTACGATTTATCCTCTTATTCATTACCTCACATATGAAAATTTCTCTCCATCTCATTGTGCTTTCCTTATATCTAATAACAGACCTCGAACCTTAGACCTTTGCCTAAGGTATAAGGTGTGCTCATTGGCGAGAAGCAATGGTAGTTGAAATTTGAGCCCTTGAAGACAACCAAACTTGGACAGTTACACTTCTACCAGATAAATGTTTTGTCGATTGCAAATGAGTTTACCAAGTCAAGTACAAATCAGATGGGACCATTAAGCGTTATAAAGCACGTCTTGTTGCAAAAGGATATACCCAGATAGAGGGTCTTGACAACCATGAAATATTTACTCCCGTGGCTAAGCTAGTCATTGTTCAATGCCTATTGGTAGTAGCCGCCGTAAAAAATTAGGTTCTACATCAATTTGATGTTAATAATGCCTTTTTAAATGGATACCTTGATGAAGAAATTTACATGAATTTGCCTTCTAGTTTTAGCTGACAGGGAGAGCAGTGAGTTTGTCATCTCAAAAAATCCTTTTATGGCCTTAAACAGTCATTTCAAAATTAGTTTTCAAAATTTTTGAGTTTTCTTAAAGGGATTGGTTTTACCGAGTCTAAAGTTGACTATTTATTATTTTCTTGCTTTACAAAGCATGAATATATATTTGCTATTGTATATGTCAATGATATTATCATTTCTAGAGACGACACTGTGAAAAATGATCAACTAAAGGTCCTTCTAAACAATGCATTTCATATCAAGGATCTAGGAGTACTCAAATATTTTTTGGAAATCGAAGTGGCAAGATCTAGCAAGGCCATTTTCTTATCACAACATAAATACACATTGTACATAATTGGAGATCATGGGTACTTGGGGGCCAAACCGTCAGATTTTCTCATCGAGCAACATATGAAACTTAATTCGGATAAAGGAGAGCCATTGAATGACCAAAGCTATTATCATCGACTAGTGGGTTGGTTGATATATCTTACTATTTTACGGCATGATATATCTTATTATGTCAATATCTTAAGTCAGTTTATGCATACACCAAGGAGGCCACATCTTGATGTCACACATAGGCTTTTACGATATCTCAAGTCCATGTTTGGCCCAAGCATATTGTTGTCATCCGACAGTGAGCTCTAATTATCTATTTATTGTGATTCAGATTGGGCTTCATGCTCAGAAACTCAAAGATCTACCTCAGGTTATTATACTTTGCTGGGAAGGAGTCCAATATCCTGGAAAACAAAGAAGCATACAATCGTATCAAGATCGTCAGCTGAGGCAGAGTACAGATCGATGGCTCTTTCTAGTTATGAGTTAACATGGTTGAAATATTTATTGACTAACTTAGGAATCAAGCACCCTCAACCCATGTTAATATTAGGTGATAATCAGGCGACATTACATATTGCGGCAAATCTGGTGTTTCATGAGTGTACTAAGCACATAGAGATTGACTACCATACAACAACAACAAACAACAACAACTACGCCTTCATCCCAAAACAATTGGGGTCAGCGATATGAACCAAAAAAAGAAAATCA
Source organism: Nuphar pumila (assembly GCF_984573655.1). Classification (NCBI taxonomy): domain Eukaryota; kingdom Viridiplantae; phylum Streptophyta; class Magnoliopsida; order Nymphaeales; family Nymphaeaceae; genus Nuphar; species Nuphar pumila. The sequence continues at coordinate 11,900,560 of NC_143257.1, forward strand.
TTTTGGGTCTTCCACATTAATCCTTTTCCTCCAATCATTTCTATCCAATGCCATGTCCTCGGTGAGGTTCAAAGCATTCATATCCTTTCCTATCATCTCCATCCAAGTCTTCCTAGGCCTACCTCGACCTCTTTTAACTAATATATTTTCCCATTTCTCCAACCTTCTAACTGGAGCATCATTAGGCCTTCGCCGAATATGCCCAAACCACCGTAAACGATTCTCTTGCATCTTATTTTCAATGGGTGCAACACCTACCTTCTTACGTATCTCTTCGTTCCGAATCTTATCTTTTATTGTATTTCCACACATCCATCTAAGCATCCGCATCTCAGCTACACTCATTTTTTGAATATGATGTCTCTTGGCAGCCCAACATTCCGTACCATATAGTAAAGCGGGCCTAATAGTCGTCCTATAAAACTTTCCCTTCAACCGCAATGGCATTCTACGATCGCACAACATTCCAGTTGCACTTTTTCATTTCATCCACCCAACCTTTATCCTATGATTTATATCTCCATCAATTTCTCCATACTTTTGAATGATGGATCCCAAATATTTGAAATAATCATTCACCGGTATTTCTTGCTCACCAAGCTTCACTACACTCCCATCACTACTTCGTTGCTTACTAAACCGACATTCCATATATTCAGTCTTACTCTTACTCAACTTAAAACCTCTAGCTTCCAATGTCTGTCTCCATAATTCTAACTTAACATTAACCCCAGCTCTAGACTCATCAATCAAAACAATATCATCAGCAAACAACATACACCACGGTACATTTTCTTGAATTGATCTCGAAAGCTCATCCATCACTGTCGCAAATAGAAAAGGGCTTAAAGCAGATCCTTGATGTAACCCAACCGTTATCGAAAAATTGGTCGTCACCCCTCCACAAGTGCGGACATTGGTTACTACTCCTTCATACATATCTTTAATTATACTAATGTACTTGAGAGAAACACCTTTCTTCATTATTGTCCACCAGAGAACGTCCCTAGGTACTCTATCGTATGCCTTCTCTAAATCAATAAAAACCATATGCAAATCTTTGTTCCTCTCTCTATATCTTTCAATAAGTTGTCTAAGAAGATGTATAGCTTCCATAGTTGATCTTCCAAGCATAAAACCAAATTGATTCTCCGATATCATGACAACCTTCCTCAACCTAGACTCAATCACCCTCTCCCAAAGTTTCATAATATGACTCATGAGTTTTATACCACGATAGTTTGTGCAATCATGTATATCACCCTTATTCTTATATAAAGGCACCAAAGTACTCTTCCTCCACTCATTAGGCATCTTATTTGTTCGCCAAATCAAGTTAAAAAGATTTGTCAACCATTCTAAACCTTTCTCTCCCAAGCATTTCCAAGCCTCGATAGGTATACCATCTGGGCCAACTGCCCTTCTTGATTTCATTTTCTTCAAAGCCTCTGCAATTTCTTTCTTTTGAATCTTGCGCATGAAGTCATGATTTATCTCATGAAAAGGAATGGAGAAGTCTTCAAGATCTTGAGCATGACTATCATTAAATAGCTTATCAAAATAATCTTTCCATCTCTCCTTAATCTCCTCATCTTTGACTAAAACCCTTTGTGTTTCATCTTTGATACATCTAACCATACCCAAATCCCTCGATTTCCTATCTCTCATCTTTGCAAGCCTATAAATATCCTTCTTGCCTTCTTTGGTATCCAACTTATCATAAACCTCCTTATATACCTTAGCCCTCGCGTTTCGAACTACTTTTTTAGCTTTCTTCTTTGCTATCATATACTTCTCCAAATTCTCATTATCACGACTCTTACTTAGATTTCTATAACACTCTCTTTTAACCTTAATAGCTAATTTGACATCCTCGTTCCACCATGATGTATCCTTACCTAGTGGTGCACCGCCTTTAGACTCACCCAATACCTCCTTAGCCACTTTTCTCATGCCACCCGCGATCTTATTCCACATTGATTCTGAATCCTCCTCGAGACACCAATCAACTTCCTTAACTACCTGCTCTACAAACATTCCTTGTTTAGTTCTTTTCAGTGCCCACCACTTAATTCTAGGATCTATCCTATATCTATCCCTTTTGCGGCATTGTCTAATTCTAAGATCTAAAATTAAGACTCTATGTTGTGTAGCTACACTTTCTCCCGGTATAACCTTACAATCGATGCAACAACCCCTATCTCTCTTTCTAAGTAGAAAAAAATCTATCTGACTTGTATTAACCCCACTTTTAAATGTTACTAGGTGAGACTCCCTCTTCCTAAACCAAGTGTTTGCTAAGATCATATCATAGGACAAACAAAAATCTAAAATCCTTTCTCCACTTTCATTTCTTTCTCCTATACCATAGCCTCCATGGATACTCTCAAATCCATTCCTACTAATGCCTACATGTCCATTAAGGTCACCGCCGATGAAAAGCTTTTCCCCATAAGATATCCCTTGTACTACTCCATCTAAATCTTCCCAAAATTCATGCTTAATGGAATCATCTAAACCTACTTGAGGTGCATAAACACTAATAATATTAATAATATCCGTACCTAATACTAATTTAATAAGTAAAATTCTATCACCCTTCCTACGGACCTCAACTACATTATCTATAAACTGACGACTCATAACAATCCCTACTCCATTCCTATTCTTATTTATTCCTGTATACCAAATCTTATATCCCCAAGGTTCTATCACTTTTGCTTTCTCACCTACCCATTTGGTCTCTTGTAGACATAAAATATCAATCTTTCTCCTACACATAACATCTACTAACTCTACCAACTTACCAGTTAAAGACCCTATGTTCCAAGTGGCTAACCTAATTTTATGGTCTTGGACTAACTTCTTTACCCCCACCCGTCCAACAAAGTGAGAGAACCCTTGCCTATTTGACACCACACCCGGGCGCCGGTGTGACGCGTCGCTTCTGGGTGACGACCTAGCAACCCTTGCCCATTTATCACTGCCTCCGGGCCTAGAGAGTACAGTGCGTCGCTCAGTAGGGAACGCTCCAACGAAATTCTCATAGGGTATGACTAAGTTTTTATGCTGGCTGTCACAGGCCTACCACAACCCTCCTCCTTTATTCGGGCTTGGGACCGACAGTGTATAACTAAACAGTTATACACAGGCGGAGTTGAGATTGACTACCATGTTATAAGAAAAAAAAATTTAAGTGGCTCAACCAAAACTCAGTTTGTTCTCATAAATCTATAGTGTACGGATATGTTTACCAAGCCTTTGGGACGAGATCAATTTCTTCAGCTTAAGTGCAAGTTGGGCATCATTAATCCCCATGCTCCAACTTGAGGGGAGAGGATGTTAGAGATAAACCAAAATTAACAACATTTGGGTTGGACGATCTTATCAAGATCTTACCGTTTGGTTAAGATTCTAATCTAAACCAAATTGGAAATAGTTGCTAGATTTATTTATTGTAAAATCGTTAGTTGAGAGCTCTCCTAAAATTATGGGATTTTCATAAGCTCATAGTATTCTTCTCCTTGTATAAAACATTGGAGGATTCAACGTAAAAAGATAACGATTTCTCCTTCACTAAACTTTTTTTTTTATCTTTGTCATTTATCGTAATCTTAACAATATCCCCCTTGAGGGATTGTTGTGGGTCAGGGTAGGCACATGCCCACCCTCCCCGTAACATTGGCTCCGCCTCTTCTTTATATTTCATCGGACCTTCAAATGTGTCTTAGATTTCTTTGCCCTAAAATGCATCTAGGGAGGAACGTTGGGATCAATTCAGATGGAGCTGAGAGGTTCCTTGGATGCCGTTGATCTCAAGGTGAACAACATCCAAACCCAATATGAGTGAGATGCCGTTGACTTTTTTGTTTTCTTCTTTTTTTTTTTTTCTCTCTGAAAAAAGGGGAGGGGGATTTGATTTCTGACTTGAAAGAGTGCAAAACAAAAAATTAAAAGCCAAAATTGGCGTCCGACTCTAAGTAAGGGAGAGTGTCTTGTAAAAAACTTTGGGGACAGATCTTAACAGAAACGACAATGCATATGCAGGAATTTTTTGCAATGTTCTTGTGTGAATAAATTTAACCTAAATTTGAAGCCTTTTCCATTCGGTATAAAATTGAAGAAATATTGCTTTATTTTTAGTGGACTTGGTTATGCTCTGCACGTGTTTGAATTTTCATTGTCCTCATTAAACCTGTGGCAATTTTCATTGTCGATAAGAAATCATTACCAAAAGATATTAAGTTATAAAAAAAATATGTTTGAATTAATTGAAATCTTCATATTATTTTTTGGCTAAGCAATAAAATGCATGAACTAGGGTCACATTTTCAGGGGGGTGCAGTGTGGTCAAGAATATGTCCTCATTAATCTCAAGTGAGAAGACAGCTGTTGTGTGTCTGATCTTTAGGTTTTTTTGTTCATTGTCTACTGTATTTCTCTTCTATGGTTACTGTATTCTGTACTGTTATCAGTGGGGAGTGATATCTCATTGCTCTCAGTTCTTTTCTGATCTGTTTTAAGTTTGATGAATATATATTTCTTTCAAAAAAAAAAATACAGAATTTAGGGTCAAAAGTAATTTGGTGGGTAACATGTTCAACAACAACTACGCCTTCATCCCAAAACAATTGGGGTCAGCGATATGAACCAAAAAAGAAATTCATTTTGGGTCTTCCACATGAATCCTTTTCCTCCAATCATTTCTATCCAACGCCATGTCCTCGGTGAGGTTCAAAGCATTCATATCCTTTCCTATCATCTCCATCCAAGTCTTCCTAGGCCTACCCCGACCTCTTTTAACTAATATATTTTCCCATTTCTCCAACCTTCTAACTGGAGCATCATTAGGCCTTCGCCGAATATGTCCAAACCACCGTAAACGATTCTCTCGCATCTTATTTTCAATGAGTGCAACACCTACCTTCTTACGTATCTCTTCGTTCCGAATCTTATCTTTTATTGTATTTCCACACATCCATCTAAGCATCCGCATCTCAGCTACACTCATTTTTTGAATACGTGGGTAACATGTTCGTATTTAGAATTTATCATCTATATGTGGGCACTTTAAGTTCTAACTATATATCTTAAAAATTGTAGATGCAAAAATTTCAGGTCACATATTTCAACGGTGTTGCCTTTACTACCCATGTAATTGGCAGAGGGTGCCTGTAACTGGGCTATTGGTGGGAAAGAGCAGAGGATTTGCACGAGCTAACGATTGAGAGAGAGAGAGAGAGAGAGAGAGAGAGAGAGAGATGAGTGAGACGAGCGACAGACCATGGGATAACCAGAGTCGAATGGGAGATTCAAATCAAAAATTTTGAACTTGGTGAGAGGTAGTGGGCGACATTCATGACGAAAACTGTGGAACGGGTGGAGTCGCTCAAGTCGATAACGGTAGAAGACAAGGTGGTGCAGTACCGACTGTGGGTCGATCCATGAACTAAGATCAAAATAGATCCAACATGCAGAAGCATTAAAAGGATATTCAAAGTTTTGACAAGGTTCAGTTAAGAAGCGTTTAGACTCAGCTACTTTCCTAATCTATAAATTGTTGCAACATGAAAAGTATAGATAATATTTTTGCCTTAATATAGTGCATAAATTTGGAATTTTTTTGACAACGGGTTGTTGAGATACAACTCAGATAAGGGGATAGGTTGCTGGATTTGAAAACTGTCATACTTGGGGCAATTTAGATGGGCTAACTTTACTATTTCTATCAAAGGACAGAACATAAAAGTTATAGATAAAATTATTGTTGTTCCAACAAAATAAAAATCAAGAAAATCTGAGTTCGAATGACTGAGCCGGAGTGGTATAGGCCTGAACAGTCACCCGAGTGGCTGTCCATTCTGTTTCAGAGCTTTTTTGACAGATTTAGCCCAAAAATCAGAAAATAAGTAAAACACAAAATTTGTAGGGATGTTCAATAGTTTTTCAATAAGCTAAACCAGGTAATTTTTTGACTCCGAACAAAGGAGTTATGCTCAAAACAGTGGCGAAGTTCCTTCTTTGACAGAATTATGAAATTCATCAAATCATTCATACAATATATCAAACAAAAAAAATAGATTAATCAAGTTTTAGTTTTAGTGTTTATAGTGCACAAAAAGACACTTCAAATGGTGGCTTCTACAATATGAAAATCCCATCCTCTTTAACCCGATTTCGATTAGTCTAAGCAAGTATCACAAAAAGATAATCTTTCTAATCAAGTTATCTAAAAAACAATCAATTTCTGAAATCTATTTCTGTCAAACAAAATGCAACAAGTTTTTCTAATAAAAAACAACAACTAAGTTCAGGTCAAACCGACGACGACGACAAGAGTACAAACTGTCCAACAATGGTTGAAATGTTCAACAATGGACAGGAAAATGGTGTTCAGCAATGTCACGATTTTGCTCAAATCAACATATGGATGCGGACAGCAGAAACAGAGGAACAACTGGACGTCTTGGTACATTGGTGGTTCACAGTCGCAGTACCTCACAACTTTCAGGTTCACCAGGTAGCCTCTTCAGCAACAACGAAAACCAAGAACTCGAATAAGCACCAGTCATGAGTTTCAATAGCTTCAATAGCAGCAAGGCGTTCACGGTTTTACCAACACCGCAACAGTCTTTCACAGCAGCAACAAGTTGTTCACACGTCAAGGACCAGCAGCTTCATGGTAGAAAGATGCTCACCAAAGTGCAGAAGTTGTAGCAACAAATGTACTGTTACAGTAGATGCACTCTTTAGAAAATCGACCAGGTAGGGGACGACTAGCTAGGATGTTTCCACCATGTCTTTACACTTGATATTTTTTTTCAAAGAAAAGAAAGCCAACCCCCTCCATGACTCTCTCTAGGGCCTTATAGAACTCAGCAAAAGCTGAGGTAGATTCCAATGCCAGCTCCCTGTGGCCAATGGATGCTCAAGATTTGAATTTACTTTAAACTTGGACTTTAACTCTCTCTCTCAAACAGTCAAAAGACTAAAGAGGCTTCCATGATTTTTAAGAGGCCTCATAACCTCTTTACATGATTTTTCATGAAGGCTTTCATGAATTTTGTGGAAGGAATAAATAGCTAGAGTGTTGGGTCCACATTGGCTCAACACACTATGGCACTAATATGGATCCAATACTTGAAATATTGGATGTCTTGTAAGATCCAATACTTGCAAGTTGGACCACATCAAACGAATGGACCAATCTCAAATTCAAATCTAAAATAAAAAATAAAAACTACTCAAATACCCTATACACCCTCTAGTGCCAAAAAAAAATTCTAACGGGCACCAGAACTATCCAAATCCGTAGAATCCAGCACCTAAAAAATAAAAAAAATAAAACATAAAAAATACAAGGGCGATTCTAAAATTCACAAAAATGAAACCACAAAACAAAATATATTTTCTGAGATGATAAAACCAAAATTCAAAGAAAATAAAATATATATAATAATGATTTTACCTTTGAGATCCATTTGGACCCAAATGGTCCGAATTTGGATTGAATATTCTTAGGTATCCCTTTGCAATCTAGTAGGTAGAGTTGGATTCACATCCAACTCCTGTTTAATGTGCCAGATACTTTGTATCACAAGGTCTTAGTTATTTCTGATCAATGGTATTCTGAGATGGTTGGAGGGTAAGAATGAACCTTGATGATGGGTTTTGTAGGTAAAGATAGATACAAGAGAATGAAATTTAATTTTATCTTACAAAAACTTTAGGGAATGTAGCCTGAGATACAGAACATTAGATTTTATCCAAGAAGAAAAGTTGATCTTAAGAGATTAGAAGAAAATTTCTGGAGACAAAAATCAAGATGCAAATGGGTTAAGGAGGGTGATCGTAACACAACATATTTTCATGCCAAATTTAAGAATAATGTGTTAAAGAATAACATCAGGGTTCTTTATAATCAAGATGGTTCGCAGATTACAGATCAGAAAGAGATAATGCAGGATGCTACTATGTACTTTGATAATCTCTTTAAGAAAGAAAACGTCAATAAAGAGATTCTTGAAGGCATATATTTGCCCAAAGTGAGTCAAGAGTACTTGTCATATAGGTAAAGTCACCAGAGAAGAAATTAGAAGGGCAGCCTTTCAGACGAAGGGAGATAGTACTCTCGGATGGGTTCTCATGTATGTTCTTTCAAACTTGTTGGAACATTGTTGGGGAGGACATTAGTAAAGTTGTAATTAATTTTTTGTAATATTTGCAAGATTCTTATAAGAATAAATACTACTAATATTGTACTCATCCCTAAATCTCTTCAGGCAACTAAGCTTTCTGAGTATAGGCCTATTAGTTTGTGTAATTCCATTTACAAAATTATCTCTACCATCATGGTCACGAGAATGAGACCGACTCTTCAGAGAATCATCTCGCATAATCAGAGAGCCTTTTTAAAAGAAAGAAACATTCAAAAGAGCATCCTCATTGCTCGTGAGTTAATTGACTACATGGTGCAGAGCAAAAAGAAAACTATTCTTTTTTAAAACCGATTTAATCAAAGCTTATGACAAAATAGACTTTTTTTTAAGGAATCCTTGCAATTTTTTGGGAGAATCATGTTGTGTGTTAAGTCTTTTAGCTTTGCCATGCTCATCAATGGGCATCCAGGTCCAATGTTCTCCAGTTCTAGAGGGAAAAGAAAGTGGGACCTTTTATTTTGTATCTGTTCTTGGTAGTGATGGAGAGGTTGACACAGAATCAAAGTTAAAGAAAAGCAGTGGAAACTCCAACCATGTATGATAAGAAATTTTTAATGGAGTCACAACCTCTATGTAGATGATGTGGTATTTTTCATTAGAGATGAAAAAGACTGAATATTTTTTTTGATATAATCTCTCATTTTGAAAGCAAGTCAGGTTTATTGGTCAGTGTTGAGAAGCTGCTATTCATCACCTTTAATTTGTCTTAGGCTAGATTTACACATTCACAATGTATGTCATTGGCAAAGATGAACCCTCTCCATTAAATATCTGGGGATTCCCATATTTATTATAGGGAGATTGAGAACACATTTTTGCAATGGGCTGATTAAAAATTTTTAGAAGTAGGTTGATTCATAGAGGAGTGGGCATTCTTTATCAAAAGTAAGGAAAATAGTGTTAATTAAGGTAGCGTTGTCCTCTTTTCCCATTTATTGGATGATGAGTTTCTGTCTTCCAATAAATGTTATCAATCAGATAGAGAAAATCATGAGAATTTTTTTATAGGGAGACTCCAATTCAGAAAAGCACATTCATTTACTCAGCTGGGATTCAGTGTGTCGCCCCCATAGAGAAGCTTACTGGAGGTCAATAGAGCACTTCTCTCGAAGATGATATGGTTGTTCAAAAGAAGTAACTCATGAACAGAAAAGATTCTGGAAAAGCATGTATATTTTAACTTGGTATAGTTTGAGTGAAAGAGCATTGCCAAATCTTGGGGTTGGAAGTCATTCAAGTATAGATTTTATATCATCAGGGAGAATGATGGCTAGTTGGAGAACAAATTTCCATTGAATTCTGGTTTGAACCATGGGCTGATCACAGTACTTCATAAATCTCCTAGACGGAAATTTATCGAGAGAGAGATAAATCCTTATAAAATATTTCTATACATTTCATTATTAGTGAGCATCATTGCATTTTGCACTATTTATCATTGTTTAATGTGCAGGTACCAATAAACATTCAACATAAATGTAGACAACTTACTTTCGTTGATTCTGACAAAGTTATACGAAACTCAAAATATGAGATTGACTCAAGAGTTGCATGGGATTTTGGTAGAAAAAGAGGGGCAATTTTTGCCCATCATAATCTCATTTAGGTGAAAAATCATAGTCCAAGAGCATCACTAACTCTCAGATTTGCATTGGAGAATCATCTTGTCACCAAAGAAAGATTTCATTTAGCGAGTATATGTTACCCCTGCTGCAATGCAGTGGATACCTCGAACCACCGCTTTTTGAAATGCCAGGTTACTATGAAATTTTGGTCAGCTGTGGCTTGGTTCTTTGGAGTGTGGTGGAGATCAGGATTCAATATGCATGACAGACTAAGATGATGGAGTCTTATGAAGTTGTCGAATAAAACTTTGAAGCTCAGATGGATTGTTGCTTTCCAAGTAGTGGTGAGAAAAAGTATAAGAAACAAAAATGAAAAATGATCATACTGCACGACTAATTTGATTTGATTCCCTAAAAACCCTACAATTTTTTATATTCTCCCGATGTTCAAAATCACAAATATCCGACATTATTAGAACCTTTTTATCCTTTGCAACTGCAAATTGAAACCTTATTGTGATAAATTATACCACTCATTGACTAGGTCCAACCCCCACTTAAATCCAGAATCACAGAATTTTTTTATGTGGAACTCACAAACTCATAAATTTATTTGCAATTTTTCGATGAATCTAAAACTGCCAAAATCACAAATATCCTATGATTTTACATATATGTTAATATTTTGCATAAATATATTTGCGAAACTCTACTTAAATTGAAACCACTAAAATTGCATTTTTGCATATAATTCACGATTTTGCAAAAATATATTTGCGACAATCCTACTAGTTCGCAAAAATCCTTCTGTTTTGAAAATGAATTGGGTATTTGCAATTTTAGTTGTTTTAACGGTTATGCAAAACAATAATTTTTTTATGAAACTGTTGAATTTTTGTGAATCGGTAGGATTTTCGTAAATATATTTATGCAAAATCATGAATTATATGCGAAAAAGTATGATATTTGCAATTTTAGTGGTTTTAGTTTAAGATGACATATATAGGCAAATTTATGAAGTATTTGCGATTTTAGTGGTTTTTGCTTTTTAAGTGAAGTTTCGTATATAACTCAAATAACAATGAATATAAGCAAATAGACGTTCAAATCATTTAAACATTCAAATGATTTGAAAACATATAAACATATAAACAATGACATCATATATAAATTATTTAATAATGCTTTTAATTTAAACATTCAAATTATTTAATGACGTTCAAATGACTATATAAAAATTCATTCATAGAAATATTCAATCAATGACATTATATACAAATCAATAATATTCAAATGATGTTACATAAAAACTCATTCATAGAAAACATTCAAATGACATATATACGAATCAATGAGTTACAATATTGATTTTTGAATACATACAAAAAAATAAAAAATAATCAAATGAATTTCCATAGTTCAGGTATTATGATTGTCGCGATTGTAACTCCTCAGTGACCTTATTTGTGTTCTCTAGAAGGTCAACTTCAGTACACATCATATTTTCTTGAGTATGTATCATATTTTTCAACATGCAAATTTTTTCAAGTACAAGAATCTACTCTTCCTCCGATCCACTTATAGTCTTTTTGTGCTTCTCTCAAACTCTCTCTTCTCCGTGAAAGACCCTCTTTACCATTGAAAGACATGCAACCTACTGGATGCTACCAAATTGTCATTGGTGGCACATGCCATAGACAATAAGCCGATGAATTCACCACCCTTGTGCCAGTCTTTAAGTTCAAAGAGGATTACCATGAGGTAATCCTTTGTCCAATCATTTGTGACATGCAATAGAAATTTGCTAACTATGCGAAGGTGACTGGTTGGTTATTGAACAAACTTAATCTAACGAACGACTTGGATGGCCATTTGACACTCAACTTCATTTTGGTTGTGCAACCAAATATCCTTCTTCGCAATATCCTTCACTCCTACAACTACATCAGCATTCTCTTCCTCGTCCTCCAATGCACCTTGATAAGGGCACTTGTTTACCAATATTTTCTTTATAGTTAGACCTACAAACATGTATTTATTAAAAAAATATAGAAAATATCAACAACAATACTTACATTTGCCCTAGTCAGCCTGTGAAGTGATTGTAAACACCCCAAATTTTCACCCTCATCCAGTACTTACATTTCATGTGTCATTGCATATCATTGCATGCATTCGGCATACCATTTCATTGCACAACATAGCATTGCATGTCATTACATCTCATCTTCGAGATCCAACACTCCTGTTTTCAAAATATTCAATCCAGATTTGAGTTTAAAAACTTTTCTTTCAAAAATCAATTTTAAAACCTGGGTTTTTAATCAACATTGTGTCATTTTCCAACCCCCAGGACCTTATATTTTGAAATACTTTCTTAGAAAACAATCTGGATTCATTTCAAACTCAATTTCAATTGATTTCAATTCTCATATGAGACCCATTTAGGTGGTGTCGCTTCTGGATTCCTTTACTTGTCAAAAATCTTCAAAAATTTCAGAGTCCTAGTTGGATCAGGACTCTTTTTCTAGAGTCCAGTCGGATCAAAACTCTACTTTTCACTACCTTTTTACCTGTTTTCGAAGAAAATCTTTTAAAATATTCTGTTTTGGCCAAAATTTTAGAGTCCTAGTTGGATCAGGACTCTTCTTCAAGAGTCCAGTCGGATCAGGACTCTTCTTCAGAGTTTCAATTGGATTGTGACTCTAATCTTTTACAACTATTTTATCCATTTTCAATCAAATCTTTCAAAATCTTTCAAAATGAGTCAAAAATTCAGAGTTTTAGTTGAACCAGGACTCTGTTTGAAGAGTTCTAGTTAGATCAGGACTCTGATCCTGATTTCAATTTTGAGAGAATCTTTCAGAAATCTTTCAATCTACCAAAACTATTACACTTTTATCAAAGAATTTTAAAATTATGAGATTTTATTTCAGAGTCCTGATCAAATCAGGACTCTACCCCAGAGTCCTGATCGAAGTGGGATTCTATCCAAAATTGGTTTTTATACTTCATTTTCACTGGTTTTCAAAGGCTTTGCCCAAATTTCATCATTTGTTTATCAGAAAACCAAAATTCTTATAGTTCTGATCGAATCAAAACTCTTTCTCAGAGTCCTAATCAGATTAGGACTCTAAACCGAAACTTCGATTTCATCCTGTTTTTAACTGTTTTTCAAAATTCTCTCATTTGTTTTTTTTCAGAAAATACCAAAAAATCTAGAGTTTCAGTCTGATCAGGACTCTGTCCCAGAGTTCTAATCCAGTCAGGAGTCTGTTTTTACTTTCATTTTTATTTATTTCCATTTGTTTTCAAAAATTAGGTCATTTTGCAGAGTCCAGTTGATTCAGGACTCTATTTTAGAGTTCGGTCGAGTTAGGAGTCTAACCCTGACTGTGTTTTTTGACTTATTTCATCAAATTTTGATAAAATCTTTCAAAAATTCTTCCATTTGAATTCTAAAAATCTAAAATCTCAGAGTCCTAAGAGTTCAGGACTCTAACCCGGAGTTCCAGTTCGATTAGAACTCTATTTTTAAAAATCTTGAATTTCAATTATTAATTTTAACCCCTTTTCAAAGCTGTTTTCAGTGTTTATTTCAAAATTCTTCAAAACTCGATGTGGGCCCACTCAGTTGGAACCATATCCATAGGAATTATGACCCAGTTAGAACCCTATGCCATTTCAAAAACTTAACTTTAAGATTACTTTTAAAAATTCTTTTGAAAACTCCTTCAATTTTAAGTTTTAAAATCATTTTTTTTGAAAAACTCAAGTAGGGCCCACTCGGGGTAGCGCCATATTCGAGTAAGTCAGGGCTAGACTAGGGTTAGTCAGTGTCTTGGTTAGTGTTAGGGGTTTAGAAGAGTCAAAATTCATTTTAAAAACTCATTTTGAAGTTTAGTTTTTAAAACTAGTGTTTTTAAAGGCTTTTAAAGGTTTTTAAAAAAACCAAATGTGAAAGATGCCAAGTGGCATCACATTTGGGGGTTTTCTAGGTTTAGTTAGGGGCTAATTAGGGATTAATTAGAGTCCCATCTAGGCTATAATTCTCCAAAAAATCGTTGCCTTTAGTGGATTTATTAGAAAGAGTCCTAAAAAAATGAAAAACCTCTTAATTAACCCTAATTAAGTGACTTTTTGAAAAACTATAAAAAGGGACCTAAGGGGGGCCAAAAGGGGGGCTCTTTTCTCTCAAATTTTCGTGGCCTCTCTCTCCTCTCCAGCACCTACACCTTCCTCCATTGCAGCTGCAAACACCAAGGTAATATTTTTAATATTTTTTTAGTTTTATTTAATACTTTTTCATGTTTTAAATCAATTTTAGCCATTGGTGTCATCCCCTTCATGGATTAAACCATGGATTCAAGTCCAAGAACCTCAAGAGAGGTTCAAGAAAGTGATCTAACTATATTTCATGGTGTTTACAGTGATTCTAATCCATTAGAATCAATTTTAACATGGGTCTTTACATTATTAACCAATAAAACATGTGATTTACCCTTTTAATGGGTTAAATCCATGCTTTTAAAGGTAACATCAAATTCCAGCCATTGATTCCCTAAGTTTTATTTATTCATGTATTTTTTTATGTTGATTACACGTTTTCCAGCATAGAAATAATTTTTATTTACTGTTTTATGGTTTGTTTTATTGTTTTTCATTAATTAATGCATATTTTCTCAAGTTTCTTAGATTTCTGTGTGTTTTTAATTTAGAACAGAAAAGAGCATGCTGTTTCGGATTTAAATACTTGCTGTTTATTTCTGATTTGTTTATATGTGATGTATGCATATGTGATTGAACTACTGTAAAAAAATCAGAGATTTTGGACTTCGGGAACCCTGTCAAAAAAATCAGACATCAGGTCGGGTTTTTAAAACTTTAAAATCGGTGTTAAAATCAGGAGGGTGACTTAATATGATGACATTTTTCTCATCCGATATTCGATTTGAGATCCGTAAAGTGACATAGATTCATATTGATTAGATCTATCTACTGTGAAATTTTGAGATTTTTTGATCTCTGTTTGATATTTTTCATCTGACAGAAAGTCTGATTTTCAATTTAAAACTCGTTAGGGTTTACCAAAACCCTAATCATACTTGTGTTGTTTATAAATCCAAAACCACAAATCCGATTCATGATCTGTAAAAAGTGAGTATTGTTATTTTTATGTCTACTATTTACTGCTAAAATATCATATATTTTGGAATACTATTGATATTTATCCTGAAATTTTTAACCTGCAGTGTCTGTTTTAACTCATGTGAGGTTTGCAATATTCAAGTCCAGATTGCCGGAAGGGTTTCTCCCTAACCAGAGATGCTTTTTCCGGTCTGTAAATTGGGAAATCTCTGTTTTTCTTCCTAGTTTGTCTCTGTAAAATTTCATAGATTTTCATGAAAGATTAATCCCTGATTCGGGTCTAAATCGGAAACTGGTTGGTGAACTAGGTCAAAAATAGCATATTTTTAGGGTTTGATGCAATTTTCGGGTTAATTTAATGTCAAAAAAATATTTTTATAATTCTAATTCAAAATTAGGGTTATAACAAGTGTAGGTACCAAATTTTATGAATTTTGGAATCTATTTTATCTCTGAATTAATAAAATTGCAAAACCGGGTTCTTGAAAGATCCAAAAACACTGTTAAAATCATATTTTTTGTGATATTATTGGATTTTCGTGCATAAGCATATATTTTTAGGGTTTAATCATGTTTATAATCATATTAGTATGCTTTAGGTTTAATTTGATGTTCATTTGATTTCATTTAGTGCATAAAACTTAAGTTTTACCAAAATCTATTTCTAAAAACCCTGATTTCAAGGCCATAGTCTTGCTATCAGGGGCAATTTGGTCATTTGACCTCAATTTCGAAATCCCTAACCCTAATTTTTACATATTTAAGCATGTCACATCATATTTAGCTTAGCTTATTCCATTCAAATTTCAAAATTTGCATTTTATCAAAATATCTTTCTAAAAACCCTAATTTCAAGGCCATAGTCTTGTTATTAGGGGTATTTTGGTCATTTGGACCCAAATTTCGAAATTTCATATCTTATCTTTCTTATTTATTCAATTTTATTTCATACTTTATCATTTTGATTTAAGGGAATCATGGCAAAAAGGCTTATATCTAGCAAAATCCAGCAATTTCCTGATATTGCTGGATAAATCTAGAAAAGCCAACATATCATCACTAACAAAGTTTTCTAGTTTTGCAGGTACATTGAAGACTTTATTTTTCATGTATTTAAATTTTAATAGTGATGTAAACTAAATTAAACTTTGGAATAAGAATTTACATTTTCTGCTTAGCTTAGGTTGCATTGCATATAGTTTATTTTTATAATTTTAATGTGTGAATATTGCATTAATAAACAGATTCAAATTTTTTTATAATAACAAGACATAAAATATTAAACAAGCAATGTAAAAAACAAACAAACTATTTGCGTTTTAAAAAGCATTAAAAAAAAGAAACACTGTGCTTACCAAAAATATTGAAAAACATTTCATTTAGAAAAACAAAAACAAAAAGGAACATTCTTTGATTCAACCGTTAAACCAAAGGGAATAAAATTCCATTAAACAAAAGGAAACATTATGTTTACCAAAAAAATACGCCATCGATGGTTCAACAGTGATGATGTACCTCTTATTAATAGTTGTCAGAGGAGAATCTAGTTGGGAACCAAAGACAAAAAAAAAACCTATATTATGCGAAAATAATTAGGTTGGGGACCACAACGGGTTTATATATGATTCAAAAAAATATTTTACAAAAAATAAGAATATCACATATTTTTTATAATTGCATAAATATTTAAGTATGATATTTATGATATAAGGTGATTCATAAATTACTTTATGTGAGATCATGCAGTATATGCAAATAAGTGAGATATTTGAGAATTTAGTGGTAAGTGATAAGTGATAAGTGAAGTTTTATAGATAAGTTTTTGTGATTTCTGAAAGTATATATGAAAAATAGGATATTTGTGAATTTAATAGTAAGTTTTGCAGATAAATTTATGCAATTTCTGGAAGTATATGCAAAAAAGTAGGATATTTGCAAATTTAATGGTAAGTGGAGTTTCACACATAAATTTATGTAATTTCGTGAAAGATACGTGAAAGCGTAGGATATTTATGATTTTTGTAGTTTTAGTTTCACCGAAAATTCACAAATAAATTTATGCAAGTTTGTGAGTTTCGTATAAAAAAACCTGCAATTTTGAATTTAAGTGGGAATTGGTCCTAGCCGACGGGAGATACAATTTTATTACAATAAGGCCTCAATTCGCAATTGTGAAGGGTAAAAGGGTCAAAGCGATGTTGGATATTTGCAATTTTGGATATCGGGAGAACATAAAAAATTATAGGGTTTTTAGAGATCAGGTCAAATTAGCCATATAGATCATTTTTTGAAATAAAAAACATCAATTTTAAAAGAAAAAACATCATACTTAATAGAGTTGTTTCAGAGACCCTTTCAGGAGTTTGTGAAGGCATTATGGATATTTTGAAGGTCAGAGATTACCCAATTAAGTTAAATTGGCTCTATGTTGTTAAATACAGACCCCCTCCTACTGGTTGGGTTGTTCTCTTAATTTATAGTCACTGCTCAAAAAGATTAGTAGTTTTTTTTTGAAAGGCAAGCTAGAGTTATTATTCAATGTACCATTGAGTTTTGAACCTGCAACATCCTACCACAAGGAGACGTGCACTGGCAGCTCCTACCAACTAAGCGAAGCCCCCGTTGGTCTCAACAAGATAAGTAGTTGGGTATGCATCGCCTAACCCCAACTTCTGCAAAGACTACGATTTTAGAAGCCCATGTTTACAAAGGTAACCAAGTAGGATAATGGACAAGTTATACCATTTTGGTTACCATGTACTTCTATGGATTTAATGCAGATGCATTATGGAAGCATGATAATTTGTTTTAGTGAAGGATCTTGATAATTCTTTTAGGGTGGCAAATCACGAGGAATCGGCACTCTTGATCAGCAAGGAAACGATCTGCCGATCTTTTTGAAAATCATCATCATTTCCTCGCCAAATTGAATACTCATGATAAATCAACAACAACAACAACAACTACGCCTTCATCCCAAAACCATTGGGGTCAGCGATATGAACCAAAAAAGAAATTCATTTGGGGTCTTCCACATGAATCCTTTTCCTCCAATCATTTCTATCCAATGCCATGTCCTCGGTGAGGTTCAAAGCATTCATATCCTTTCCTATCATCTCCATCTAAGTCTTCCTAGGCCTACCCCGACCTCTTTTAACTAATATATTTTCCCATTTCTCCAACCTTCTAACTGGAGCATCATTAGGCCTTCGCCGAATATGTCCAAACCACCGTAAACGATTCTCTCGTATCTTATTTTCAATGGGTGCAACACCTACCTTCTTACGTATCTCCTCGTTCTGAATCTTATCTTTTATTGTATTTCCACACATCCATCTAAGCATCCGCATCTCAGCTACACTCATTATTTGAATATGATGTCTCTTGGCAGCCCAACATTCCGAACCATATAGTAAAGCGGGTCTAATAGTCGTCCTATAAAACTTTCCCTTCAACCGCAATGGCATTCTACGATCGCACAGCACTCCAGTTGCACTTTTCCATTTCATCCACCCAACCTTTATCCTATGATTTACATCCCCATCAATTTCTCCATACTTTTGAATGATGGATCCCAAATATTTGAAATAATCATTCACCGGTATATCTTGCTCACCAAGCTTCACTACACTCCCATCACTACTTCGTTGCTTACTAAACCGACATTCCATATATTTCGTCTTACTCTTACTCAACTTAAAACCTCTAGCTTCCAATGTCTGTCTCCATAATTCTAACTTAGCATTAACCCCAGCTCTAGACTCATCAATCAAAACAATATTATCAGCAAACAACATACACCACGGTACATTTTCTTGAATTGATCTCGTAAGCTCATCCATCACTATCGCAAATAGGAAAGGGCTTAAAGCAGATCCTTGATGTAACCCAACCGTTATCGGAAAATTGGTTGTCACCCCTCTACAAGTGCGGACATTGGTTACTACTCCTTCATACATATCTTTAATTATACTAATGTACTTGAGAGAAACACCTTTCTTCATCATTGTCCACCAGAGAACGTCCCTAGGTACTCTATCGTATGCCTTTTCTAAATCAATAAAAACCATATGCAAATCTTTGTTCCTCTCTCTATATCTTTCAATAAGTTGTCTAAGAAGATGTATAGCTTCCATAGTTGATCTTCCAGGCATAAAACCAAACTGATTCTCCGATATCATGACAACCTTCCTCAACCTAGACTCAATCACCCTCTCCCAAAGTTTCATAGTATGACTCATGAGTTTTATACCACGATAGTTTGTGCAATCTTGTATATCACCCTTATTCTTATATAAAGGCACCAAAGTACTCTTCCTCCACTCATTAGGCATCTTATTTGTTCACCAAATCAAGTTAAAAAGATTTGTCAACCATTCTAAACCTTTATCTCCCAAGCATTTCCAAGCCTCGATAGGTATACCATCTAGGCCAACTGCCCTTCTTGATTTCATTTTCTTCAAAGCCTCTGCAATTTCTTTCTTTTGAATCTTGCGCATGAAGTCACGATTTATCTCATGAAAAGGAATGGAGATGTCTCCAAGATCTTGAGCATGACTATCATTAAATAGCTTATCAAAATAATCTTTCCATCTCTCCTTAATCTCCTCATCTTTGACTAAAACCCTTTGCGTTTCATCTTTGATACATCTAACCATACCCAAATCCTTCAATTTCCTATCTCTCATCTTTGCAAGCCTATAAATATCCTTCTCGCCTTCTTTGGTATCCAACTTGTCATAAACCTCCTTATATACCTTAGCCCTCGCGTTTCGAACAACTTTTTTAGCTTCCTTCTTTGCTATCATATACTTCTCCAAATTCTCATTATCACGACTCTTACTTAGATTTCTATAACACTCTCTTTTAACCTTAATAGCTACTTTGACATCCTCGATATAAACAATAAATCCGAGTTCGGATTTAAAAGAAGGCGCAAAGGAATGTGCTGTAATTGTGATGAAAAATGGGTTCTATCACACTGATGCAAAATAATGCACATATATATGATTGATGAGGAAGAGCACCATTCTGATGAAGACGAGAATGACACTAATGAAGATGAACAACCTCTACTTGAAGCACTAGGGATCTTCATGCTTTGGCTGGAGATACACCTCCTCAAGCAATGCATGTAATATGCAAGCTTAAGAATCCTCCAATCTTCATTATTGGACATGGGTTTAACACAGTTTCCTATGTAGTGCTACCGCAGAAAGCCAATAACTGCTTGTGTTGGAGGTTATGGCAGGGGATTGAAGTTAAAAGTGAAAGAAAGTATGTTGTAATTGAGCTAGACGTAAAGCTTTTTGTTTTGCTTTGCCAATGAAAGGTGACAACATAGTTCTGGAATGCAATGACTCAAGGGACATGGCAAGCTTACATGAGATTTTGCAAAGATGAATAGTTGATTCTTTCATGAGAATCAAGAGGTGGAGCTGCAACCACATGCTAAAACTCAGTTGAAAGCTCCCCAAAGGCAGCCAAACACTTCATTATTTAAGGGCCACCCCCCTAGCAATAGGTTGCAAATGACAGGACAACATACAAGCAATTTGGAAGAGGTGAACCTGACTGATCTTAACAAATTATTGAGGTGCCTTTGAAATGTTTCTAGAGAGTCTTTCAGATTGCCACCGCCATGGAGTCATGATCACCTGTAGACACTCAATTTTTTTTATTGATTATTCAACCAACAATTTGTTGGCCTCGACACAAAGTCACATAAATGACTCGTCCAAACTTGGGATGCTTGTTCACATTCAAGACATTTCAGTTGTGAATTTTGAAATATTTTATCACCCAATGAGTACCTCTGCCACCAAACCTGTCCCATAGGGTGCCGCTGAACCTGGTGACCATGCATACATTTTATGGTTTAATTCATATTAAACTATGCATGATTTCATAGAAAAATGTTTTAAAAAACCCAAATTTATGCTAGTTTCGAGTAAATGTGCTAAAATGTTAAAAAAATAAAAAATGTTTGAAATTAGTTTTATTTTGCAATTTAGTGTATATATTAGTATTTGTCATTAATGTAGTAGGTTTAATTCTTAAAATAATAAAAAAATAGAGTTAGTATAAGTTTTTACAAAATGTAGTGAAATTGAGGTGTTTAGCAATTTTATTTTTTTAGAAGAGGCAATAAATTGAAAAGTTAAAAAATATTAGGATCTATGGAAATTTCTCATTCCAAAGATTGTAAAACTCAACGAAGTGGAGAAGAGGGGCGTCTTCCCCCCTTTTGCCTAAGCCCTCTCTTCTTCCTCTTCCCTCCTTCTCTTTTTCTCCTCCTTTCTTCTTCTTTTCCCCTTCTTCTTCATCTCCAATGGAGCACACGATCCGGCAATGGCGGGAGATCACATTCTTCTTCTCAACCTCTCTCTACGGTAAGTGAATTCATCCCTTTCTTCTTCTTCTTCTTCTTCTTCTTCTCTTCTTTCTTTCTTCTTCTCTACCTCTTCTCCTTTCTGTGTGCATTTTAGATTAGTTTATTTTGTTTTTAGAAAAATGAAAAAAATATAAATCAAATTTTAATTTCTGCATTTGTTTTTAGATTTCTGTAGTTCAGTGTTTTAGTGAAATTGTGTAGTTGATTGATTTAGATTTTTGTGAATTTTTGTTTGTTTACTTTGTTTCAGCATTTGTTATCTGTTGTTTATTCTCGTCCTGCTGCTTTTCACGTATTGCATCGGTTGTGAATTTTTCCTTTGTTTATGATCATCAACATCATTGATTCATTGCTTTATCAGTTTCATTGTTTTCATTGCATATTGCATATGATCATCAACTTCATTGCATTCATCATGAAATCCATAAGCTACAAGAATTATTAGCATCTGCTCTGGATTCATCAGAGTCAGATCTGATCGGCCAGAGGCTTCACTATGAATTTCTCTTATTCACGATGAGATGTTTTGAAATTTATCGGTTGATCTCCAAGGAATGCAGCAGATGCCAGGATTCATTCCAGCAATTGCCGGATTTGTTCTGTAATCGATTATAAAAGAGGAATTGCGACTGCTGTGAATTGAAATTTGCTGAACAGGCAAAGCACAGAGCTCTTTGCCGTGAAGTACATTCCACGACATTCACTGTTCATCTCATGACATTTACATGTTGATGTTCATGGATACAATTTCATAATTTTCTTTCTAGTGCATTTCACATTTTAAAGCATTTTCTCAGTATATGCATTTATCCATGTCATTAGTATGTTCATTTTATTAGTTTCGTCAACATTTGCTTTCATTAGTTTCATTAGTATTTGCTTTCTTGTGTGTCGTCTTCTCCATCTGCATTCTCCTTTCTCTTACCTTCTGTATTCCATCATCTACGTTTTGTTTGATCTGCTGCATTTCCCTTATAGTTACATATGAGTGTTGTGTAAGAGTGTGAGCATAGTCTTTCATTATTTAGCATTCATTACTTGTGTTCACATCATTGTTAGTGTTCACCTTTTAATTGTTTAGCATTCTGTTGTGTAAGAGTGTGTGCATATGAGTGTTGTGTAAGAATGTAGTGAATGCAGTTGTGAGTGATAGTGTAGAGTGTAAGAGTGTAAGAGTGTGAGTGTAGTGAATGCAGTGAAGAGTGTAAATGTTATAGTGTGTAAGTAGTGTGAATAGTGTTGTTTGCAGTAAGAGATAGTGAAAGTGTTGTGTAAGTGAGTTAAGTGTGAGTATGCTGTAAGTGACTGTGAGTGTGAGTGAATGAGTGTTGAGTGAACAGAAATAGTGTTGTTTACAGTGCTGTGAGTATGTGTTAGCTTAGTGTGGTGAGTGAGTGAGAGTGGGATGTGATATAATGTGAGTTGTGCTGTGGAACTGTGAATGTTATAAATGTTGTGAGAATAGTTCATCTGTGAATGTATTGAGGATTGCCACATTGAATGTTGTTGTGAGTGTGAGTGAAGAGTGTAAGTGTTGTAAGTGAGTTAAGAGTGAATGTTGTAAGTGACTGTGAGTGTATTGTGAGAGTGACTGCTATAAGTGAATGTGAGTGAGCTGTAATAGCTGTGTGATGTGTGAGTGTGAGTGTTATGTACTGTGAGAGTGTGTTGTGGGCTGTGTGTGTGTTTGATTTTCTGTGTGTGTTTTAAATTGTTTAGCATTCAAATCATTTGTTATACTTAGCATTAGCATAGTATATTTTGCAATTGCATTGGTTTTTCTTCATATAGCATTAGCTGGACTTAGTTGGTTACATATAGTATAGTTGTTTTACATAGTTTCATCATATTTTACATCTTAAGTCATTTCCAGATTTACATTTCTCTTAGCATACTTGTTAGCTTTTCCATTGTACTGCTTGTGCTTTTGAATTGTGCAGGAAAGCCGAAGTGGAGCGGAAGCAAGCAAGCGAATGGTACTTGTCGCACACGCATTCAACATGTGACACAGAGGCATAAGCATAAAAGATTTTTTTTGTTTTAAATTAGGAGTTTAATTTCCAATTAATTTTTGGGTTGTAATAAAACCATTTTAAACCCTCTACGTAGGGTATTCATTTGTTGTAATAAGTAGTTTATTTTTTGTACTTTTTCCATTTTGGCAATAAAGAATAGTTAATTGTGTGTTCGAATACGAAGTATTACCCATTCCTCGAGTTCGACCCGGTCTCTACCACTAGTGAGAACCGATTTTATTATTCGGTGTCTGGTTTTCACATTGCTTTTCAATTAAAAATCTTTCAAAAATTATTTCATAAACAAGAAAGACATCACCTGGTCCAGCGGCACCTAGTGAAGGTGTTGCTGGACCTTAGTCCAATGGCACCAATTCAGGGTGTCCAGCGGCACCTAGTGAAGGTGCTGCTGGACCTTAGTCCAATGGCACCAATTCAGACTGCTACTGAAGTGAATGATAAGGATGAGGGTGGGGCAATAAAAAGCTCCCCATCTTCAACTGTCCTTTAACATCTATGATTCATTTGGGGTTTCTCTCTTCTTTCTCTCTCTTTCAAAGCCCTCTTAATCCTTTACATTTTTTTTTGGACTGCCCGTGCTCATGCTCAGTTCGTGCCTACTTTTCTCCTTCCATTCCTTCACTTGGGAAAGAGGTCCCAAAGTAACATCTTTCTTTTCTAAACTAGTTCCTAGGCTAGTTTCTTTGTTAAATTTTCTAGGCAAACTAATTTTTTCCTATTTTTTTCTGCTTGGTTTCTCCACCAAGTTTGAAAATCATCAAGAACACTCTCTTGAGCTAGGAACTTGTTTTCTAGCTAAAAAGAGTGGTTTCCTACATAGTAAAGCCTCTTTTCTCACTAGGAAAAATTCAGTTAAGAGTGGAAAACAATCAGATTGCTCTCTTAAAGGCTCATATATGGAGATTTTGCTGAATACTCCTGCAACGAAATGGCTAAGACTTCCCTAAAGCCCGAGTAGGCTTTTTTCTCCTCTTTTGTCTATTTTACCTGAAAATTTGTTTCTGCACATGCTTTTATTAACTCACATAATTTTTTTCTTGCTTGTTTGAGCGTTAGTGGGTCCATTACTCAAGGCTTACTTCACAGATGCTCAAAGAGACTCAAATAAGCTATGAAAAAGATATTCCAATAAAAGAAACTCAACCTTGGTGAAGTTACACATCGTTCTTTGGTAGGGAATGGCTTTGCCTTGTACATATCATCATCATTGTAACGGAGGTGAGTTTATAAACGACCATGAAAAACTAAAAAACGTTCAAGAAAATAAGCTTGGTTAAAAGTCAAATAGCTAGGAATCAATATGACTGTTTGACCACAAATTCTCAATGCGGGGTCAAGACAAGATCAAGGGTAGCTCATTAACATAAGGGTCATATTTGACTTGATCAAGGTCTAAAAGTGGCTGGTGAAACGGAATAGGTTGATTGAGTACCAAAAAAATAAGTCAAAAGTCCATCATGACTATAACAATGATTGAATCAAGCTAAACCACACACAGAAGTTTAAAGTTCAAAGTTCAAAGTTCAATTGACACATCTCAAAGGTAACTCTATATATTCAATATAAAAACCTTATAGGGATTCTTATCCCTTTTTCATATAGGGCTAAACAATTTTGAGAATGTTGGAGTTCTTCAAAAACCAAACTTAGGCAAAGAGTGCTTAATAGCATGGAAGACAATTTTGAGACAAATTACCAATACTTCTTTTCTCCCTCACATTTGTGTTGTCCTTTTTCCTTTATTTATTAACTAGTGTACTTTGCCCATTAACATTACAAGTGTATGTCTTATCCTTTTACTTTTAGTTTAAGGTCTTTGGACCCAACTATTTCAACCAACCAAATTGGTCCCAAGCTGTCGTGTTAACATCAACCCCAATAGTGATAAAGAATGCGCGAAATGATCAAGATTAGGGGCATTTGTTCCATGCCTTTTCCCGAGAAAGAAGCTTCCTTTCTTAAGATAGCTTCTTTCTTAAAGTGGATAAAATAAACATTTCCATCTAAAGTATGTAGTGGAAGCTGACAATAATAAATTCAGAAAAGCATCTTTGTCATCAAAATGAGGTTATACCTCTCTTTGGTCATCCCTTACAAGGGAATATGGCTTCCCGTGAGTGAGATCATCCTCTTAAGGCTGTATCATTCTTCTACCACTTATTTTCCAAATCAATAGAAAGTTAAAAATGCGAAGTTGGGCAATTACCCAGTGTACCTTTTTCTAAAGCGGTAGTTTTTTGCATGTGTTTAATAAAAAAAATCAATACATTTGTTACAAAATCCCTTTTTCGGATTAAGGGGCATTTGTGTGCCACACAAATGTTGGGGTTTATGCAAAAATGCACAAAGCACGAAGCATTTTTACGAGCCCCACCATGGCTATGCAAACGTTGCAAATGGTTTCCTTGCAGAAAAAGGAACACCAAATCATTGGGAACTCCTCATAAGACCATTCTCGCAGTGTGTGTGTGTGTGGCGGGGGGTGGGGTGGGGGTGGGGGTTGCAATTTCATTACCATGGAAGAACACTCTGGGTGGATTGTGCACGGAGTACCCTTCTGCGTTACATAAACGCAACCTAAATCACAAAAACACACACTATGATGGAAGTAAACGAAGAATGCATCAAGTTCAAGTTTTAGATGTCTTGCACTTCTCAGACTTGCTACATCTTGTCACGATGATTTGAATTCTTTTTGTTCTTTTATTTAACAAAAAATGACCGTACTGTATGGGTAATTTGACCTGATTCCTTAAAAATCCTATAATTTTTAATATTCTCTCGATGTCCAAAATTGTAAATATCTAACATTGTTAGGACCTTTTTACTCTTTGCAACTGCAAATTTAGGCCTTTTTGTGATAAAATTGTACTAACCGCCAACTATGTCCAACACTCACTTAAATCCAGAATTACAGTTTTTTTTATGCGAATTTAAACATCATGATCTCTCATAAATTTATTTATGAAATTTTAGTGAAACTAAAACCACCAAAACCGCAAATATCTGACTATTTCGCATATATTTCAATATTTTGCATAAATATATTTGCAAATATCCTACTTTTTGGCATATACTTCTTTAAATTGCATAAATTTATGTGCGAAACACTTACCACTAATTTTGCAAATAGTTTTTTTTTTTTTTCATATATTGCATGCTCTCGCATGAAGTTCTTTGTGAATTTCCAGATATCACAAATATTTATGAAATTATGACAAATATGTGACATTTCTTATTTTTTATGAATTTCTCGAATCATATATAAACCAAGTGTGGTCCCAACTTGCTTATTTTTGCATAATCTAGGACTTTTTTTGTCTTTTCTTCTCAACCAGTGGTCCCAAATCTGCTTCCCTTCTAGCAACTAATTTCGACAACTATTTTAAACTCATTTGTGATATCATACTTGTTCGCATATACATTCCAAAATCTCGTGAAGTATATTTATGAAAATCCTACTGATTGGCAAAAATCAGACAATTTTGCAAAAATTTTTCTCCATGTATAGACAAGTCAATATGATTAACATATAACTAAATACACTTGGTTCACACGAAATTAGATAACTTGAAGTTTAACAATTACAAAGTTGCATTCAATACATGGGCTTCATTATAAAGTTATAGTCAAAGTTTAACTTGATCTATTCAATTATAAAGTTTAACTTGATTCATACAATTACAAATATAAGTTTAACTTGATCTATTATAAATATGCATAATTGTTCACAGCTCAGCTAGCTGGACAGAGTCTTCCAGCATCTCTCTAAATGATGTCTCAGTCTTTTTATTGTCTTTCACACTCTTGAAAGACCTTCCTTCATATGCTTGTAAAACTTGATCATACAATTTCTTATATATGTGACATCTTGTTGTAAATAACATTTTGTTAACAAATAACTAACTATAACAAATATCTCAAACTAGTGAATAACTGACATATAAATGCATACCTACGTGAAGTTCAATCTTCAGTTTCTGCCCAAGTACTACATATATTGTAGTACAAATATACCATAGTCATACTTGCAAAACAAGAAAATACCAAGTGAAAAACATATACATGTACAAAATGAGTTAACAAACAAATATAAAGTAATTACTCATTCTCTTGTTGAAGAATACCCTCCATCATCTGCGTCATCCAATCTTTATAACAGTCAAACCCAAATTATGCTAAAAAAAATGAACATGCAATACATATGCATGAAAAAGAGATAACAAATATATACAAAAAAGAAGATAACAAACATACACAAAAAAGTGAGTACATTATTAAGTTATGTTATCGTAATGTTTGTTTAAAGTTTTTATATGCTAAATATGTGTTCGACATGGAATTGTATAGCCCAAAGTCCTTTTGTTTTATGTCCTCAATGCTCGTTTCCCCAGTTGAAAGGAATTAAGAGTTGCAACATAAATCTAGTGTAACATCATTGTGCACATGGAAATTTATTTATAAGTATGCAAAGTTGTGTAAAAACCTACATCGTCCAATTTGCTATAAACAAACAAGGTTTACTAGTTAGTTTTTATTAATTGGTAGTAAAAGAATATAAACATCGCTTTTCAAACTCACACAAAAATGTAATGTAAGGTAAAGGGTCTTCGGTAAGTTGTTTCTTTCTCTGTCCTCATGAGCTACTTGGAGTCTTTCTATGAATCATGCTAGATGTTACATAGAAAATCTAGTATGCCAACAAAAAAACAAACAAAATTATGTGCAAACATACCAAAAAAATAAACAAATTAACGTGCAAAACTAACACTTATGTCACTTGCCAAGAGAGTTTTTTTGCCAAACTCATACTCTTTCGACTCTTGAGTGTTCTCTTCTATATCTTTTCCTTTCTCATTAACCTATTCTTAATA
This sequence comes from Nuphar pumila, assembly GCF_984573655.1. Taxonomy (NCBI): domain Eukaryota; kingdom Viridiplantae; phylum Streptophyta; class Magnoliopsida; order Nymphaeales; family Nymphaeaceae; genus Nuphar; species Nuphar pumila. The sequence goes on from NC_143257.1 coordinate 11,928,796, forward strand.
GTAAAATAAATTATATATGATTAATATCAAATATATACACATGATTTAGAATATTGCTTATACCTCATGTACGACCGGTTGTTCCTTGCTCTTCGAAACTCGGAGCCCTTTGAATCTCTTTCTTTTATAAGAACGTGTATGACCATACATTTCGAACTACCTAGATATACACATAAAGAAATAATTAATTAAAAAATATTAGATATACATACAAACAAGCAATTTATTAAATAACACTAGATATACACACAAAGAAGTAATTCATTAAAAAATACTAGATATATACACAAAAAAGCAATTTATTAAACAACACTGGATATATATGCATATTATTATTTTTGTGGCCAACATAACCACATACACAACAATTGTATGACACAATATCCCTATGTTATGTTCTCCATCTATTAACCTTAGGTCTCCCTACTTTGTGAATCACTTTTGGTGTATAGACAACTATAAGAGTAGGTGAAGCGATGCGTGAGACATTATCCACCATTAAGAAGACTGAATATTGACTATATGCAGCTCGATACGTTTAAACTTTGAAGCACTTATCGCAGTAATCCTCTGGTAGGTTGCCCTCATACAAAATGCTTGTGATCACATGTTCACAAGGAATTTCGCTAACCTGCCACTCTTCACAAGAGCACAAGTGCCTTTGAAGATCAACATCGTAATTGTGAGATCGGTCGCAGGCTTTGTACCATTGTTGAAGGCAATGCACTACTTGCACATGTATTTATTATGCCTTTTTCTTTAGTTTCTCTAGATTTTCTTTTACCTTCAGCGCCACAATACCTATCATGTGTTGCCCTACAATCTTTCTTTTCTCAAACAGTTTCATCAACAAGAGGCAGAGCTTTTCAATAGGTGAAATTAGGGGCTTGTCATGCATGGTGAGAATCCATGAATTGAAGCTCTTTGTTATATTAGATGTTAAGCAACCTTATCTTTTTGCTGGAAAGTGATAGTTAGCCCAATGTTTTGGATCTACGTCAGTAGCAATATAATTGTATGTGTCTATGATTTGTTCCTTAACTTTGTCAAGAAAATGATTGTATTGTTGTTTCATGGTTGCTCGAGCTACACTACACCAAAGTGCACTAATTGATGAACCAAATTTTTTCAAAAAGTTCTTCGTCAAATGATTCATGCAAAATCCAATATGACATGTACGCCATGTGTGGAGAACATCATACTTTGAACTTGAATGCCTATCTAAGATAACTCTTAATACTTCTCTCTCTCTAAACTCATTAAAGTGTATGAATTTGTACTTTAATATATCTAAAAACCATGGCCATGAATATTTGAACTCTTTATCAACAACTGCAAATGCTACCGAAAACATCTCACCATAAAGATCAATATTATGGGCTGACAACAATATACTCATGTATCTTCCTTTTAGGAATGTCCCATCTTCCATAAGAACTGGAAGGCATCCTTTCAAAAACTCATCGATGCTTGGTCGGAAGGATAAGAATATGTACTTAAATCAATCTTTCTGATCGGTCTTAATATACCCTAGTGATCCTCAGTTAGCCTTCATCAGATGATCCAAATAGGTGAGAAGCATCTTGAAGGACTGTCCAAATAAACCATATAATGCAACCTTATTGTGTTTTTGTCCATGTCATAATTGTTTATATATAACCTCCACACCTTCCTCGTGACTGATGTCATTCATGATTTCTCTTTGAGTTATCTTCAAATTATCGTGCATGTGTTTGTGAATAACACTTGAAATTCACTTGGAAGACACTTTCTCTACTACAAGGTTGCCCAATAACCCACCACATGTATGCTTGCTATCATACCTCTTCACTTGAAAGAAACCTACTCTATGTATATTTGTGCAATAGATCTTTCAGGGGCAATCAACCATCATATGAGCATTCTTCCTCGCGTATACGACAGTGACTTTGTTATTATAGCTCTTTAAAAAAATTTCTTTATAGTTATTCCTGATCACATAATCTTTTAAAAACTTGCAGCAATGCTGGAGATCATTAAACCTTTTGCCCAAAGCAATTTATCAATCATTTGAGTATATTGATAGCCATTGTAATTGTTTATAATCATTAGGCCTTTCATTACATAATTGCTCATACAAATCACATCTTTGCTTCAATGATTTTCAATTGCTCTTCATTGTATGAGAACCCATTGAATGAGAGCCAAGGGTTCATATTCTCCAATGCCATTAGTGCATCGCTTTCACCCGCCCTTATTTGTCCAATGTCATCAATGTTTTCAGCGTCTCCTATCAACACAGTATACTCATCATCAATGATATCATTTGATTATGCACTGTCAACATGATTACTGCTATCACTATAAGAAAACAAGTCATTGCTATCGATATTTACCATCAGTAATATATAATTTATAGTAGCCAATAACATCAATGGCGATAAATATTGTCTCCCAGGTCATCGGATATAAATGATTTACTGGATGGGTGTCTGGCCAGTTATATACAATAACGAGTAAAGTGTATTCGGGTGACCAAAAATATGCAAATCGAATTAAGTTTTTTTATTGTTTTCACTGACAACATGTCATACATCATTAAAAGAATTCAAACACTAACAATACCTATTTTCTTACAAATAGACCATATTTCCACAGCCATTAAACCAGGAAAATGATCCATCATCTTGAAAACTATTTCCTCAGAAAAGTTTCTGGTATTTTTCATAACTATATGCATTTATTTTGCATAATAAATTTTTTTTATTTTTTATTTTCTTTTATTGATAGCATATACCACAAATGAGAGAAATAACATAAGAATATCAGTTTATATTATGGAAAATAATTACACAACCCCCCTACTGAGTCTGAAATCCATTTTTTTCAATTATGCTAACACCTATTCCTATTTCGATGATGTTTATATATTGTCGTGTATCTAAAAATAAATTTGATGATATAATATAGTTGGTATCAAACGGGGGGCTCCAAAATGTCATCAGAAATAAAAATTAAACGTGATGATATTTATCGTCAGCTATATTAATTAAAACTGATGATAAATATTGTCTCCTATATTATTATTAGCCGACAATGAATATCATCGATGATATTTTAAAAGTCGATGACAATTATCGTCATAGAGATATTGAAAAATCATATATGTTCAAATAGCCAACGATAAATATCGTTGGTTATTGTAATTAAATGCAATGATAAATATCATCGAGTAAATTTAATACCACTGACGATATTTAGCATCAGTTCTCTTTTAAAGGCAACGATAATTATCATCATATTTATATTAAAAAGCATATATGTCAAAAACATCTGATGATAAATATCCCTGGGTATAGTTTAAATTCGATGGTAATTATCATCGTATATATATTAAAAAGTTATATATGTTCAAATAGCCGATGATAAATGTCATCGCTAGTAACATTGATATAGCCGACAATAAATATCGTCGATAAAATTTTTTTTTTAAATTATATTTTTTTGAGCGCAATTTTTGCAATGAATCATGTGAATATACATAGAACCTCCGTATAGTTTGATGAAAATTCACATAATTAGAAGGAAAATTGCATGGAATTATGCAAATTTCCATAGAATTTCCATATAGTTTGATGGAAATTTGCAAGACAAATCACATGAAATTTTGTGAATATGGATAGAACTTTCACATAGTTTGATGGAAATTTGCAAGAAAAATCACATGAAATCGTGCGAATATTTATAGAACTTTCACATAGTTTGATGAAAATTCACACAATTAGAAAGAAATGTGCATGAAATTATGTGATTTTTTATAGAACTTCTGCATAGTTTGATGAAAATTCACATAATTCTTGGAGAATTTGCATGAAATCATGTGAATTTTCCTCATCGATTATTACAAGACACATCAATTATTATAGAACACTTCAATTATTATAGAAAAATATAACACTTCAAACTGTACTATTACATAACACTTCAAACACACTTCAAACTTTAATTCAAATTTAATATTTTTGTATTATTATAGAAATTGCTCTTTAATTCAAATAACCAAGCATGTATAATTGAAAACAGTCCATAACAACAATTATTACAATAATTTTAATAATGCATAATAAGAAGTTTCATCGATAATTAGTAAAATGTAACAATGTGCACTATATCCTCAGATGCAAACATCTTATGTTTGTTTAACAGAACATTTTATGTTTGCTCAGCCTAAATAGCATAAACAAAAAATAAACTTCAATTGTTACAAATCCCAAATTATTAATAAAACACTAAAATACATCATGAACTTTTTTTCATCGAAGAAAAAATAAGGACAAAGCAAAATCATTCAAATCCAGCATGTGTCCGCACCTACATAAAAAATTTGAACATGAGGATCTTAGTGAAATGTGAATAAACATAGGACATAGAAAACAAAATATATATTTAGTAAACATACCTGAGCAACTAACTATCTAAAGATACATGCATGAAGAAAAAGTTATTAAACTAGCATTACAATATTGTTTACCTAGTATGGGAAAACAGTAAAACACTAGCATGTTATTATTCAAAACTAAAATTCTTTAATAATACCTTTTAGTTTGAACCTCATAATTGTTCTAAAATCATTGCAACCATTCCTTCAAAATGCGCCAGCCTAGCTTTCATTCCCTCAAACTACGTCAATCTTGTGCCCATTCCCTCAAATTGCGTCAACCTAACTTCCATATTAACCGCCATACACTTTAAGTTTCCCGACTCTTTTTTAGTGGTGCCCAACTCTGCTTTGGTAGTTGCCAACTCTTCTTTGGTGGTCACCAATTCTTCTTGAGTTGATTCAAGTGCATGCCTAAAGGCGTTCTTCATCGTACTAGTAGAAGAGAATGCTTGGGTAGGTATGGTACAACTCTCCATGCTTCAGACATAGCCAGATCATCTACCAAGGACATCTTTAAGTATCGTGAAATCTTCCATATTGGAGTTCTGCGATGCCAACCATGCCATCTCATGTTGCAACATAAACATATACATAAATTAGTTATAGTCAAAATATATATTTACATATACAAGACCATGGAATGATTCAATTACTTACATAATTGTTGGAATCAATATTTCTTAAAAAGTTGTTGTTAGCATTTGTGTGGGTTGATCTATACATCTCAATCAACCTAATTTCTTCTCCTAAAGCATTGCTCTAAACATGAGAGAGCAAAATTAATTTATGATTTATGATCAAACAGAAATGAACCAATTTCTCTAACATGAATAAATTTCTATCATACACCTATGAAATCAAATGATTATACCTTCTCTCTTCGATGTCACATATATGATTTTCCCCCACTAGTATGATTAACTTCTAATTGAGCTCTATTAGATTTATTTCTTTCATACTTGGCCTGGATAAAATGAAGATCAATTGTTATAAATATATATATTGACTACATATATCCTCCAATAGGTAGTTTACCATAGATTTTGGTTTGCAGAATAATTTGTTGCAGAATCCTCCCACCATGCATTCGAAATATTCTTTGGAACATTGGCTATGACTTCGTCCTTAATCAAATATCCCTTATAAATTTTATTATAATTATAACATATCTTTCCATAGGCTTGAGCGAACTGAACGTTCAAGGTTTTCTTGTCCTCTAATCAATTCATGTCCAAAATAAAGTCGGGCTGAAATATATAACAAAACAACTAGGAGATGAGTGCCGATACACTTTGTTAAAATAAAACACTTAGGTACTACTACAATAGGGCATGATACTTACCACTATCAAGTCCTGTAACTCCTTTTTGTGTGCTTTGGGAACCTTCCTCCAAAATATATAATAAAGTTTTGCATGCTTGTGCATAATCTGTCACCCACCTAGCAAATATAGGAGAGTTTAAGTACTCTGTTGCCTATGATCCATCTTGTATACTAAGTGGGATAGTTCAATAATGCAAACCTCATGCACATGTTCTTGCTCTGAGGTGCCCTCGTAGATGTATTGGCTGCACGGACAAGTACTATAGTTAAAATAGATTGAATCAAGGTGTCATATACGAAAAAATATACATAATTAACATAAAAATGACCACTTACATCCCGCATTGCTCAATACACCATAGTTAGGGGATGGTGCCTTCGGGAGAAGATCGTCGTCTGACTCATCAATGAAAGATGTTGATGTCCTCTGACCTTGCACATCATCACCAAGATGAGTGACAAAAGATGCTGGAGTACTCGCAACTGCCGCCTTGATCTGTGAACCTTGCACAAATCATCCCTGCCCTCCTGTCATCTGTTTCTTATTAAAAAAATGACATTAGATGAACAAAATATCAATTTATACACATTTATATATACAATTAATTTGTTTGAATGATTATATTCAGATGAATCAAATACTTGCAATCTCAAAAATACTAAAACAAGCTTGACAACAGTTTCAGTTAAATAGCACAACAAGTGAATAAAGACATGACTAAGCATAAATCACTTGACTTCCTTTTAAAGGTATAAACACCATTGTAAGGTTAAATGCATAGAAAGGTAAGGCACATTTGTGCTAATAATGAGGATCTGACATAAAAAAATGAACAAATAAAAACGGCTTTGACATACAACTCCAAGTTTGACTATAAATCCTAATTAAAAAGCACAAGAAAAATATGCAATTATATAACCAACAAATATGATATTATAAAACTAAAGAACCACAATAAAGTCAAAACAAGAGTAGCAAAAGCACAAAATGTGGGCATTAAACAGACAACAAAGAGCATGCAATTGAATATAGATGAGAATAGACATCAGATACAAAGTATATAAAGAGAAAAGGAAACATGCTATTTATGTGAGAAGGTATACATGCCCCATCAATCCAGATCATCGATAGAGTCTACACTTAAATAAGTGGAATCTTCATCTTCATCATCAAAGTATGTCTCCATGAGCCTAGATACACCTTCTTGACCATCAGAAGATGTGTCATCGTCAGTTCAATCTTTCTGTATTTTCACTTCATGTTAGGTGTCTATTGGGTCAATCTGTACTTCAACCTAATCGATGTCATCTCTATGTAATGGTGACTCTTCATTGTCATATTAAATATTTAATGAATTAGCATCTTTATCATCAAATTCAATATCATGACCATCCTTGGTGTACTCTGTCAATTCATCTTCTTCGTGTTTACTTACTACGTCAGAAACATTGTATGTGTGTCTTGGAGATATTTTTTGCACCACATGCCAACCACTGCCCAATTTGGTATTAGGAAGGTAAAAGCATTGTGTAACTTGACACACTAAAATAACTGGTTGATTATCATATCATGTCTGAGATAGATTCACACTTGTAAAATAAGTGTCGTCTTATTCTTGTACGAGGCCAAGTGTCAAACCAATTACATTTGAACAAAAATGTTGTATGTCATCCCGTATAGCGTAGAACATAAACATCAGTCAAAACACCATAATAGTCAATAGTGCCTTATCATTCTCGTATGAAACAACAACACTATTGTTTTTGCAATAATGGTATTTTTCATGATCCTTTATATGAAATATATTCCCGTTCATGATACAACCTGAGAACCTGAAGACCTCATGATTAGGGCCATATGCAAGAGCATGTACTTCTTGACTAACCTCTCATCCATTCGGCTGACATATGCAAACCTTAAACCAAGCTTCAAACTCCTCTTGATGCTTACATTCAATATCTGTAGCAGAACTCTCTCTTGAAATCTCCTCTTTATGTTCATTGCATTAAAAATAGATGAGATATGGAAAAAAACCAAACTACATATGCTATTTCACTTAAGAAAGATCAGAGAAAAATGTACCTAATGTAATCCTGAATTTCTGCACAATTATCTTGTACATACCATCTAGCCCTATCTAGAGAAACATCATCCAGTTGTATGAACTAGGAGGCTCCTGGCCCACTAGCTTGTTGAGAGAAAATAAATAAGTTTGTAGGGTTCTTAACTGGCAAACCATCATAGTTACGCTCTTCACGGTTATGTCTTGTTTCAATTCTATGTAGATACATGAAACAAAAAGTCAATCATTCATCTGAGATATATGCATCAATAATTAATCCTTTTGAACACTATCTATTTGTTATAAAATGCTTAAGTTTTCCAAGATATCATTCATTGGATAATTCAACGAAATTGTACAGGTCCTACAAGCTCAACTTATGAACTGCTAGATGCACCACGATGTCAAAGAAAAATGGTGGGAATATCTTTTTCAATTTGCATGGAATCAAAGCTATATTATTCTTTATCCGGATCAAGACATCTACTTTTAAAGTCTTAACGTACAATTCTATGAAGAATATGCCCAACTCAAATAAAGCTATGAAAATTTGTTTGTTGGTAAATCCATAAATTATAACAGATAGTAAGCGTTAAACGAAAACATGACAATCATGACTCTTCATTCCCGCCATCTTTCCATCATCAATGTTCGCACAAGTATCGATGTTAGATGCATAGGCATTAGAAAATTTTACCTCTTTCAGCCAACGAAAGCAGTCAGTCTTCTAGAGTCCTACCAATATGAATGCTGCCACCGGCATATATGTAGACATACCATGGCTCTGTAGATGCAAATTTCAATGTATGCCCATTGTATGTAAATATTTTTGTGCATTTTCATTATCTTTTGTTCTAAGATCTAGCAGTGCACTTAACACATTATCACATACATTTATTTTTAATGTGCATGACTTCTAAATTGTGTCTTAACTTCAATGTCGACTAGTAGGGCAATTCCCATAAGATATATCTCTTGGTCCAATTCAACTAGATCTTGCTATGCTTCAGTCTTTTTGTATCCTTCCTAAATGGCCTATGTGAAAGTTTCATGAACTGCATAATTAACACCTCATCTCCAGATAATTCTTTTGATGCTATCATACTCTCAACAGTGCCATCAAATAAATTCTTTTGCCTTCGCCATAGATGTTCTCGATGTAAGTATCGTCAATGTCCCATGTAACATGTCTTTTTGCCAAACTTGAGCCATTTGTATTTTGTATCCTTGTTACATGTGGGACATACAAGTTTACTCTTAGTAGACCACCCAACTAGGTTTGCATATGTAGAAAAATCATTTATGGTCTACAAGAGTAACACATGCAACTGAAATGTTGATCTGTGGATGCATCATACGTATGAAAGTCATGATATCATCATGTCTTCAATGAGCGGCCGCAAATAGACATCTATTTCATTGTCAGGTTCCCTAGGTCCTGAAATAAGCATGAACAACATTATAAATGGTGATTTCATACATCTTCAGGGAGAAAATTATATAGAACTAACACTACAAGCCACATGCTATACGACATGCTCATATTTTCGAATATGTTGAAGCCATCACTTGCCAAGCCAAGTCGTACATTGCAGAGATCTGCCATGAAAGAGCTATGTTCTTTGTCGAACTCTTTCCAAACTATAAAATCAACTGGATGCCTTAGGTGAATCCCATCATCTACATGCCCTTCCTTGTGCCACCTCATTACCTTTGCAGTATTTTTTAACATAAACAATTAACTAAACCGTAGCTTAATCAGAAAGTATCGCAAAACCTTTTGAGGTAACCTCTTATGCTTACTATCACAACGTTCTTCATAGTACCATCTTGTAGTGTGACACTTCGGGCATTCATCGGCATTAGCATTTTCCTTCCAAAACAAGACACAATCATTCTTGTAGGCATGTATTTTCTCGTAGCTAAAACCTAGGCATTTTTTACCTATTTGCTTCATAAAATGACTTTGACAAGCTAACCTACTCAGGAAATGCATTTCTTAACAAGTCAATCAACATATCAAACAAATTGTTAAGTGTCTTCAAATAAAGTAGCCCATTGATGAAAGAGAGTTTTGATAACTTCTTTAATCCTGGATAAAGTTCACACCGAGACTAGTCTCACAATTTGTCAAACAATCTCTCTTCGTTATCATTGTTTGTTGCACCTAGTGTATTAGAAGATTTGCCGAGGTTAGAAGACACTTGTGTCCCCATATAAACGTCATCCAACAATCCATCCACATCATCATCATCAATGCCCATAGCGCCCCTCATCATATCATCATTTTCAGCATGCTCATACCCAGCCCTCGGTGCCACTACTTCACAGTGATAGATCCAATTTTACTCTTGATAAAACCCATGTTGAATCAAATGAGTGTCTACCTATTTACTTTCAGGTATAATCTATTATTGCACTTCACGCATGGACACTTGATCCTACCATGTCCATCCATGAGATTACGAGCTAGGCTACAAAATGCCCAAACTTCATTTATGTATTTGAGCTCATGTCTATCTCTACGAAAAATCAAGCTCTTATCCATCCTGTAACACCTAGCTAGTACACAAGCATCAAACAAATGAATGAAGTCACTAGTTTCAAGCCTTAGGGCAAAGAAAGAGCATCAGTTGGAGTTGCTATCTTCGTGCCAACTACCATCTCCAAAATAGCCAAATAGCACAATTCATTGCAATTAACCAACAATACAAACATACATGTTCATCATTAAGTCATTTTCAATTTCATAGAAGTGACCCCAAAATAAGAACATCTAAATAACGGGGCACTTATATTAGAAGAGAAAAACCCAAACACATGAATGAACTGGATGAAACTGCAATTAGTTTCTACAAACAATAAAATGCATAGTTTTTCTAGAAGCCTCAACAATAAACACCCAAAATAGCTTTAAAATTAGGGATTTGTTTAAAGTATGAAAAAATTATAGCAGGAAAAAAATCTTAAGTAAAATTAGGAACCATACATGATCAAGATAATTCATTGTTTATCATCGGTTACATCAGACAAGCAAGGTCATCCATGAATTCCAGTTCTATGAATTTTAAGTCTCTTGTGCATCATAAGCATAAGTTATGATACTTAGCTTGATAAAACAACATACTTTCTTGCCACTAATATGATTCGTTAACAGTTTGATTTGAATAATAAGGTGAACCAACTTTTTATTTCGTGTTTGTTGGAAGAATATTTTTGTGTTATGCCTTGTTTATTAGAAATTTATATTTTAACACTTTAAAAAATGTTATGATAGTTGCTTTGTGATTCTGCAGGGCGAAGACAAAGATTTTTCAAATTTATACTTGGAAACCAACATATTTATAAACTATGGATCCTTTGAATTTTGGTTAGTTTGACCTCTAAATTTTGGGCTTGTGGATGGAGATCTGATATGTTTATTTAAATCTTGAAGAAATAAATGAGTTTCTTATTTTCATGGAATCAGAGTTGCATTCTTTTCCCACCAGGGAAACTTTTATCCGTATCCTTGCTTAATACTTAATGTTGTGAATCCCTGTGAACATATAATTTGTTCTTGATCTTTTGAGTTTTCAGACACACATGGAGATGCATCCACCAAATTGACTAGGCATGGATTTTCATGTTTATGTTTTAAACCTTTCATTTATTTTCTTCTTTTACAATATACATCACCAAGAACCCCAAACAGTAAAATAAAAAAACCCATCCATAGGTTTTCTGCAAGCCCAAGACAATAAAATTGCTAGAAATGTTTAAAAAAATTGGAGTTTTATTGAATCACAGGGGTTGCTCGAACTTCGAGTTATGAATATGGTGATTGAGAGTGGAGAAGAGGTCCTCTAGAGCAACGGTAGTGGACTCCGTTGGGAGAGAGAGAGAGAGAGAGCTCGGTTGATAGATAGATCGAGGGCCTACAATAGTGGTGGCCAGAGGGAGATCATCGACATCAAAAATGGTGGTGGACGGAGGGTGCTTAGAAGCGAGAGGGCACCGGGAAGAGGGATATGAGGTTTTTGGGAGGGAATGAAAAGAAAAAGGGAGGGAGGGCTCCCTCCAAAATCTAAAATTTTAATATCAACAATGATATTTATCGTTGATTATATATCTAGCTTCTTAACAACGCTAATTATTGCGCGTTACCTTATTTTTTAGGACCTTTTTACCCTTCAAGCAAGCAGATTTCTAGAGTTTCACTCATTACGTCATGACACTCTTTCAATCCTGCCAAATATCTCTAAAAATGACATTCACACGATTTTCAACATAATTCACAAATTTCACACGATATCTGATACAAAACTCTCAATTCTTTCGAATGGTACTCACGATTTTCGAATCTATAATAGGAAAATTATGATAATCATTGCAGAATGCCAAAAATGTATGGGGAGGTCTCTTAAGGTTTGCGAAAATTGCTAAATGTCGTATGAGTAATTGCGAAATTCATTCTAATTGTACAAATTTAATCAACTTATTTACGATGATAATTATCATGGCCAATAGATTATAAATTTAGCATATTGATGACAATAATTATCATCATAATATGAATAGATTACCAATACATCTACATAATGGTGATGATAATTATTGTCGATTGTAGAATTATATTCACGACAATAATTATTGACATCATTAGATTTATAATTATCTTGAATTTTCATAGTTTTTTTTATTTTTTTCTAAAATTTCACCTTACAGATGCGATCTAGATGCATGATTTTTATAGAAACAAGCTCTTGGATCATACAATTACGATGTATAAGATCTTTTAAGGCTTGAAAATCAATGGCGCGAAATTTTCATAAATATGCAAGCATAAAAAATCACATTTTTTATCTGATTACGATGATCTAATAGTCGATTCCAAGCAAGTGGACCATGCCAAATGCATCTACAGGGTTAGATTTACAAAAACACCTATAAAAATCTAGGTGCATGCAAGTTTACATATTTTGCTAGTTTACATATTCTAGTTCTCCTTGATCCAGGGTAACTAAAATATGCAAATTGGCTTGCACCAAGATTTTTATAGGTTCTTTTTATTTTTTCTAAAATTTTACCATGCGCATGCGATCTAGATGCTTGGTTTTACATAAACAGGCTCTTGGATCATTAGATTACGATGTATAAGAAGGTTCTTTTAAGGCTTGAAAATCAATGACTTAGATTTTTTGAAAATATGCAAGCATAAAAAATCACATTTCATGATCCGATTATTGTGATACAATAGTCGATTCCAAACAAGTGAACCATGCCAAATGCATCTGCAAGGTTAGATTTACAAAAAAAAACTATGAAAATCTTGGTGCATGCCAGTTTACATATTTTGTTAGTTTACATATTCTAGTTCCCCTTGATCTAGGGTAACTAAAATATGTAAACGGGCATGCATCAAGATTTTTATAGGATTTTTTTTTATTTTTTATTTTAAATTTCACCATACGGATGCGATCTAGATGCATGGTTTTATAGAAATAGGCTCTTGGATCATCTGATTACAGTGTGTAAGAAGAATCTTTTAAGGCTTGAAAATCAATGGTTCAATTTTTTTTAAATATGCAAGCATAAAAAATCATATTTCTTGATCCGATTACAGTAATCCAATAGTCAATTCCAAGCAAGTGGATCATGCCAAATGCATCTGCATGGTTAGATTTGCAAAAAAAACTATTGTATCATTGCAAATTTTTACTTTTGCATTTCAACTGACCTTTTGAAAAAGTTTTTAGAAAACTCACCTCCGTTTTGAAAAAAAATACGGGAAAAACTTGGGAAATGGGATCCGCCTGTCGGTACGAGGTTCAACCATTCCTAACACCTTAACCAGAGGTAATTGAGCAAAGGATTGGATGATATACCTTGTTTTGTTCAAATGCCTAAGAAATTATTCTAAATCCTAGAATGCAGAAAGAATCAAACACACATATGATATGATTTTAAAAAAGAAGTTGATAAAAACATGATGCATGCTTAAATTCTTGGAAAACACTGTGAAAGAAAAATATTTTGAGATATTTTGAAATTGAATTTCTAAAACAATCAAATGATTAGGTGTGTAGCCTTGTAAGCCCATGCAGGATACAACCTAAGTCTAAATGATGCATGAATACAATTGATCAAAATTCTTTTTTTGAAAGATTTGAGAAAAAATCATTGATAAATCCCCTTGCTTTAGAAATTCTTTTGATAAAAAGGGGTTTTTATGCCTTATAGAATTCAAGTAAAATAAACTCGCCATGTATTCATCTCTATGGCCACAAGTATGTTTTAAATATATCTCATTTAAATTCTAAAAGGAGGATTTCGGAAAATATCTTGAAAATCTTTAGAAATATGCAATGATTGAAAAATAACCTAAGTGTTTAGGCTGTTTGTAACTTAAAAGATATTAATAAAACTTGAATTTCATTCATATTCTGACTATGGCCACAAATATGAATTCCACTTAGCTTATTAACTTCTTAGAAGAAGGTGCAAGTATCATTCATGTTTCACCATTGTGGAATGTGAAAATGTACATATGCATGACAAGCAATAGCAATTAATAATAAGAAAGTAAACTATATGCTTATGCAATCCTAAGCTATGCATAAATAAAGGAAATTTTCACTATTTTTGGTCGTTAATTATAATTTATATTGAGAAATTGAATAATAAAGAAAAAAAAGAAAAAAAAAAGAAAAAAAAGAAAAAAAAGTCTTAAACTTTCCTGCAAAATCAGCAAATATGTTAGTAGAAAAATGTAGGATTTTCAGGATTTATCCAACAATATTTAGAAATTAAAGGATATTATCGAAAATAAGTCTTTTCCCATGCATTCATAAAATGAAATCCTAAAATAATCTAAATGATAATGCATGATTTAATAAACTATAAAAGTAGACTTATTGTAAAATAAAAAGTTCACAATTGAATACAAAAATACCAAAATACCCTTGGGAATTTAGAGTAATTGCAAAACAGTATTAAAAACCAGGATTTTAGAAATGAGTTTTTGATATATGCCTAATCTGAAAGGCTGACAAGTTCAAAACGACACCAAATCAGATAGAGAGCACCCTGGCATGATAAAAATAATAATCACATTTTAAAACTATAAAAACTATTTATGAAAATGATAATATAAATAAAAAAAGGTCGAATTTGCCCTTGTTTCTGCAGAATAAGAGTTTACAAAAAAATGGTTTTTAAAAAAATAGAAAAATAAAATATTAAATGACCTTCTAAAATTCCAAAAATTGACATGAACACTCTTAACAACCCTAAAGGCAGTATGCAATCAAAAAATAAATTTAATGAATGCCCATGAAAAATATATTAAATTAAAAAGTGGAAGCGAACCGCAGAAAAGGATATTCTATACCTATCATGGCTTCAGGTTAAAATAAAAAAGCAAACGGATATGAAAAATTATCAAATTTAACAGGGATAAACTAGACATGACAATGAAAAAGTCCCTTTTTATGGATCTGAAAAATCATCTTCGATTAGAGAGATATGATTTCGACAATATGACCCTAACTATGAACAATGTCCTGATACTGCAACGAAATAGGTTCTGGTTTTGGACTAAACTAAAATAGCAAACGAACTTAAAAAATTACCAAACTCACCATAAATAAACTAGACATGCAGACATAATTCATTTTTTACGAATCTGAAAAATCATCTTCAGTTAAGGAGATATTACTCTGATAAGTTGACCCAGGCTGCGGATAGCAGCCAGATGGTGCAGAAAACAGGTTTTGACTTTTATTTTTAAAAATAGGCTAAAAATGCCAAAAAATCATAAAACTTGGTCAGATTCATGTAAACATATGGATGTATATCTCATAAAAAGTTTAGCTCGAAAAGATAAAAATAAACACATAAAATAATGATGCTAACGTGAAGGCCAAAATCAAGATTTTAAAGCACAGGCTATCAAACAAGATTAAACCTAATCTTAAACATGCATAAAAAGAAAAGAAAAAATGTTCTTGATTCTGTATGGATGTAAAGATGATGTAAACCTAGATCTATAATGCATATGAATAAAATAAAAAAAGAAACAAAAACTGATGCATGGGATTTATTTTGCTGTAGCCGATTGGAAGGAGGGACTCGATTTATGAGAAACTGAGTTCCTAACTTCTCGTGGCTATAAAGAAAAGAAAAATGCAGCAATAATAACAATAAAATAAAAATAAGAAAATAAAGGGAAAGAAAAAAGAAATTACCTGGATTTGGATGGTCTTCCTTTGCTACAACGAAAGAAAAAAAGAAAACGAAGAAGAAAGAAGAAGAAGGGAGGGGCAACACTTAGGGAAGGAGGAAAGAAAGGCAAGAAGAAAGAGAGGCTTGATTGCTTCTTGGGCTTTGCTTCATGCTGGACGTTCTCCCCTTGAGTTTCTATTTATAGAAAAATTGAAAGAGGATAGAGACTCCCTATTGGGTCCCACATTTGATATTAATTATCAAACAATTAGAGGAAATTAGAGGAGGTCGGTCTCCTTAGAGGAGTCCTCATTTGAATGTTTTTTTTTTTTACTTTTTCTTTTTCAACCTAATTAAAACACTTAACAAAGAAAGAGTTATGAGTTAGAAGTCTCTCTATGTGGCGCCATTTGAGTGGGGTCTACATTTGATTTTAAAACAACTAAAACAAAAGGTTAAAAACAAAAAGATAAAATTAAAAGATAAAAAGCGAAAAACAAAGTCCTAAATCAACTAGCTATCGGAAATAACAATCTGAGAAAAATAAAATGAAAAGAATAGTCTAAAGGTGACGCCACTTAAGTGGGTCTTTTTGGCTTGGATTGGATCTAAGATCCATTTTGAAATTCGAGCCTAACAAAAATTCAATCTGGATCCAGATTTGGCGCACATTGTTTTTCTGAAAAAGGCATTTCAAAATATCAAATGTAAAACATTGTGTTTAGATTAAAATGTAAAGATCAATTTTTGAACCCAGGTTTGAAACTAGATGAAAGTTTTGAATTCGGATATGGATCCAAAGTTTCAAATGACAAATGGATCTGGATCTCAGACAATGAGTCAGATCCATGCTTGAAAATGGGGGATGTATCCTGGATCAAAGATAAGACATTTAAAATGGATCCTAGATATTGTCGCCAATAGATTACAAATAATCAGCTTATCAATGATGAATGTTTGCAAAAATCTCTAAATGTCGCAAGAGTTGGTGCAAATTTCATTTTCTTCGTGAGAATTTTGCAAGCATTAAGTGCATCATTTTCTTTCTTAAAACATTTTCTACGAAATTCATCAAGATTTTAGCATGTTGTTGACTTGTAGAGATGCGCAAGTTCGTTATAGCATGAAAATTTTCATTTTAGTATATATATAAAAGAAAACTGCGCAAACCAGTGGCCCCTAAACCCTATTTTTGCAGAATCTAGGACTTCTTGTGCTCCCTAGATGGTGGTCCCCTAACCTCTTCCTCTCCAACAAAAATTACGATAACTATTTCTAGCAATGACTACTTCCGGTGACACTTGATCGACAACTATCTGCACTTCATCTTGTGGTCCTCAATCGGTGAAATCCTTTGAGTTTTTCTGGTAAAATCATTTTTTTGGTATAGTGCCAATATTTGCATAAATGTTTGTGAGGTTTTAATGCGGTATTTTTCTAGTAAGATCATTTTTTTGGATTTAGGGTTTTGATGTGGTGTTTTTAGAATAACATAAACGGTTAGTTTATGGTTCTAAGGTTTTTTTGGTGTATTTTTTAATTACCATTAAGCATGAATCGATCAATATTGCGTGATTTGATTTTGATTAGAATTAAAGTTTTTTTATTAATTAACATCAATGCATAATTTTTTGTATTTGTTGGATTTCATAGTTTTCTGTGTTTTTTTTCTAATTACCATTGGGCATGAATCCATGAATATTGCATGTTTTTTTTTGTTAGAATATTAAGAGCTTTTTATCAATTAGCATGCAAGCATAATCATGATGTTTTGGTATAGGAACTATGTAAACCATAAACATATATTTTTTATGTTTGTAATCCATGAATGTTTTAAAAAATTAGGGTTGTGTGTGTAGCATCTTCTGCAAGATGATACAAATTCCAATTAATTATGTAAGTACAAGTTTATATAAACTGATAGTGTATAGAAGCACTAAACAACATAATCATGTTTTAAAAGGAAATCGCAAAACATAGATTGTTTGTATAAACCATTCTAAATGAAATTTTGTGGTAGTTGTTTATACAAAATACGAGTGCAAGTTATTCAAAAATAGGTCATTAGTCCTTAACCTTTTTGATACATGATATGTTCTGAAATGTTAGGTCAAATATTGTCCTATGTATGTAATGCTATAATTGGATTTGGTAAATTTAATTGCATTTTGTTCATTTCAATATTGTTTGTCAAGTAGGCAAAAATAAAATTATGTTTATTTCAATATTGTTTGTCATGCATTTTCAGTTGAGTATTCCTTATTTCTGTTATTATAGGAATTTCTTATTCTGAGAATTGCAATATAGCACTAAAAAAAAGGAAAAAGTCACAAACTACAATAATAGGCTTCACAAAGAAGAGTAAACATACTTCAAATACACAACTCAGAGTACTTGATTGTTACACAATGAGTCATAGTTTCTATACAGAAACATACAATAAGCTTGCCATTTGGGTAGAGAGGGAGCCTGCTCCGTGGCCAACAATATGAGTATCAGATATAATGCATAAAAAAGACACTCTCACCAAGTTCAAACGTAAAAATCTTCATTCAACCCAGCTCTTGGTAGAACTTCCAACAACACAACAATGACTAGCTCCAGAATGGCCTAAAGATGCAGTTGGAGTTTCAAAAAGGGTTGATACGGTTGTTACCAAAATATTGGATGAGAGTGTGGCTGGGCTGCAGAGTGCACAAAAGGTTCCTCCTCCCCAAGAGGATGCGAAGGTGAGGATCAGATTGGAGGAGAGTAAGGGCCCTATAGTGGATGAAAGTGAGACTGGGCTGCAAAGTGCACTGGAGGTTCCTCCTCTCCAAGAGGATGCGAGAGTACTAAAGAGCAACGTGGAGGAGAGTAAGGGCCCTATAGTGGATGAGAGTGAGGTTGGGCGCCTAATGGATGAGAGTGAGGTTGGTCTGCAGAGTGCACACGAGGTTCCTCCTTCTCAGGAGGATGCAAGGGTGGGGAGTAGAGTGGAGGAGAGTAAGGGCCCTACAATGGATGAGAGTGAGGTTGGGCTATAGAGTGCACAGGAGGTTCCTCCTTCCTAGGAGGATGCGAGGGTGGGGAGCAGAGTGGAGGAGAGTTCAGGCCCAAAAGTAGATGAGAGTGCACATGAGGTTCCTCCTCCCCAGACCTTAGAAGTGGAGGAGAGTAGGGTTCTGAGGAAGAGGTCGTAGAGGCCAATAAGGTTTGGTGCTCGTCTAGAGGTGCGTTTCTCCATTATGTGTAAGCACATAACTTTGACTTTAACCTTATTCATTTGTTAGCATATGATATATATATGCATTGTCTGCTATTGTACATTTTATATTGTTTAAAGGTATCATATAATAGATTATTATATTGTTAAGCTTGGTTGAAGTTTCTTAGAATTATAATGTGTTATAAGTTATACATCAATTGTTGCACAAATTTTTATTGTTTCAATGCGTTGTATCCAAAGTCTGAACTAAACATATGAATTTTAATATTTAAAATGTTATATTGGTTTGTGTAAGCATAGATACTGAAGCATACTGTTATTTTGCTCTCAACATGACAAAAGTAATTATGAATGCATGATCTACAAGGCACAAAAGATTCAGAAGGTCCAGCATCCCTCATGCACCAATTCTACTGGTTCTAATCTCACTCTTGGTTCTGAACACTGATGGAGAACAAAGAATTGGCTGGATCAAACGCATTTCCCAAATTCTTGGAGATAGAATTGTGGTACACTAGTCACAACCTCCTAGAGTCCGTTATCAAATTATGGAATTTGTCATCAAACACATTCAAGTTTGAAAGCAATGAGATGACCATTACATTGAAGGACATGACATGAATCACCAAATTTAAGTGCCATGGAAACCTAGTGATGGGACGTCGATGGACAAATTTCAATTAGTTAGGTAAAATGCTCTTAGATGCAGGGGACAATGCATTCACAGGTGACATGCTCAAGTTAGTTTGGTTGAGGAGCCACTATGACCTAGCCATTTCACATGGTTCGAGTATGAAACTGCCATGTTTTGGAGAGAAGAGCTATAGTCTGGACAAAGAGGTGAGAACATTCATGTTTATTCATCGACATTGGTGGGAAGATGATCCATGCATCATACTTGGAATGCTTGTAATCACTGGATCAGGTTGATAAGTACACATGGGGATCTGCCACACTTGTATATCTATATGCAAGTTTGAATGAGTGTAAAAATGGCAAAAAAAACTTCAACGAATTTTTGGTGTTGTTCGAGGTATTCATTCTTTCATTTTTTTATTTATATTTGAACATTACATACAAATTATTAATATACTTGTGTGTTAATTAATCCTTATATTGATCCTTGCAGGTCTGAATATGAGTGTATATATCCATTGGAAGGCCCCTAAAATGTGAGATTTCCCTTGAACTTCCTCATATTATAATGTGGTGACATGTTCACAAAGATGAGGGTACAAATGAGTGAAGATCGTTGAGTCATCATATCAGCAAGGAAGCTAGTGATGCAGAATTGTGCAAGATTACCAAGACACATTAAGTATTCTTGAAACAGTTTCTTATATTTTTTGCTATAATGTGATATAGGACCAATCATGAATAAAATGTTATTGTAGGTAATGTGGTGCCCCTATATGGATGCAATGGATGAGGATAATCAGGATGTAGTTATGGAATCGAAGTACCTCGCGAAGAGGGATATTTGGTTGCATAACATGAATAAAGTTGAGCGCCAACTAACCAGCCAAGTGTTCTAGTAATTTGGCTATGTTCAGCAGCAACCACCCGATCGCCTTTGTGTAATAAGCAAAATCATCCATGGCACATACAAGGATCAGAAGAAGGATTACTCAACGTTGTTTGAATTAGAACTTGAAGATTGGTATGATGGCAAGGAAGATATCAATACCATGGTACCTGACGATGAGAAACTTAAGGTCCCGACTAAGGAGGAGGAGGAGGAGGAGGAGGAGAAAGTTAGGGCAAGGAGTCTAAACATTTATATAGAGATTACCTTTTTAATGGAAAATCAAAGGTTAAGGAAGCTGCTTAAAGAAAATGATGCTATAATAATAGTTCAAATTGCCCTTATCTAAAACATGGAGAAGATCAACATGTTAAGGTTGCACCCGAAAGAGTGATTTTGAAGTTATAATTAATTTATGGGACTGTATTGAACTTTTATGTATATTTTGTATATGAAGTAATTAAATTGTTGGATTGTTTTCGACTATTATGTATATTTTTGTATAATAATTCATGTAATAATTATTAAATTGTGTGTAAAATTGTGTAATAATTATTGTTATGGATTGTTTTCAATTGTATATGCCTGGTTATTTGAATTGAAGAGCAATTTCTATAATAACAGAAAAATCTAAAATTTGAATTGAAGTTTGAAGTGTGTTCAAAATGTTTTGTAATAGCAGAGTTTGAGGTTTGTTTGAAGTGTGTTAGAAGTGTTATGTAATTGCAGAGTTTGAAGTTTGTTTAAAGTGTTATATTTTTTTTGTAATAATTGAAGAGTCATTTATGAAAATTTGCACAATTCCATACGAATTTCCAAATAATACTCAACTTTTCATATAACTATACAAATTTTTTATGAAAATTTGCACAATTCTCTATGTATTTTCTTCTAATTGGGCGGATTTTCATCAAATTCTGCAAAAATTTTGTGCAAATTTGCATAATTTTATGCATTTTTTATTCTATTGTAGTGAATATACATGAAACTATGTAGAAGTTTGATGCAAATTCACATTATTCCATGAATATTTCTTTATAATTGTGTGAATTTCCATAAAACTATGCAAAATTTCTAAGCAAATTTGCATGGTATCATGCAAATTTCTTTTTAGTTATGCGAATTTCCTCAAACTATATGAAATTTCTTGTATCCGCCTATTTAACAATTTAACTGTTACATAACAGGTCCATTTAACAAACATCTAAAATTTACAGAACAACATAAAGAACTTTACATCCAAATTCATCATCTGAAACAAAAGATCTAAAATTTACAACTAAAATTAATGCACAAACATAAAAAAACAATTACAAATTTCAACTATGAATGAAGTTTACATCAAAATTATAACCACATTTTTTAATATAACCATGAATGAAGTTTACATCAATATTACATCCATTGTATATCAAATTGTATCCAGAGCTCAACTATGTTCTCCTCACCATTCAGTAATTTATCGTCTGATGGCCTTTCTTCATCTCCCTCAACATGATCTTCCTTAAGGTCATTGGGTACCTTCTTTTCCTCTCTTCCTCCCTGTTGTGAACACCCTAAATATTCCAAAAAACCCAAAAAATTCCCTCTTTGCCCCTAGGCTCCATTTTCTGAATAAATTGAGTCAGTTTCGAACCTAAATTCCAGTTATTTCTTGGATTCTCTGGAATCCAATTCTATTTTATGTATCTGACTCTGTTTTGGATCCATGTCCCGTGCCAAAAATCTAAATCTGAGCCTCGTTATCCAAATTTCAAATTAAAATTATAAAAATACCAAAAATAGTTTTGAATGGCTCGGACAGTCTATCCGACATCCGTTTGGATCCATTACTATATTTCTTGATTTGAGGTGCAAAAACTCGAATATTTCCTCAAGTTTTAGATCCAAACCCATTTTCTGAAGGATTTTCCAAAAAACAACTTTAAAACTCTCGAAAAACCCTTCTTTTGTGAATATTTTCAAATTTTATAAAATATTTAGAAAATCCTTTTGTTTTCTCGTAAGTTTCAGAGTTTTATCTTAAAAACACCAAAAAATATAGAAAATGCCAAAAGAAAACAACAAAAATCCAAAAAATCAGAAAATATGCAGTTTAAACTCTTTTGAAACTTGTTTTGCTAAAAAACTCGTTTGAAAACCATTTTATGAAAAACCCTTTTTGAGGGAGACCCCTTTTTGAAAATTGGGGAAAGTTGTAACGGCCCCCTCCCGTTCTCAAACTCGCTTTCTCTCTCTCGCTGGAGGGCCATCCGGCCATTGGCCTCTGTTTTCCTCTCCACCTTCGATCCTCAACGAACGATCTCCCGAACCTTCTTCCCCCTCTTTAAAAGAGGCATGCAGGAGAAGCTCTCCTCATCCGCCTTCACCCCTCCATCTCGACATTTCTTCTTTACTTCATCTTCCCCATTTTCCCAGCTTGCTTTTCCATCGTGTAAAGAGATCCGACCCTGCAACAACGTTATTCTGAGAAGGAGCCACTCTCATTCCAGCTTTCGCAGAACTATAGGTTATAGCATGGAAGGCTCAAGGATGTCCTCGTTTCCCTTTTATCCCAGCAAGGGTCTGAGGAAAATTCTAACACAGATTCAGAAACTTGATGTTGTCCGTGAAGTCTCTTGCCATCGATGGTGAGAAAATTGCACGATAACAGGGCATTGTTATTAAGGTCTGTTGGTGATCGGGGTGTCCAAGATACAAGTTCCAAAAATGGTAAAAGGGGGTTTTAGCCAGCGCCATTCAAAAGGTATGTCACTTGAGGAATTTTTGTTCAAAGCTAATAACTGAAACAATGCAGCTGAATCATCTGGTTCAGTTACATAGCACGAGCTCCAACCCTTACTTCACACAGTGTTTGTTCATTCATCGTTCTTTTTCTTTTCACTCATGCACGCACCTCCCCAACTGACTGTTATCACTTTACTGCTAACACGTCTTCATATTCCATTTCACTCTACCCATTCTCTGTAACCTTCTTTCTATCACCCATTCATTAAATTACAGGCACCACCTCTTGTACACGTCACTTGCAATATCCCCATCGCAGGAGCCCTCACTACACTACACTCCACATACAGTGTCACTTGTCGATCCCTGCAGCACCCCTATCACCTACTACTCCCATTTCACTGTTGCACACTCACTATCTTCATGCACTTCACTTCGCTGCACGGCAAGCACTCAACACCACCAATGCTCAACATATGTCATTTAGACCACACTATATGTTGTTGTTAAACAATTTTTTTTTTCTGCAATCGGAACTATTCACCATCCCATTCCAATAACGTTCACTCATATCACTTTCTCACAGCACATGCATTGCATTCCACCTATCCACCATATCCGACTTTCCATTACTGTTGTACCCAGCCACCACTTCGTCTTCCTTTGTCGAGCATATACTCATTGTATGCTTAATACTCACAATATAACAATTGTTCCTTACTCCCTACAGCTTCATATATACAGTAGCCCATGGGTTGCTGTAGATTTTGTCCTAATACACAATAGCCCATGGGCTGCTGCAGCTTTCTTTGTCCACCTACATAGTGGCCCATGGGCTGCTGTAGTTCTTTTGTTTTGTTTACATACGCAGTAGCCCATGGGCTGCTGTAATTTTTGTTCAAATACATAATATCCCATGGGCTGCTGTAGCTTTCTTTGTCCACCTACATAGTGGCCCATGGGTTGCTGTAGTTCTTTTGTTTTGTTTACATACACAACAGCCCATGAGCCGATGTAGTATTCTTTGTTTGTTTACGCAGTAGCCCATGGGCTGCTCTAACTCTTGTTCATATACATGGTAGCCCATGGGCTGCTGTAGCTTTTGTTCATAAAGACAGTGGCTCATAGGCTGTTGTAGTTCCATTTTCATCTACGATAGCCCATGGGTTGCTATAGCTTCATTGTAACATTCATGGCATTTTCTTCACACTTCACACTCCCTTCCACCTCACTACCCATCTACTGCCTTCCACCTATATGCATATGCTGACATATGAACCTGCTCAGGTAAGTTTTTAAGGATCAACATGTATATGCCTTCAATAGCAATGTATGTTTTCTCGCTAGTTTTAAGCATATTATATTTACATCAATTTTTTTGTCAACTTAGTATGTTACCCATGCATTTTCAGATATACATGCTCCCCTTTTGCTCTTAGATATATATACATGTTAGTTTCTCAATATGACATTTCTCTTCTATATTGCTTGTGTTAAATTCGAAAATTTATAGGAATTAAGCAGAAAAGGTCATTTTTTCCCTCTTAATCTAGGAATTTCAATTTAAGATCATTCCAATGATGTAATAGCTAAATTATAATGAGAGTTTACGTTTTCCTATACTAGATTAGAATGCATGAGCATACATGTCTTAGAATTGCTTGTTTTCCTATCATTTTCCTGTCTTATTTTGAAAATCCATGAATGAGAACATGAATGGCATGTGCACCATTCTAATAAAAGGTGATTAAATCCTAAGTTGACGATTTGCATCAATGGCCATAGTCAAGGTGTGAACAAAACTTAGGATTTTCATCTTTTATAGAACAACACTGGATCCACACTGGATCTCTTTTCAAAAATTATCATCTTCTCAAATATTTTCTTCCTTTATTAGAGTTTAATTTAAAATTAACTCAAGATATATATCAATGGCCACAGTCAGGATATATTGAGAGTTAATTTCATTTTAAACTCTATAAAGCACCAAAATATATTTTATTCTTCACTTGAATTTAAATATAATTACTATATAATACATTCAATGACCATAGTCAGGGATGTATTATATTTTCAATCTTATTTTAATTCATTTAAAGAATGAGATATGATTTTCAAAACCAAATTTCAAATTCTTTCATTCATTTCATCATTTAGGATAGAACTATATCACATCTTTAAAATTATTTTCCAAGATCAAGTGTTTTTTATTCTTCAAGTATCTTCTTCACTTATCAAATCAATTTTCAACTCTTGTAAATTCAAATACTATCTTCAGACTCTAACTTTAAATTCAAGGTCCAATTTGGCTTTGGAATTTCAAATTCATTTCTATATTTAAAATTCAATTTCCAATTCAAAACCAATTTAAAAGTTCAAATTCCACTTTAAAATTCCAAATTCATTTCCAGATTCAAGTCTGAATTCAATTTAATTTCAAAATTCAATCCAACTTTGAAATTTATAGATCCATCTTCTAATTCCATTTCGGATTCAACTTTATCTTGGATTCCAGACTTCGGATCCAATCCTCTTTAGGATTCTAGATTCCATATTCAATTCCATTTTGGATTTCTGACTTCGGATCCAATTCCATTTAGGATTCTAGATTCCAGATTCAACTACATCTTGGATTCCAGACTTCGGATCCAACTCCATCTAGGACTCTAGATTTTAGATCCAATTCTACTTTTCAAATCCTGTCTTAGATTCTAGATCCAATTCCATCTCAGAT